>NW_025421490.1:7458396-8079929 GCF_011764305.1 Mustela putorius furo | reverse complement strand
TGTCTTCCATCTTCATCTACTGATTTTTTAAAAAGATTTGACCGTCATGTGTTTAATTTCTAAAAACTTTCTCGTTCTCATTGCCTCATCTTCACAGAACCTGCTTTTGTTTTACTGATGCTGCTCAAACCACACAGAGAACACTGCTCGGTTCTCAGAAAATTCCTTTCTGTTCCCAGACTCATCTCTTCCTTGAGGGTCAACTGTTCCTCTTACGCGCTGAGAGTTTGCCCTAAAGGCGTCATGATTCCGCACTGTTCACCTCCCTCATGAAGGCCTGGTTCGGTTAATTTAAGTGGGTCACATGGGTTGCCTTTGCGGTTTCCATTCTCTCCCCTGAACAAGAGGGCCAATGGCAAGCTCAGGTTTATTCTGACTCGGGAGGCTTCACTTCAGGGACAGCCCCCTTCCCCAAGGGGCAAAGGCAAGGAAGCCCGGCTCTGTCACACCCACCCCGACTCTTGAAGCTGGAGCCCAGCCCAGAGCAAATGCCTCTGCTGTCCTGTGTGTACTGGTGGTGCTTGCGAGGACGAGTGATATAGGAACAACTCCGGAAACTGTGCAAAAGTACAACCAGTTGGCGCTATGGCTCCCCTACTCCCCTGCCTACTCAAGACCACAGCCAGTTCTAGATAGGCCCACCCTAAAAAATGGCACCCACTTCCCCTGCGGCATGCCTTGTCTGCGCGGACTTGTGTTAACACCATCTCTTCTGCCTTCAGAAGTCCACAACCTCTGGTCCACTGGAGCCGTCCACTCTTCTCCATTCTCAGTGGAATATTCTATGGCACTTCAGGAAAGGTAAATACAGGCTCGGGAACATTCTACCATCCAGACACACCCTCTCTAAACCCCTGCCTCTACAGGTGCCGAGTCCAGTGTGTGCAACTAATCCCCATTAGCCACAGTGGCTTACTTCACATGATTTACAGCTCCAAAAATAACTACATTTAACATATTTTAACAAGGCCCACTACTTTGCCCCCAAATAGACTATACGCTTTGCCCTTTTCTGGTCATATTAAATGTCATATGCAGTTTCTTCCTCTGGAATTTCCCCTGTGACCATTTGTATACTAAAGCCAACACAGCTGATTTTTTTCAGAGGAGGTATTGTCTCTAAACCCTCTAAAAATAAATTTTTTGCAGTCCTTGCTTGAAGTGCTGGGAAATGGCGCCCTCTAGAGGGCAATGTTTGCACCTTCACTTGGGCAACAACCACAAAATCTTGAAAACCGTGGTCTCCCAGGCTGGCAAATGAGCAAGAGCTGGGGCACTTAAAAAAGAAAAGAAAAAAAACAACCATTGCTGAGGCCCTGCCCACACCCAGTCTCCTCGGGTAGGACCCAGCATCTGGAGCTGCAAAAGGCACGGAATGGGTTGGGAACCAGCCCTCTGGGCCTTTGAACCACAGCTAATACAGACCCAAATCGTGGGCACCAGCCGATCAAGTCACAGGGTCCAAAGTCCCCTCGAGTGCTGGTGGTACCCATGGACACTCTAATGCATGTTCTCTATTAGGGAAATCCCAGGGCAACAGCTACAGGGCTCTGACCAGCCTCAATGCTCCCCTTGGCTCTCACTGGCTGGGGCAACAGACATGGGTTCAGCTGGCCTGTCTGCCCACTGAGGCCAGGCAGCCCTGGAGTCTTGGTCCTCAGGCGGCCAACAAACACCAGGCAGGGTGTGCATCCCAGCTGGGGGCTCTAGTTTAATTTTGGCTCCTCGGGTGACACCCAGAAGGCTGGCTGTGTCACCCGTCCTGCTTCACACACAGTCCAGCCTCCAGCTTGTCTGCTGTAATGAGTCCACTAAAATCCTTTCCATGAGTAGAGACTTATCTAAGGAACATACGGGGTGTTCATATTTTATGTTTTGTTTTTGTTCTGGGTGTTTATATTATAAGAAAGTTCCTCGTAAGCAACTCTAAAAAGGATTATGTTACTTCCCCCTTTATTTACTCAATTCCAGTGTAGTTAACACACGCGCTGGGTTAGTTCCAGGTGTGCGAGACAGTGATTCCGCAATTATTGTACACAATTATTCCACATCTCACTTTTCCGCCTCCCACCAGTTAATTCTCTGTAGTTAAGAGTCTGATTTTTTTGTTGTTTGTATCTTTTTTCTTTGTTTCTTAAATTCCACACATGAGAAATCATATGGTATTTGTCTTTCTCTGACTAATATACCTCACATCATACTCTCTAGATCCGTCCATGTTACTGCGGTGCAGGATTTCATTCTTTTTATGGCTGAGTAATTTTCCACTGTATGTATATGCCACATCCTCTTTTTTTTTTTTTTTTTTAAGATTTTATTTATTTATATGACAGACTGAGATCACAAGTAGGCAGAGAGGCAGGTAGAGGGTCATGGGGAAGCAGGCTCCCCGCTGAGCAGACAGCCCAATGCGGGGCTCGATCGCAGGACCCTGAGATCATGATCTGAGCCGAAGGCAGAGGCTTTAACCCACTGAGCCACCCAGGCGCCTCCCACATCTTCTTTATTAAAAAGGACTATGTTTTAAAACAGGAGATTATGTTTTAAAACCTCAAGGACAAAAGTCTCACATAGCTAGTGGTCTGTCTAGACTGTGACTTTCTATGAACAAAGAGATTCTTCCTGAAAGCAATTTCCCTTTCCTGCCATCTGTAAATCCTGGGTGCAGCTTCTGCTATTCCGTGTCTCCCTACCAGGATGCTTTTGTCAAGGATTCTTTTAGGAAGGGCATTTTTTTGTCAACAGAGGCCAGCATTTCAGCTGAAACATCCATGACTTCAAAAATAAAAACAGTCTTCCTTTCCTTTTGGGTATTCAAAAAATGAAAGACCTTCGTCTTTCAAGATCCTAATTCCTAGGGCAGCTGGGGATAAGATCATCATCACAATCACAGAAAATTTAGGGAGGACCGTAGAAGATCTAACGTGATAGATCTCATGGGCACTCAGTGTACACCCAGAGCTGGGAAAGTTTAGAGGCAGATGAAGCCACCTGCTTTATACTTCTGGGCAGAAATTCACTTTCCCCTGAGTTCTCCATTGTTGCCAAAACAGCCTTGCTGGGCCCCTTACCAAAGTGTCCTTTGCTAGTTAAGCCTTTGATATCAAAACCAGGAAATTTACTTTAACAAAAAATCAAATGAACTTACCTTTTCTACTGCCTTTTCATCAATTAATGGGCCTTGAGTAGTTCTCTCCTCAAATCCATTGCCCACACGCAGATTTGTTTGGATCGCCTCAGCAAATTTCTTCACGAAGGAATCATGGATACCCCTTTGCACCAAGAAACGGTTTGAGCAAACACAAGTCTAGATGTGGGTGTGGGGGGGAACAAAACAGAAAAACCCAAGTTCACAGGACAGTTCGTCAGAGGCTGTTGACCCGACCCAAGAAGTTTGACTGCTGCTACCTCTCTGAATATGAGAACCCTTCCCCAGGTGGGCCCCATCCTGTGTCCAACCTGCCACATTCCTCCCCATGTGGGTGGGGCCCCCAAGATAAACGTAGGAAGTGTGCATTCCTCTCCAGCCTTCTCCATGTCTGCCACACCTTGTGGTTAAACGAGTACGTGAGTACAAATATCTGTGCAAAAAAGAGAAAGCCACCTGACCAAGTTTTGCCCCAGCGGCCCAAGTGAGCCACCATGAAACAGAGGCAAGAAAAAAAAAAAGAATTAAAAACCCTGTAGCTCCATGAGAGACAGGGATGCAGCAGTAACAGAGCCGGGGCAGGATGGAAGGCGATCAAAGGCTGATTTAGATCCATTAGCTTATTAAATTGTTCAGGGTTTCGCTGAATCCAGCATTTTGAAAATGGACACAATACCATTCATCCATGTCAGCCTAAATTATTGAAAATACTCTTGCTTATTTTTTTCTAATTAAACCTAATATATATATATATATTTAAATATGTATTTATTTTAGAGAAAGAGAGAGAGCATGTGTGAGCAGGGGGAGAGGAAGAGGGAGAGAGAAAAAATCCTCAAGCAGACTCCAGACATGGGGCTCCATCCCAGGATCCTGAGATCATGACCGGAGCTGAAATCAAGAGCTGGTCACTCAACCAAATGAGCCACCCCAATATATTTAAATTATAGACCTAATATTTTTAGACCTAATATTTTTAAATTATAAAATATAACGTATTATAGGAAATGCAGTTATCACTGATAGATTTTCTTCTTGTCTTTTTTATTAATCATGTATTTTCCTAGTAGAAACTATAGGTAAATAGATACCTATAGATAGAATTTTGTGTCCTATGCATTTTTATTGGCTTCAAGCAACATACCTCGAAGTGGTAGCTTTAGGAATGTAGCTCTGAAGTTACACCCATTAGCGTTTTATGTTTCTAAAAGGAAACACGGGTATTTCTGAAACCACCAAGCTTATTTAAGGTTATATAAAAGGGGAAAAATTAATTACTCAAAGTCAAAAGATGGATGAAAACTACCCGATACAGAGTATTATACAACATTCTACCTTTTTTTCCCCCTAATATAACCTTTCAGGAGTTTTTATTCTGTCTCTGGAATGCATTTAAAACTACTTATTGATGGTCCGCTGAGAGAAAGTACTTAAGACTATTTTATAAGAAGTCCAGTTCCTGGCAACAGCTTGGAGAAAAACTGGGAGACGGGACCCCAGTCCACTGGGCTGTGACTGTGACCCAAGGATCTAGGACTTCCAAGTCAACCAGTCTCTCCAGAGTTCCATTTCCTCATCTGTGAAATGCGAGGTCTGTATCAGGTCACTTTGAAGGTCATGCCAGATGTGCTCAGCCAGGATTTCCTATGGAGATGTGAACTTGAGCCACCCCTCTCCAATGACAGCCTGGACACCCCCTGGACATACTGTACCATGTGCCTATCAGGCCACCTCCATCTCAGGGACAGGGAGACCCAGGCAAAAGCGTTTTGAGTTTTTTCAAGAACAATCTCAACATTTTCCTGCCTTCTTTTCCTTAAGAATATGGGCCTCAGGCCCTAGCTATGTCTGAGGAGTTGATGTCTGTGGGCTGTTCTGTGTCTGAGGGGATGATTTTACCTGTTCAGAGAAAAGCCCAAAGAGGTTAAACTACAAAAATAACCATATTCAAAGGGCAGGAAGACGAAGTCTGTCCAGGGATTACACCTTATTTCTCTTTGGACCCTCTGAGCCTAGAACGTTGCTGGCAAAGAGGGCCCTCACTAAATATTTGCTGAAAGCGAGCAAAAAAAGAATGACAGAAGAACCTGCAAGTTTCCTTCCAGGAGGTGATTAGGCAGTAAGAACTTTGTGAAGCACACACACCCTGAAAAACGCTGCAGGTCTCACCTGTCCAGAGTTCCTGAATTTGGATGCCATGGCCCCTGCTACAGCCTGGTCCACGTTGGCGCTGTCGAAGACGATGAATGGGGCGTGGCCGCCCAGCTCCATGGAGACCCTCTTCACGGAGCCCGCGGCGTGGTGCAGCAGCACCTGCGGGCAGACCCCAGACCTGGTGAGCCGGATCCGACGACCCAGCCACCTGCCTAAGCCTTTGTTTCAAATTCTGACCCGGCAGGGAAATGGCCAGGCGCTCAGCAGGGTCTGTGGGATGACTTAGTTTGCACACAAACAGGAGGAAATAGAAACATGCATTTGTACATGTGTACAATGTGTACAATTTGTGCATTTGTACAATGGAAGATTACAAGAAACTAAAGGTAGTTACAGACGGAGGGAGGGAGTCGGGGCAGGGACGAGCCTTCTGAACCTAAGTGTGTTTACACGGTCTGGATCCTTGAGCCACGTAAGCACACTGCCTATTAAAAATTATATAATCATAATATAGGGAAGATAATAGAGTCATCCAGAAGCCTACACCCTTCGCTTACCACTGACAGAAGTTTAAAGTCTACCGATCCAGCATTTGGCGACACACACAGCTTCATATAGATGTACTTTTTTTTTTTTTTTTAAGAAAACAGAATGGTAGATTTAAACAGTTTTGTAACCTGCTTTATCTTCCCAATCAACCACATATCTGGAACATCTTAACATGTTCATAACACCTTATACCTTCTTCCTGCAGGGTAACACTCATGATAGCACATGTGTTTCTAGAACATTCCCTCAGATGCCTGCATAAAACTCCACGCATTTATTTATTCAGCCCCCATCTGTGGGAAATTTAGGTTTCCAATTCCTTGCTATTCACAATAATGCTGCAATTATTCTCAGTATAAGTTTGTAGAAATAGAATTGCCAGCTCCGTGCACAATTAGAAAGCTTTTTAAGGAAACAGACCTTTCTGTTTCTGTAAGTACCTTTATACTAAATACAATTTTGGCTCCCTTCTAAGAGGTCCATTTCAACATCAGCTGTGTGTTTAATTCTAGACTGTGAAAGGAACGTGCATTCCAGAACTGAGGAGGTACAAGGGAGAGCTCTCAGCCACTTCACATGCAACGGATAATGGGGACTCGTGGCTCCCCAACGCCTCGGGATTGTCAGAGAGGAACCTCTGTCATGTCACGGTAAGGGACACCATCCAAAAAGTCTCCGGACGGTGATCAGATGTTACTTTATCCCACAGACCTCTTAACTCCCCACTGCAAATCTCCCTAAGAAGGGTGATGCAGATGAACTAGTATTTTCATATGCCATAGGAGAGAAAATACTAGGATGACGTCTGTGTTAAGTCAGTGAAGTCTGATTTAAGTCACGTACCTTTCCAGTCGCTGTTGAGCCAGTAAAGGATATTTTGGACACTAGAGGATCAGTACAAAGTGCTTCCCCTACTTCCTTTGCCTTCTTTCTAGAGCAGGGAATAACATTGTACACACCTGGGGGAATGCCAGCCTGGTTTGCAAGCTATAAAGAGAAACAGCAAACAGGGGGCAGCAAATGATCAAACTGGAAAAACAGAAAAAGAGAAATAGATGTTTTAATCCAAAACGTAACGTGGGGTGAAAAAAAACCAAAGCTGACTTTGGGGACAGAATAAGAATACATTTGGAACTACTCAGAACTGAAATAAGATCCTTATTCATGCTAAAGTGATACTAAATGTGTTGTTACACAATTAAATATTTTATAGCATGAATTTCAATGCCATGTTTTAAAAAAATTTATTTTAACTAAATTTTTAATGCCACTTCGGTTAAAACAAACAAAACATAACAACCCTTGGATTTATTTCCCGGGAAAAGTCAGAGAGAGTTCCAGAAGTTTTGGGTTCACCTGTAGAAGGACCGAAGGGAGAGGGTGCACCCAGAGCACTGCCTGATGGGGGGAAGCGGTCAGGCCGTCCCGCAGGGGACCCCGGGGCAGTGGTGATGACCGGGAGGCATCGTGGGGGGATTGTGCGCATGCCGCAGGCCAGGGAGAAACGGAGCCAGTGCGCGGACCCACCGCTGCCTGGGCCGGAAACCTGCGCTCTTTCCACAGCGGCCCTCTTTGGATGGGGCATATTGGCATTACCATAACTTCCGAATTTTGTAAAAATGCGCACTGTGCAAATCTGGGGATTCTGGGAAGACGGCGGGAACAGTGGAGTGTTGCAGAGTAATTTCATCTTGTGAAAATAGGGCAGTTACGGGGCCAAACCAAAGCATCAGAGACAACATTCCCAAGACAGGATGTGGTGGGGGCCCAGGACAGTTGTGTTTTACTGCAGCGCAGGCCGACTTCAGGTCTGACCGCCCGGGCATCCACTTAAATGCGTGTGTGGGGCACACACTGCCGGCCACGCCGCTAAGATGAGGAGCCAGGCAGCCCTCCCTCTGAAGTTTTGGAAAATGGAGGGTTTGGCAACTGGCTTTTTTGCCTGACCAGGGGGTGTGGACACGCCGGTGACAGCTGGGAGCAGCAGCACCTGCGGGAGAAGCTGTAGAGGAAGCCATCTGACGAGTCCAGAGAACCGCCCTGGAACCGGGGCAGGCCGGCCTCAACGGCCCACGGACTGCCCAGCCCAAGAGCAGGTGCGGGAGGGACTCCTTAGGGAGGAAGCGGGGGGACTCAAGCAACAGCACTGAACCTCGACGGGGGGGGGGGCAGGACCACAGGGAGGAGCACAGGGAACCCTGTGGTAGAGGAGGAGCAGGGCCGCAGGGAGGAGTGCTGGAACGTGGTGGGGTGGGCAGGCTTGGTTCAAGCCGGGAAGGGAATGCAGCCAGGAAATCTCAGAGCAAGGAAACAAGACACTCATGAAGTTAGGGAATGGGCCTCCTGCCAAAAGCTTTGGAAAACTAGGTATAAAAATGAAGCAGGGGCGCCTGGGTGGCTGAGTTGGTTAACCAACTGTCTTCAGCTCAGGTCATGATCCTGGAGTCCCAAGATCGAGTCCCACATCAGGCTCCCAGCTCCGCAGGAAGCCTGCTTCTTCCTCTCACCTTCTCCCGTCTCGTGCTCTCGCGCTCTCTCTTTCGCGCGTGCGCACTCTCTCAAATAAATAAGTAAAATCTTTTAAAAAAGAATGAAGTAAATGCTCAGAAAAATACACAAATCAAATCCCATAGGACATTATTAACAGAGGAAAATAAGAGAAGAAAGAGCAGAAAGCATCCTCGTGGACAAAAGCATTCCAGGAAGACAGGCCCACAAAATAGATCAAAGCCGTAACTTACTATGAAGGGAAGAAATGTGCCAGATACAAAAGAACAACATGAATCCGAATTAGAGAAATTCTGGAAATGAGGTAAGGGAACGCAGGAGAGATTAGAAATACGAGGAAAAACTAATTTCAGAAGTGATAAGCAGCGGTGCTTGGGTAGCTCAGAGGAGCTCACCTCTTGATCTCTGGGTTGTGAGTTTGAGCCCCACGCTGCGTATAAAGCTTACTTAAAAATAAAATCCTTAAAAAAGAAAAACGAGCAGCAGGGACCAGCAGCCCTGCCAGTGTCATGACAACAGGGACAACTGGCTGCGCCTCCTGGTAAAGGGACACAAGGAGACCAATCCGAAGTCTGACAAAGTCTGGAGGCGGCTTGGAGGTTCTTACAAACGTGATCCTGCGCCTTTCTGAGCAACACAGATGTGTGTTTCCAGATCAACCTCGTAAGCAGAAGGGTCTGCTGTTCACAGACCGACTCCGGACACTAGGATTTGTAGCAAGCGCACCGCTCACTCTGTTTCTGTGTCCGCCTCAGGAGTCTAGTAATGAGTTCCTTTACACACGTCACACAGATTTTAGAATTATTTCAAGGTAAACTGTAACGGCTCATCTAAAAGAAGCCTTCCATGCGGTTAATGTTTCCATAGGACTAAAATGTCCAATTTGCCTCTGAAATAAGGTGCCGTTGGGGGAAGTGCCCTGAAGGACAGGAGCTTCTAGTCACTGGGTCTGGAGCTGCACCCAGTCTCTGACAGCCCAGAACAGCAAACACGGCAAATGCCTCTGCCTTCTGGAAGCTTCTCCAGCTGACCACAGGGCCAAAGACAGGGGTACAAGGACCCAAATAAGGAGGAGGTCCCGGCACAGGCAGGATTGAGGTGACGAGGCCAGAAACTGACCCCACGCTCAGCATGGCTCTCACGGAAGCCCTCCCTGCCGAGAACCTTCCCTGGGGGCCTCCTTGGCCCCGGCACCCTAGAGGCGCTGGCATTCAGCAGTGAACCCAACAGATACAAGCCTCCGTGGGCCCTGCATGCCAGTGAGTGAGACAGCGGCACGTCAGGTGCACGGAGCTCAGCGGGAAGAATAAAGTAGAGAAGGGATTGGGAGCACAGGAGTCCGAGGCTGTGATTTTCCAAGCAGAGCCTCCCTGGAAAGGTGGCATTTGGGGAAGAGCTTTCTGGAAGAAGAAAAGGCAGGTATAGAGCTGAGTCGGGGTGACCCTGCTGCGGTCTGAGGAGCGGCAGAGGCCCGACTGGGTGCAGCTAAAGGGTATGGGATTTCGGAGTGGCAGGCAGGGTGAGGGCAGAGGGGGGCTAAGGCTCCGGGGGGTGGAATCTTACAGGGCCTCGGAAGCCAAGGTAGGAAGTCTGGGTTTCACTCTGAGGGACAAGAGAAGCCACAGGAGGGTTTTAAACAAGAGTGGCGAGAGCTGACTGAATGCCGACTGACCTGGAAGAGGGAGAGGTTAAGAAGAGGTTCCATAAGTGTGAGAAATACCCACATTTTAGTCATCCTCCTGCTGACTTAGTAAAAGTGATGGACAGATGGTGTTTTTAGGGCAGCCTAAAATATACATTGGCTCTATGTCAGGAAGTCCCCCATCCATTGTTTTTTCCTAAAACATCTGATTTGGGGGCACTGAGGGGGCTCAATCAGTTGAGCATCTGCTCTTGATCTCATGGTCGTGAGTTCAAGTCTCCTGCACTGGGCTCTGCACTGGGTGTGGAACCTACTTAAAAACTTAAAATAAAATATCAGACTTAAAATGACTGCTGCTAAATGAAAGCACACAGCACATCCAGCATGAGATGCAGCCAAAGGAGGCTTCGAGTCAGCTTCTTTCCAGCCTGGATAAATGACCCCGCTCGGACTTGGCCGGCTGTGCGCAAACCTGGGGGAGAGGCTCACCTCGGCCAGGGCCAGGGCGGAGAAGGGCGTGTGCTCGGCCGGTTTTACCACCACGGTGCAGCCAGCTGCCAGGGCGGCCCCCACCTTCCGGGTGATCATGGCACTGGGGAAATTCCACTGGGGTCAGAAGAACAGAGAAAGTGTGAGACCGGGTAGACTGCTCTGTAGCTCAGAACAAGGCAGGTCACGGAGTCGGTCAACAAACTGCACTGCACAAACAGACTCTCAAAGTGGTGCTCCTGGTCTTACACTCAGAGCCCCAGACACCTGTCACCTCTGGAGCCACAGGCTCAAAAAGACAGGAAACGTCCCCAGAATCTGAAACAGTACCAGACCATCCGTACTGGGAGTTGGCGACCTTTCTCAGTAAAAGGCCAGATGGTAAATATGCAGACTCTGTGGGCTGTACAGTTTCTATCCCAGTGAGTCCGTGGTTCCAGTGTGGAGGTGGCCACAGTAAGTACAGGAATGGGCATGGCTGGCTCCCAATAAAACTTTAATTACAGCATCAGCAGTAGGCTGGATTAGGCCGAGAGCTGTAGTTCACTGACCCTTTGGGAGAAAATATTAGCCAAGGTAATTTTGAAAAAGGCAGATGATGTAGGACTTCCTTCTCTCTATTTATGGATAGGTATTTGTAGATATCTCCATATCTACATGAACAGCATTCTAAAAAATTTTGACAAATCCTTGTCTTGTGCTCATGCTGTGCGAGGAGGCGGTTTTAAATCATCATTAATGAAATCCTCGTCCCAACCCGCTGAGGCCCTTATTGAACTGGGGAATAATGAGGACATTATTTCAGGGGAACCGAGAGCCACCAAGTCCCTTGCCCCAGGTCACACAGCTGGTGCACAGGGGGCTCTGAGTCACACCGAGTCAGGCGAGGCTCAGGGGGTGTCCGTCTGCACCTCTGCTGGGCCAGGACAGCCGCCCTGAGACCCTCCGGCACCCGAGAGGAGTGGACGTGGGACGTCGTGGACAGTGGCCACACGAGGCTGGCCACCAGGAGAGAGCAGGGTGTCCCCAGCGTGCTGCGGCTCCAGCCGGGGACACGCAGTGCTATATCTGGAAAGCTTTCCACCTGCAGAACCCGGGCCAGCACACTGATGACACCCTACTGTTGATGATGACCATCGATTAAGCATAAAATGGCCCATTAAATGTGTCATAGCTTCAGTCTTTAAAAAAAAAAAATCTTTTTCGATGTGCCAGGCATGGCCTCGAAGCAGCCTTTACACCTGGTCCGAACAGGCCTGGGTCCTGCTGTGGGTCGTCCCGCCTCTGCAGGTGTGAGCAGGCCGGCATTCCCACGCACCACTCCCACAGCTGGGTATCCCAGAGGACCGGCAGACAGCAAAGGAACGGGGAACCGGGACAGGTGACACAGCCAACAGGGCAGCACACCTCCTCACAAGGAGGAAGGCGGTATCGTCCCAGTCCCACTCCATCTCCTACCCCGGGGCCCCACCTGTCTGCCCATCCTCGTACCGGGGTGATGACTGCGGCCACCCCGAGGGGCTGCTTGAGGACCAGGGCCCGCCGGTCTCTCGTGGGGGTGTAGATGATGTCTCCGTAGATGCGACGGGCTTCCTCTGAAAACCACTCCAGGAAAAGGGCAGAATAGATAACTTCCCCCTGCGCCTCCTTCAGTGGCTTCCCCTGAATCAGAAAAGGACACATTGGCTGCCTTCTCAGGACAAAGGCAGAACTCTGGCAGGCTGTGCACAGAGCAGACACTCTCCCCTTAAAAAACCCCGGGGCTGGGGCACTTGGGTGGCTCAGTGGGTTAAGGCCTTTGCCTTTGGCTCAGGTCATGATCCCAATGTCCTGGGATCAAATCCCACATTGGGCTCTGTGCTCAGTGGGGAGCCTGCTTCCCCATCTCTCTCTGCCTGCTTCTGCCTACTTGTGATCTCTCTCTCAAATAAATAAAATCTTAAAAAAAAAAATCATAAAAACAAAAAAACAAAACCCCGGGGCTATTGAGAAATGCATGACCCCAGCAGGAGCCTGGGAAAGCAGGAGGACAGGTGCAGGCAGAAAGCCAGACCACAGGCTGTCTGCATCCCCGACGCCCCACTTGCTTCTCCTTCTGACATCTCCTCAGTGTTGGGACCCTGCCGGAAAGCCACGATTACAGCTACGGACAAACTTCTGGCATGTTCTTAAACGTACAAACATGGCGTGTGAAAAAAGTCAACCACACCAATCACAGAGAAAAAATCTAGAATGGTGGGAAAGCATTATTCACACAGTTTCACTCAAAATCTATTTCTTCAGTATTAGTATTACTGCTATTCCCACTGGCAACCACCAGTCTGTTCTCTGTTTGTAAAAGTCATTCTCTCTTTTTTTCTTTCTTTTTTGTTTCTTAAATCCCCCGTATGAGTGAAATCCTACAGTATCTGTCTTCCTCAGAATGACTGACTTCAGTTAGTGGAATGGGCTCTAGCTCCATGCATGTTTCTCGAATATCATTCAAGGGTAGAACATCCAAACTGTTGGGCAGATGTGAGGCCTGGCACAAGAGTTCGTTGCTATCCCATCATCAGGCCATGAATTCCCGTTTTCTTTAGCGGCGGGCTTGCCCCTGCTCGAGCCTGAGCATCCTGGCACAGTTTCTTAGGGGAGAAAGTTAGGGCCCTGAACTTACGCTTTCGGCTGTAATTATCCTGGCAAGGTCATCCTTATTTTGTATCATTAAGTCGTACCATTTCCGAAGCAAAGAACTCCTCTCCTGGGGAGGAAAGAAAAAGAGCAACAGAGCTACTCAATAACCTTCTGTGTCCGCAAACGGTTGGTGTGTGTGCTCTCGGGCTCAGGGAGACACACACTGACCTGTCTGCTGCTTTTTTAAGTTGGGGCGGAAGCAACGTGTCTGTGACATGTTAGTTACAGGTATGCAGGCCTCTCTTTGAGAAGCGATAAGGAAGGTTCCATTTCAAGTTGCATCTGAAGGGGTGTATTGAGTCATAAGCTGTGAAAAAAGACTCATGTTGAACAGCACAGACAATAACTTCCCCACACGCAGCTCTAGGTCCTTGCTCGTCCTGTGCACGAGCAGCGAGGCATCTGATGAGTCCAGGCCAGTGCTTACTCTGCGGGAGAGACAAAAGGCTGAGCTCTAGAGGGCCTGGCCTGCAGCGAGAAAGCAAAGATCTGAGCCCAGGGCCTGCTCCACACACAGCCCACCCTTCGCCTGGGAGAGGAGAGGAGAGGAGAACACGGAACCGTGGGAGAACGGCAGGCATGCAAAGCAGATTCGGCTTCCTGGCGGGAAACACGATGTCCGGGCCGAACCCCGGAAATCAGGGAGGCCAGCAGGCCCTGCTCAGGATGCACGGCCTGTGTCGTGGGCTAACGGTGTTTGTCCCGAACAGATCTGTCACCATTCCAGCCCTCAGTAACTCAGACAGCGACAGACGGGGTCTTTCCAGATATGACCGAGGCAAGCGAGTTACCGTGAAGTTCAACTTTTAATAAATTTAAAGTTAAAATTTTTTTTTAAGTTTTATTAATCTAAAATTAGGGTGTGCCCTACTCCAACATATAAAAGGGGGGTCCTTGTAAAAAGGTGACTTTGGACACACACAGGAATGCACAGGGGGAAGATGATATTGGGGGGTCACTGGGAAAAGACAGTCACCTACAAGTCAAGGACAGAGGTCGGGGCCGATCCAGCCCTCGACTTGGGATCTCGATCCTGCAGAACCGAGTATGTTTCTGTTGTTGAAACCGTCAGGTCTGGGGTATTTTGTGATGACACCCCAGGAAAGCTACTACAGTCTGTGCGGAGCTGTGAGAGCACGCGGGTCTCCAACAGGGAGGCGCTCGGGGTCTGGGGCTCGGGGCCCCCTGAGCAGGGGTGTGTGGTGGATGGTGGACTCGGAGCCTCTCAGCCGAGCTCCTCATCCGTACCCTGGCTCAAGTCTGCCTCCGAGAGCTACTGAAAGTACTAGATAAAGCACCTGGAAAGCACCAAGAGCAGCACTTGGCCGTGGAGGGCACCTGGGGGCCCTCAGAGCCGGCCTCGTCCTAATCCCTGGAACCTGTGCATCTGCTCCCTCCCACCAGAGGGCACTCAGCAGATGTGATCACTGAAGGTTCTGGAGGTGAAGAGGGCTTCTGGAATCGCCCAGGTGTGCCCAGTGGAATCAGGAGGCTGGTTTAAGAGAGAGGCACGAGGGTCTGCGTCAGACAAGGCGCGTGCTCCCAGGAGCAGAGAGGGTGGACGGAGCGGGATGCGGGGAAGGAAAGGAAGCCCCTAGCGATTCCAGAAGGAACACAGCTCTGCCAACACATTTGGGACTTCCGACCCCCAGGACAGTATGAGAATAAATCTGCATTGTCGGAAGCCACTAAACTGGTGTTAATTTGTTACAGGGCGAAACGTAAGGAACAGCTGAGCGCACAGTGGTAAGTATCTGGCTGCTGCTTTCCCCAGAGATCCCCTAGGAGTTCACAAGGTGCGAAACGAGGTCCTAAAAACACGCAAAAAGAAAGACGTGAGACAATGAAAACCATGTCCCCGGTGGGCGACGGACCCACACTGCAGCTCAGGGAAGCAGGGAGGCGGCAGGGTGCGTGCTCTGACCTCGCAAGGGCAGACGCAACCCTGGGGCTAGACCTGGAGGAGGGGGCCGGAGAGGGAACACAAACCAGCAGCGGGCAGGGTGGAGACAGGCCTGGGGGAGGAGGGCAAGAGGGGAGGGTCCGGGCTGCCTCACAGAGGAGCTCCACCAGAGCCCACCTTTCCCTGCAGCACAGGTGGACCCGCCTCACTCGGGTATGCGGAGGCCCCTCGCACTCCTCAGCAGGACCCTGCCAGGTCTTTCCCAGGAGGAAGGTTCTCTGAGAAGACTCAAGCCTCCCCAGGACAGGCTGACGCCACGTTCACGGTCCAGAGGCGTGGATGTCAGGTGGGTGATGTGACCACAGGCAGACAGCGTCCGTGGGCGGTCCCGGCACCAGCCCTGGGGCCCCGAACAACCACTGAAGCCGAGCCTGGCCGGAAGAGCTTCCCGCACACCTGTCCCACCACCAGGTTCTCCTCCCCTCCCCCATCTCAGCCAGTGGTTCCTCTGACCCCCTTCCTCTCACCCCAACATCACCAGGGCCTCCAGCTGACTCTCCAGTCCCAGCAGATCTTTTTTGCAGAGGGCCCTGGTTCAAGCCGCCTTCCTCTCTCACCTCCGTCCCAGCCAGCAGCCCCCCGCCGGGGCCCACATACCCTTTCCAACGCAAACCTGGTCACAGCTCTGCTCGAAGCCCTGGAGTGGTGCCCCGCGTCCCTCAAGGTAAAACCCCAGTCCTTAAGACGGCTACACACCCCACGGGACCCAGCCCTGCCTCCCCTTGTTACTACGGCCTTCAGAACTGCCGCGGACTCCGTGCCGTTCTACAAGTGGGTCAGGCATGCTCCTGACTCGGCCGAATTCCCGCCGCTCTTTCATCTCTGCCGCTGCGGTCTTCAAGGAGGCCACCCTGACCTGTGGGCAGAATCGTGCCCCACCCTCCAGCCACAGGTTGAAGTCCTAACCTCCAAACACGGTCTTGGAAGGGGTTATTGTGGTTAAATGTGGTCCTAGATGAGGGTCTTAATCCGGTATGACCGGTGTCTTTACCAGAAGAGGTGAAGACAGGGGAAGGTGCCGAGGGAAGGTCTTGCGCAGAGGGCCGTCCACAAGCCAAGCAGATGTTAACCGCACTCGCTCTATTCAGGCCGAAACCCGGAGAATGGTCGTCGGCCTGCACAAGGCCTGATTTCTCGACGAGCCTTCCTGTGTTAGACTAGCAGCCAGGGAGAGCGCTCTGTGTGTGCGCCCAGGTGCCCTCCACCGTCAGGCCCCTCTCCTGCTCACGAGAGCCGCCGCTCGCTGGTAATTTCATGTTAAGCGCACAGCTTCTGCTCCCCCCTACTGGACATTTCAGAGGCTGGAGGGCGGCGCCTGTCCCTAACCCCTGTTTTGTTCTTGTGACAAAACAGAAGCTCCAGACTGACTTTTGGATCACCTCTGTCCTGTTCCTAGGACTTTCTGCCTGATGAATCCCGGTGGATCGAGGAGGGGGAGCCGACACAGTTGGTTTCTCTATGGGGCAACCCGGGGGCCCTGTGCGCGCTCACCTTGGCCGAGACGCCCCTCCAGCTGCAGAAGGCCTCGTAGGCGGCGCGCACCGCGGCGCGGGTCTCGGGCACCCCGTAGTCGGCCACCAAGCCCAGCTCGGCGCCGCTGGCCGGGTCGTGCACGGGGAAGGCGGCGGCGGCCGGGAGCCAGCGGCCGCCCACGAAGCCGTCGGTGCGCAGCAGCGCCGCGGACAGGCCCGCCAGGCCCCCGGCGGAGCGGCCGGGCTGCGCCGAAGCGAGCGCGGGCGCGGCGGGCACCGAGCCGCGGGGGCGCAGGCCGAGGCCCGCAGGCGCCGGCGGGAGGCGCGGGGCCCCGCAGCTCCGCAACCGCAGCCAGGTCGCCATGGCCCCGCAGGCGGCGGCAGGAAGCAGGCAAGCGAGCGCGCGCCCGAGTGCAAGGGTCGGGGCGGGGGGAGGAGCGAGGTGGCGGCGGGAACGCGCCGGAGACGCGGGGACGCGGACTGGAGGCGGCGTAGGGGACGCGGAGCAGCGCCCTCTCCCGCGTCCTTGGCGCCGCAACTGGTCCTCGGCGCGCCGCCTCTCCCTCCGGCAGACGTGCGAAGGCTCCCCGGAGATGCACCTGCGGGCCTCACCCTGCCGCTCTCGAGTGCTCATTTGTAATTATTCCCTAGCTCCCCATCTGCTGCAAGCCAACCGCTCCTTCCCCCCACGACCCCCGCCCCCCTCCCCCCTCCCCCCTCCCCCCTCCCCAAATCTGTACGCCCTGCCGCTGGAATTTGTCCTGGGTCTGTGGATGCGCTGGTAGCGTCTGCCCCAGCTGCTAAGGGCATGATCCCCGCTCTTCATCGCCGCAGCTCCCGCGCACTTGGGATCTGGGCTGAGGGTTCTCTGCCCCGGCCAAGCGTGGCTCAGTGTGCTGACGCCTGGGTGTTTTTCTGGGAGTGTGTTTACGTATTTTCTCCATTTATTGGGAGCAAGGACCCCTCCCCCCGCCCCCGATGTGCCACAGAGCTTCCGGAGAGACCCCGGCTTGGCCCCAAACTCAGAATCTGTTGTTCACAAGCTCTGTGTGACCTTCGACAAATTACTTAACTTCAGTTCTTTTTCATGTAGAAAGTTCTCTGTTTTATTGTGAGATAACCTATAATTAATTGCTTAGCAGAGTTGCTACATTAAGTTCACAACGTTCAAAGTTCTCGTAGCTGCCCTAGAACAAGCCACTAGTTAAGTTAGGCCTCCAACTAGTCAGTGGGACTGTTTGTCAGAATTGAGTCAGCCGAGGCATACCTGCAAGTGACATGCGCCTGAGAATCTGGACGCAGGAGGGGAGTCGCAGCTTTAGTGAGGACACAGATGCGTATTTAGCAGGGCTGTCTTTGGCATCTGTAGGTTCAGGTCCAGCCCATTTCTATGCATTGATTTAGGATCACTAGTCTCTGCATCTCTCTTCTCCATTGCTGCTTCATTGAGTCTCTTGCTGTCTTTTCCGGAGCTGTGGGCTCTTCTACTTTCTCTGGGACGTTGAGTTCTTATTTGCAAAATGTAGAGGCAGTAACTTTAAGTTTTGACTTCGTTTTTTTGTTTGTTTTGTTTTTTTTGCTGAGCCGGCGTCACTCAGTCCCACATCTAGCAGAAGTGGGAACAGTGGCGTTCAATCTGTGTGTGTGTGTGTGTGTGTGTTGGCTCTTTCCTTCTATATTCTAGTGAAGGAATTGGGGGAGAGAGGACCTCGTGGAGGGGAGGATGCTGCCAGGTGGGTTATCACTGAGGATGGGGAGCCTGGCGTCGTTCCCTCTGCTGCCTGCAGAGGGCGCCCTGCTGCTGTGACAACTGTAGCCGCCTCTGGATCCCAAACCAGTCTGCTTATCTTCTTAAGGTTCTGTTTCAAACTGGGTGCAGTCCCTTTTCCAGCTGACTTCTCAAAAACGCCACTGCCTAGGGTCCATATATGGTCACCCTAGCAAACGTGTCTGTAAGCGTTCTTTGCTTTCTTCAAAAAAGGGCCCCTAGTACTTCTGGAGGCACACAAAACTGTTGCATTTCTTTTAAAAATCAGGGGGGAAATAAAAGAACTTTTAGGCCAACAGAGACGTATACTCTGACTTATTTTCAAGAAAGGGACCACAAAAACCAAAGTGCCTAAGTCCTAGGAAAGTCATGACATTGGCCTCCCCTTCTCTCTGACGGCCTTGTGCCCTCTGGGAGCCCCCTTTCAGAGTGGGAACAACCCCCCCCTCCCCCGGTTCCTGTCTTGCTGAAGGCTCCAATGCCTCCCAGAGCCTGGCTGGGTGTGATGGCTCAGTGAGGCCTATGAGGACAAGACCATTGGCTTTGGGGACCTTTCCTCTTCACCCGGCCTTGACCTGGGCACTTCCACCTCTACTCCCAGCCTTCTCCATGAGCTCCGCCATAAGGGGGGGATTAGACCCATGTATATAAAACACCCTCTTAGCCAAAGTCCATGGCCTCTGGCCTAAAACAGTCAGGAGAAGCTGGGCCCGGTGCCCTCAGGATTGGGAGAGAGCCATGGGCTTCTTTTCTTTGGGGCTTACAAGTGGCCAAGCTAAGGTTACAGAACAAACTTGGCAGACACCTAAGGTCCCAAATCATCCTATCTTCTCCTATTCTTCTCTTCCATTTGCTCACCTGAGCATGAGTACGGTTTCCTCCCACGCTTTCAGGATCTCCTTTCTTGCCTTTCACATGCAATCTGTATAATTTGAGCTGTAAGATCACCATCATTTCATGAAGAGCTTCTCCACATTTTTCCCATGGATTAAGTGCTGCAGACTAGATATCTACTTCTTGACGGTTATATTCTGAGAGTAGCATTTTCTGAATCCTTGTCACTTGGTCTTAAGTCTGTCCCGTGTCTCCCCGCCCCCCCTGCCACGGAATCAGCGTCTTTGCTTGGGGAGCAGGAATCTGAGCGTGCAGCAAGCTCGAGATAAGGGCCGTAAGAGCAGCCAGAAGCGAGAGACCAGAAGGCTTGCTCTTGCGTAATCCCATGCAGGTGTCGGTATCTGTTGCCCAATCCGGAACGAGAAGCCAGCGCCAGCTGATCATCATAAAAGCTCTCCCAGCGACTGTGGCTTCGGAGGCCAGGGATGCCGGGCCCCCTGATCCACGTGTGCGAAAGATGCCCGAGGGATCTGCCCTCTGAGCTGAGGTGGCCCAGCATGCGGACCCTCCATCTAGGCAGGTGAGTCTCTCTGTCTCTTTTTCTTTTTTTGAAGAAATTAACGCTTACAGACAAGTTTGCTAGGGTAACCATACTCCTTTGGTGTTAACAGGAAATCGGGAGGACACCCAGGTCAGAAAGTAGCCATGCCCCCTGCTCAGGACATTCACATTTCGGCTGATGGCTTTTTCCCTCTCCCAGGTGGAGTTTGTTTGCTGTTCTGGTGAAGTTAAACAGTAGTTAAACAGTTGACTGGGAAGTGTTATTATTTTGAAATGAGGCTTGGCTTCCCATGTCTGTGACCTGCTTAGAGGGAAAGCAGTGGATCTGGGCCCGGGTTTCAGGCCAGTTGCCACAGCTCTGAGCACTTTGTGTCCCCGAGGAGCAGCGAGTAACGAGGGCATGTCTGTTCGCAGGTTCTGGCTTGGCCTGCTGATCGCGCTGGGCTCCCTCTGCCCGGCAGGCTCGCCCTGCGGCATCTCCACGCACATCGAGATAGGTGAGTGCCTGCACCTGGCCATGGGATGCAGGATGCTAAGCCTGTCAGAGGGCGTTCAGGGAGAGATGTGGAGTCCGTGCCACGGATTGGTAACGAGCTTCCAGGACTGCAGTGAGCAGGGACCGGAGGCGGGTGGGTTCCATGTAGAGGCGGGCAGGAGGCTCGGGAACAACGCCTGGTTGATGATCCGGTCCCAGGCTGTTCCTCCGGGTGGGCGAACAGGAGGAGCTGGAGGAACTCGCGGCCGCCGTGCAGCAGGACGATAGCACGGGAGAGGAGGAAGATGGGTGGAACTCGCTGGGACTAAGGAATGTGTTTTTGTTGTTTTATATTTCCAAGTATGCATACAAAGCCACTGTGGCCATGGGAGTGGGTCCCCTGAGCCAAGATTTTGGCTTCAGGGAGGGCAAGGAAGCGAGGGAGTCTGACCACTGGCATTAGAGGAGCCCGGGGTGATGACAGGAGCTGGGGAGGGCAGGTTCGGGGCTGAAGGCCCAGTAGCAGGTACAGGCACATGGTGGATTTGGTTCTTGAAGTGTATTTGTAATATATATTTATTATATGTATAGTTTTTAAAATATTTATTTGACAGAGAGAGATCACAAGTACGCAGAGCAGCAGGCAGGGGGGTGGGGGGCGCGGGAGAGAAGCAGGCTCCCCGCCGAGCAGAGAGCCCGATGCGGGGCTCCATCCCAGGACCTGAGATCATGGCCTGAGCTGAAGGCAGAGGCTTTAACCCACTGAGCCACCCAGGCGCCTCTGTAATATATGTATATATTTTAAAAGATTTTATTTATTTGACAGAGACACACTGAGGGGGAAACACAAGCAGGGGGAGGAAGAGGAGAAGCAGGTTCCACACTGAGCAGGGAGCCCGATGTGGGGCTCGATCCCAGGACCCTGGCATCATGAGCTGCACCAAAGGCAGACATTTAACTGACTGGGCCACCTAGGCACCCCATTTGTAATTTTTTTTAACTCATGGAAAATGTAAGCCAATTTGTAATGCCATTAGAAACGTTTATATTCTATAACAGTTTTCAGATTGATTTCAACTATATCTGATGTCTGGGTTTTCTTTTAGATAAAAACAAGAATATTTTATAGTTAGGCCCCCTGGCCAGAAGGTACCAGTCAGAACAAGATCACAAATAAGGTGTGTAAACTTCCCAGTACCAAATAGACCAAGGTATTTATTGAGTTCTGGTGGGCAAGAATCTATGATCCCAGAATTTTGCCTCCTGAAAGGGCAGGAGAGGTCACTGAGCCCGGTCCCTGTACTTCACATACAAGGAAATAAATCTGGAGTCTCCCAGCTCGCTCGTTCGAGGGCTGGCCTAGGATTACAGCTCCTGAGAGCCAGGCCAGTGCTCTTTCCAAACACATTCATTGCTAAGAGGTAGTCAGGACACAATAGAAAGGAGAATTAGACCCAGCTTCTAATACCAGCTCTGCTGTACACTACGTGACTCAGAGCAGTTCATTCTTGGTGTGTTCCTCTTCTGTAAAGCAGCCAAACATCTCCATGAATTTGAAAGTTTTGTTCAAGCGTGGGTTCTTTGAGATTGAAATTGCTAAAACTAAAAGTGGGCTGAGAACAAGTATAAATGAAAATAGTCAAGAATAAGTATAAATGGAAAGTTTTTAATCTTTGGAATTTTTTAAATAAGATTTTATTTATTTACTTGACAGGTCACAGTAGGCAGAGAGGCAGGTAGAGAGAGAGAGAGGAGGAAGCAGGCTCCCTGCTGAGCAGAGAGCCTGATGAGGGGCTTGATCCCAGGACCTCAAGGCCACAACCCGAGCCGAAGGCAGAGGCTTAGCCCTCTGAGCCACCCAGGTGCCCCAATCTTGAGAATTTAAACACAGATGAAATATGAAATCTTTTTTTTTTTTTTTAAAGATTTTATTTATTTGACAGGCAGATGTCACAAGTAGGCAGAGAGTCCGGCGGAGAGAGAGGAGGAAGCAGGCTCCCTGCCGAGCAGAGAGACCAACTTGGGGCTTGATCCCAGGACCCTGGGATCATGACCTGAGCCGAAGGCAGAGGCCTTAACCCACTGAGCCACACAGGTGCCCGTGAAATATGAAATCATATAACTGCTTGCCTTTTTTCAGTGGGTGCCAAAGATCCTAATAGATTATGCTGGATATATGTTTCGTATATATTAATCTATTAATACAATATTAAACATAGTAGTATATTATATATAAATATCTATTAAACATGTTTATAAGATTTATTAAATGCAAACATATTATCAGTCTATATATTATGAATATATAAATATCAACACATTACCATTGACTATAACACATTACCATTCAATATATATTGAATATATTAAAATGTAAACAATATTTAATAAAAATATATAACAAATATATGAATATATCTATTAAATATAAATATAAAATTAAATATATACATTATATTACCTATTCTATATATGATATGAATATATAAATATTAATATATTATCAATATATTAAATACATTAACATAAAACTTCGTTTATGTGAACATAATTGAAGACCATTCGTAACCAGCACAGATTTTGAGGAGTCGTATGTGAGAGACAAAACTCCAACATCTGCCAGTTATTTAGAGGATTTTGTAAGTTTCTTGGTTCACATTGTCACTCCTTACATAAAGCCTGTCGGGAGGCGGATGGTTCTGTGAGTTAGTTGGGATGTTGTGCGGTGGTTTGCAGCTGGAAATCCCCCAGTCCTGTGTACAGGTTACTGGTGTGGGCTGGGAGCCTGTGGCTTCTCGTGTTATGCTTAGAGGAGTGGCTCTATTTTTGTATGATTTACAAAGCTGGATGTGATTCACAACAGGAGTAAGGTGTCCCCTTCGAATGTGCCTTCACAAGGCATGTTTGTCTTAGAGATTCTAGGAAGATTCAGGGTGTGTGTGTCTGTGTTGGTGTGTGGGTGGAGCAGGTGACCTGGGATGATTTTTTTTTTTTTTGGTCCATCTACTGTGGCCCAACTGATGATAAAACATTTGAGAGTAATTGACTCATCCGTGGTTTTTGGCCATGTGTCCTATTTCCTGCTGAGGGTCCTTTACCTCGGTGGGTTGTTGAGGCAAAATAAAATGAAGACACCGGCTATTTACTGAGCTCCTACCGTGTGTCAGCTACTGTGCTCATCACCTCACATGTATTTTGTGTGACCCTCTCAGCACATCTGTAAGGTGGGAATTATTGACTTCCTTTTACCTGGGAGGGAACTGAGCCCTAGCTTTAGCAGGGCGTTGGTGCCAGATAAGCAGAAGCTTCAAATCACCATACAAACTTGATTTGTGTTTTAGCAATATAAATGTCATCTGAATCTTATCATGCCTAACGAAAGTGGCTAGTGAGTTCACACTTAATTTTCGTTTCTCCCTTCCTTGACAGAGTAACAAAATTATTTCCCCTTTCCTTTATTTTTTTTTAAAGATTTTTATTGATTTATTAGAGCACGAGCTGGGGGAGAAGCAGAGGCAGAGGGAGAAGCAGACTCCTTGCTGAGCAGGGAACCCAGTGTGGGGCTTGATCCTAGGACCCTGGGACCATGACCAGAGCTGAAGGCAGACGCTTAACTGACTGGGCCACCTGGAGGCCCTTATTTAAGAGAGAGGGAGAGAGAGGAGGGGCAGAGGGGGAGGGAGAGTCTTAAGCAGACTCCATGCTGAACATGGAGCCTGACTTGGGGCTTGATCCCACAACCTGAGAGGAAACCAAGAGTGTAATACACAACCGACTGCACCACCCCTACACCCCCATTTTCTTTTAAAATATCTTGAATAAGTTCTGTTTCAGCTACAATTGAATTTAATTGATTTACTTATTTCTCTCAGGACACAGAGCTCTGGAGTTTCTCCACCTTCAGGATGGGAGAGTTAACTACAAAGAGGTATGAAGTTTAATTTTTTTCCTCATTCCTTGTGCATTAACTCTCTTCCATTGGTGCCAAAATAAAGGTCCTAACAGATATTTAGGCAATAATTTTAGGAGTCAATTTTTTTCTTGATAAAACATTGATCTTTAGGGTTATAAAAGGTGTATGTCCCATCTAGTACCTCTTGAACATATATATATATATTATATATATATATACATACAATACATATACTTGAATATACATTATATATATTTCTATTATATAACATATATAGAGTTTATACTTGAGCATACATACTATATATTATATAATTAAAATATTTTAATACTATTATATATTTATTTTTGTATGTATAACATATATAACTTATATGTAATTATATGCATTATATATAACTTAAATAGTATCACTAGAATATTTTAATGATGAATCAAGATTTGAAGAATTGAGAGAGAACTTTTTAAATGGTACATCTTTTTGCTTTTACAAAGAGAGGTCATGCCTGAGATAAATTATTTTTCCTCTTGACTGTAATCCTATAAAAATTGCACCAGCACAAGGAGCAGGGAATGTTTATTCAGAAGTTTGCTTTGAGATGCTGGTCTGTGTCTCCTCCCACTGTATTCTTGGCAAGACTATCCGATGGCTTTCTTGTACTCATCCTCAACTTGGTTCTGTTCTGACGCTATACACTCGTTCTAGGCTAAATAATGTTTTGTGCAAAGATGATTCTTAATACTTATATTTGGTAATAGAGATTAATATTCCTGGTGACATCAGAATTGAATCAAATTATTACCAGTAAGTCTCTGTAATTCAGTATGGAAAGCAGGATGGCAAGATATCTGAAATCTGTCATATTGTCAAACCACTTTTAGACATTAGTTTCAGCTTTCTTACTTGGCAATTGAATAGTGTTTGATTATCTTCATTGACCCTGGGATGAGGAGAGGAGCAAGAACCTGCTGAGTTCATCATGTGAACAATGAGTCGTGAGTGTGTGCAGAGCAATTATCTCATGGAGATACACTGTATTATTAACTTAATTTGAAATGTGTGAGCTGGACACCTCTCCTTCCCCTCTGTATCGGGTCCTAATGCAGATACTGATGTCATCATTGGAAATGACTACGTGCCCTGAGTGCTTACACTCCACCTTCAGTTTCTGAGGGTCGCACTGCCTTACCTCTTATGATACACCCGATGCCTTTTCATGATGCAGTTTGTATCTCTGTATGTGGGACTTGTTGTAGTGTCTCTTTCTCCCCATTCGCACCTGCTCTTTGGGGACTTCTGGACTCCCTGGGGTCTGAATTTTGTTGGTTCTGGAATTATCTTTTGTTAATATATCCAGAGTTGACTGCTCTTTGAAGCCTTTGACTTACACAAAGAGAATAATGCATGAAGCTGAGAAAATCAGAGTATTAATTTATAAGAACTGTCAGAAGCAAGTTCACCTCATGTTGGTGGTCATTATTGCCCTGATACTTTTTTCCTATCCTTTTCTTATTTAGTCTTCAAGTGTAGTTGACAGATACTGCTATATTGCATATGTACAACACAGTAACTCAACACTTCCGCACATTGCTGTGTGCTCACCACTGAGAAGTGTGGTCGCCACCTGTCACCATGTGTTATCACAATATCACTCATGGTGTCCCCTGTGCTGTACTTTTTGTTTCCATGACTTATAACCGGAAGCTTGTACCTTAAATTCCTTCGCCTATTTTGCTGATTCCTTCCCTACCCTCCACCTTCCCTCTGGTAACCAGCAGTTTCTTCTCTGTATTTAAAAGGCTGTTTGTTCATGTATTTCTTAGATTCCACACGCACATGAATTCATACGGTATTTGTCTTTCTGGGACTTACTTCATTTAGCATAATAACCTCTAGGTCCATCTGTGTTGTCACAGATTTTATTCTATTCTATTCTATTTTATTCTATTTTATTCCTGAGTAGTAGTCCTCGTGTGTGTGTGTGTGTGTGTGTGTGTGTGTGTGTGTGTGTGTGTAATCACATCTCCTCTCTCCATTCACATATCTATGGATACCTGGATTGTTTCTATAGTTTGACTATAAAATCAGGTGCATGTATCTTTCTTAATTAGTGTTCTTATTTTCTTGGGTAAATACCCAGCAATGGAATTACTGGATCCTCTGGTATTTCTATTTTTAATTTTTCGAGAAGCGTCCATACTAAGTTTACAGTGCCTGCACCAGTTTACATACCCACCAACAGTGTACAACAATTCCTTTTTCTCCACATCGTCATCAACACTTATTTCTTGTCTTTTTGATATTAGCCATCCTGACAAGTGTAAGGTGATAATCTCATTGTGGCTTTGGTTTGCATCTCCCCACTGATGAGTAATGTTGAACTTTTTTTCATATGTGTATTGGCCATCTGTAGGTCTTCTATGGAAAAATGTCCTCAAGTCATCTGTTTCTTATGGGATTGCTAAAGGGTGTGTGTATGTTTGTGTGTGTGTGTGTGTGTGTGCGTGCGCGCGCGCACAGTTATAGAAGTTCTTTCTAAAGTTTGGATATTAAACTTTTATTGGATGTATCATTTGAAGATATCTTCCTCCATTCAGTAAGTTACTTTGTTGTTCTGTTGTGTTCTTTTGTCTTTTTTTTTTTCCTGTGCAAAATCTTATTATTTTGGCATAGTTGCAGTAGTTTATTTTTCTTTTGCTTCCTTTGCCTCAAGAGACCTATCCATAAATATGTTGCTAAAGCCAATGTCCTATTTTTCTTCTACCTGTATTTTCTTCTAGAATTTTTATGGTTTCAGGTCTCACATTCAGATCTTTAATCTATTTTATTTTTGTGTTTGGTTTAAGAAAATGGCCCAGTTTCATTCTTCAGCATGTTGCTGTCCAGCTTTCCCAGCAACATTTCTTGAAAACACTCTTTTTCTCATTGTATATTATGACTCTTTTTTCATAGATTAATTGACTAA
Source organism: Mustela putorius furo (assembly GCF_011764305.1). NCBI lineage: Eukaryota > Metazoa > Chordata > Mammalia > Carnivora > Mustelidae > Mustela > Mustela putorius. Next base: position 8,052,815 of record NW_025421490.1, on the reverse strand, counting down.
GTGAGGGTTTATTTCTGGGCTTTCTATTCCATTCCGTTCATCTATGTGTCTGTTTTGGTGCCAATACCATACATTTTCATTACTGTAGCTTTGTAGTGTATCTTGAATTCTGGGGTTGTGATATCTCCAGTTTTGTCCTCCTTTCTCGCGATTTCTTTGGCTATTTGGGGTCTTTTGTTATTCCATACAAATTTTAGTATTGTTTGTTCTAGTTCTGTGAAAAATGCCATTGGTATTTTTATGGGAATTGCATTAAACTGTAGATTGCTTTGGGTAATATGGACGTTTCCACAATATTAATCCTTCAAATCCATGAGTACAGAAATTCTTTCCATTTGTTTGTGTCATGTTCAGCTTCTTTCTTCAATATCTTACAGTTTTCAGAGTATAGGTTTTTCACGTCCTTGGTTAAATTTATTCCTCGATACTTTATAGTTCTTGGTGCAATTGTAAATGAGATTGTTTTCCTAATTTTTCTTTTTGCTCTGTCATTATGAACAAATAGAATTGCCACAAATTTCTACATACTAATTTTGTATCCTGCCACTTTACTGAATACCTTTATTCTAATAGCTTCTTCGGTAGTCTTTAGGGTTTTCTATATATAGTATCATGTCGTCTGCAAAGAGTGACCAATTTACTTCTTTCTTACCAGTTTGGATGCCTTTTGTTTTCTTGTTTGATAGTAGCAGTTAGGACTTCCAGTACTCTGTTGAATAAAAGTGGTGAGAGCAGACATCCTTGTCTTGTGTCTGACCTTAGGAGAAAGGCTCTCAGTTTTTCCCCCATTGAGAAGGATGTTAGCTCTGGGTTTTTCATGGAAACCTTTATTATGTTGAAGCATGGTTCTTCTAAATCCACTTTAGTGACAGTTTTATCACAAAGGTACTGTATCAGATTCTTTTTCTAGAGCTCTTTAGATAATCTTAATGTGATATGTCACATTGATTTAAGAATATTGAACTACCCTTGAATCCCAGGAATAAATCCCACTTGATCATGGTCAATGGTCCTTTTAACACACTGTTGAATTTGGTTTGGTAATAAGTGTTGAGGATTTCTGCATCTGTGGTCGTCAGGGATACTGGCCTGTAATTCCCTTTTTTTAGTGTTGTCTTTGTCTGGTTTTGGAATCAGGGTAAAGCTGGCCTTGTGAAATGGATTTGGAAGTTTTCCTTCCTGTTCTATTTTTTTGAATAGTTTGAGAATAGGGATGAATTCTTCTTTAAATGTTTGGTAGTACTTCACCTGTGAAGCCATTTGGTCCTGGCCTTGTTTTTTTTTTTTAAAGATTTATTTATTTATTTATTTGACAAACAGATCACAAGTAGGCAGAGAGGCAGGCAGAGAGAGAGGAGGAAGCAGGCTCCCCGCTGTGCAGAGAGCCTGATGCGGGGCTCGATCCCAGGACCCTGGGCTCATGACCTGAGCCGAAGGCAGAGGCTTTAACCCACTGAGCCACCTAGGCACCCCTGGTCCTGGACTTTTGTTGAGGAATTTTTTGATTACAGATTCAGTTTTTTTTACTAATAACTGGTCTGTTCATATTTTCTTTTTCTTCTTGGTTCAGTTTTGGCAGATTGTATGTTTCTAGGAATTTATCCCTCTTTTCTAGTTTCTCCAATTTGTTACGTAACGTTTCATAGTATTGTTTAATAATTCTTTGTATTTCCGTGGTGTTGGTTGTTATTTCACCTTTTCTGATTTTATCGAGTGCTTGCTCTTTCTTGAGGAGTCCGGCTAAATGTTTATCAGTCGTGTTTATCTTCTCAAAGAACTAACTCTTGGTTTCATTGATAAAAAATAATTTTGTTCACTTATTTCCACTCTAAACTTTATTATCTCCTTTCTTCTACTTACTTTGGGCTTTGTTGGTTATTCTCTTTCTAGTTCCTTTGGATAAAGATTTGATTGCTTTTTTGAGACTTTTCTTGTTTCTTATAATAGGCCTGTACTACTGTAAGCTTCTTTCCTATCCCAAAGATTTTTTTTTTTTTTAAGTAGGTTCTATACCCCACATGGGGCTTCAACTCATGACCCTGAGACCTTAGAGTCCTGTGCTCTACCAACCAGGCCAGCCAGGTGTCCCCACAAGGATTTTCAGTCATTTGTGTGTCTTTATGTGTTGTTTCATTTCCTCTCTGACTTCGTCATTGACCATCCAATGTCACTAGCATGTCGTTTAGTGTCCTTTTGTTTCTCCCTTAGGTTTTTTTTTTTATAGTTGATTACTAGTTTCCTACTGTGATGGTTGGATTCACTATATAGATTTAATTTCTATAAAAATAGACATAATTTGCTATTTTAACCGTGAAATCCTACAACGGTAGTTATTTGGTTGGTGCTGTCTTCTCTACCCCGCTTCCTCCTGCCTGCAGGAGAGATTTGTCCTTTTGTGACTAGAGAACTGAGAGATGCTCGCTGTAAAACACTCAGACAACGGATGTTGACGCTTGGCTTTATATCATTCTAGACATTGTTTTTTAATTTATTAGTACTTCCCCCCAAATTACACTCTACACACTGTGCAACTTGCTACTTTTCATTGAATATATTGGTGATATCTTTCCATGTCAAAAAAGATGTTGAGAATCAATTAGAACAATTACATATTTTTCTATTACCGTACTGTATCGTAATTTATTCAGCCCATTTTATATTTTAACTTTTTACTTGGAAGTAATTAAAAACCCATAGAAAAGCTGGACAGTTAGGCAATCTCTATACACCCTTTGCCATATTCCTGTAGGTCCTCTATTGGCATATTTGGCCTTTCCTCCTCTCTGTTGTCCCCCAAGGGAAGGAGGTAGAACAGGAAAGGAATGAAGGTCTTTATTTGGTGTCTCAGAATTGCACTTCAGGGGAGCACAGATTCCAGAGTAACCAGAAAAGTGTCCAACTCATGCAGGGAAAGCAAGGGGATTTTACGAGAAGGAAGAGAGAATTACAGGATTTACATAAAGCAGAGAAGAAAAGAATGCTGCTGTATTGGTGCTGACCAGTGGAACCACTTGTGATGACTGTCTTACCGATTATCGCCGCTATCAAGCCAACGTCCTGCTGTGTATTTATTGACTCTGCTGTCCTCATCTGATCCAGATGCCAGGTGCTCTGTTGAAATCTTATGAGCCAACCGCTTGTCAAAGAATTGCTGCTTCCGGCCCAGTTCAGTGTGTTAGTTGGAATGAAAATGGAGTCTCTCATGGCCGGAGATTTCATGCAATTCCACACTATTTATACACACTGATTTCTTTTCCCCTGGACAATTCTAGAGAATTCCTGGTGTAGTGCCCATTATCCTTCAACTTATGATCGTGTATTTCCTAAAAACGAGGACACTCCTGTGGAGCCACAGCACAATAATCACAGTCCGGAAACCAACATTGAGTCACACTCTCCCTCTCCCCCAGTCCTCAGGCTTTATTAAAATCTCTCCAGTTGTCTCAGTAATGAATCTTCTTTCTGGTTCCAGGACTGCTCCAGGACCATGTGATCTAGAACAGTTCCTCAGGCCTCCCTTGTCTTTAATGACCTTGATATTTTGGAAAGGGCACAGTCCAATAACAGTCAAATGCACCCTAGTTTGGTTTCATGTGCTAATTCCTCCTTGCAGGTTACTTTTTTTTTTTTTTTTTTTTTAAGATTTTATTTATTTATTTGACAGAGAGAGAGATCACAAGTCGGCGGAGAGTCCGGCAGAGAGAGAGAGAGAGAGAAGCAGGCTCCCGCCGAGCAAAGAGCCCGATGCGGGGCTCAATCCCAGGACCCTGAGATCATGACCCGAGCCGAAGGCAGCGGCCCAATCCACTGAGCCATCCAGGCGCCCCCCCCCCCCCGTTTTTTTTTTTTTTTTTTTTTTAAAGATTTGGTTTATTTACTTGAGAGCGCATGTGGGTGAGCACAAGGGGTTGGGGGAGGGGCAGAGGGAGAAGGAGAAGCAGACTTCTGTCTGAGCTGGGAGCCCGATGCCGGGCTCAGTCCTAGGACCCCGAGATCATGACCTGAGCTGAAAGCAGACGCTTAACTGACCGAGGCACCCGGCGCCCCATGCAGGTTCTCTTTTGACAGAAACTCACAGAACACAGAAGCGATGCTGTATTCTTATTGCTTCGTACCAGCAGGTTCATGAGGTCAAGTGTACTGTTTTGGTGATGCTGAATTTTTCCTTTCTAAGATTTTCATTGGGTGGTTCTTTAATATTCCTTTCCTGAGATTATTTTGGTGGTGGTGGGTGGGGGTTGTTTCAAGTATGTTTGTAACTAAAGTATTTTATGATGGCTGCTTTAAAGTATTTGCCAGGTAATTCTAAAATTTCTACCATTTCAGTGTTGGCCTCTATTGGCATCTCCTTTCATTCCTTCTGAGATCCCTGGTTCTTGGTGTGATAAGTGATCTTTGATTAAAACCTGGACATTTCAGGCATTAGGTTATGAGACTCTGGATCTTACTGAAACCTTTTTTTTTTTTTTTTTTAAAGATTTTATTATTTGTCAGAGAGAGGGAGAGTGAGCACAGGCAGACAGAGAGGCAGGCAGAGGCAGAGGGAGAAGCAGGCTCCCTGCAGAGCAAGGAGCCCGATGTAGGACTCGATCCCAGGACACTGGGATCATTACCTGAGCCGAAGGCAGCTGCTTAACCAACTGAGCCCACCCAGGCGTCCCTGAAACCTTTTGTTTTAGCTGACTTCTTCTGACACCTCTTTGGGAAGGGAACAGAATGGGGAGGGTCACCCACCTCCTGACTCTCCTGACTGCCAACTCAGGATAGAAGTCAAGGTTCCCTCTGAACCTCCACGGACACCTCTCTGGCTGGGAGGGGTAGAAGTGCCCAATTATTGCTTTTCTCTGTGGCCTCTACAGATACTGGGCGGGGCGGGGGTGGCGTGTCTCCTCGTGGTGGTGAACTTCCTGCCCTCCCCAGGGCCTCTTCTGAGCCCACCCAGGGGGGATGGGGAGAGGCGCCCTGTTACTGCAGTTGGGACCCGAGGCCCAGGCTCTCCCCATGGTCTCCACTGACACGGAGGGCTAGGGACGGGGGACAGGTGAAAGTCCTGGTGAGGGTAGGGCCTCAATGTTTTCTGTGATGTTCGGTTGGAGTAAAAGGTGGTTGTCTTAAAGTTTTCTGTCTTGCTAGGCTGCCCTTTTCCTGGTCTTAGGGTTAGAGAAAGCAGGCTTTTGTTGTGGCTTTGTGTGTGTGTGTGTGTGTGTGTGTGTGTGTTTGGTTTATGCCCATTAGAGTTTCTAGGTTGGCATGCTTTCCTAGTATCCAGTTTGGGATCTCTGAGGCAACAAGAAAGCCCAGAGGATTGACCCCAGTGTCTTCTTCTGGCCCTGAGCTCCCAGACAGCTCCACTCTCACGGGCTTCTTATGCTCATTTTGTGTACAACGCCCGGGGTTAGCTTAGCAAGAGGAATAGGTACATCTGTTCCCTCTTCCTGGGAACAGAAGTCCTAGTGATGTTAATTTCTATCACCTGGTTGAGAGGAGGTCTTCACATTTTTACAACGGAAAGTTAATATTTTCTGCTTTTTAATTAGCAAGTAAATATTTTGTGGGGAGAGATCTTGATGTAAATATCCTGTTTCTCATGAAGTTTTAGCCACTGGTTGTAGCATCTTTCTAATTTTTGCCTGAAATAATTATTATGATGGTTGCCAAATTGTTTATCTGATTCCATCACTCTTCCTACATTTCTTGGCTTTCTACTGTTACAGAGCCATTCCTTCTTCCCCATTCATATATGCACATTCATGGATTTTTATTTCATCGTTTATGTTACATTATCATTCATCGTGACGCTGACATTGTCCCAGATTCTGCTTCAAGTTGGCTTTTGCGTCTGTTTATCTGCCTATTTATTTAAAACCGTGAGTTCACGCAAGAATATTTCCAGTTAGGGGCCTGCGCCACAGGAATCCTTCTAGCCTTCTCTGTGCCCGCATCTGTGGCCCCTTTCTCCAACACTGAGAAGCCCGGCCATCATTCTCAGTATATCCTTTGTGCTCCGCCTCCTCGTTTGTGACCAGTGTCTCCAACCACGTGTGGCAAAACCTTCAGTTCTGACACGGCTACCTGAGTCCTTCTGGCCCAGAAACCAAGGGGGGGAAAAAATGAAACAGAAAAGACCTCTACAACAGAGGAAGGCTTAATATTCTCTGTTGCTCGTGTACTTCATTGAAATTTCTTTTTATTAAAAAACACATTTATTAGAGTGCACAAGCAGGAGGAGGAGCAGAGGGAGGGGGAGAAGCAGACTTACAATTTTTTTTTTCATTTTTGCTCATTTGGTAGGTGGAAAATGGTGTTTTTGTTACTTTATTGGCATTTTAGTTAATGAGGTTAAGTATACTTTCAGGTGTTTATCAACTATTTCTATTACGTCTTCTGTGAATCACTTACGTGTTTTGCTCATTTCTGCACATTTTGCTCATTTCTGTACATTCGATGCGTAAGGATGATTTCTTAAACTTACCTGCCCCATCATGTGTCAAATGATTCAGTTTTCTCTTCAGTTTGCTTCTCATGCTCTTCACCGTGCAGAATGCTCCAATTTTTGTGTCGTTAAGTGCATCATTCTATTCTCTTATGGCTTCTGCCTGTACGCCTTCCTTAGGAAAATCATTCCCACTCAAGATTATGCTGTTATTCCTTTTAGTTTTGTCCTGCTCATTCTGTGGCTTCCTGTTCTGCCTTTAACTCTTTGATTCACGTTGTATATATTTTGGCCTAAAGCCCGTGAGCCGTCTGGGAACCTCTTGTTGGTCATGTTAATTTCACGTCCGTGTCCCGTCGGCCACGCTGGGTCCCACCAGGAAGGGAACCCCCACCGCCGGGGCTGTGCCGACCCCACCGGCTGGGGACTCCATCTTCATTCATGCCACTGTACGTGGTGTGGGCTTGAGTCTGTTTTCTTGCTCTTTGTTCTGTTTCCTTGATCTCTTTTGATTCCAACATCCTATTGCTCTTATTTCTGTAGCTTAGAAATACATTTTTCCCTCTAAGGGAGCCATCGTCCCCCAGTACTTCGTCCCCACCCACAGCAGCTTCCTATTTTGCTGACACATTTACTTTTCAGAGTTTACTTCAGATTATTTTTCAGTGTTACATAGTAGCATCTTCTTCACCTAGAAATGCAGATTCAACAAGTTTTAATCATATAAAGTGGCCAAGACCAAAGCAAGGTAAATAGTCAATAAAGTTAATTATTATTTTTAAGTGACCAAAGTGCAACTTGCAAGCTATCTTTAGAGAAAAAAGAGACGCCACTGGCTTATGTAATTGATGACGCTTGGAGCAGAGCTGCCCGCAGAGGTGGGTGGTGGTCTCTCTCCACGTGGGGGGACACAGGCCTCCAGCGTTCAGCCTGAAAACCCCCAAGGGAAAGCTCTCGATCAGACGTGCATCTTTGAGCCACACACTGTGGCGGCCATGGGGATTCTTCAGTCCTTATGAATAAATTACAAAGTTTAAGGTGGGGCACCTGTGGCTTCGGTCGGGCATTTGGCTTCGGCTCAGGTCAGGATCTCAGGACCCTGGGATCGAGCCCCACCATTGGCTCGCTGCTCAGCGGGGGAGCCCCTTCCCTTCCTTGCCCTTTCCCGCTCCCGCCTGCTCGTGCTCTCTGGCTCTCCGCTCTCTCACACTCTTTTTCTCAAATAAAATCTTAAAGCTTAGGGGCACCTGGTTGGCTCAGTTGGAAGAACATGCAGCTCTTAATCTCAGGGTTATGAGTTTGAGCCCCAGGTTGTGCGGGGGAGGGGGGGGAGGATAGAGATTAGTTAAATAAATACTTAAAAAAAAAAAAGGCTGAGGCTGCACATTTTTACTTTGGCAATCCGAGTTCATCTGTGGATCCTGGAAACCCCTCGGCTAGTTGATGCTGAGCGCCCCGCAGACCTGGAGAACTGGGTGTTGATGGTCTCTGAGCTCTGGAAGAGCAGGCTCGGGGCAGAGCGTCCAGGAAGGGCTCCCAGAGCCTGGTGCAGAGCTGGCCCGCAGGGTTCCCGTTGGCAGCCCCGGGCCCCTGCCCCGCCTGCGAGCTGAGGAAGGAGAAGGGGAGAGGGGGCTGCGTGTGGAGTCTGGGAACTGTGGCCACAGCTGCGCCGCCTGAAGGGGGTCAGAATGGAATGAGTGAGCCAGTCAACCAAGGAGAACATTGAAATATAATGACTTTTCTTTTTTTTTCTTTTTAAGATTTTACATATTTGAGAGAGAGAGAGAAAGACATAGGGCTGGGAGGGAGAGGGAGGGACAAGTGGGGGGAACAGCAGAGGGAGAGGGAGAAGCAGGCTTCCCGCTGAGCAGGGAGCCCCACGTGGGACTCGATTCCAGGACCCTGGGATCATGACCTGAGCCGAAGGCAGAGGCTTCACTGACTGAGCCACCCAGCCACCCTGAAGTATAATGTTCTTTTACCATCTACTTTTACTACAATTTTAAAAGGTAAAGGAGTTTTTAAACCCCCCTAAGAGCCCCAAAGACATCATCTGACCGTGAAATACAGGTAACAACTATAAACTTATATGTGAATAGATCAGTTTATAAATATATATATATATAGTTGACCCTTGAACCAACACTGGGATTAGGGGCACTGATCCCCAGGCAGTCAGAAACCCAAATGTAACTTTTGACTCCCTCCAGACTTAACTACTAATGTGGACCGGAAGCCTTACACTTACTTTGGAGGTTATATGAATTATATCCTATATCCTTCTAATAAAGCATACAAAGAAAATACATTTCTACTACTCCACTATATTTAGTGAAAAAATCTGCATCTGCATGGACTCATGTGGTTCAGATCTGTGTTCAGGGGTCAGCGGTGTAACTGTATGTGTGTGTGTGTGTGTGTGTGTGTGTATGTGTTCTATGCCAATGCACTCACTTTTCACTGGATCGCTGAAAATCTCCCCACAAACCTGTCAGTGAGCTAGCCTTGCAGAAATCCTGCTTTGCTAGTGGCCAGAGAAAGGAGCTGAAATCAAATGAGTGATTTTTGGTCCTTTTTGGTCAGCCTGTGTTTGCTTGGACAGAACCTGAGGTTCTCTGTTGTAGGGCATCGTCTTGGATCATGCCCGAGTTTTTACTACGTGCCTACTTACTCCTTCCTCCTGTCCCCTCCCCAGGCTGCTGCCTCTTGCCCCTAATCTCTGTTTTCCTCTTCACCAGCTGTTACTTAAGCACCAGGATGCGTACCAGGCTGGAGCCGTGTTCCCTGATGCCTTCTACCCCAGCATCTGCGAGAGAGGTAAGCTCGAGTCTCACAGACCCAGTGATGCCGCTTCCTCTTGGTTAACAGGAGCAGCTAGGACAGAACTCCAACAGCGTGTTTCCGTTGTCCTTGGTCACTGACTTGGTTCACATAACTACATTTTTCACTTAACCAAACCTTAACTACTTAAGCGTAAAATTCTGAACATTTTCACGATCCTGTGTGTCCTTAATTTACTAGTTTGTGGCAGAAGAGAAAAGATCTTGAAAGCGGTGGGAGGGTCTGGGTTCGCGTTCCTGCTGTGCTAGTAGCCTGTGACCGTTAGGAAGTGTTTCCACGCCTGGGACATGATCATCATAATGCCTCCCTTGCCTCTACCGGACTTTGTTGGTGTTAATGCATATTATTTTGTCAAGTGGTGTGCAGATCTAAGGCAGTGGAGTCAGTGACCTGGGCTTGGGGGGAGTATCAGGACCCCGTGGGCGTGGAAGGTGCGCTCTGACAGAGAATCGGGGGGTGTTTTGTAGGAGCTACGGGCCTGGTGTAAGAAATCTGCAGGAACGGTGCGGGGAGGGGAGAAGGCCCCTGTGGGGGCCAGGCCTTCAGTCAGGGACTGCAGCCGGCCCCCGGGACCCTGAGTCAGGGATCTGGGGGAACGAATACCCCCACTTCCCTTCCTTTTCCCTGATCTCGTCTCTGTTCTCCACATTGGCTGGACCCAACCCAACCAAAGCTGGGGGGCAAAGGGGCCAGTCGGGCTGGTCCCTTCAGGGGCACCGTGCAGGGCAGAGCAGGTTGGACAGAGGGTCTGGAGGGACAAATGAAAGACATCCAGTATATTGGTCATCACGGAAACTATATTTGGAGTCTCAGGGTCATGGCCATTATCCCAGTGTTTTGTTTTTTAAGATTTTATTTATTTGTGTGTGAGAGAGAGAGAGCGAGCGCACAAGCAGGGGGAGAGGCATAGCCAGAGGGAGAAGCAGGCTTCCTGGGCAGGCTTCCTTTGGCCTCCGTCACTAGGATTACAGAGGGAACAAAAACTTTGCTTAATCTGGCAATTTGGTGAAGGGGAGGTTTATCCAAAGAACTGCTATTACCCTTAATTTGGGATTTTTACTGAATTCTGTAAAATAGGAATTGTAAGTTTTATCTTGAAAACTTTAGAGCAGATCAAATTGCTAGTTTTGGTGTCTTTGAAAATCATTTCAAGAAAAGCCAATGGTTAGAATGTTTTTACTTTAGGGGCACCTGGGTAGCTCAGTGGGTTAAGCCTCTGCCTTTGGCTCAGGTCATGATCTCAGGGTCCTGGGATCGAGCCCCACATTGGGTTCTCTGCTCAGCGGGGAGCCTGCTTCCCTTCTTCTCTCTCTGCCTGCCTCTCTGCCTACTTGTGATCTCTCTCCCTCTGGCAAATAAATAAAATCTTAGAAAAAAAAAGAATGTTTTGACTTTAGTGGCAGCAAAACTATTTCAACAGAAGGATCTAAACTCTGGTGTTTTGGTTTCCGTGGCCCCTCGTGACATTTGACAGCCCCCTCCCACCCCCTGCCCCCCACCTGCACTGCCCCCCACCAACTCCAGCACCCTCCACCCACTACCCTGCACAGCCGTGTTCTCCTTCCCTTTAGCACAGAAATGGAAAACCCTTCCAACCCCCCAGCAGCCCCCGTGATTCCAGATGCTGGGAGCCAGTCCCAGCTTTCTCTCTCCCTCCCAGCTGGCCCTTCTGTTCTAGAGGCTTCCTCTGAACATCAACGGAAGAACACAGGAGGCTGGAAGGGAAGGAAGAGACGTCTCCAGCTTTTCTGGACAGACTCCCGACACCTGCTTTTGTCTCACCAGGAAAGTTCCACGATGTGTCCGAGAGCACGCACTGGACCCCCTTCCTGAACGCCAGCGTCCATTATATCCGAGAGAACTACCCGCTTCCCTGGGAGAAGGTAGGCATGGCCGGCCCTCTAGAGCCGAGAAGAAATTCCGCTCCAGACCCCCACCCCTAGTCTGCACCCAGTCGCCCCCCTCCAGGCTCCGGGCTGCTCACCCTTGTACCTTCATTGCCAAGCCCAGGATGCAGTTGGTTAAGACCTGAACAAACTACTCGGAGAAGTGCAGGAGGTCACCTGGCCGCCTCTGTGCCAAGAGTAATTCCTCTGAAAGCACTTCCCAGGCACCCCGAAACTTCTCCACAAGTCCTTGGGTTTTGTCACTAGAAACTGCAGAGTACCAGCCTCTGTATTGCTGTGAAGGCTCAGGGATGGAACTCTCCTTATTAGACACCATAATCGGACTTTTACAAAATAACCCCAGCGCCGTCCCTCTCATTTGCTCGTTGGCAGGACACGGAGAAACTGGTGGCTTTCCTGTTCGGCGTTACCTCTCACATGGCGGCGGACGTGAGCTGGCACAGCCTGGGCATCGAGCAGGGGTTCCTTCGCACCATGGGCGCCGTGAGTGCGCGTGGGCGGCTCGAGGGGAGGGTCCCGTCCTGCCCGGGAGGAAGCCCGGGAAGGAGACCTCGAGGTCACGCAGGGCCATGTGGACGCAAGCAGGACTTCCTGCCCCAGCAGCCCTCCGTCTCCAGCTCCTCCTCCCCACCCCGCTTCTTCCCGGGCTCCCTGCACGGTCGGCCCGCGGGCAGGACCCCGACGTGCACCGAAGTCAGCCGTCAGTGTGCTGTCCTGTGCCCTCGCAAAACAGCATTTGTGAAATTTCACGCTCCGGGCAAGTCGCGTGTCTTAATAAGGACACGAAGAGCTTCTCCTTGGGAGGAACCGCTCCATGTGTTTGTTCTTTTAAAATTTTCCTTTCTAACATGCCAAAACGTGTTCTTATTTGCGTGTGGCTGACACAGCGTCGCGTGAGCTCCAGGTGGGCGACGTGGCGATCCTCCAGCTGTGTGCAGCCGTGTTCGCCCCCAACCACACCACCCCCCACCCCCCGTCACCACCCAGCCCCCCACACGGCCAGTCCCGGTCCTCCCTGGGCTGTGCCTTCATTCCCGTGACTCAGTCACTCCATAACCTCCCACTCCCGTGTGCCCATTTCGCCCATCTCCCCATGCTGGCTCCCCCCCCCCCCATTTTCTATATGAAAATGCCAGGGCCCTGAACCGAAATGGCGCCCTTGTTTCTGGAAGCCTCCCTGGTACCCAGTTGTCGTTGGACCCATTCTGTGCAGAGCTTACCCTTGGACTCACTGGAGACTGTGTCTCTATCCCCAGCGGTGCAAAGGTTTGCAAGAGCTTTGCCTCCAGGCGCTAATATGTGGCTCAGCTGCCACTGTAAATTTGTAACAAAAAAATAAAATTATCATTTTTTTAAAAAATCAAGTGCATCTGTTATGGGCCCTTTGCACTGACCGGGTTAGGCGTTTACCTCCTTCCCCCGGCGCGGCTGTGGGGTGGGCTTTGGGCTACAATCGGTTTTCTCTCTTTCTCAGGTTGACTTTCACGGCTCCTATTCCGAAGCGCATTCGGCGGGCGATTTCGGTACTGTCTACGTTTGCCAAGTTTGTTTTGCCATGGTTCCGTCTCCCTTGTCCTAGAGTCACTACTGTACCTTAAATCTGTATTACAACCCCCCGCCCCTTGTTGAAAAACCTCTCTCCTTAACTGAGACCATCTCATGCTGCATTAGGACTGGCTGTGTTGTTCTCTTGAGCAAAAGTCTCATTTTCATACTCTATGAGGTGCGTATTCAGTCACTTTGGGAAATGGCTAATAACCAGGCAGGTGTCTAGACAGCAAGAGAGAGAAGCTTCCGGGAGTGGCTGCTGGCAGAGACGTGCACAGATTGTGGTGGGCTCCCACAGTATCTTTCTCTCGTTTGTGTGTGTCAACTTCAACTTATACTAAAAAACCAAGTATTTAAAGTAAAATACATATTTTTAATCACAGCTTGCCAGTCCATATACTACCTAGCTTTCTATTTTAATACTTCATTAAGAGTACAGCATATCATTTGCCATAGAGATGTATTTCCGAAAAGTTGTATGTCTTTATAAAAAAAAAAAATTACAGTTCATCATTGGCATATGTCCTAATTTAGTAAAGCTTTACCCTTATATTAGCTTAAAATTCATTACCTAAGATTGCCCTTACTTTAACTTGGTACCTCTGTCTTTTTCCTGCCATGAATTATTGAAATAGCCAAAGTAGACGATGAATGGGATTTTAAAAGAAATTTTATGGTTCATCTTTCCTTCAAGTGAAAAACTTTTGGTTATCTGGGTGTTTCTTAATTCACAAGTCTCACTGGCTAAGCTATGAATGATCACTTTTTCTTTGAGATCTGCTTTTACCTAAAACAGTGAGCAGAACATGCGGGCAAGGTAGTGAACTCATCGCCTGACTGTGCAGATCTGTGGAAAGAAGCCGAGTGTTGTCGCTGACCCACCAAATGTAAATATTTTTCTCGTGCTTTAGGAGGAGATGTGTTGAGCCAGTTCGAGTTCAATTTTAATTACCTCGCACGGCGCTGGTAAGAACAACTATGCTTACACGTGTGTTCCCTAAATGGCGCTTAGAAGCTGGACCCTTTTTATCCCCGACGAAAATGCAGCCTACGATGCATTCAGGCATCAAAAATTTATAAATTTTGAAAAGCAAAACTGCAGATGAGGACAGTTTAAGATGCTTTGAACTTGTGACTGACACCATATCTAGTCCATATTTACAAAAAAAAGATCACGTGCTCCCATGTAGCTAACACTTGGCTCACAGCCAAGCCTTCTGGGTGTCTTCTAAGCGCCTCCAGTTCTCTCCCACCGAGAACATTCTCTCCCGTTCTTCTAAACCGCTCCTGTGGGATTCCTGTTAATTGTTTTGTTGCTTCTCTTTAGAGCTGAATACATATGGATATGTCCCCATACAAAATGGAATGTGGTTTTAATCTTCAGATAAATAGAATCTGGTTCCGAGGTCCGGTCACCTGTGTCTGTTGGGCCATGGTAGATTTCCCTGCTGTGTGGCTGTCTGACACCGGGATGGGCCACATGGTCCTCCACTCCTGCGGGGACGGAGGTGTTAGTGCGGAGCGTGTGTGTTTGCTCTACCGGCGGTGTTGCTGTGAACATCTCCTACGTTTGTGCACCACAGGGGGGGTCTCTCACCCTCAGCCCCAGACACAGAACTGGGAGGGAGTCCTGGGGCGGGACGCGAAGTCAGCATCAGAGCCGAGGCTTTCAGAACGGCCTTCTCAGCGGACCCTGTCCTCGGGCGTATGTGGGAGATCTACTTCCCCTGCGTTCTCCGGGACTTGGTCTTGTCCAACTTAAAATACAGTCTGTTTGGTGTGTCCTGGTCTCTTACTGAAGTTTTCATTTGCATTTCCTAGTGATTAATGAGGCTGAAAGTTCCTTCATATTTTATGGATCATCTGTGTTTGATACTCCGTGAACATCTTGTTTAGCTTTTAGCCTAGTTTTCTGTTGGTTGGTTTGGCCTTTTTACTTACTGGTGAGTGGTCCTTGTATATTAGGGCTTCCAATCTTTGGTTGGTTTATCATTTATTTGTTACAAATATCTTTTTATACTTTGGGACTTTTTTTAAACTTATGATGTATCTTAATAAACAGAACTTAATTTTCATGTAGTTGACTCTACCTTTTCCTTTGTAATTTGTACTTTTGATATCTGATTTAAGAAATCCTTCCCTACCTTTTGGGGATGAGGTCATTCTCCTCCTCCTTGGCCTTCAAAAGCTTTTATGGTATTATTTTTTTAAACTTTGTCTTTCACTTACCTGGAGTTAACTTTTTGTATGTTCTGAGAAAGAATCTGATTTTCTTTCTGTAGATGTAACATAGATAGTCCCCAAATCAGGACACTTATCCACAGTCTCCCCTTTCCTCACTGGTCTGTAAGGCCCTCTCTGTCAGAAAACTTAATATGTATTTGGGTCCATTTGTGGGCTTTCTATTCTGTTGTATTGATCTACTTGTCCATGAGCAATACTGTTTTTTTTTTTTTTTTTAAATTACAGTGGCTTTATAATACATCTTGACATCTAGTAGGGCTGGTCTCTCAGCCTATCCTTTTTCTTCAGACATACCTTGCCAATTCTTTTGCCTTGGCTCTTTCAAATAAAGTGAGAAGAGCAAGTTGCCATGTTCTAAGAAAGATCTTGTTGGGGTTTTGATTAGAATTGTATTGAATCTAGAGATCCATTGGAAGAGCATTAACTTTAAAATATTGAGTCTTCTCACTATGCTATATATTTTATTTAAGCCCCCTTTAGTGACTTTAACTAAACTTGTCTAAGTTTTTCCCTTCAAGGTCTTACATGTTTTGTTCAATTTTGTTGCAGAGACTTTTTATTTGCCACCGTAAATGGTAACTTTCAGTACCAGTTTTATTTTCTAGTTGATTGTTGCTGTGTAGGATGCAAGTGACTTTCTCACTTTGATTTTTGCTTCTAACAACATTTCTAAAATCCCTCATTCATTCTAATGTTTCCAGAGATGTTTTTGAATTTACTGTATACTCACAGTGCATCATCAACAAATTGTGACCATTTTACTTTTCCTTTCTCAGTCTTTAGCCTGTGTGATGCAGCAGAAAGAAGAAAGTTATAAAGTTTTCAGTACAATAGAAGTGGCGATACTGAGCATACTTACCTTGTTTGTGACCTTAAAGAGAATGCTTTCAAAATTTCATCAGACACAGTGTTCGCCCTGGGTTTTTGTGAATATCCTTAATCAGCTTAAGGCAGTTTCCCTCTATTTCAGTTTGCTGGTAGTTTTTATTATGAATTAACTTCGTGTGTATTGAACTCTTACTCTGCATCTGTTGAAATAGTTCCCTCTTTTTTAATCTGTTAATATAGCAATTGTACTAATCTATTTGCCAATATTTAATCAAGTTGAATTCCTGGCACAAAACCAACTTTGCAATAGTATATTTCCTTTTTAATATTTGTTGCATCTATCGCTGCCTGGGATTTTGTATTTTTATTTATGGGTGGGTTTGTGCTATCATTTTCTTTTCTTCTCTCCTTGTTTGGTTTTGGTATCAAGGTTATGCTAGTTTCATGATATCAGGAGGAAAGTTCTTTTCTGTTCTCTGAAAGTCTCTGTAAGATCAACACTTTGAATGTTTGGTAGAATTTGAAAAGCAATCTAGGCCTGCTGTTCTCTCTACAGGGACTTCTTAAAAACTTCAGTCATGGTTATAGGACTACACAGTTTTTCAATTTCTTCTTAAGGTGTTCTGTTTTTCTAGGGTTTTTCCATTTCATCTAAATGTTTAAAGATTGTGCCTTGAAGTTGTTCTTAATATTTTACTGTCTATTTTCCTTATTTGGACTCGTGTTCCCTTGTTATCTTGATCCTGACATTTCTTGCATTTTTCAACAATTAGTCTCATCTAATACATTTCAGTTTCACTATTGTAAAGAATGGGTTTGGGTTTATTGATCCTCTCTATTATGTGTTCATTTTCTCTTTCATTACTTTTTACTCACATATTTATTTTCTTTAGGTTCTTATGAAATTTGTGGAGTCTTTTTTTTTTTTTTTTAAGTTTTTAAATTTAATTCCAGTGTAGTTAAAATGCAGTGTCACATTAGTTTTGGGTGTACAATACAGTGATTCAGCAATTCTGTTACTCAGTGCTCATCAAAAGTGTGTTCTTAATGCCCCCCACCTGTTTCACCCAGCCCCACCCATCCCCCTCAGTTTGTCCTGTACAGTGAAGAGTCTCTTTCTTGGTTTTCCCCTCTCTCTCTCTCTCTCTTTCCTCCTCCTTTGTTCATTTTTTTTTTCTTAAGTTTCACATATGAGTGAGATCATATGGCTTTTGTCTCTATTTCACTTAGCATTATACTAACTCCATCCATGTTACAAATAGCAAGATTTCATTTTTTTATGGCCAAGTAATATTCCATTGTCTGTCTATACCCCTTTTTCCATTCATCAGTCAATGGACATTGGGCTGCTTCCATAACTTGGCAATTGTAAATAAATGTTGCTATAAACACGGGGTGCATGTATCCCTTTGAATTAGTGTTTTTGTGTTTTGGAGGTAAATACTCAGTAGTGCAATTGCTTGGTCATAAGGCAGTTCTAGTTTTAACCTTTTGAGACACCCCCATCCCGTTTCCCACAGGAGCTGCACCAGTTTGCATTCCCACCAACAGTGCACAAGGGTTCCTTTTTCTCCACATCCTCCTTAGTACTTGTTGTTTGTGGGTTTTTTTTTCTTCTCATTCTAAGAGGTGCGAGGTGGTAGCTCATTGTGGTGTTGATTTGCATTTCCCTGATGATGACTGATACTGAACATCTTTTCATGTGTCTGTTGGCCATTTGTATGTCTTCTCTGGAGACATGTCCAATGTCTCTGCCCATATTTAATTGGATTATTTGGGGGTTTTTTGTATTGACTTATATTAGTTTTTTATGTATTTTGGATACTAGCCCTTTATCATATATGTCATTTGCAATTATCTTCTCCCATTCCATATGATATTTTTAGCTTTTCTGATTGTTCCCTTCACTGTGCAGAGCCTTTTATTTTGATGAAGTCCTATTAGTTTGTTTCTGCTTCTATGTCCCTTGTCTCAAGAAACATACTTAGAAAAATGTTGCTATGGCTGACAGAGAAATTACTGCCTTTACTCCCTCCTAGGATTTTTTTTTTTTAAGATTTTATTTATTTATTTGACAGACAGA
Source organism: Mustela putorius furo (assembly GCF_011764305.1). Taxonomy (NCBI): domain Eukaryota; kingdom Metazoa; phylum Chordata; class Mammalia; order Carnivora; family Mustelidae; genus Mustela; species Mustela putorius. The sequence goes on along the minus strand of NW_025421490.1, from coordinate 8,034,931 downwards.
GATCGTAAGTAGGCAGAGAGGCAGGCAGAGAGAGAGAGGAGGAAGCAGGCTCCCTGCTGAGCAGAGAGCCCGATGCGGGGCTCGATCCCAGGACCCTGGGATCATGACCCGAGCCGAAGGCAGCGGCTTAACCACTGAGCCACCCAGGCGCCCCCCTTCTAGGATTTGTATAGTTTCAGATCTCACATTTAGGTTTTTAATCCATTTTCAATTTATTTTTGTGTATGGTGTAAGAATGTGGTCCAGTTTCATTTTTTTTGCATGTAGCTGTCTGAACATCCCAGCACCATTTATTGAAGAGGCGGCGGCCTTTTTCCCATTGGACATTCTTTCCTACTTTGTAGAAGATTAATGAACATATAATTGTGGGTTCATTTCTGGGTTTTCTATTCTGTTGCATTGATTAATGTGTCTGTTTTGTGCCAAGATCATACTGTTTTGAACTTGAAATCTGGAATTGTGATGCCTCCAGCTTTGCTTTCCTTTTTCAGGATTGCTTTGGCTATTTGGGGTCTTTTGTTCTAGCACTTGAAACATGCCATTGGTATTTTGATAGGGATTACCTTTTTTTTTTTTTTTTTTAAAGTAGGCTCCATGCCCAGAGTGGAACCCAAAAGGGGTTTGAACTCATTACCCTGAGATCAAGACCTGAGCTGAGATCAGGAGTTGGACACTTAAAGACCTGAGTAGCCCAGGTATCCTGATTAGGATTGCATTAAATGTGAAGATGGCCTTGAGTAGTATCTACATGTCAACAATATTCTTCCAATCCATGAACCTGGGATGTCTTTTTTTTTTTTTTTTTTTTTAAGATTTTAAAATAGATTTTGTCAGAGAGAGCACAAGCAGGCAGAGGCGAAGTGAGAAGCAGGCCCCCCCCTGTTGGACAAGGAGCTGAAGGCAGAGTCTTAACCGACTGAGCCACCCAAGCCTCCCTGGAATGTCTGTTCATTTCTTGGTATCATCTTCAGTTGTTGTTTTTTTAAATCAGTGTTTTATAGTTTTCAGAGCACAGGTTTTTCACCTCTTTATTTCTAGATATTTTATTGGTTTTGGTGCAGTTCTAAATGGGATTGTTAACTTCTCTTTCTGCTACTTCATTATTCATATATGAAAATTCAACAGAATTTTATACATTGACGTTTGTGTCCTATGATCTTAGTGAATCCATTTACCAACTCTGACAGTTTTTTGTGGAGTCTTTAGGTTTTTCATATAAAGTATTGTGTCATCTGCAAATAGTAAAAATGTTACTTCTTCCTTATCAATTTGGGTGCCTTTTATTTCCTTTTTTTTTTTTTTTTTAAGATTTTATTTATTTATTTGTCAGAGAGAGCACAAGCAGGGGGAGTGTCAGGCAGGTGGGGAAGCAGAATCCCTGTGATGTAAGGAGCCAGATCGGGGACTTGATCCAGGACCTGGGATCATGACCTGAGCCCATGGTGAATGGTTAACTGACTGAGTCACCCAAGTGCCAGGCCTTTAGTTTCTTTTTGTTGTCCGATTGCTGTAGCTAGGACTTCAAGTACTATGTTAAATAACAGTGGTGAAAGTGGACATACTCGTCTTATTCCTGAACTTAAAGAATCTCAGTTTCTCACCATTGAGTATGATGTTCACTGTGGATTTTTCATATATGGTCTTTGTTATGTTGAGGCACGTTCTCTCTAAACGTACTTTGTAGAAGTTTTTTGTTTTTAAATCATGACTGGATGTTGTACTTTGTCAAATGCTTTTCCTGTATCTGTTCAAATGATCTTCTTAATGGTGTAATTTGTGTTGAATGATTTGTGAATATTGAACTACCCTTTCAATCCAGGAATATGGTGAATTTTTAAAAAATGTATTACTGAATTTGGTTTGCTGGTACCTTGTCAAGGAATTTTGCATCCATGTTCATGACACATACTGGCTTATAGTTCTCTTTTTTTGTGGTGTCTTTATCTGGTTTTGATATCAGGGTAATGCTGGCCTCATAGAATGAATTTGGAAGTTTTCCTTCGTCTTCTATTTTTTGGAATAGTTTGAGAAGAATGGGTATTAACTCTTTAAATATTTGGTAGAATTTGCCTGTGAAGCCATCTGGTCCTGGAGTTTTGTTTGTTGGGAGTTTTTGATGACTGATTCAATTTCATTGCTGGTAATCAGTCTGTTCAAATTTTCTACTTCTTTCAGTTTTGGTAGTTTATATATTCCTAGGAATTTATCCATTTCTTCTAGGTAGTCCATCTTGTTGGCATGTAGCTTTTCATAATATTCTGTTACAGTTTTTTTGTCTTTTTGTGGTATCATTTATTTCTCTTCTTTTGGGGGGGTTTGTTTATTTAAAATCTCTTTCTTCTGGTGTGTCTGGCTAAAGGTTTATCAATTTTAATTCTCTTAAAAAACAAGCTCATGGCTTCATTGATCTGTTCTCTTGGTGTTTAGTTTCTACATCATTTATTTCTGCTCTACTCTTTATCATTTCCTTCCTTTTACTGGTTTGGGATTGGTTTGTTCTTTTTCTGGCTCCTTTAGGCATAAGGTTAGGTTGTTTACTTGAGATTTTTCTTGGTCCTTGAGGTAGGGCCTGTATTGCTGTAAACTCTCCTCTTTTAGAACCCCTGTTGCTGAATCCCAAAGGTTTTGGACGGTGAGACTGTTTGCGTTTTCGTTTGCTTCAGTGTGAACTATAATTTCTTTTCTGATTTCCCAGTTGACCCACTCATTCTTCGGTAGCTTGTTATTTAACTAACTCTGTGCATTTGAGTTCTTTCCAGTTTTTGTAATTTCTAGTTTCATAGCACTTGTGGTCAGAGAGGATGCATGGTATGACTTTGGTCTTTTTGAATTTGTCGAGGCTTGTTGTTTGGTAAGGAGGTAGTGATCCGTTCTGGAGAGTGTTCCATGTGCACTGGAAAAGAATGTGCATTCTGCCATTTCAGGATAGAATGTTCTGATTACATCTGTTAGATCCATCTGATCCAAGGTGTCAGTCCAAGCCATTGCTGATGTTCTGTTCGGATGATCTGTCCGTTGATGTGAGTGGGTGTTCAAGTCCCCTGCTGTTACTGTGTTAGAATCAGCCACTTCCTTTCTGCTGGTTACTACTTACATGCTCAGTTGCTCCTGTAGTGGGAGCCATAAATATTTACAGTTGTTATACCTTCTTGTTGGATGGGGACCTTTTTGATTATGATTTGTCTCTTGTTATAGTGTTTTATTTTTTATTTTTTAGTGTTTGTTTTAAAGTCTATTTGTCCAATATAAGTATTGCTACCCTAGCTTTGTTTTGACATAGGTTTGCATGATAAATGCGTGTCCAACCCCTCACTCTCAGTCTGCGGGTGTCTTTCACCTTATGAGTCTCTTGTAAGCAGCCTACAGGTGAATCTTGTTTTTTTCTTTTTTTAACCTATCCCCGTCACCCCATGTCTCCAGACTTTTCCTTCGCCTTGATCTGGCCTCTTCTCTACATTTACTTGTGGAGTTTCCTCTGCCAGGTGTGTGTGTGTGTGCGTGTGTGTGTTTTAGTTATTTTAGTACTGTCTATCCTCTCGTGTGTGTGTGTGTGTGTGTGTGTGTGTGAGTGTGTACACGCATGTGTATGTGTTTTAATTATTTATTTTAGTAATGTCTATCCTCAATGTAGGGCTTGAACCCACAAGCCTGAGATCAAGAGGCCCTCGCTCTTCTGACTGAGCTACCCAGGTGCCACTCTTCTGTTGGCTTTTGAGTTGTTTTCTGGGTTCTTTGCATGATGTGAGTGTTGTCGAGTTTTATCCAGGAGCCAAGCTCCATCTCGGGCCCTCCTACTTTGCTGACTTTGCCAGCGATCTCCCGTTGAGTCCTGATCTAAGGTCTAGCATATCATCAACTCTTGTAAATATCCCATCTGTGCTTGAAGAGGATGTTCTCCAGTTTTTGACCTAATGTTACAATATCCTTATTAATGTAAGCTTATTAATTTACTGTTAAAGCTATAAATAAAATGGCCTTTTTATATTAGGTTGATGTAATAATTACTCAGAGAAAAATTTGTTTAAAAATTTCCCCCAGCGATGGTGAATTTTTTTTTTCCATTTCTCCTTGAGGTTCTTTCAACTTGCTATGTATATGTTTTGAAGATATGTTGTTAGATACATTCAAGTGTAAAAATCTTACATCTTTCTGGTGAGTTGGCCCTTTTCCTCGTGGCGTAGTGACCCTCCTCATCTCTGATGAATGAGTTACCTTCAGGTGTCCTTTAGCAACTTTTTTCTTTTTTAAAGATTTTATTTATTTATTTGACAGAGAGAAATCACAAGTAGTCGGAGAGGCAGGCAGAGAGAGAGAGGAGGAAGCAGGCTCCCTGCTGAGCAGAGAGCCTGATGCAGGACTCGATCCCAGGACCCTGAGATCATGACCTGAGCTGAAGGCAACGGCTTAACCCACTGAGCCACCCAGGGGCCCCCTCCTTTAGCAACTCTTACGGGAGTTCAGCTGGTTCTCCTGGTCACGTCCCATGCTGCTCGAAGTGCTCATGGCTGGACATAGACTCGCATTTCTTCAGTGAGAATTTCTCTGGACTTCTGCAGGCTGCCTCGAGGCATGTGAACCTAGGACCACGTTGCATTACATTCAGCTCTTGAAGTTTTCCTGATTACAGAAACATCATGAATGCAGGAAAGGACATTTGCAGGACTGGTAGTAGTTACCAGTGGTCGGGGGAGATCTGTTTTTCCCCTGCTCGATCGATTGTCAGGATGAAGCCCAATTTCTTTGCTGTCCTTTTAGTTGGCTGGGTTTGTTTCTCGCTGAAACTCCTGCAGAGGCTGTAGCTGTTAGTGCAGCGGCTCTTCTGAAACAGACTGCTGTGGCTGGTTCCTACGCTTCAGCCCATGTCTCTGGCATGTGCGCAGCCATCGGAAAATCTCCAAGGGCTTAGAGCACAGGCTGGCTTCCATACTTGCTTACCTCTTCAAGCTTCCAGATTCCATTTGTTTTGGACCTTTGGAAAATTTGCACTTTCTTGCTAGTGGGGTGATTCATCTAAAAAAATATTCTTGTTATTTTGTCTAGCCTGAAGCTATTTTCGTTGGGAGGACACTCTGGTGTGCTTATAAATTAAAAAGTAGACATCGCCATAGATTCTGTCTTATAAATATACTAGAATCGGGTTTTGTTTGGTTGTGATTTCTGTGCGATACAGTCTAAGGCTTCAGAAATGAAGCCGGAAGCTGGTTCAGCATTCGTCTCACGTATGTGTCTCTTCTTCCAGCTGAAGTAACGGCAGCTGTCAGCTGGCAGCCTGACTTAGGTGCTTTTTACCATACGCTGTGTGCTCTGAAGCTGGGGTGGGGGTGAGGAGCCATCAGGTCCTGATCTCAGGGTCGTGAGATCGAGCCCCGTCTCGGCTTCTGCCCTGGGCATGTAGCCTGCTTGAGGTTCTTTCTCCCTCTCTCCCTGCTCTCTCTCTCTCAAAAATTAATAATAATAACTTTTGAGAACAGTTCAGTCCTCCAAGGAGTAAAATGTTGTTCCTTGAACTGTGAATTCACAAGACAAAACATCCATTTTCTACTTCTCTGAGTGCGCCTCTGACTGTCGGGTTGGGGTGTCCGTTGTTGGTTTGCATCCTGCGCTGTAGTGCGCTGTGACATCTGCTGGGACTGTGGCAGTACCAGCCACCTATGCTTGTGGGCAGCATTAAATACAGAGTCCATGAGGGCCCCTTGCATAGTGCCGGGCACGGAACAGTCCTGCAGTAAATGGTCATTGCTTTGGCTGCCGATATTCCCTTTAATTTCAGAATCTTATTTCATTCCAATGCTTTTCTCAGGTACGTGCCCGTTGAAGATCTGCTGGAAATTTACAAGCAACTCTATGGCCGAGAAGTCATCACCAGAAGTGCAATCATTGACTGTTCATACCTTCAGTTCTTGGAAATGTAGGTGTGACCCAGAGGAAAATTTGTAGCTGAGCGTAGTGTGACTTCCTTAATGCGCTTTTTGACGTTTTAGTTTCCTGAGTTGGATTTCTGGATTCCTGCTTTCTCCGAAGGCAGTCGCGTGAGAGCAGACACCTGTGGATGGGGCCTGTTGTTGATTTGCTTCCTTCTTTGTCCAAACCTCACTCAACAGGCACAATTTTTGTTCATGTTGCAGGTACGGAGAGATGTTAGCTATTTCCAAGGTAAAGGCTTCATTCTTCAGAACCTTCATTTAAAGGATTATAAAGATACCAGAAAAAGCACTTACTGATACATTTTCTTTTTTTGTGTGCCATAGCTTTATCCCACGTACTCCAGAAAGTCTCCATTTTTGGTGGAACAGTTCCAAGAGTATTTCCTGGGGGGACTGGACGACATGGCGTTTTGGTCCACTAATATCTACCGTCTGACGAGCTTCATGCTGGAGAACGGGACCAGGTGAGACACCGGCCCACGTCTCCCGCCGGCCGCTCCTGCCCTGTGCCTCCCTCTCCTGGGGCTGCTGTCAGGTTTCCACCTGATCAGATGACAAGGTCTCACGACGTGTCAGCCTCTTTTAAGTATGCAACCTGCCCCGGCACTGAGTGGGCATGGGGGGCGGGTCTGGAGAGGGAGCCGCGGAGGCAGCACCCTGTGTAGGAAAGGGCAGGGTGCGAAGCCTGAGCAGCAGCCGTGGAGTGGGAGAGGGTTGTCGGGCTCCGTCTGCACCAGGCGGCTCTTCCAGGTCGAGGGGCCTAAATCCGAGTGGCTTCGGGATATTGTGTGTGGGATGATGCTCTTCGGCCTTGAGAACATCCGCCAGTACACAGAGGCTGTTAACCGTAACTGCATGCCGGGATCTGAAACAAAATCGCCTTGCATGACCAACTCGGTATTAGGCCGTGAGTGTTAAACCTGTTTTAAACAGTTGGTAAACAGGAAACAGTCCCATATAAATACTTTTTAAAAAAGATTTTATTTATTTATTTGACAGACAGGGATCAAAGAAGACAGGCAGGCAGAGAGAGAGAGAAGGGAGCCGGCCCCCTGCTGAGGGGAGCCCCATGTCGGACTGAGGCTCCATCCCTGGACTCCTGGGAAGGCCGAAGGCAGAGGCTTTAACCCACTGAGCCACCCAGGTGCCCCTAAATACTATTTTTTAACAGTGAAATAAGCCTCCTGTGACATCCCCAGGCTCTCCTTCTGTGGCCGGGATTTTAAGCGCACAGGACGCTAGGGGATGAGTCTCGGAATTTGCAAGACCTGCCTCTCACTGCTGAGTTATCCCGAGCAAGTAGCTGAACCTCCCTAAGCTTTGTGTTCTCCTCTGTGACATGGGGACAGTAACAGTCGTCACAGGGCTGTCGGGAGGAGCACGCGAGGTCACTCAGGCAAACGGGTTAGCGTGTAGGCGGCACTGGAAGCACGTCGATGCGGGTGTTGTTATTACAGAAGGAAGTGAAGTCTGCATTGGTCACGTGAGAGTGAACGGCTTGTACTCACTTGCTGTCTCCAGCCCGTAGGTCACGATCCTCGAGTGGAGAACAGCGCTAGTGTTCGTTTCGGTTAGGTCGTCCAAATAGCTACAGGCAGCAAGACGTTACTCTTTAATTGGGGAGCCGTTTTTGTCTCTCCATGTCTGTTCTAATTTGTCAAGGCGGAAAATTCCATGAGTTGGCTGCATCTTTGCACAGGGGAGGATTCGTCAGCATTTGTGGAACTGAATGGGAACTTTGGAAAAAGCTCCAAAGGAGGCCACAGATTCATGAGGGAAAGAAGCAGGGTACATAGTTTCATGTTATACGCATTTGTTACCTAACTGATACTTGTCTTCCAAAGCAATGTGTTGCTTGAAACTCCTAGTGTGTCTTCCTAAAGAAACAGTGAAGGAATGGCGGTCGCATTCCCAGCCGGGCTCTCCATAATTCAGAGAAAATTCACAGGGGCGCCTGGGTGGCTCAGCCAGTTCAGCGTCTGACTTCCGCTCAGGTCATGATCCTGGAGTCCTCATGTCGGGCTCCCTGCTCAGTGGGCAGCCTGCTTCCCCCTCTGCTGCAGCTCCCCTGCTTGTGCGCTCCTGCTCTCTCTCCCTGTCAGATAAATAAATAAAATCTTAACAAGAACAACAGCAAAGATTACCCGTAACTGCAGTGCTCTTATTTATTGCAAGGCTGCCGTCCGGATCCTCGTGGCAGAGTCTGAGGAATTCCCATCCTAATCCTGATGGGAATTTGAGGAAGAAACTTTTCCTAAGCTTGAAGCTGGTCCCCAGAAAGATTTTGACAGAAATTTGCCTTCAGCCTCTCCCGACCTCATGGGGCGGGCTCCGCGCTGCCCGGCCTCCCTCCGCGATCGCCGTCCACTCTTCTAATGGCGTCCGCCCGCCCTTAGTGCTTTTCCCGGAGGCGATGGAAAGTTCACCTCTTATGTCCTCTCAGTGGCCTTGTCCATTCACAAATCTTTGTTTTTAAAGGAATGAGATTGAGAGACTAAGACCTCTTTGAGCAGAAATGGGCGTGATTGGGCAGAGAGGGGCACAGTTAGGAATCCGTTTCTGTCTTGAGCTTCTGGACGGTTCATGTCCGCCTGGGGCTGCTCAGCGGGGAAGGGGGGGGGGCTGTGAGTCGGGCTGACCCGAGCATGAGGCTGCCTGTGTCACCATCCTGCTGCCTGCAGTCATCGGCCGTCATCAGTTAGGACCCGAGCTCCTCACCTGCCGCGTCTGGCTCTGCAGTGAGCCCCGGAGCGTTCAGAGCCGGAGGCAGTGTGACGTGCAACGTGATTCTCAGTAAGACTGACGCTTGCCAGGGAGGTAAGAAAATGTCTGATTTCTTTGCCTCTCTCCCTAGCGACTGCAGCCTGCCCGAGAACCCTCTGTTCATCACATGCGTCCAGGCAGGTGGGCCATGCGGCGGCCGGCCAGCCAGCAGCCAGGGGTAAGTGGATTCCAGAACCTTCCTAGAGAAAGGACATTTCGGGGCACCTGGGGGGGGGATCTCAGTGGGTTAAGCATCTGCCCTCTGCTCAGGTTATGATCTCAGGGTCCTGGGATCCAGCCCTGCATCAGGCCCCCTGCTCAGGGAATAAATAAAATCTTTTAAAAAAGAAAAAGGAAAAATGCGTATTCCCAGAATCACGACCTCGATGGTATGCAGGAATCGAGGTAAAGACTGCAGCAGTAAGGTGCTCGCTAACCAACAAAAATGGCATTTAATAGCATTCGTCGTAGTATTGCTATTACAGTATTATTACTCATCATTGTTACAATGCGTAACTTTTACCCAGATCCCACCCCGAGAAAGTCCCAGTCGAGGAGATGGGATGGGGGGGTTCAGGCCGTTGCCGCGGCGGAGGGCCAGATGCCCGACTTGTATCCTGAGAGGCGGGATTCCTGCCGGGCCGTGGGCCAGCCGCAGGCGCCTAAAAGCTGGATTAATACCACAAAAACCGAGACAGCAGCATTTCCTGCGCTGTCGCTGCCAGGAGCCGATGTGGGCACCGAGGGCTCGTCGCGAGCAGGACAGAGCGCGGTCCTGCCGTGCTGGGGTGCGTGGGTGCCCAGCAGAGCTCCTGATGCTCTCGGGTGTTAGGGGGGCCAGGGGTGCGCAGTGGCGCGTCCCAGCCCTGTTCTAAGGGGGGCGCTCGGTGGGCGAGCAGTGTTTCGGCCGAGATGCTTCAGGGTGAGCGAGGGTTAGACGCTCCCGCGGTCCTAGCGGTGAAGGGTCCTAAGGCCAGAAAGAGCATCGAGCTTCAGGAGAACAGACGACAGGCAGGTTCTCTTAAGCCCCTCCCTTTCCCTTTCTTTTCCTTCCCTTTTTCCTTCTTTCTTCTCCTCTCTCCCTCCTTCCTCTGACTGACTTGAGAGCGTTTACATGGGGCTCCCAGTCCCCTGACTGTCGGGTCCCTCCGCTGGCTGCCTGACACGCGTCCCCTTCACTCACTCCCGCTGTGGGGGCTTCGCTTCAGTCACTGGGGAAGCCGGTCGGGCTCCTCCAGGCACCTGGTTTGTACTCTCGTTAGAATGCACAAATTTGAACATATACTTTTAACGTAGGATTCATTCTAGCACGTCGGAAGTCTGTACACCGCACACCAGTTTCCCAAAGAGCTACACACTATTTTGTGACCACGTGTGTGAAATACTGAAATGCCTTTGTTTTTTTGTTTTCTTTGTTTTGTGTGTAGTGATCTAGAAGAAATAACACTTTTTAAAATAAAAGATTTTATTTATTTATTTGACATCACAAGTAGGCAGAGAGGCAGGCAGAGAGAGAGGGAGAAGCAGGCTCCCCACTGAGCAGAGAGCCCGATGCGGGGCTCAATCCCAGGACCCTGAGATCATGACCTGAGCCGAAGGCAGAGGCTTAACCCACTGAGCCACCCAGGTGCCCCAAAATCACACATTTTAATGCAATAGGACTTTGGGGCTCTGGGAAGTATTTTCAGTAAGGACAGGCTTTTACACCTTGGAAACATTGGACTGAAACTCCATGCAATGTCCCATGAAGGTGTTTCTCTTTGAGCTTCCAGAAACTTGAATGTTACGGTCTCTGAGCTGCGATCGACTAGACGTAACCTTCAGCCCCATCACTGGGGGGCCCACCGTTCTTCAGTCTGATGCATTTTGTTTGTTCTCACTTTTCAGCAGTTCACGAGTACAGAAAAATGATTTCCATAGGAATTTGACTGCATCCTTAAGTAAAGATGTCAGGAAAAATATCAACCACACCAGCAGAGGCGTGTTCTTTAGTGTGGATTCGTGGACCTCGGTAAGCATCTTCTGTGTCCGGGGTGTGGGGGGACAGGGACACGCTTCCCCCCGGATCTCGTCCTATAGACTCACCGGCTCTTCTCATTCACTGAGAGTCGCCTGTGCCTGCGTCAGGCCACAAACGTCCTTGGCTGCCAAATCTGTTTTTTTCCGAGATGTTCTGAGATGTGGGTCTGGACCTCTGCGGCCTTGGGCGGGGCTGGTGGAGCCCGAGGTACCCCTGGGGCACCCGGGCCAGTCCTGCTTTGTCCTTAGGCCAGCTGTGTCAGCAGCATGGTAGGCGGACTGCGCAGAGCCCCCACGGGGGATGCTGCGGGTGAAATCCGGCCCTGCGATCCCCCATTAAGAGTCGGACACTCGACTGGGGGTTTCAGATAAAAGGGAAATGGACTCTGACCTTTAGCAAATCTGTTCAATTGGGGTGATACATACACCAATGATCATATGTGAATAGAATGCAAGTAACACATGGGTGGGGAGTCTTTTACCTGTAAGATAAAGCTTAACAGCTTTGCTGTCAATCAGAGAAGGATTCACGGCAGAGGTGACATTTGCATTAGGCCCTGAAGAGTTGGTAGTATTTCATCAGTGAGCGCGTATCTCTTGCGGAAGTTTGGGGGTATTTGGAGATGTGAGTAATCTTGTTTGACTAGGAAACAAGACAGGGATTCGAGGCAGCAGGCGGGAGAGGTCTGGGCAGGGAAGCCGGCATAGGATTGCGAAGGATCTTAACATCTGGAGAAGGGTCACATGACAGCATCTCCCTGGGGCCTCTGGGAGCTGGACCGGCGGGGCAGGCCTGCTGTGTGGGTGCGCCGTTGCCCTGAGAAGGGCCCTACACTTGGCTTAATGCTCCTGCTGCCGTAAATTCCTTAATAACTTGGCAGCGCCTGGGAGGCTCAGTCAATTGAGCGTCGGACTCTGGGTTTGGACTCAGGTCATTGTATTCGCATCGTGGAATCGAGCCCCGCATGGGGCTCTGCGCTCAGGGTGGGGTCCGCCTCCGGCCCTTCCTCCCTCCCACTCTTCCCTGCTCACACTGTCTTTCTCTCCAATAAATAAATGAAATCTTTAGAAAAAATTCTTAATAACTTCCGAGCCTGGGGCTCCGCGTTTTCATCTTGCACGGGCTCTGCGCGTTCTGTAGCCCATCGTGACCGGGGGCCCTAGCACGGCACGTACTGTGTTGTCCTGTAGTTCCTTGGATCTGTGTCCTCCGTGAAGGGGGGAGTCCTGCAGGAGAGGGGCTTTCCATGGGCCAGGCCTGTCCTAGCACCTGGCACATAGTAGGAGCTGCGTCAATGCTTCCTGGACGTGTGAGCTGGGCGCAGGGGCATGAGGGTGCGGGCAGCACTGGTTCTAGACGAAATGAACGTTTAAGCCATTTTGATTCATTACATTGATCTGATTATGTGCTGCGGGTTCCTAGAGACTCTCCTGACTTTGGTCCAGGTAAAGGCCCAGCTCTCTCCGTTACCCGTGCGGGCACGGCTGTGAGGGTCATAACTGCCCACCCTCCCAGCACAGGGGGTCACGATTTCCCTCCCTAACTGCTCATCCCAAGGGATTGATCTTTTTTTTTTTTTTAATATTTAATTTATTTATTTGTTAGAGAGCATGAGAGCAAGCAAGCACAAGCAGCGGGAGAGGTAGGCAGAGGGGAAGCAGACTCCCCGCTGAGCAAGGAGCCCGACGTGGGCCTTGATCCCAGGACCCTGAGATCATGACTTGAGCCAAAGGCAGTGGCTTAACCCACTGAGCCACTCAGGCATCCGAGATCTTACTTTGTGATAGGAATCGAGGCTTTATTTTTTAGTTCTTGTCCAAATGGGTTTCCTTTAGAAAGTCTAATACTTTTGATGGGAAATATTAGTTTTGTTGACGATGCCACGTGTCTTTTATCTATAATGTTTTTGTGTTTCCAGGATTCCCTCACTTTTATGTACCAGGCTTTGGAGAGGAACATCCGGACAATGTTCACGGGCAGCTCCCAGCGGTCCTACAAGCATGTGTCCAGCCCCTTGGCGTCTTACTTCCTGTCTTTTCCCTACACAAGACTCGGCTGGTAGGTAATGAGTTTCTCCCGCTCCTGAAAGCTGGTGTCGGTACGAAGTTCAGTCATTTGACAGATGGTTTCGGTGGCACCTGTTGGCGCCTTAAATCCCAGTCAGCTCCTCAACAAAAACATAACATAGTGGCCAAGTTACTTTAAGATGAAACTGCCTCCTTAAAGTGGGTCAGGATGGGTTTAAGTGCAGGAAGCTTTCTCTTTACTGAAAATTGCCATGATGCAGTGTCACAGAACGATCGCAAGGCTTCGATGTTCTAAAGACGTGATGTTACAGACTTTGGGGAATGGCACTACACCCAGAAGCAGATAAGCCGCTAGTACAGTGATCAGGGTCTCTTCGCTTCATGTGAGAAAAGCCTAGCACCCCTCCCCCCCAATAATTGTAGAAGTAGAACGTTGGGGAGTTCTCCGATTTTCACAATCAACCCGAACGGAGCCCAAGGATATGGAGGTTTTGGGGAAACCTGTTTTTTCAGCCACACTTCCTAGGTTGAAATGACATTGTTCCCCTTGGAGCAGTTTGCTGACAGGCCATCTTTTTTGGGCCCCTGAGGCATTCAGCCCCAGCACAGGTGACGGCAGGTGCATGCTGTGTTTATTGGCCCGTCCCCGTGCATGGTGGCTCTTCTTCCTGACACAGCCGAAGAGGGTCTCTGGCTGGGCCCGGGTGGGGGTGTGCAGAGGTCCCTCCCCAGCGTCCAGCCCCGGGAGCCCAGGAACGGTCTGGTCCCTCTCACCAGGTGGTAGCCCCTTTAGGAACGACTTTCCTCTTTTATCTCTGGTTGCTTCTGTGGCCATAAGAACTAGAGTAAGTACGTGATTTCTGGTCCTGCTAGCTGCCCCAACAAAGACACTTGAACCTTTGCTCTCTAACTGGTAGGTCATCGACCCAGACTTAGAAACATCCACGAAATACGTTAGGCATTTCTTCTCTTCACAGTGCAAGGAACCGCGGGCAGCCGTGGCAGCAGTACCACGGGGTGCTTAACGCACGTGGGTCTCCGGCTCCTTTCTCTTCCGTTTGTTTCCTGCCCCGCCCGAAAGCAGCCGGGGCCCTTGGCCGGGTGCAGACTTCCTGGCTGTCCCCTGTGAGCCTAGGGTCGTGCGTGGTGGCTGTAGGTTTGCACAGAACATGATGCTTCGTGCAGATGCTTTTCCCCTGCTCGGGTCATACGGTTCAGAAATGCCCAGAGCCCTTAACGTGTCCAGTGTTGCTGCTCTTGTGTTTCAGTCCCACAGACAAGATAGCGGCAGGAAGGGTGTTCTCCATGGTCACGCGGGGGTAAAATTCAACAAGGGGGGGTTCAAGCCGTGGGCTCTAGAGAGAAGCAGGCGACCGTCTGCGGGGAGCATGGCTCTCCGCAGACACGGGGCGGGCCTCTCTCTCCCTCCCCCAGGGCACTGACTTCGGCTGACCTCAACCAGGATGGGTACGGGGACCTGGTGGTGGGTGCCCCCGGCTACAGCCGCCCCGGCCACCCCCAGGTGGGCCGCGTGTACCTCCTCTACGGCAACGAGCTGGGGCTGCCCCCCATCGACCTGGATCTCGACCGGGAGGCCCACGTGACCCTGGAGGGTTTCCAGGTGAGGTGTCCATCCCCGGGTCCCTCTTCTCGCGTCCGTGCGCCGCGCTCCTCAGAGCAAGCGGCCAGCGCCGAGGGTGACGGGAGCAGCCGTGCTGGTGGCCTCCCTCTGTGGACACCTGTCCTCTGTTTAAAAGCCTCCTGTCCTCACTGGAACGTGGGTCCCTACCTGCCCTAAACACACCTGCCCTTCCTTCAGGGCTGCCCTGAGTCAATTTCTTGGTGCTACAGGCCACTCCCGATTTTTTGAAGCCTCCCTTGTTTTATATGTGAGTTTTTATTTTGTAAGAATGTTCGATCCACAGAAAAGCCGTAAAGACAGAACAGAGTTCCCAAACACCTTCCCCCCAGTTTCCCCTAAGGTAGCGGCTTACGTAACCCTGGTTGCAACGTGTCGGAATTAAGAAACCGACACGGGTGCGTGACTCTTGCCCAAACCCCAGACCTCACTCAGATGTCATTCCTTGGTTTCAAGTGGTGAAAAGCGTCCCCAGGAAAACCCCACAGCGACCGTGGGAGAAATGCTCGGCGTGGGGTCAGGGTCAGGGCCTCCCGGCGCACCACGGACCGGGAAGGGTTTCGTCGGGAGTGACTGGCATCAGTGCTCATGAGGGCAGGAGGGAGGGCAGGCGCCTGTGACCGGTGACAGGCGAGTGCGGGGGCCTTGGTGCGACGGCGTGTTCCGGGAGCCAGCAGCAGGGCACGGAACGCTGGACTGCGGGTCAGATGATGGTTCTGCTGTGGGGAAACCGCTAAAGCTTTGCTGTGGAGGTCATGCTGGAAGAACAAAGCTAGACGACCTACGTGCACAGGCCTCGCCCCGCGGAAGGTGCGGGGTCACCGACTGGCCGGGGGAGCCCTGAGTCCGATAGGCGATCCTCCGCTGGCAGCCACGTGTGAAGTTCCACTGTCTAGGAGGGGCAGTGTTTTCTGGAATCTTCTGCCACCCCATGAGAACATTCCAAAATAAGTCTACCCATTCCAGGTGCTCCTTACTTTTTTTTATTTTTTTATTTACGAGAGAGAGAGAGAGAGAGAGAGAGAGAGAGAGAGAACGCACAAGCAGGGGGAGCAGCAGGCAGCGGGAGAAGCAGGCTCCCAGCTGAACAGGGAGCCTAGTGTGAGGCTCGATCCCAGGACCCTGGGACCACGACCTGAGCTAAAGGCAGACACTCAACCAACTGAGCCCCCAGGCGCCCCTGCTCCTCTGCACGAAGCCGAGCCCCTCTCAGACTGTTGGGTAAAACCTAATCCTCTGGGCTCCTGCAGACCGGGAGTGAGGGCGGTCCGCTCCCTCAGACGGGGACCAGGAAGGAGGCAGCTCTGTGCTCTCTTCCCAAGGACCGTGGGTAACGTGGCCGGTGGCCGGCTGACGGCGTGGGCCAGGGGTAGAGCCTGGTCCTTAGCCGCGGCCTGTGCTTAGCCTGGCTGTGGCTCCGAGGGAGGACGGAGGAGATCCCGTGCCTGTCGAGGAACCACGGGTTAACCCGAGGGAGGCCTTGGGGTGCAGCTGGCGATGATGAAACGCGGCTGGCCTCAGCCGGCCGGCGCCCCTGCTTGCCTTGTGGCCGGAGCAGCCCTTTCTGGTTTATCGGGTTCCCGCCTCGCAGGAGGGGACGGTCTCCGTAGAGGCCATTGCACTCAGGTGTGGCACGATTGGCCAATCTATAACTGATGCGGGTTCTGGGGCGTGTGTGTGCTTGCGGGGCAAACCTCCACTTGTGCAAGACCATTCATTGTTCCGTCCGTTGTGAAAGATCAGGAGGACCGGGCGAGTGGCTTTGGTCGCGGCCGATTCTAGAGAGCAGGAGAGGGAAGATGGAGAAAACCCACCTCGGAAGCAAGGGTCCCCGACCGGGCTGGGTTTCCCATCTGTAACCACGCGAGCGGGGATAATAAACGGACCTGCCCCTGTGCGGGTCGGGCCGAGTGCGGCGTCCACAGAATTCTCTGCGCCGAAGGGACCGCTCTGCAGCTATGCATCCCGTGGGAGGGCCGTGGGCTGCAGGGGCTTTGAGGACCCGAAATGCACCCAGTGCAACCGAAGAGCTGAGTTGTTGGTTTAATGTGACTTCAGCTAATTCAGCCACGTTTAGCTGGTGGCCCCCACGTTGCACGGGGTGGCTCTAGAACGTTCCGAATGCTCCTCCCGCGGTGGCCGTGCTTGCTGGTGTACGGGGTTCTCATTTTGGACACTTTCCAAAGGGAGTCTGGCCCTTCGTGGGGGACCATTTTTGAAAAACCTAGAACTTGTGAGAACGGACCCTTTTCTTTCTGGCACCTCGTCTTCCCCTCCAAGCAGACGTGCCTGAAACCCTGTTGGGGCCGAGCCCCGCAGTGGGGGAAGCGCAGATGTGTTCTGGTCGCTGCGGAGTTGGCCCTTGGCCCTCGGCTTCCAGGTCGGGTGCCCGGGTCGCCTGGACCCCAGGGAGTCTCGTGCTCTTCTGAAGGCTGTGGCTCAGCCCAGAGCTCACTGGTGCCCCTTCAGCCCTCAGGTCGGTTTGGCTCGGCCTTGGCCGTGCTGGACTTCAACAAGGACGGCGTGCCGGACCTGGCCGTGGGCGCGCCGTCGGTGGGCTCCGAGAAGCTTGCCTACACGGTAAGGCCGCCGCTGCAGGGGGAGACGGGGCGTCGGGGGGGGGGCAGGCCGGGGCCGGGTGGAGCCCCCGTGAACAGCAGCAGCCGGGTGTGCCGGGCCGACATTTGTGGGGAGATGATCTCGGGCCCCCCACTTGGGGTCCTTGACGTGACCTTGGGTTGCCTGGCAGTGCCTAGTTCCTGCCTCCCTGGCCTCCATTTGGCCTCCTGCGTTTCCTGGTGACCCCAGAAGTTGTACTCTTCCCCCTCCCCTCCCGGCTCCTGAAGTGAGGGGATGGGGGTTCCAGGACCTCGAGAGCCCCCCATCATCGCAGCAGAGCGGTGACCTCCCTGGTCCCTGTTTCCTGCAGCACAGGCTCTGGTCTCTGTGACGAGATGAGAGGCAGGGCACCAGCTTCAGCACCCTGTGTGACCCCAAAAGTCAGAGACCCTTCATCACTCTCTGCCTGCCACAAGCTCGCCTTCGTGCCCGTGTCCTCACTCTGCGCTCCTAGACTGTGAGCCGGATGTCGCCTCTGGGCCCACAGGTCCCCTCCCTCGAGGACATGGCTCAGAGGATCCTTCCCCCTGGAAGGTCTTCTCGCCCTTTTCCTTTAGGAGCAACACGGCACCCGCTGTCACCAGCCTCTGGTCTAGGCCACACTTGCCTGTCCCACACTGCAGCCTCCACCCTTACTCCAGTACCTTCCACGCCGTGGTGTCACTGTCCATGGGCCGCTTTTCGGGAGGACAGAGTGTGTCTTACTTACCGTGGTCTTCCCCGCCCTTGGCTTGTGGCGGAACGTAGATGCTTCCCGAGTGAGGACACAGGCCAGCAAGTTACAAGACAGGAGCTGGTTTGGGGCAGAGCCTGATGGTGCACATGCATCTGCCGTGGACACTGGCCGCATGGTGTATTTCGAGGAATCGTGGGCCAGGTCAGGAAGGCCTCGCGCAGGGAGGCAGGCGGTTGTCCAGCTGGCGCACTGAGCAGGTGTGCATGGCGGGCAAGGACAGGAGTGACCATTTCAGCATTGGGGACTTCAATGCTGATGCGAGTGGCAGTTGCAAAAAACACCTCAGCCCAGCAGTGCACACACAGGACCAGTTTGTCTGTTGCTGAGCCCTGGCCGTGGGGACTTGGGGGATTTAGGTCCTCATCGCCCTGTCTCTTCTGCTGCGACCTGAGTTTCCCGGGTCACCAGCCCTGCCTCTGACCGCCCCATGGCTTGCGTTCCCCTAGGGTGCGGTGTACATCTACTTCGGTTCCAGACAAGGAGGAATGTCTTCCGGCCCGAACGTCACCATCTCCTGCCAGGTACGGGGACCCCCTCGCGGCCAGACCAGTGGGCCAGACTCTGCCGCCTCCGGCCGTCCGCTTCTGAGCGGGACGTGCTCTCCGGCTTCCCCTGCAGGACACGTACTGTAACTTGGGCTGGACGCTCGTGGCCGCAGACCTGAACGGAGACGGCGAGCCCGATCTGGTCATGGGCTCCCCTTTCGCGCCGGGCGGAGGGAAACAGAAGGGCATGGTGGCTGCGTTTTATTCCGATCCCAGCTGGAGCCACAAAGGTCGTGCTTGAGTGGCGGGGAGGGAGGGCCGAGACCTCTCTGCGCTCGTGCCTGGGCCTTCTGACTTTCCCCTCCCTCCACTCTCATTCCGTCTGAATTTTCTGATCGCGCTTCCTCTTGCAGCTAAGATCCCTGAGCACGGACCTTTATCATCCAGGCAATAGAGTCCCTGGATAGACAAAAAGGGGCCCGACGTCCAGGGCCAGATGCAGAGGGGCCAGCAGGTTGTTGGCGGAGGCTTTCCGCAGAAGGCATCCCGGTGATGCCCCGACCTGCGGCGGGGAGGGGGCTGGGGGGCCCCCAGACACCTACTTCTCCTATCAAGTGTGGGCTCCATGTCTGACACTGGGGCCCCCTGGGAGCAGCTGGGGGTACACAGGAGCTCTGGCAGACTCTGCCCGCCCAGCCACGGAAGGTAAAAGGCGCCGGTTGTCTCTGTAGAAGAGCTGGGCGTGGAGGCGGCCAACTGGACGTTGCGGGGCGAGGCGGACTTCTCCTGGCTCGGCTACGCGCTCCACGGGCTCCGCGTGAGCAACAGAAGCGTGCTGCTGGTCGGGAGCCCAACTTGGAGGAACACCCAAGGGTGAGCCCTCCTGTGGGGGCCCGGGGACCCAGGGGCGTGAGGGGCAGGTGGCTGCTGCTGCGGGAGCCTGCGGGGGTGCGCAGAGGGGCCGAGTCCCGTGTCCACCCCTCCACCCCCCGGCGAGGAGCAGCTATGGCTGTGCAGCAAGAGCTTCTCCTTAGAAGCTGGAACGTGAGCGAGGGAGGAGGGAGAGTCGCCTGGGCTCCCGTGACCTGGTGCCAGAAGCCACAGGAACGCCTCTTCTCCCGGTTTGAACCAGGGATCCGAGGTCGACGTCAGTGGCGTTGATCTTAGAGACCTCTCTCCTCCCTGTGCCCGTCCTTGGTGTCTTTGTTCTTAAGAGGACACCAGTCCCATTGGATTAGGGCCCCACCCCAGGGACCCAGCGTAACAATTGCCTCTTTGAAAACCCGCTCTCCAGATGCGTGCATTCTGAGGTGTGGGGTTAGGATCCAACACGTGGGCTCTGGCGGAACAGACCGAGCGCGTGGCTGCGGGTCTCCCTGTGGCCGCTCTCAGGGCGGCGAGCCTTGCGTGGGGGGGTCTTCGTACTGGGATCCCGGACAGCCAGCGCTGCGGCCCCGAGGACCACAGGGCTGGGGCAGGGGAGCTCCTCTTTGCTGGGGCCGGAATACGTGGCCAGCTCCCCCCGCCGCCCGGGTGTGCTTCGTTCCAGCCTGGCCCCCCAGTCCCGCGCTCGCGACGAGAAGCAGAGCCTCGGACGGGTGTACGGCTTTCTGCCCCCAAACTGCCAAAGCTCCTTTACCATTTCCGGAGACAAGGTACGGCCGCCGCTCCCCCCGCAGCAGCCGGGGCACCCCGCCATCTCTGGGGCCGCACAGTGTTGACTGACGGCCCTTCACAGGCGATGGAGAAGCTGGGGGCCTCCCTGTCCAGTGGCCACGTGCTGGTGAACGGGACCCGGAAACAGGTGTTGCTGGTGGGAGCCCCGACTCGAGGTAGGTCCCGCACCTACCTGACCCTGTCCTATGGGGAGAACGTCGTGACATCTGGAGCCAGGCAGACCTGATTGCGGATATTTCCTTTTCTCATAACCTGGGGGTTAGGAGAACCTCCTGGGGGAGGTTACTTAACCTCCTGGAACATTAGTATCATCATCTGCAAATGCGGATTGTAATCCACCTCAAAGAGTTGTTGAAAATCCCTCCTGACAGTCACCTACTGTGTTTTTAAATCTCGTGTCCCGCTGAGCTTAGAACGAGAGGGAGGCTCAGAAAATCCTGAAGTCAGACTAGGTCTTCCAAGGACATATGTTAACAAGCCATTATCTTATTTACTTCATGGGAAGGAGTTTAAGAAGCCAACAAAAACTCACTCCCTTCGGGCCCCTGGGTGGCTCAGCTGGTTAAGCATCTGCCTTTGGGCTCCAGTCATGATCCTGAGGTCCTGGGATCGGGTCCTGAATCGGGGAGCCTCCCTCTCCCTCTGCTCACGCTCACTTGCTCGCTCTCAGTAAGTAAAATCTTAAAAACAAAACAAAGCCAAACCTACTCCCTTGAAGATGATCAAAGTGAATCATGCTTATTGTAGAAATTTGTGAAAATACAGACTTAACTAGAAATCGCCCCTTCTCCAAATATTTAAAAACTTAAGCCCATACTATATATATGTGTGTGTATACGTTTTCATACGTAATTTTTACGTGAGACTTGAGTGTGTCCTCATGGTACTGATTCTACAGTGTGGTTTTCAATCCCGATCGCATTTGCTCCCATGTGCACTTGTCAACTTTTACCACCATCCTGTTGCTGAAATTCAGGCTGCTCCTGAATAAGGGCTCTCTCTCGAACGTGGATGCACGGAAAACTCTGCCGGCTGAATAGTTTTTAAAACCGCCTCCTGGAGGAAGAACTGGGCTGAAGGGGCTACCAGGAAGGCTCTTCTTACATATCGTCAAGTTACTTTTCAGGAAGATGTTTGTGTCACACAACATTAGAATAATAAGCAGAGTAGGTTGGCTACAGGAATGGCAACATTTTTTCTCTTCTTTCTATCATCTTAACGAGGCTCCACACCCAGCGTGGGGCTTGAACTCAGGACCCTGGAGATCAAGGGGTGCGTGCTCTGGGGATGGCGCCAGCCAGCCACCCCAGAATGACGAGATCTTCTCACTGCGTGATTAAGGACACAGCACTGCAACCCCGGAGACTTGCTGACTTAGCCTTGGAGTAGTTGGGGTTTCTCGCCCTTTCACAGAGACGAGCTGGTGATTTCCAAACTCTGGCAACACCTGTCAGTGGTTTTATTTGTTTCACTTCTCTTTCCACTGCAGTGCTTGCAGACTCTGTTTTAATGTTTTTCCTGTCTTAGTATTTTCTGGTTTCAGAATAATATATGAAATATAAAAAGGTTGATTTAGAGACCTGTACTATATACAAATTAGTCATATTTTTATTTGAGAGAGAGAGAGAGAGAAAGGGAGGGACAAGCAGGCTCCCCACTGAGCACAGAGCCAAGTGTGGGGCTCGACCCCGGGACCCTGAGATCTCGACCTGAGAGGAAACCAAGAGTTGGCAGCTTGTCCGGCTGAGCCCCCCCAATGCCCCCACAGATCAACTGTTTCGAGACCATTCTCATGCACCTGCGATAGTAAGAAATCATACAGAGATCCATGTCCCATTTTATCCAGTATTTTCCCCAGGTAATACTTGCAAACCACAGTATGTCACAACCAGGCTGTTGACACTGATACAATCCACCACTTGAATCTTATTCAGATTTTCCTATTTCACTTGCATTTTGCTTAGATTTCACCCGCATAATTTGTGAGTCCTGGTACGAAACAAAAATGCAGAGCGCTTTGCTGGGAAAAAAAAGTTTCTTCCCCTCAGGCAGTTCTGAGCTTCCCATAGACAAGCACCCTGAAGCTTTCACATCCAAGGTGGTTCCTTTTTAAGATTTTGAGAGAGCGAGGGAGCGAGAGCAGCAGGGAGCACAAGTCGGGAGGAGAGGGAGCAGACTCCCCGCTGAGCAGGGAGCCCGATGCGAGGCTCCAACCCAGGACCCCGGCACTGTGACCAGAGCGGAAGGCAGACGCTTTACTGACTGAGCCACCCAGGGCCCCTCTGTTGCAAGATTAATCAGATTTTCACGTTGGTGACTAGAGTGTGTTAAGCCAAGAATGGGGCCTGGTGTGACTGTTCTGCACAGGTTGAATTTGTGTCCCAACAACGTGGCTCCCTTTGGGCACCGCACCTGTTCTCAAACCTGAAATCAGGCAGTTCCATCCTCATTTTCAATCCGTGTGGATTTTCTCATGGTACCTGCATTTTATTATAATCCCCAAGTCCCAGTTTTGCGAAGGTAGGAGGTCCCTGAAAGGACTGTGGGGACCTAGTGTTAGAACTGAGACGCTTGTGCGGGTCAGAGCTGTCAGATGGGGGGGCCCTGAGCGCGGCTCTCCCTGGGGCCTCCGTGCCCCAGCCAGCAGGACCTTCCCGCTACCAATGCCCGCCCCGTGCGGTTCCGCGCCGTCGGGTCACCGGAGTGTGGAAGGCGGCCGCAAGGCTGGGACTGTCTTCTCTTCGTTCCTGGGAGGGCAGCAGACAGTGTGCCCTGGTTTATTTCAGACGACGTGTCCAAAATGGCATTCCTGACCATGACCTTGCACCAAGGCGGAAGCGCTCGGATGTACGAGCTGACCCCCGACACCCAGCCTTCTCTGCTCAGCACCTTCAGCGGGGACCGCCGCTTCTCTCGATTTGGCGGAGTTCTGCACTTCAGTGACCTGGACGGCGATGGCTTAGGTGGGAAAGGCCTCTGGCTCAGAATCGAATCCCTTTGCTCAACAGACCAGTCCCCCAACTGGATCGTGTAGCCTCTGCCCCCATCTCGGACAGCTCAGTGGCCCGACGGCCTTTACAGCTGTTCTGAGTCCGGCAGGACCAGAGCCGAGTGAGCTGGACCTCCTGAAGGCGGTAACACGAGAGCCGCCCACATCCATGGTCACGGATGGAGGATAAACTCGGCAAGCCCGCCTCGGCTGGGCGGGGGCGGGGGGAGCGCAGGGCAGAGCCCGGGAAGGACGCACTAATCCGGCTTGTGGGAGGCTGGCCAGGACCCCGCAGGGGCAGTGGGAAGGACGGCAGCGAGGGGACAGTGAGGGGACAGCGAGGGGACCTCCTTCCTTCTGGTCTCTTGCTTGCAGATGAAGTCCTCGTGGCGGCCCCCCTGAGGATAACCGACGTCACCTCGGGACTGATGGGCGGGGAAGACGGCCGTGTTTATGTGTATAATGGCAAAGACATCACCTTTGGTGACATGACAGGCAAATGCAAATCGTGGACGGCTCCGTGTCCTGAAGAAAAGGTGAGGTGTTCGTGCCGTGCTGGGAAAGGCGGGGGCCCACGATGCCTTGTCATGTCCACTGCGGATCCCGGAGTTTTGACCGGGACTGTTTGCGGTCAGGACACAGTCACTGCTTCTGTAGGCCAAGGGGCCCTGCTTCGTGCAGGTCTGCAGCGCTTGTCCCTGTGGCTCAAGTCTAGCTGACATGGTGGCCCGCTGGTTCTGGTCGCACCCTGCCACCACTGGGTGGGAGCCCACAGCAGAGGAAAATGGGCTCGGGCCACTGCACTCTTTAAAACGCACACTCTAATTTCCGTTTCACTGCCTTTTTAAAAAAGATTTTTACTTGAGAGAATACAGAGAGAGAGAGCAGGGGTTAGAGGGAGAAGCAGGCTCCCCACTGCGCAGCCTGATGTGGGGCTCGATCCCAGGACCCTGGGATCATGAGCTGAACTGAAGGCAGACGCTTAACTGCCGAGCCACCCAGGTGCCCGCTTCACTGCTTTTATTCCTTTTCTCAGGTGGGTTTCCTTAAGTTCCCTGAGCATAAACCACCATTAAAAAAAAAAAAACTATTTACTTGCAAAATTAAAATTTATTGTAAAATTGTAGAAAATATGGTACAAAATTTCATTTTAAAAATTCAAAAATCATCTACCTAGAATTGCACTCTGCAGAAATAATTAACCTTTCGATGTGCATCCTTCTGGTATATTTTCCTGACCTCGATGGCTAGCGCTTACTGTGCGTTCACTCTGCGCCTGGCACTGTGCTGAGCACGGCACAGCTCTCCCTCCCTCCCCGGCCGCCTCTCTGGTAAGCTGGCACTACGCCCGAGGAGGACACCGCAGATCCGAGGTCGCAGTGCTCGGAAATGAAAGGACAGGGACCTGCCCCGAAGTGCACTCGTCGCCATTACGCTGTGTGGGGGTCTATTTTATTAACTGAGCTGCTGTACGTGATTTTGCAACGTGCTTCTCTCTCACCTGGCTTGTTTCCGCTCGCTCCTCCATTCTCCTACAGCGCCTTTCCCGGCCGCCCCCGGCTTTATCTGCGGGTAAGCCAGCGTTTACGTGAACGGCAGCAGCTGTTATTAGTTCAAGGCCGTTTCCCTCCAGTGTTAGGAACAAGACACACAGGGAATTATACTGTGAGCGAATTTATAAGTGAATCATAAATCAGGATATATGTGACTGCATCTACTTTGTGCTAAGTTCCTGTAGGGGACTTTCTGGTGTGTGAGGGCAGCACCCGGGCCGGGCTCGTCCTGAGTGCACAAGTGCGCGTGTGGGGAGTCCGTCAGACCCACACAGCCAGTGACCAGTCCCCTTCTCCCCTTTTCCTTTCAGGCCCAATACGTACTGGTTTCTCCTGAGGTAAGTACTTCCTGTAGGAATGAAGGAAAACCACGAAGTGCTCTTTCCCTTAATCTAAACTGATAAAATCCGGTGTTTATTCCTATTACAGGCAAGTTCAAGGTTCGGGAGCTCTGTGGTCACCGTGAGGTCTAAAGACAAGGTGAGTGTGAAGACGGCGCTCCTGAAGTTTCCGTGCTAAGCGGGGGTGGGATGGTCTCATTTCGTCGTTCAGCTTTGTCTGAAACACACACACACACACACACACACACACAGTCCCATCGCTTTCCGGTTTCATCCCTGAGGGCAGGACCTAGTGAATTCCAGCCTGTGGGCCGCCTCGAGTCTGTATAGCTCGTGAACTAAGAAGGATTCGTTTAGATGGTGGGAAAAAAAGGGTATTTCATGACACACGAAATTTATATGAAGTTTAAATTTCAGTGTCCGTAGTCTCCTTCGGCCACAGCCACGCACGTCGGTGGCTGCTGTCCCGCGAAGCCTCGTGTTCGAATACTGACTTGGGCCTTCAGGGGAGTGTGGGCAATCCCTTGCCACGTCAGCCGCCCACTGTTAGTGTTTCCTTCCAGACTGCTCTGTCCCCGTAGGCCTCTCGGGGCACACTGTGCGCACGGGCCCTCTCCCACTGGTCATGCTTCACGATCGCGCCACCCCCCCCCACCCCCGGGCAGACCCAGGTGGGGCCAGCTGCTTGCCGGCTGCAGGGGACTGTCCCGACGCACTGTCTTGTTCCTTTCACTTTTCCCAGATATTTACTCCATTATTTCTAATTTATTTACTATCGTGAGCATTCTTGCACAGCTCTATTTTTATATAACTGTGCAAATATCCCTGCTGCTATTTTTGGAAGATTGCTAAGCAGAGGGCCTGCACGCTTTGACTGTAATGGACACAGCAGTGAAAGGGTTTATCTTCCACTCTGCAGCTAGACCACTGAACCCAGCCATTCGGTTATGTTAGAATCGGACTCGCACAGAACCGTGCAGGCTCTGAGACCAAGCCCCACTTTGAGAAGCACACGGTCCACCTGCACAGGAAGGAGAGGAAAATGCCCATCAGGGCAGGACTAAGGGCTAAAGAGAGCGGACAGGACCAGCTGGGGCACAGCTGGCCCCATTCTGGCGCTGGGGGACACTGCCCTCTGGTGGCCCACAGTTCAAGTGGCCCTTGCCTGACTCCATTTCCAGGCAAGACTGAACAAAATGTAGGGTTACCCAGAACAAAAGATGGCTTACTAAATTTATGGGAGCATTCTCAAAAGGTCTGGTGACAGATTACATCGTAAGCTTGGCTTACACTTAAAATTCATTTTCCCAAAAGTTAGATATTCTCAAGAACCCGTGAATCATACATGACTCCCAGAAGCTGCAGGGAGCTGTAGATTGTAAGGAGCCGGCAGTCGACTCTTTGCTGTTTAACAGTGCAAGTTCGCCTTTGTCAGAAGAGTTCACCGAGGTGGACACTCCAGTTAGTTGGCCCAGCTCCCTGGGACTGCGGCGTGAAGCCCCGAGTCCAGGTCCGCTGCGGAGCGGACACGGACCGTGCGAGGCAGAGGAGCGCGGCCGCTCCCTGACCTCCCGCGGTGGGCCAGTTCGCGCCGGGCCGGGGTCGGGACTCAGCCTGCACCTGAGCCGCCTCCGTCCCCACCTCTGAACCCTCCTGTTACCCCACGCCCCCATCTCTGTGCCACCGGAGCACAGCAGGTGCCTGGACTCGGGCAGGGACGTCACGGGCGTGATGAACAAGACTGTCTCGTGTCCTCTACAGAACCAAGTGGTCGTCGCTGCTGGCAGGAGCTCTTTGGGAGCCCGACTCTCCGGGGCCCTGCACGTCTACAGCCTCGGCCTCGAGTAAAGACCTCGCCGCCTCTTCCTCCTCTGTGTCCCCTCTCTGGGCCGAGTCCTCGCCAGGGTGAGCGCTCTGGTGGACAAAGGGGCACCTCCAGGGGAGCCGGGCGGATCCTGCTAGAAGTGGGGCTGCTGGAGTGGAGACAGGCCTGGGAGGGACGACGACACCGTGGACGACGACAGACGCTCTGCTGCCTCGTGTCCCTTCCCAGGTTTCCTCCCTTGCTTCCCGGGTACGGAAACTTACTGCCAGCCTCTGGCCTGGCCTCAGCCCTGCGGCCCGACCGCGGCCCTCTCCACACCATACCCGCGTGCTGCTGATGCCTAGAAAGGCTTCTCTGTACTGAGCTTGCTCTGAGGAAAATCTGTCCCAGTTTCTCCTAAAACGTCCTTTAAAGTTGGTGACTCATTCCAGTCCGAGCGGAACAGAAAGCCCAGCGCACAGGGCAGAGCGGGCAGAGCAGCAGCGGGTGCGGGAGAGCCTCGCCGCTGCAGTCCCCTGCTGGAAGCCAGTGGGCCCTTAGGAGAACTGCGGCGTGTCCGGGGTTCCACGCAGTAAACGACTAATCCAAAACGAAAACCTCCCGCTAGTGCCCTCACCTGCTTTTGTAGAAGCGGCTGTTCTTAACAGCTGAACCCAGTGACTCCACTGGTTCTGTGTCCTCCCAAGAGAAGCCCTCGCCGCACTGGGCTGGCACAAGCCGTGCCCATAAAACTCGCCCCGCAGAGCTCCGGGTGGAGGCCACCGCGCGAGAGCGAGCAGAGAGAGGCATGTCTTGGCTTCCTCGGTTCCGGGGCTGACTGGTGACGGGTGGAGCGTACGTCGGCCAGGCCTGCAGGTGGGGACACTGGGGGGAAGGCATCTGCCACAGGCTCTGGCTTCACTAAACACGTGAAGGCCTTCTTAGGGATCCTGTAGCCATCACGGAGGAACCATTCTTCCTCCTGGCACTAACAGTAGAGAAAAGTAACTGATGACCAGATCCCTTTTTAACTTCCCTAGAGGCAGCGCTGAGACTGGTTCAAAGACAGGAATCCAGCTGAGGAGTCCAAGTAGAAATCAAGGCAGCGCTGTGAGTTAACGCTGAGCATAAGGGCAGGGACGAGCGGGACCAACGGGCGTATACCAGAGCGCACCTCCGGACGACGGCGGGGACTGTCGTCCTTCCTACGCACAGGTGCTAGCCGCTGCGTCCCTAGGAACAGCACAAGGCGCAGAGAAACCATTTGGTTTCATTTGGGGGACAATGAGCGGTAGCTCAACTCGTGTGAAATAACTATGTTTAGTTGAAGTTTACTTTTAGGGGCCAGAATTTAACTAGTTTCACTTACACGTTGGGAAGTCTGTGAGTGCTGGCCTCTGTTTAGTTGAAGTTTACTTTTAGGGGCCAGAATTTAACTAGTTTCACTTACACGTTGGGAAGTCTGTGAGTGCTGGCCTCTTCCTCAGAAGTCTGTTCTCTCACCGCCGAGGCTGGAGCAGGGGCTGCTGCCTCAGCTGAGGGAGGGGCCGGTGCTGACGCACGGCCGTCACCTACCCACGGACGGACACTTCTCTCAGTGTCTAAACACACCAGACCAAACCAGGTTCTCACACAGGATCTTATCCAGGATACTTAACCTGCGTAATCCTGTACTCCGAAGTGCGAAGTGGTATTCCTACTCCTGAAGGTCAACCCGGATGGCAGAGACGTACACGCCGGCCTGTAGAGTCTGTGCGTTATCCCCATAGGTGGGTCACGTTTTCACTCTAAGTATTAACTATAGTTCTAAACACAGACTCTGAAATGGTCAACAACAAACAGAAATACCTTGTAGGGTTGCAGTCTCATTAACACAACTCTGCACTTAATTCCATGATCTTTATTTCAAAGATATCAAAACATATGTACGTATTTGCAATTTTTCTATTACAAAACTTGCTTTAAGATCAAAATGGTTTCATGCCTTTGAAACAGAGAAACCTATAGGAATTTGGAGTAAGTCTGGCAATGAGCTCAGATCTCTGATACCCTGTCCCCGTACTAACCCTCAGACCACCTCCATAGGTATTACTAAAATAGGGAAAGTAAATCCTGAGATTAAAGTGTATTAAATATTATAGCTCCAAAAATAAAGCTATGTACAACTCCTGGAATAACGAGACCAACAGCTTTTCATTTGGTGGTTATTTCTCACAGTCTGTGCCATCGTCTGCCACATTTCCTTAGAGGCCTTCCAGAAACAGTCTAGTAAGAATCTCATGCCTTGACCTGGTTAAACAGGGGCTGAGAGTGCTTGCTCAGTCACATAACGAAACACTTGTGCTCAATCATTTTTAAGTCAGTTTAAAATCGCCTAACTTCTTAGCTAAGAAGCATCCTGCCTTCCACAAAGCAGAGCGAGTGACATTTTGAAATCCTCCTGATCTAACCACCTTCAAGAACTTTATAAACCACCCATCACTTCCCTGCATCAGACTTAAGAGGTAGTTACGTTTCCCTTTGATAGAGGAAACAGGACTCCTGAAAAAAATATTTTACTCAAGTCCACAAACTAAGTCACACCAAAACGAAAAAGGCCAAAATTCTATTTCTGTGCCTGACTGGAGTCCAGCCCTTTGGGCTTGCAGGTTTTCCCGTCACAGTGAAGTCCCATTTCTAACCTATGTCCAGTGATTCCCGAAGATCAAGAACAGCAGCAGTGCTCTGAGGTATGGCAGAGTGTCCCATGAAGTTAGAAGACTATCAAAGATCCTTTGTTTTGAAAGTCATCGCACACATCTATGATGCTAGAGAGAGCCTCACTCCGACACCCACACCTCAAAGTGAAGCGTGCCCCTGACCCACGGGGAGGTGCCACGTGGGCCACTCCACGCTGAGACCAACCCCGCCTGGGTCATCGTAATACCAGCTTCTAGTGGCTGCTTCTAACCACACAGGAGAGCAGGGAAACTACTTAACAACTCTGTTTTCGCTCAAATCAGCGACTGGAACAGCATTTTTATTCTCTTCACCGAACCACTTGGTGAATGGACTCCCAAACTTCCTCCTGTGCCACCCTATTACGGCATCAGGTAACCCCAACACTGTCTGCGCACGGGCTTTACTACTATTACGTTTGTAGTAGCAGAGCAGCTCTGGCCACGCTTCTGGTTTTGAGAAGCCCCCCGTCAAGCTCTGAGGTGTAGGAACACAGATTGACTGGGCTCCATACGCTTTCTTTTTGGGGGGTGGGAGTGGCTGAGGGGCCCCTCCATCTACTCGGGCATCTACTCTACTCCCTCAAGACCTAAAAAAGCAGTAACCAAATGGAACCAGTTTCAACATTACTTCCAAAGGTTTCCACTATAGCTTAGCAGAGAAAAACTGTTTCAGGAGTCAAGAGAATTAAATATTGATTTAATATCAGCTTAAATGGATTCTAGTTAATCATTTCCTTTTTATTTGCCTTATATAAAAAAGGCAAGAAAATAGAGTATGTTAAAGATTGGTTTAAAGCACAAACCTTCAGAGTTTGTTCTAAGGTTAGTACGTATTTTTTCCTGCCTTTCCAGTCACCTGAGAGTCAGGAAGCTCCCAGAAACATGATCCCCTTAGTAAGAACTACCGCTACCCGAGCTCGTCACAGTGGGCTTGTCAAGTTTTCAGACTTTGCTTGGCCTGAGACACATGTAAATCAGAAAATCAACACAATAATCTCTCCTCACATCACATCTATAAAACAGAATTTTGGCCTTTTACAGAGCCTATCCTTTGCGTCTTTCCTCGATTTTGAAAATGCAGAAGTTCTAGCATTACGGAGTGTCATGGTATCTTTATCATCAGGCATTGTAATTTTAGTGATTTTTCCCAAGTCTCTGACTCTATGAAAGAAAATAATAAAAGAGTACCAGAAGCTTCCCGTGACTACTGCGAAAAGTAACCCAGTCTCTCGAGGGCGGATGTCTCTAACGGTTTGTCAGGACGCTCTTGCCTGAGCCGAGCCCGTCTGGCCGGAAGCTGTGCTTCATTTCCATCCTCCTGTCCGCCTGCAGGGACTTCTTGGGTAAAGAGGCCACCTAAACAAAGCAGAACAAGGACTCGTTTTAGTCTGTGTCGGTGTTAAAAGAAATGCCACAAGTAAAAGGAGAGGTACCTAGCAGACGGGAGCCTACACGCCCCTGCCGGGACCCTAAGTGTTCGTTCCCGGCGTAAACTGGGTGTGGAAAGGAAAAAGAAAGGGCCAACCTTTTTTCTTAATGACGACACCATGTTTTCTGTGTTTCAATCTGGCTTATGACAAAGCCTGCAGCAGAACTGCCCACATCTAAAGGCAGAAAGCTCACCACAGAGCAATGCACTGAGCACGGGGACAAAGCTGGCACCGTGCCGGGGGCGGTCCTGGAGTAAGTGCTTTCCGGCCGCTGCTACTGCCTCACTGACGGATGCGGGAATGAAAGAACTTGCTCGGGGTCACAAGGCCGGGGCCGACGCCAGCCCAGGCAGGCGGTGTGCCCGCAGAATGGGACATCAGCCCCTCGACTACACTGCGCCAACCCAGACCTTCATACCACGGGAGGTAGAGGAGCTTCTAGTTGTCGTCCCAGGAATGACAGCAAACGCCTCCAGATGAGGCCGCTGCCCATAAACATAATTCCTGTAATCAGCCAAAACACTCTGTGGTCCTGAAAGAGAACAGAGTTACTTTCAGTCACAAAAGGTCAGGCTCCTCAGCAGTAAAATTCCCCAACTATGAGTGCCCCGGAGCTTACAGAAGCCTTGTGTTGTTCCTACAGCTCTTTCCTATAGAAAGGACCGAAGAACAAACCTTGATAGCATCCGGGGAATCAGAGAATAATCAGAAGAAAAACAAGACATAAAAGGGCTTCGACATTTAAAAATCATGTATAAGCCAAACATAACCACTTCTACTTTGAATTTCCTCACAGTCTTCGTTTGCATGTATACACATCTTAATAGTTAAAATCACAGAGCACATACAACCAAATTTGAATTTTATGCTTTTAGAACCACAGTTCCCGATCTGTGAGCAGAGGTGTCCGGGGCACCACAGCACCCGAGAGTATTTCAAGGAAAACACAGTGTCATCTGCAAAACAGAACCTAGCTACTTCATAAACAACCTATTAGGTAATATCACAGAAACGATGTCCTAAAAGAAACTCTGGTTCTAGTAATCCTATGCAAAAATTCCCAAGACACTAGACACTAAACATATCGTGAACCAAGAAAGTTTGGGAACCCGTGACTAAAACATCTTCCCGTCATTTTCAAGCTTGTACTATCCGGCAGTGCAATGTGCCCGCGTCCGTAGACGGAACCACAGGCCCCCACGAAAAGGGAGCCCAACGCCAGCTATGCCACTGCTGGCTACCAACGTCCAGGGACGGGGAGCGCCCCGGCCCAGGCTGGTGTGTTGCGCCAACGGTTCTAGCTCTCACTGGGGGCAACACACACCATGTGAAGGAGAAACCCATCTCTTCGGACCAGGAACTTAGACCTATATCAGGAAGACAAGTGCTAACACAAGTTCAATATTTTTGGTGAACACATTTCCAGTTACCCAAAAAGAGGTAAGAGTTTATTAAAAATTACATTTAAATGAGATTTGGAACAATAGATTACTATTGTCTTTGCTGTAGACTGGTTCTACAATCCACCTATGAAGAAAAATCTGAGAATGCCAAAGTGTGATAAACTAGAAGAGAAGTTCCAACCTAGCCTGAAATTCCAAACACACACACAAACTGTGGGACGACAGCACAGCAGGAGGACCGGAAGCTCACCTCATAGGCAGGCACAACTCGACAACACATCAGTGTAAGTAACGCAGACAATGACCTGGAGACTGACAGGACGGACTCCGCAATGAAGAAGGGGCCACCTCAAAGAGGGCGGGCAGGGCAGAGACCTGGCGGGGAGCTCAGTGAAACTGCGGGGCTGCCCATGAAAGGAAGGAAGCCGCCAGCACAGAGAAGGGAGAGAACCACACTACGGCACGGGGGAGCCTGCGTGGAAAGCTGAGTCCCCATAACATTTGGCTTTGAAAGCCAGAGTGGCTGAGTTTTGTGAGTTTTTACAATCAGTAGGACTTAAACCCTGGAAGTTTAGAAAAGCAGCAGGTTGAACTTTAGGAGAGCAGAGAGGGTGAGAGGAAACAGAGTGCCCGCCATTAAAGAGACAACACAACAGCCTGGGGAGATACAGCACAGAAGGAGCATCTGGAAAGACTTAGGGCAGACAGTGGGAGGGCGGCTCCCTAACCTCAGAGAGCGCTCTGGAGAAACAGAGATCGTGAGACACTCCTCCAGGAACAAAGGACCGGCAGGTGCTGTCCCCACTGTCCCCAAACCCCCAACACATAGTGCCTGGGGGACCTAGCACGACGCCCACTGGTTTGCTTACCCTGCGCCCACCCTCACCGGAGCTTCCCGTCTGCGTGCTCCAGCCAGGCTGGCCTCCGTCCCAGCACGGGGTCTGCGCCCCCAGAAGACCCAACAAACCTTGCTAACACTGAGGCTCCAGCACCCAGTAGGGGGGTTGCGTCTACCCTCTCCAAAGAAGCATCCCACTCCTGGCCCTGTGCAAGCTACCCCCATAGGGGCGGGCAGCACTCCAAAGTACCCCCTGCCCGGGGAGAGGGGAACTGACCGCACACACTGAATGTGGCCCCAACAGTGGGCTGGCGGCAGACAGCTGGTCAGACTGCGGGCCCTGCCCACCCGTGGAAGTGTCTCGGGGGACAGTGCAGAGAAGCAGTCTGCAGCTCTGCCAAACACCTGGTCTGACCCAGCTCAAGCCCAGGGTGGCTCCAGACTGACCCACTGATGTCACAGGGAGTAAACACAGCCCACAGCAGGCAACAACAGCCATGTGGACACCTGAACCATGGGCAAACACGGCCCAGCCACTTGGCGGGGGCGGGGGGAGGCGGGTACATGCAGCACACTGAGAGAAGAGCTCTGAGGCACCAGGTTCTGGTGAGCAGGGACCTCGCCCTGCAGGCAGACAGGACCTCTTCCCCATGCAGCCACCTTCGAGGGCAGGAGACACGGCTGACTGTCCTAGCTCACACACACAAACACTGAGAGGAAGACAAATGACTATGTCCCAAATGAAAGAACAGGAGAAGTTCTCCTTAGGTCACAATAAGAGACCTAAGTGAAATGGAGATAAGCAATATGCCTAATGGAGAATTTAATCATCAGTGGCGCCTGGGCGGCTCAGCCATGAAGTGTCTGCCTTCAGCTCAGGTCATGATCTCTCAGGGTCCCGGGATTGAGCCCCACATCAGAGTCCCTGCTCAGTGGGGAGTCTCCTTCTCCCTCTGCCACACCCCCTGCTTGTGTTCCCGCTCTCACCGTGTCTCTGTCAACTAAATTAATAAATAACATCTTAAAAAAAGAAAGGATCATATACTCACTGGACTTAAAAGTGGAGGACATCAGTAAGGTCCTAACAAGGAGGTAAGAAAGAACCACTCAGAGATGAAGAACACAATGAATGAAATTAAAGATAGACCAGCTGGAATAACTAGGAGCTCGAGGAAGCAGAAGAACAGACCAGTGACCTGGAGGACAGTCATGGAAAGTACCGTTGAGCTGGTGAAAGGAAAATAAATGATCCAAGACAAGAACAGATTTAGGGAACGCGGTGGCTCCATCAAGCGTACGAACACCGGCATTCCAGGCATCCCGGAAGGAGAAAAGGGGCAGCAAATTTATGTGAAGAAATAATAGCTGAAAACTTCTAGAATCTGGGAAAGGAAACAAATCCAGATCCAGGAGGCTAAAGAGACGCGTCTCCGATCTCAGGACACCTGCAGATGGAAGGCGAGGGGACGGAGCAGCATTTATCGGGCACATGGACGTGAGAAGAGCGCCAGGGTAGCATACTTACATCGGAAAAACACTTCTTACTACAAAGACTGTGACAAGAGACAAAGAAGGACCTCATAATAATAAAGAAGATGATCCAACAAGAAACAACAAGCTGATTGTTTGCGGGGGGTGGGGGGTGGGGGGGTGGAATCAACACAACTGAGAAGCCTTTAGCCAGACTCATCAAAAAGAAAACAAGAAAAGTCAAACAAAATCAGAAATGAAACAGGAAATAATAACCATCACAGAAATACAAAGGACTGTAAGAATACTATAGAAAATTATATGCCAAAAAATTGGAAGAAGTGGAATTCCTAGAAACCTATAACCTCCCAAAACTGAATCAGGAAGAAATAAGGGAATTTGAACAGACCAATTACCAGCAATGGTATTATATCAGTAATAAAAAAAAACCTCTCAACAAATAAAAGTCAGGACCAGACTGCTTCGCAGGTTAATTCTACCAAACTTTAAAGAAAAATTTTATCTGTTCCTCTCAAACTATTGAAAAAAAAAAAAAAAAAAGAAAGAAAACTTATAAATTCATTCTATGAGCCCAGCATCACCCAAATACCAAAATCAAAGACACTACGAAAAAGAGAACTACAGGCCAATATCTCTGATGAACATGGATGCAAAAAAACTCAACAAAATACTAGCAAATCAAATCCAATAATACATTAAACAATCATTCATTACTGTCAAGTGGGATTTATTTCTGGGTTGCCAGAGGTAAAGGGGTATCACCTCTGTGGCTTACTCTCAACTGGTTTTAGGAAAAAGAGGCTGTATATAAAGATAGAATGAGGGCGCCTGGGTGGCTCAGTGGGTTAAGCTTCTGCATTCAGCTCGGGTCATGATCTCAGGGTCCTGGGATCAAGCCCCGCATCAGGCTCTCTGCTTAGCGGGGAGCCTGCTTCCTCCTCTCTCTCTGCCTGCCTCTCTGTCTACTTGTGGTCTGTCAAATTAATAAATAAAATCTTAAAAAAAAAAAAAAGAGAGAGAATGAGACAGGGAAGGTGATACATGTTGGTGATAAAAGAATGGGTGAAGGCTCCATGGCAATTCTTTGACTACTCTTAGAAGGGTCTAAAATTATCTTAAAATTATCTTAAAACAAGAAGTAAAAAAAGTTTTTCCTATCCTGGGTTGATCATTGTCAATACTAACCCCGTCTACACAGTGACAGAGACCTTGACATCTGGGGATTTCGTAAACATGTCTGAGCTGTTCTTCAGGTTATCTAGACACGTAATTTGTAACTGATGAGGGACTGACCCGAATCTTGTTCTGCCGGAGCTAATCACCCTGTACTGAGCCAGTAACTGGCCACGAACCACTCATCTCCCATCATAACTAGGTTGCTCTACACCTGGGACTGCGTGGAACTATCAGAGAGGAATTTCCAAAAATCCCTTTTAAAAATGGGCATTAAGGGTGCCTGGGTGGCTCAGTGGGTTGGGCCACTGCCTTCGGCTCAGGTCATGATCTCAGGGTCCTGGGATCGAGCCCTGCATCGGGCTCTCTGCTCAGCAGGGAGCCTGCTTCCCTCTCTCTCTCTCTGCCTCTCTGTCTACTTGTGATCTCTGTCTGTCAAATAAACAAATAAAATCTTAAAAAAAAAAGGGGGGCATTAAATGAAAAAATAACTATAAAATGAAAAAAAAGTATAAAAGTGAGTTTGTAGACTGTACATATAGAAACACGATTCTTAACAAAAATGACCTGATCTTGTATAAAGAGTTCTGTAGCCATACACTGGGAATCTGCAGAGGTCTTTAGAAGTTACCTCTGGAGAATTTCAAGGGTTGGTTTATGCTGCCCAAGAAGCTTTGGTTACTTCTGAACTTTCTAGTAACTACGTATGGGCTTAAAAGCCTCCCAACGGATGCCTAACACACTTAAATGCAAACCCTCATAGGCTCTACAAATTCAACACCATCTCCCATTCGTTTGCTCTGACCTTGCTCCCCACCTGTCTCTGCCGGGCTCACCCTCTCCTGCCCCCACGGCC
Source organism: Mustela putorius furo (assembly GCF_011764305.1). Taxonomy (NCBI): domain Eukaryota; kingdom Metazoa; phylum Chordata; class Mammalia; order Carnivora; family Mustelidae; genus Mustela; species Mustela putorius. The sequence continues at coordinate 7,998,443 of NW_025421490.1, read as the reverse complement.
CTTGTTGTTCCTTGAACAAGCGCAGCCCGTTCCCGCTCCGGTAACTCCCTGTGTGCCCCGCTCTGCTGAAAACACTCTCCCTCCGACCGTCCCGCTTTCTAGCGCCACCTCCTCGGGACACTGCTGAGCGCCAGCTTTAAGACGTGCCTTAGCACACCTCCTGGCAACATCCTGCGTCCTTCCGCCCGGCTTCCTCTTGATGGCCCTTACCACCAAACGTGCTGTGTGTCTGTCTGCCCCTCTCCTTCCCGAGGGCAGACACTCCCTGCCGCATCCCTGGGGCCGAAAGCAGGCACCAAAACCCACGTTTACAAGATGAAGGAACAAATGTACTGCACTGATTTTCCCTTTCACATCTTATAAAGAACGTGAAAATGACTAACACCGACTGGGGCTTGGCGATCTCCTTGGAAGCGGTGCATAAGCCGAGATGTAGAGGTAAGCAGAAGCTGGCCAGGCAGGAGAGGTGGGAGCCGAGGACAGCTGTGGCCTGGAGGAAGCCCGAGGGGGAGGAAATACTGAGGCGACACCCGTGGCGAGGGCGAGGTGGCTGGCTTCAGCGTGGACAGCCCTGCAGGCAAAGGAGTCTGGGTCTTTATTTTAAGGGCAAACATCAGTGAATCATTTCACAGAAAAGTGACCACGAGGTTTGCTGGTTTTACAGACCACTTTCCAGAAGCAAAGAGTGGTCCTGATCAGTGATGACGGGTTCAACCAGGATGGCAGCCGAAGAGACAGAGAACAGATCTTTTAAATGAATGAGGACACAATGGAATACTACAGTGGAATACTATTCAGTCATCAAAAATGAAATCTTGCCACATTCAGCTAAGAGACATAAGTTAGTCAGAGAAAGACAAATAACCTATGATTTCACTCGTATGTGGGATTTCGCAAACAAAACAGAGGATCAAGGGGAGGGGAAGGAAAGATAAAAATAAGAATCAGAGAGGAAGGCAAACCGTAAGAGACTCTTAGTCATAGGAAACAAACTGAGGGCTGCTGGAGGGGAGGTAGGGGGAGGGCACCTGAGGCAATGACACTGGGTGTTACAGAAGACTGAGGAATCACTGACCTCTACCTCAAACTAATTATATATTAATTGAATTTAAGTAAAATAAAATTAAAAAAAAAGATTAATGAGGACACAGAGTCCAAGTGTGCTGAATGCAGTGTAGTGTGCAGATTATTTTCTAGAAATCCTACAGCAAGATATTTTCTGAAAGACCACACTACAATGACAGGAAGAACTCTGGCACCTTAGCGTTATATTAATATGAAAAGGCAGCAAAGTGGAGAGTGCAAGTCTTGGGCTCAGATCACAACCGTGATTTTCTAGCACTGTGCCCCTGAGCAAATCACTTCAATTTCCTGAGCCTGTCTGCTCATCTATAAAGTAGGGATAACACGTCCATCTTCACAGTTGTGATTTCACCAAATAAAGCAGCAAACTACCAATGCCGGGAACATGAAAACTAGAGAGGCAGCCTTTCGTCAGCGCGGCCTCACTGTGATCCTGCTTACCGCCACAGCACCGCCTCACTCTGTGATCCCACATCATCACAGCCTCATGGTGTGATCCTGCGGGAACACCACCTCGTCCTATGATCCTGCACGGATCCTGCATCACCAGAGCCTCACAACACGATCCTGGGGGAGCACCAACTCTTCCTAAGATCCCGCATCACCAGAGCCTCATGGTGCAATCTTGCAGGAGCAGCACTTCATCCCATGATCCCGCATCACCAGAGCCTCACGGCGCGGTCCTGGAAGATGGTGTGACCCTCCAAAGAGCATTCCTTCACCGTGTAATACGGTTTTGTCAAACCTTTTCTATGTGTGGTTCCATTTTCTGAGAAACATGAGGTAAACATGGCTATAGTTATACTTGTGTTACAACAGGATCTAAAAGTACTGCCTGAATTTTGAATGAATTAAACATTTTAATTAATTAGGGATGTATATATGTTAAGACTCTTTTTTAAAATCCAATTTAAAAAAAAAGATTTTATTTTTAAGCAATCTCTACTTCCAATGTGAGGCTCGAACCCACAGCCCCAAGACCGAGAGTTGACTGAGCTAGCCAGTCAAACCCATTTAAAAAAAAAATGATCTTCAAAACAAAAATAATCCCTAGATCACTGAAATAATAGTCTCACCTCTTCAAGGGAAGATTCCAAATTCATTCCAAAAGCAACTCCCATTAGTCCAAAGAGAGAAAGAGAGAAGGTTCCCATGGTCAGCTGTAGGTTCAACCTCATCATCACATTCCGGTGGCTGGAGAGAAGAGAACAGCTTACATCAGAAGGGCCCACTAACTACACACAGGAAATTCATGAAATCATTTATTAAAACCACATACATTAAATCTACACCTTTAGAAAAGGACATCTTTCTATGTAGCATTTATACATGATAATAATGGTATAACTCCTCCCAAAATGACAGTTTTCTTAAAACATTCATCACTTTAGAATTCCTTTGGTTGTTCTACAGGATGCTTTCTCACCTGTCCAGATTGATGAATATGATACTTTGAGAATCATCGATCAATACCCTGAGTTCCCGCGTTGCATTGGAGAGATCCTCGGCCAACCGGTAGTAGTTTTCCAAGAGCAACTCCATCTCTTCTGCATGGTCGATTCCAGCACTGCTCTTTTCACTGCAATTAAGGGTGAACATAATTAGCACAACACAGGCATCACCCATTTGGTACCAAAAACGTTCTGAATCCGTATATAATACTCAACTATGAATGAAAAAGTGGCCTTGGTTTTTTCTTACTGTGACTGAGCTCAATCAGCGAGTGGCTTTATCAAGTGATCCTAAACACTATGAAGAGTAAGCTGAGGGTGCAGGTTCCAGCCCGCAGGCCTGGGCTCACTGTACTGGGGCCCCAGGTCAAGGGATTCTCATGCACATACGCACTACCAGACAAAGGAAAATTCAGAATGTGTAAATGCTGATGAATGAGTGCAGATTAGTGAAAATAAGGCAAAACAAACTAAAAACAAAATAAAAAGCTTTTCCTTTCCAAGGCAGATACATAATGTTATTTTCATATATGGAGAAATATGTTCTTGAGTGATGTTAATAGTCACTTTGTACCCCTTTACTCATACCCCAGCCCCTACCAAGGAGAGTTAGTGGGACTGAAGTGCTCTATGAAAGAGTTATATCATAGAGTACATTAGACACAGATTGGCCTAATAAAGCAAACAAGAGTTACAAATGTGTTCAAGTTTCTGCTACTGTATCTGCTATATAACAGCCCTTATAGTCTTAATTTTTCCTTATTAGAATACAGATAAATAATTTCCCAAAATGCTTAAAAAAATCTGTACATGTTGTGGTGAAACTGTATACATTACAGAGGTGTCTAATATTTGTCTACAAAGAATAAAAATGAAATATCCTGAGTACTTAAAAAATAAACATTTAACTTGATATGCATAAGAATAAATAATTTCTAATTCTGTAAGAGATAAAGTTTTCTAAGATAGTCCTTGTTTTTTTTAAAAGATTATTTATTTATTTATTTGACAGAGAGAGAGAGAGAGAGAGAGAGAGATCACAAGTAGGCAGAGAGACAGGCAGAGCGTGGTGGCAGGGGTGGGAAAGCAAGCTCCCCGCTGAGCAGAGAGCCCGATGTGGGGCTCAATCCCAGGACCCTGAGATCATGACCTGAGCCAAAGGCAGAGGCTTAACCCACTGAGCCCCCCAGGCGCCCCTAAGATGAGCCTTTTCTAGATCAGATCCAAGTTCCAGAATATATGTTCGTGTCCTGTCTCCCTTTACCCATCTTTCCCTCCCCCATGTGAGTATCTTTCCCTCTCTTCCACCGTACTCCCCAGGCTAAGTTATTCGGGAAGATGTGTCAGCCACTCTGGGGGTCAGGCCCTTGAAGATAAAGGTAATGATGTGTTTGTGTTCATCACAGCCCAGCGCAGTGCTATGTACACAGCGGACATTCAATATATCCTCATTACACTAAACATGCATATAGGGAAATAGTGAAACAACTGAGGATAAAAAGTGCCTGTATTCTCTACTCTGGAGAAAATGTTACGTCTCTAAGAAGAACCATCCTGAAGAAGACAGAAGACTGATCCTAACAAGACCGGTGACAAAGCAGGACTCCAGACTTACAAGACTTGTGGGTCACTCCACTTCGTGAGACAGAGCTCCTCCAACAACTCCTCTTCATCCAAAATCTCCAACATGGATTCTTTGAAAATTTTAATATCTGTTTCTAACTCTGACAGACTATAAGAGTAGTTGTATAGAAATGATCAATAACATTAACTTATAAACACTTTTCCCTATTAAAAAACGTACCTTTTTAAAGTATCTTATCAAGTAGACCCACTTATACATTAATGGTAAACACCGACTTGTAAAAGAAATTTTTGATATCCACCATGCACATCAAGAATCAATTTCCATCCAGAAATAAATTAAAGACCCTGATATAACATTTCATGCAAAAACAGCTTTTCCACAATCATAAGTCTATGTGCCCTTTTTAGCTCAACTTCTCACCTAGGCTACCTTCCGACTTCAAGGCACAGAAAGAAAACCATTACCATTAGCAAAACTAGTTGGTATTTATTTTTAATTTTTTTTAAAGATTTATTTATTTGACAGACAGAGATTACAAGTAGGCAGATAGGCAGCCAGAGAGAAGAGGAAGCAGGCTCCCCGCTGAGCAGAGAGCTCAATGTGGGGCCGATCCCAGGACCCTGGGATCATGACCCGAGCCGAAGGCAGAGGCTTTAACCCACTGAGCCACCCAGGCGCACCTACTAGTTGGTTTTTTTTTTTTTAATTTATTTATTTGACAGACAGAAATCACAAGCAGGCAGAGAGGCAAGCAGGGGGTGGGAGGAAGCAGGCTCTCCGCCGAGCAGAGAGCCCCACGCGGGGCTCAATCCCAAGACCCCGGGATCATGACCTGAGCCAAAGGCAGAGGCTTTAACCCACTGAGCCACCCAGGCACCCCTAGTTGGTATTTTTCAAAACAGGGAATAATCACACTGATTTTGTATCTGAATTAATGCTATACATTTTCTATTAGGACTACTGAAAGAGAAGCTTAAGATATTTTTGTCTACCTCCCAAATACATAGATCACCCATATTTACCTTTTGCCATTTTGTAGTAAGATGTGCAATTTGCTTCTGTCTACAGAAGAATGTTTGGGATCCACTAAAGCTTCCAATGTCTCAAGGATCAGAGGCTGCAAAATGCTAAGTTTCCCCTGAAGAGTGCTGATCTAGATAACAACATGACCTTTCATAAGAATCAAAACAATCTTCTTAGAATACTCAGGATCAGTGAATCCTCTGATTAAACACAGAAATCTGTAATAGCTTGGCAGGCTGGTAACGTTTCAGAACATGGTCACTGCTAGAATGCCCATTTCAGATGATTCATAACCTAGATCTACCAGGTTAAAAGATAACCATGCATGTTACCAGGCTTGCATTTGGTTGATAGGGAATTAACTCTCCTAAGAGTCTTCCCCCACAAACATTTATAATGAAAGGAATGCAAGGCTGATTAAAACCTGCCATTTATGTTAAAACACATACTTTGCATTTGGTAAACAATACCCACGTTCTTCGTACACAGAACACAGTTCAAAATTCCCATGAAAAAGATTCTTCCAAAACCCAACACATAACTTGGGACTTGAAAAATAAACCAGTGTCAAGTCAAAAGTATACTATTTATTGTTCAGGCATTCAGCAGGAAAGCATTGATACAGGCTATATCTGTTGTTAAAATATTGAAATATTCCCGTACCAGCTGGCAAACAGCATAACAGAATTAAGCAGTTAATTAGTAAAATAAACGAATGGCATAAAAGCCAGCGCGCACTACTTATCTCAGCCTGAGCTTCTGAGAGCTCAGCCCACGTAGCCCGCCACTCACCACTGGCTGCACCGTCTCCTTTCCCTCCCCTGCATTCTCCCTGTCTGGTAACCGTGCCCCAGCCGGTCACCATCTATCTCCTGGGCTGGTACTAGCCAGCGCTCCTGCCTCACGAACCCGAGCGAGTAGGGGATGTAGCCATTTCCTACTCCCTCGGTACAGCAGAGGAGACAAAAGAGAAGGGTCTGGGTCCATCCAGTCCTCACCCCTGCACGTCTCTTCGCCTCCCTCGCTCCCTCTCTCCCTCCCTCCCTCCACTCAGCGCGCTCTAGACCGACCGCTGCAGGCAGCCAGCTCCTGAACAGCACTGCACTGGCCACTGGGGGATAAGAAAAGACAATGAACCATTTGTGGGGCCAGGAGGGCAGTGACCACTGTTGTTTGGGACCTGATAGGGTCTCTAGACACCCAGGAATGACCTACATAATAGGGGAATCATTGGAAGAATTCTCCCTGGTTCCTATGTCACAGTAGGTCTCAAACCGTGGCATCGTGCAGCAGCAGCCTCCAAGGACGGTACCCACCAACCAGAGTGACGGGGAAAGTAGGAGAATGATTTGAGCTCTGTTCACCGGATGTATGCAGTTTTACAATATACACTTTAGTTGCAGAATAATAGAGAATATTTAAAACTTTTTTGATATGATGTTAAGTATTTTGAATTATCACCCCTCAAATATAATTATCAAAATTATACAAAGGATGGCCAACTTAAAATGTGCTTAACTGAATGTCATAATAGGAATCTCAAAGAAACTCTATAAACTGTCCCTAGAGACCTCAGATCTATTTGATTGGATAGTACAGCTTAAGAATTAAGTACTTTCTCCACACAGGACCCTCAGAGATATTTTTGTTCAGAGGCAGGGTGTGGTTAGGAATGGTGTCATTGAAACAATACCACTTGTCTTCCTACTCAATAGTATTTTAAAACAAGAAAAAATTTAAGAAGCAAAATAAAAATAGGCTTACCCAATATTGTAGGAGTGCTTCTATAGCCCTAAACTCAAAAGGTAAAGGGTATGTGACAAGTTGTCCTTCTCCAGCCAACTGAGAAGGGAGTTCCCGGAAGAGCCATTGCTCTAAATTTAAATTACGATAATCTAGTATCAGAAGACACTCTGGAGTTATCACAGCTTTCAAGTACTGTAAAAAAAAAAATTATACATAGGTACAGACATGTACACATACATGCATATCAGGGAAAGAAAAACATTCATAAAATAGGATTTGGATTAACCCTATTTGGATTAGGTTCTGGATTAACCCTAAACCAAATCACTATTAAAAGAAAAAAGAGGGGCACCTGGGTGGCTCAGTAGGTTAAAGCCTCTGCCTTCGGCTCAGGTCATGATCCCAGAGTCCTGGGATCAAGCCCTGCATTGGGCTCTCTGCTCAGTGGGGAGCCTGCTTCCTCCTCTCTCTCTCTGCCTACTTGTGATCTCTGTCTGTCAAATAAATAAAATCTTATAAAAAAAAAAAAAGAAAAAGAAAAACAGATATTTTTAAAAGAAAGGAAGCCTAAAATATATGTACTTCTACCTCACTCTCAACACAACTACATATGAAGACTACAAATCAAGACTTCCAGGATATCAAGAGATACCCAGGATAATCAGGAGAACAATAGGGAACAAAGAAAACAAGACAAGGTATTCTTTTTTTTATTTTTTTTTTAAAGATTTTATTTATTTATTTATTAGAGAGCACAAGTAGGCAGAGCAGCAGGCACAGGGAGAGGGAGAAGCAGGCTCTTCGCTGATTGGGGAGCCCAACGCGGGGCTCAATCCCAGAATCCTGGGATCATGACTTGAGCTGAAGGCAGCTGCTTAACTGACTGAGCCACCCAGGTGCCCCAAGATAAGGTATTCTTAAGCCATATATTTGGTAGACCTTTAAAAAAGATTTAGTTTAATCATGACTACTTTGGCTGAAATGTAAAAGTTGCCTTTTTAAACTGTCACCAAAACATATTAAGCTAATCTGAAATTATAAAGACAAAACATAGCCTTAGTACTCTAATTTAGAGAGCAAGAAATTAGAAATTTATACTAAAGACTGGCATCATTTAAGTTAGAAGAGTAGCCTGTGGCCACTGTATTAGTGATATAAAAATTAGAAATTATTCACATTTTCCCACAAGATATTATGAAAATTTTTAAAACATAGAAGTTGAAAAATTACCCAGTGAACACCTATAAATATATCATTAAGACTGTACAAATAACATTCCTCTAAATTTGCTTTATCACACACTTCTCCCTTCATCAAAGAGATAATTTAAAAAAAATATATTTTAATTCCAATATACTTCACAGAGTGTTGTGTCAGTTTCAGCGGTACAATACGGTGATTCAACACCTCATACATCACTCAATGCTCATCACAAGTGCTCCCCTTCATGCCCATCACCTGTTTCCCCCCTCCCGTCCCCACCTCTCCTCTGGTAATCATCTGTCTGTTCTCTAGAATGAAGAGTTTATTTCTGCCTGTGCTCTCGTCTAGGATTTTTATGGTTTCAGGTCTCACATTTAGGTCTTAATCCATTTTAAGTTTATTTTTGTGTATGGTGTAAAAAAGTGACCCAGTTTCATTCTTTGGGATGAGGCTGTCCAGTTTTCCCAGCACCATTTATTGAAGAGACTGTCTTTTTCCCATTGCATATTCTTGCCTATTGTCAAGATTAATTGACCATATAAACATGGGTTTGTTTCTGGGTTTTCTATTCTATTTCTGATCTGAATGTCTATTTTGTATAATTACCAAACTATTTTGACTACTACAGCTTTGCAACAGATCTTAAAATCTGGGATTGTGATGCCACCAGCTTTGTTCTTCTTTTTTAAGACTGCTTTGGCTATTTGGGGTCTTTTGTGGTTCCATACAACTTTTAGGATATTGTTCTAGTTTTGTGAAAAATGCTGTTGGTGGGAGGAAAAGATGGTGGTGGAGTAGGACGCTAGGCTTGCCTCCTCCCACCAGTACAACTTAGGTAACTATGAGACCATCCTAAATACCCCAGAAATTAATCTGATGGCTGGCAGATCAAACTCCACAACTAAAGGTAGAGGCAAGACCACAAAAAAGAAGACAGGAAGTATGGAGATGCAATTTGTGCCTGCTGTGGTGGGGAGGGAGCCATGGTCTTGGGGAAGGACAAGAGGCAAACTAGCACGAGACGCATGGGGAAAACAAATCCCACAGCAATTTTCAATTTTCAAGTGGTTTGAGGAGCAGGAAAGCCTGAATTTTGTGAGTTAAAGCCTGGGGTTTTTTAAAGGTCAGCATGCTTGGAACACAGAGGACACTAGGGCAGCTCCTGGAGAAAAGGCAGGGCAAACAGCAATCTGAACAGCAGCTGGGGCGCACAGTGGGGAAATGTTAGCTGCTCATCTTGGAAAGTGCCCCAGAGAGGTAGCATTCATGGAGAGACCACTCAAGGGACAAAGGAACAGATAGACACCACTTCTCTCCCCTGCCCCTCAGCAGAAACACTGAGCTGCCTGCAGAAACCAGCCTAGCAGCAACCCTCATTACCTAACTTGCTTACACCAAGTCTCACCACGCCACACGCTGGAGGAACGGTCATCTCAGTCCTGCCTTTCTCACTCCCAGCACAGCAGGCTCCCTACCTCAGAAGACCAACCCAAACCCCTGCTCATCCCGCATTTCCTGACCCAGGAGTTTTACAAGGCCCTGGTTTCCATGGCAGTGGCAAGAGCTCTCATTTCACAAGCAGACCAGAGCATACCTAGTTAAAATGTGCCACATTCAGGCCAGAGACTAAACACTGTCCACAACAGGCAAAGAAAGCCTCTCTAGATGACTGGCCTGAAGGATAAAGTGGCCAGGACACAACAGCAGAGCTCTGCCAGCACACACTGGAGATACTTGCAGAAGTGCCAGGCTCTGGGAAACAGGGGACACTACATTTCAGGGCACTATAGGACCTCTTTTTCATAAGGCCATTATCTTTAAGAGCAGGAGAAATAAATGACTTTGCTAACATGCAGAGATAAGGCACAGAGACTCTGACAAAATGAGAAGTCAGAGGAATTTACCCCAAATGGAAGAACAGGACAATGCCACAGCCAGAGATCTAAGCAAAACAGATATAAGTAATATGCCTGATGTAAATTTAAAATGATGATCAAAAGGATACTCAATGAACTTGAGAAAAGAGTGAAGAATATCCATGAGATCCTTAATGAAATGAAGAATAATAAAGAGATACAGGGACCAATAAATGAAATGAGAAACATTTCGCTTGACGGAACGAAGAGAAGCCAGGAAGAAGCAGAGGAATGAGTTAATGACCTAGAAAACAGAGTAATGTGATCAAGCTGAACTAAAAAGAGGAAAAAGAATTATGCATCAGGAGAACACTTATGGAACTCAGTGACTACCAAATGTAATAACATTCACCTTGTAAGAGTCCCAGAAGACAGAGAAAAGAGAGTAGAGAATTTACTTGCTGAAGTAATAGCTGAAAACTTTCCTAATCTGGGGAATGAAACAGATACTCAGATTCAGGATACAAAGAACTCCCAACAACATCAACAAAGGCACAGCCACACCAAGACATATTGTAATTAAAATGGCAAAATATAGTGATAAAGAAAAAAATATAAAAAGCAGCAAGACAAAGATGATGGTAACATACAAAGGAAACCCCATAAAGTTATCAGATTTTTCAGCAGAAACTTTCCAAGACAAAGGGGTGGCATGATATATTCAAAGTTCTAGATGGGGAAAACCTGAAGCCAAAAATACTTTATCCAGAAATGCTATCATTCAGAAAAGGAGAGCAAGAGTTTCCCAGAGAAACAAAAACTAAAGGAGTTCATGACAAATAAACCAACCCTGTAAAAAAATATTAAAGGGGAATCTCTGAGTGCAAAAGGAAAGACTAAAAATGACACTATAAAGTTTAGAAACACAAAAGCAGTAGAAATGAATATATGTGGGAAAAAAAAAATCAGTCAAGGAACTCACAAATTGAAAGGATGAAAAGTAGGATCCCATATACCTAAATCAAGGTTGGGGGGGCAGGGAGAACGGTTCCAAACTTAAATGACTATCAACTTCATAAAGACTGCAATATAAGACGTTATGTACAAACATAATGATGACCACATATCAAAACCAATTATAGATATGTAAAAAAAAATAAAGAGAGGACTCCAAGTATATCACTAAAGACACCCAGCAAACTATGAAAAAAGACAAGGATCAGAGAAAATCCTGAGAAAGAACCTCAAAACAAGTAATAAAGTGGCATAAATACATTTCTTCCAAATTACTTTGAATGTAAGTGGACTAAACATTCTAATAAAAAGACATAGGTTATTAGAATAGATTAAAAAAAAACGATTTATTGGCTGCTTACAAGAGACTCATTTTAGACCTAGACACAGACTGAAAGTGAGGGGATGGAGAAGCATCTTTTATGCAAATGGAAAAGAAAGCCAGAGTAGCAATAACTTATATGGGACAAAACGACTTTAAAACAAAGACTAGATTCCGAACACCTAAAAATCCAACAGGAGATGGAAGAAAAGAAAAGCAGCAATTCTAGAAACAGACAATTGACCACTTTCTGAAAGGTAGGACCTGCAGAGAAGTGAATCCAAAGTGACGGGAAGATAGACTGCAGGGGGAGGGGCCGGCTCCGAGCAAGTGGCAGAGCAACGGCGCACAAAATCAGAACTTTTAAAAGTCTACTCCACTAGAAAGACAACTACCATATGATCTCCCTGATATGAGGAAGTGGAGATGCAATGTGGAGAGCTTGGCGGGGGGCGGGGGGTGTAGGAAAAGAATAAATGAAACAAGATGGGATCGGGAGGGAGACAAACCATAAGAGACTCTTAATCTTGCAGAACAAACAGGGTTGCTGGGGGGGACAGGGGTCGGGAGAGGTGGCGGGGTTATGGACGTTGCGGGGGGGTGTGCTGTGGTGAGTGCTGTGAAGTGCGTAAACCTGGCGATTCACAGACCTGTACCCCTGGGGCTAATAATACATTATATGTTTATAAAAAAAAAATAAAGAAATTAAAAAAAAAAGTCTGCTCCACTGAGGGACAACGCTCCAGAGACTAAGCCAGGGTGGAGCCCATGTGGGGATAGTGTGGTCTCAGGTCTTGCGGGGCCACAGAAGGATCGGGGGTGCCTGAGTGTCACAGAGCTTGCAGGTATTAGAGCAGGGAAGCCGGCTACAGAGATGGAGCCAAGGAGTGGGCGCTCAACTCAGGGTACCTTAAACTGTGATCCATGGCACAGTCACACTACTGCTCTGAGCAGAGACCCCACAAGTGGCAGATTGGGGACACCCCCCTGGAAGAGCAGCAGTGATCTGCTGGGTTTGGAGACTCCAGGCAGGGCTGTATGCCAGAGACAGAGACACTTGGTCACAGGCTGGGTGAGCTCGGAGTGTGGCCGGAGGCCAGGGAGACAGGAGTGATTGAGCGCTTTGCTCTAAGGGTGCACTCAGGAGTGGGGCCCCGAGCTCTCAGCTCCTCCGGGCCAGAGACTGGGAGGCCACCATTTTCATTCCCATCCTTGGGAACTCTATGGAAAGCATTCAGGGAACAAAAGCTCCCGAAATTGAAACCAAGGAGATTACTTAGCCCCGTCCCTGGCAAAGGTGGTGCAATTCTGTCTCGGACAAAGACACTCGAGAATCACTACAACAGGCCCCTCTCCCAGAAGATCAGCAAGAAATCCAGCCAAGACCAAGTTCACTCATCAAGGAGAACAGTGGAATTCCAGAGGAGGAGGAAGCCAAGCATGGAATTTATGGCTTTCTCCCCATGGTTCTTTAGTCTTGCATAGTTAATTAATTTTTAAAAATTTTTAAATTCTAATTTTTTAAACTTTTACTCTTTCCTCTTTTAACATTTTTTTAACTAGTTTATCTTAATAATATCTGTCATTAAAAAATATTTTTTATTACTTTCATTATTATAGTAAGATTTTATCCTTCATTGTATCTAAATTTATTTTTTGTATACACATAGGGCTTTTTCTTCTAAAAAAAGTTTGGGATACTTTTTTTTTAAGATTTTATTTTTTTATTTATTTGACAGAGAAAGGGAGATCACTAGTAGGCAGAGAGGCAGGAGGAGATAGAGGGGGAAGCAGGGTCCCCGCTAAGCACAGAGCCCAATGCAGGACTCTATCCCAGGACCCTGAGATCATGACCTGAGCTGAAGGCAGAGGATTAACCCACTGAGCCACTCAGGCACCCCTGGGATACAACTTCTAATAGATCAAAATATACCCTAAACCTAGCACAGGGCTTTGTTCTAGTCTCCAGCCTGAGCAAATTCTCTCCACTTTTTTTCTTTCTTTTCCCAACCAACTTATCAACTCCTTTTTTAGAATTTTTTTTTAAAAATTATTATTACTATTTTTTAAAGATTTTATTTATTTGACACAGAGAGAGAGATCACAAGTAGGCAGAGAGGCAGACAGAGGGAGAGGGAGAAACAGGTTCCCCGATCAGCAGAGAGCCTGATGCAGGGCACGATCCCAGGATCTTGAGATCATGACCAAAGCTGAAGGCAGACGCTTAACCCACTGAGCCACCCAGGCACCCCTAAAATTTTCATCTTTATAGTCATATTCCATCCCTTCATCGCATTTACCCTTTTGCGTGTGCATGTGTATGTGTGTGTGTGTGTGTGTGTGTATAAAAGTTTTTTCTTTAAAATTATGGGGAGTAGTTTCTTCTAAGAGACCAAATGCTCCCCAGATTAAGTGGGTGGCTCTGTTCTATTCACCTATCTAATATATTCATTTTCTTTTCTTTTCTTTCCTTTTCCTTTTTCTTTTTATTCCAAACTTCTTTTTACCCCTTTCTTCACCCCCATGATTTGTGGTCTCTTCTGATTTGGTTAACACACATTTTCCTGGGGTCTTTGTCACCCTTTCAGTATTTTATTCTCTCCTTCATGTATTCTTATCTGGATAAAATGACAAGGCGGGAAAAACTCACCACAGAAAAAAGAATAAGAGGCAGTACCGATGGCTAGGGACCTCGTCAATAGGGACATTGGTAATACGTCAGATCTAGTGTTCAGAATGACAATTCTCAAGGTGCAACCTGGGCTTGAAAAAGGCATGGAAGATATCAGAGAAACCCTTTCTGGAGAAATAAAAGAACTAAAATCTAACCAAGCGGAACTAAAAAAAGCTATTAATGAGGTGCAGTAAAAAATGGGTGCTCTTACTGCTAGGATAAATGAGGCAGAAAAGAGAATAAGGGATACAGAAGACCAAATGACAGAGAATAAAGAAGCTGAGCAAAAGAGAAACAAACAACTACTGGACCACGAAGGGAGAACTCGAGAGATAAGTGATTCCATAAGACAAAACAACATTAGAATAATTGAGATTCCAGAAGAAGAAGAAAGAGAGAAAGGAGCAGAAGGTATATTGGAACGAATGATTGTAGAGAATTTCCCTAATATGGCAAAGGTAACAAGCATCAAAATCCGGGAGGCACAGAGAACCCCTCTCAAAATCAGTAAGAATAGGTCCACACCCCGTCATCTAATAGTAAAATTTACAAGTCTTAGTAACAAAGAGAAAATTCTGAAAGCAGCCTGGGACAAGAAGTCTGTAACATACAATGGTAAAAATATGAGATTGGCAGCAGGCTTATCCACAGAGACCTGGCAGGCCAGAAAGAACTGGCATGATATATTCAGAACACTAAACAAGAACATGCAGCCAAGAATACTATATCCAGCTAGGCTATCATTGAAAATAGAAGGAGAGATAAAAAGGTTTCAGGACAAACAAAAACTGAAAGAATTTGGAAACACCAAACCAGCTCTATAGGAAATATTGAAAGGGGTCCTCTAAGCAAAGAGAGAGCCTAAAATATATATATATATTTAATATATATACAGATACAATATACAGTAATAGTCACCTTACAGGCAATACAATGGCACTAAATTCATATATCTCAATAGTTACCCTGAATGTAAATAGGCTAAATGCTCCAATCAAAAGACAAAGGGTATCAGAATGGATTAAAAAAACAAAACCCATCAATATACTGTCTACAAGAAACTCATTTTAGACCCAAAGACATCTCCAGATTTAAAGTGAGGAGGTGGAAAACAATTTACCATGCTAATGGACATCAAAAGAAAGCTGGTGTGGCAATCCTTATATCAGATCAATTAGATTTTAAGCCAAAGACTGTAATAAGAGATGGGGAAGGAACACTGTATCATACTCAAAGGGTCTGTCCAACAAGAAGAGCTAACAATTTTAAATATCAATGCCCCAACATGGAATACCCAACTATATACACCACTTAACAAAATCAAACAAACATATCAACAATAATACAATAGTAGTATGGGACTTTAATGCTCCCCTCATTGAAATGGACAGATCATCCAAGCAAAAGATTAACAAGGAAATAGAGGCCTTAAATGACATACTGGACCAGATGGAAATCACAGATATATTCAGAACATTCCATCCCAAAGCAATAGAATACACATTCTTCTCTAGTGCACATGGAACATTCTCCAGAAGAGATCACATCCTGGGTCACAAATTAGGTCTCAACCGGTACCTAAACCGGTACCTAAACTGGGACTATTCCCTGCATATTTTCAGACCACAATGCTCTGAAGCTAGAACTCAATCACAAGAGGAAATTTGGAAAGAACCCAAATATATGGAGACTAAAGAGCATCCTTCTAGAGAATGAATGGATCAACCAGGAAATTAAAGAAAAATTGAAAAAAATTGACGGAAACAAATGATAATGAAAACACAATGGTTCAAAATCTGTGGGACACAGCAAAGGCAGTCATGAGAGGAAAATATAAAGTGATACAAGCCTTTCTCAAGAAACAAGAAAGGTCTCGGGCGCCTGGGTGGCTCAGTGGGTTAAGCCTCTGCCTTCAGCTCAGGTCATGATCTCAGGGTCCTGGGATAGAGAGCCTGCTTCCTCCTCTCTCTCTCTCTCTCTCTCTCTCTCTGCCTGCCTCTCTACCTACTTGTGATCTCTGTCAAATAAAAAAATAAAATCTTAAAAAAAAAAAAAGAAACAAGAAAGGTCTCAAATATACAACCTAACCCTACAACTAAAGGAGCTGGAGAAAGAACGACAAAGAAAGCCTAAACCCAGCAGAAGAAGAGAAATAATAAAGATCAGACCAGAAATCAATGAAATAGAAACGAAAGAAATAATAGAACAAATCAATGAAACTAGAAGCTGGTTCTTTGAAAGAATTAATAAGATTGATAAACCTCTGGCCAGACTTTTTTTTCCTAAAGATTATTTATTTATTTATTTATTTATTTGACAGACAGAGATCACAAGTAGGCAGAGAGGCAGGCAGAGAGAGAGGAGGAAGCAGGCTCCCCGCCGTGCAGAGAGCCCGATGCCAGGCCCGATCCCAGGACCCTGGAATCACGACCTAAGCCAAAAACAGAGGCTTTAATCCAGTAAGCCACCCAGGCGCCCCTCTGGCCAGACTTATTAAAAAGAAAAGAGAAAGGACCCAAATAAATAAAATCATGAATGAAAGAGGAGATATCACAACCAACACCAAAAAAATACAAACAATTATAAGAACATATTATGAGCAACTATACGCCAGCAAATTTGACAATCTGGAAGAAATGGATGCATTCCTAGAGACATATAAACTACCACAACTGAACCAGGAAGAAATAGAAAACCTGAACAGACCCATAGCCAGTAAGAAGATTGAAGCAGTCATCAAAAATATCCAAACAAGAGCCTGGGGCCAGACAGGCTTCCCAGGGGAATTCTACCAAATATTTAAAGAATTAATTCCTATTCTCCTGAAACTGTTCCAAAAAATAGAAATGGAAGGAAAACTTCCAAACTCATTTTATGAGGCCAGCATTACCTTGATCCCCAAATCAGACAAAGATCCCATCAAAAAAGAGAATTACAGACCAATATCTTTGATGAACACAGATGCGAAAATTCTCACCAAAATACTAGCCAACAGGACCCAACAGAACATTAAAAACAGTACATTATTCACAACAACCAAGTGGAATTTATCCCAGGATTGTAAGGTTGTTTCAACATCCACAAATCAATCAGTGTGATACAATACATTAATGAAAGAAAGAATAAGAACCATAGGATACTCTCAATAGATACTGAAAAAGCATTTGACAAAATACAACATCCTTTCCTGATCAAAACTCTTCAAAGCATAGGGATAGAGGGTATACATACTTCAATATCATCAAAACCATCTATGAAAAACCCACTGCTAATATCATTCTCAATAGAGAAAAACTGAGAGCTGTTCCGGAACAGGCAGGGATATCCATTATCATCACTGCTATTCAACATAGTACTAGAAGTCCTAGCCTCAGCAATTAGACAAGAAAAAGAAATTAAAGGCATCCAAATCAGCAAAAAGGAAGTCAAACTATCACTCTTTGCGGATGATGTGATACTTGATGTGGAAAACCCAGAAGACTCTACTCTAAATTCGCTAGAACTTGTACAGGAGTTCAGTAAAGTGTCAGGATATAAAAATCAATGCACAGAAATCAGTTGCATTTCTATACCCCAACAACAAGACAGAAGAAAGAGAAATTAAGGAGTTGATCCCATTTACAATTGCACCCAGACCCATAAGATACCTAGGAATAAACCTAACCAAAGAGGCAAAGAATCTGTACTCAGAAAACTATAAAGTACTCATGAAAGAAATTGAGGAAGACACAAAGAAATGGAAAAATGTTCCAAGCTCATGGATTGGAAGAACAAATATTGTGGAAATGTCTATGCTACCTAAAGCAATCTACACATTTAGTGCAATCCCTATCAAAAATCCCATCCATTTTTTTCAAAGAAATGGAATCAAACAATCCTAAAATTTATATGGAACTAGAAAAGACCTTGAATAACCAGAGGAATATTGAAAAAGAAAGCCAAAGTTGGTTGCATCACAATTCCAGACTTCAAGCTCTATTTCAAAGCTGTCATCATCAAGACAGTATGGTACTGGCACAAAAACAGACACATAGATCAATGGAACAGAACAGAGAGCCCAGAAATAGACCCTCAACTCTATGGCCCACTAATCTTTGACCAAGCAGGAAAGAATGTCCAATGGACAAAAGACAGTCTCTTCAATAAATGGTGTTGGGAAAATTGGACAACCACATGCAGAAAAATCAAACTGGACCATTTTACACCACACGAATATAGACTCAAAATGGATGAAGGACCTCGATGTGAGGAATCCATCAAACTCCTTGAGGAGAACACAGGCAGCAACCTCTTCGACCTCAATCACAGCAACTTCTTCCTAGGAACGTTGCCAAAGCCAAGGGAAGCAAGGGCAAAAATGAACTATTGGGACTTCATCAAGATCAGAATCTTCTGCACAGCAAAGGAAACAGTCATCAAAACCAAAAGACAGGGCGCCTGGGTGGCTCAGTGGGTTAAGCCGCTGCCTTCGGCTCAGGTCATGATCTCAGGGTCCTGGGATGGAGTCCCACATCGGGCTCTCTGCTCGGCAGGGAGCCTGCTTCCCTCTCTCTCTCTCTCTCTGCCTACCTGTGATCTCTCTCTGTCAAATAAACAAATAAAATCTTTAAAAAAAAAATTTTAAAAACAAACAAACAAAAAAAAAACAAAAGACAACTGAGAGAATGGGAGAAGATATTTGCAAACGACATATCAGATAGAGGGCTAGTATCCAAAATCTATAAAGAATTTATCAAACTCAACACCCAAAGAACAAATAATCTAATCAAGAAATGGGCAGAAGACATGAACAGACATTTCTGCAAAGACAACATCCAGATGGCCAACAGACACATGAAAAAGTGTTCCACATCACTCAGCAACAGGGAAATACAAATCAAAACCACAATGAGATACCACCCCACACCGGTCAGAATGGCTAAAATTTACAAGTCAGGAAACGACAGATGCTGGCGAGGATGCAGAGAGAGGGGAACACTCTTACACTTTTGGTGGGAATGCAAGTTAGTGCAACCACTCTGGAGAACAGAATGGAGGTTCCTCAAGAAGTTGAAAATAGAGCTACCCTATGACCCAGCAATCGCACTACTAGGTATTTACCCTAAAGATACAAATGTAGTGATCTGAAGGGGCACGTGCACCCAAATGTTTATAGCAGCAATGTCCACAATTAGAAAGAACCTAGATGTCCATCAACAGATGAATGGATAAAGAAGATGTGGTGTGTAAATACACACACACACACACACACACACACACACAAATGGAATACTATGCAGCCATCAAAAGAAATGAAATCTTGCCATTTGCGATGACATGGATGGAACGAGAGGGTATTGTGCTTAGCAAAATAAGTCAATCAGAGAAAGACAATTATCATATGATCTCCCTGATAGGAGGACGTTAGAGGCAACATGGGGGGCTTGGGGGGTAAGAAAAGAATAAATTAAACAAGATGGGATTGGGAGGGAGACAAACCGTAAGAGACTCTTAATCTTATAAAACAAACTGAGGGTCGCTGGGCAGAGGAGGGTAGAGAGAGGGTGGTTGCATTATGGACATTGGGGAAGGTATGTGCTATGGTGAGTGTTGTGAAGTGTGTAAACCTGGTGATTCACAGACCGGTACCCCTGGGGCTAATAATACATTCTATGTTAATAAAAATTAAAAAAAAAAAAAAAGACTATAATGTGAGACAAAGAACAGTATATGATAAGGGACAATCCAACAAGAAGATGTAACAATTTAAATATTTATGCACCCAACATGTTATTTGGGAGCACCCAGTGAATAAAAACATAAAGAACGTAAATGATACTAATACAATAATAATAGGGGACTTTAACACCCTACTCACATTAAGGGACAGATCCTTTAAACAGAAAATCAAAAAGGAAACAATGCCTTCAATTAACAGATGGGCCAGGTGGATTTAACAGATATATACAGAACATTACATCCTAAAAGAGCAGAATACACATCCTTTTCGAGTGTGTGTGGAACATTCTCCAGAACAGATCATATATTAGGCTACAAAACAAGCCTCAACAAATTAAAAAAGACTGAAGTCATACTGATATCTCTACTGACCACAGTGCTATGAAACTAGAAATCAACCACAAGAAGACATCTGGAAAGAACACAAATATATGTTCATAAACAATGAATGGGTCAACCAGGAAATATTTAAATATAAAAAGGTACATGGAAACAAAGGAAAATGAAAATAGAGGCTCTAAACTTTTGGGATACAGCAAAAGTGGTCCTAAGGAAGTATAGACTATAGGTCTTCCTCAAGAAGCAAGCAAAATCTCAACCTAATCTTACACCTAAGGGAACTAGAAAAAGAATAACAAGCAAAGTCTAAAGCCAGCAAAAATAGAAAATAAAAAAGATTAGAGCAGAAATAAATGATATAAAAACTAAAAATGCAATAGAACAAATTAATGAAACCAGTAACTGTTTTCTTGGGGGGGGGGGCAGAAATCAGTAAAATAGATAAACCCTTGGCAGACTCATCAAGAAAAAAAGAGAAAGAACCAAAAATAGTATCAAATGAGAGAGGAGAAATAATAACCAACACCCAAAATACAAACAATTTTAAGAGAATATCAGGAAAACCTATGCCAAACTGCATAGCCTAGAAGAAATGTGTAAGTTCCTAGAAACTAATACCCAAACTGAAACAGATAAGATAGAAAATTTGAACAGATTAATTACCAACAATGAAATTGAATCAGTAATCAAAAAAACTCCCAACAAACAAAAGTTCAGAACCAGATGGCTTCATAGGCAGTCTACCAAATGCTTAAAGAAAAATTATTATCCATTCCTCTCAAAGTATTCAAAAAAAGGAAAAGGAAAACTTCCAGATTCATTCTATGAGGCCACTATCATCCTGACACCAAAACCAGATAAAATTACTACACACACACACACACACACACACACACACACACACACACATACACACACACAAACAGAACCAAAGGCCAATATCTCTGATGAACACAGATGCAAAAATTCTCAACAAACTACTAGCAAATCAAATTCAATATACATTAAAAATACATTAAAATAATCATTCGCCACGATCAAGTGGGATTTATTCTTGGGATGTAAAATTGGTTCAATATTCACAAATCTTTCAATGTGATATATCACGTTCACAAGAGAAAGGATAAAAACCCTATGATCATTTCAACAGATGCAGAAAAAGCACTCAACAGCATACAACATCCACTCATGATAAAAACCCTCCACCTTTGTGGAGGAAACATACCTCAACATAAAAGGCCAAATATGAAAAACCCACAGCAAACATCATACTCAAAAAGCTATGCTTTTTCCCTAAGATCAGGAACAAGATAAGATCCAGCCCCACCACTTTTACTCAACACAGCACTAAAGTGCTAGCCACAGCAATCAGACAACAAAAAGGAAAATAAGCATCCAAATTGGTAAGGAAGAAGTAAAATTTTCACTATTTGTGATGATGTGATACTATATATAAAAAACCCTTAAGGGGCGCCTGGGTGGCTCAGTGGGTTAAGCCGCTGCCTTCGGCTCAGGTCATGATCTCAGGGTCCTGGGATCGAGTCCCGCATCGGGCTCTCTGCTCGGCAGGGAGCCTGCTTCCTCCTCTCTCTCTCTCTGCCTGCCTCTCTGCCTGCTTGTGATCTCTCTCGGTCAAATAAATAAATAAAATCTTTAAAAAAATAAAAAATAAAAAACCCTTAAAGACCACCAAAACCTGCCAGAGCTGATACATGAATTCAAAAGTTGCAGAATACAAAACCAATGTACAGAAATCTCTCATATTTCTATATACCATTAATTAAGCAGCAGCAAGAGAAATTAAGAAAAACAATCCTGGGACACCTGGGTGGCTCAGTGGGTTAAACCTCTGCCTTCGGCTCTGGTCATGATCTCAGGGTCCTGGGATCGAACCCTGCATTGGGAAGCTTCCTCCTCTCTCTCTGCCTGCCTCTCTGCCTACTTGTGATCTCTTGTCAAATAAATAAATAAAATCTTAAAAAGAAAAGAAAAGAAAACAATCCTATTCACAACTGCACCAAAAACCATTAAGATACCTAGGAATAAACCTAACCAAAGAAGTAAAATACCTGTACTCTGAAAACTACAGAACCCTTATGAAAGAAACTGAAGAAGACACGAAGAAATGGAAAGGCATTCCACGCCCATGGTTTGGGAAGAACAAATACTGTTAAAATCTCTGTATTACCCAAAGCAACCTCAGATTTAATGCAATCCCTATCAAAATACCAATTGCATTTTTCCCAGGACTGGAACAAACAATCTTAAAATTTGTATGGAATCACAAAGACCCTGAATAGTCAAAACAATCTGGAAAAGAAAAACAAAGCTGGGGGCATTACAATTCCAGACTTCAAGCTCTATTACAAAGCTGTAGTCATCAAGACAATATGGTACTGGCACAAAAAACAGACACACTGATTGATGGAAAGGAATAGAAAACCCAGAACTGGACCCACAACTATCTGGTCAACTTATCTTCGACAAAGCAGGAAAAAATATTCAATGGAAAAAAGACAGTCTCTTCAATAAATGGTTTGGGACAACTGATAGCCTCATCCAAAAAAATGAAATGGACCACTTTCTTACACCACATGCAGAAATAAATTAAAAATGAATTAAAGACCCAAATATGAGACCTGAAGCCACAAAAATCCTAGAAGAGAACACAGGCAGTAATTTCTCTGACACTGGCTGTAGTAACATCTCTCTAGACATGTCTCCCGAGGTAAGGAAACAAAAGCAAAAATAAACTATTGGGACTACATAAAAATAAAGCTTCTGCACAGCAAAGGAAATACTCAGCAAAACTAAAAGGTAACCTACAGAATGGAAGAACTTATTGCAAATGATATATCTGATGAAGAGATAGTATCGAAAACATATTAGGAACTGATATAACACCCCAAACCCAAATAATCCAATTAAAAATGGGTGGAAGACATGAACAGACATTTCTCCAAAGAACATATCCAGATGGCCAACAAAAGACACATGAAAAAATGCTCATTATCACTTATTATCAGGAAAATGCGAACCCAAAATATGAAGAGATACCACCTCACACCTCACAGAATGGCTAAAATCAACAAAAAAACAATAGGTGCTGCCAATCATATGGAGCAAAAGGAACCCTCGTGCATTGTTGGTAGGAATGCAAACTAGTGCAGCCACTGTGGAAAACAGTGTAGTGGTCCCTCAAAAAAGGTAAAAATAGGGTCGCCTGGGTGGCTCAGTGGGTTAAAGCCTCTGCCTTCAGCTCAGGTCATGCACTCAGGGTCCTGGGATAGAGCCCCGTATCTGCTCTGTGCTCAGCAGGAAGCCTGCTTCCCCTCCTCTCTGCCTGCCTCTCTGCCTACTTGTGATCTCTGTCAAATGAACAAATAAAATCTTTAAAAAAAAAAAAAAGGTAAAAATAGAGCTACCCTATGATCCAGCAATTACACTGTTGGTTATTTACCAGAGAATACAAAATACAGATTCAAAGAGAGAGATGTACTCCCATATTTACAGCAGCAGTATTTACATAGCCAAGATATGGAAGTGGTCCAAATATCCACTGGTTGATGAATGGATAAAGAAGATGTAGTATATGTGTATCATGGAGTATTATTCAGACATAAAAAAAGAATGGAACCTTGCCATTTGCACAGACAGGAATGGAGCTGGAAGTACAATGCTACACGAAGTCAGTCAGGACAAATACCAGATGATTTCACTCATAAATGGAATTTAGGGAAGAAAGCAAAGGAGCAAAGGGGGAATAAGGGAGACAAACCAAGAAGCTGACTCTTGACTATAGAGAGCAAACTAATAGTTACCAGAGGGGAGGTAGGTGGGGGCGTGGGGGGGGCAGATCATGGATATTAAGAAGTACACTTGTTATGAGGAGCACTGGTGATTAAAATAAAACTTAGGGGCGCCTGGGTGGCTGAGTTAAGCATCTGCCTTCAGCTCAGGTCATGATCCTGTAGTCCCAGGACTGGGCCCTGCGTTGGGCTCCCTGCTCAGGGAGGGAATCTGCTTCTCTCTCTGCCCCTCATCCTGCTCATGCTCTCTCTCTCAAATGGATAAATAAAATTTAGAAATGTAATAAAAACGCTGTTGGTATTTTGATAGGGGCTACATTAAATCTGCAGACTGCTTTGGGCGGTACAGACATTTTAACAATATTTATCCTCCCAATCCATAACACATAGTATCTTTCCATGTCTTTGAGTCATCTTGAATTTTTCATCAGTGTTTTATAGTTTCAGAGCACACATCTTTCACATCCTTGGTTAAGTTTATTTCTTAGTATTTTATTATTTTTGGTACAGTTATAAATGGGAGTTTTCTGAATTTTCCTTTCTGCTGCTCCATTGTTAGTGTATAGAAATGCAACTGATTTCAGGGGTGCCTGGATGGCTCAGTTGCTTAAGCATCTGCCTTTGATTCAGGCCACATTCTCAGGGTCCTGGAAACAAGCCCCATGTTGGGCTCTCTGGTGAGTGGGGAGTCTCCTTCTTCCTCTGCCTCTCCTCCCACTCATGCTTGCAGTCTCTGTCTCTCTCAAATAAATAAAATCTTAAATCTTAAAAAAAAAAGGGGGGGGGGGAGAAAGGAAGTCTGATGTTTACTGCAGGGCCCACACCATCAAGAACCATGTCTCAACTATTTCTGAACCCTAGACTTTAGCTCACTAAAATTACATAGGTTCAAATTTATTCTTAATCACTACATAAAGTCAAATTATATTTAGTCTACTCTCAGTAGGCAGGGGAAGATACAATTTATTTTAAGAAGCTTTCAGTTAAAATAAAAATTTAAGTTAAAATGATAAACTTCAGGAGATATTCCTGGTCTATTTGGAGAACCACGATGTTCTTGGTAGCTGAGCTTATACTATGATGACATGTATACATGTATACATGTCATGTATACAACTGAACATGTCTATTATAAATCATGATTCTTTCTCTTATCATTTCAGAAACTAGAGCCCAAATTCAAGCAGTGAGAAAGGACAGAGACTGCACTCGTAACTTTTCCTACATAAAACAGAGCACAGTTATGCCTTTCACATATAGAATCCACAAAAGAGGAGTTACACTATAATGACATGTTATAATATAAAATATCCTATGTTTCACACAGCCATTTATTTCATTACAGAATTGCTTTTAACGTAGATCCTGCTCAAGATGGCTAAGAAGTAACCTTTTAAAGACTCCAGTGAGAAACGTAGATGACATAAAGTCCTTTACCTCCATTCTCATGATAATCCTATTGTTTCTGGTTGTGATGCTCATCACATGCTGAAACCTCAAATCTCTGGCTTGCAGACCCAATTCTTGATATAAGTCAGTTTTCTTCTTTTCTATAAAAGAAATATTTTCAACAAAACAAGTGGGCCAAACCAATTAATGGAAGACGTTAGTATCAGAGCACCCCTCCCACCATCATTTTCTACTACCAGAAACAAGCCAAAAGGAGTCTTTTTAATAGCCATTGTTACCTCAAAAACATAAAAATTTGGTCAAACCCTAATAATTCTTTTTTCATCTTATTCATACTTCATAAAATTCCTTTGCATTTAGAGGTCTCTTGGGACCAGTAAAAAAAAACCACAGCCACACACAATTAAAACTTACAATACCAATTTCTAGCTCCAGAGACAGGTCATTTTTAAAAAATACAGATTATACAGAACTACATTTCCAATGTTTTCTATCTTCAGTATTTTAAATCTGTGAACAGAGAATTCAATTTTCTTGGTACTTGGACTAACACAAAACAAGAAGACAGTTGGTTTTCTCACTAGATTCTCCCACCTGAAAACTAACCTTATTACCCAAGAGAAAGCATAATGGATGAAGAAACTCAAGAAGTGATTGAAGTAGCAGGTATAGTTATAGCGTCCAATCACGACAGAACACTAAGTAGAACGGTCATTTGAAGATCATGGGCCAAAAATACCCCAAATTTCCCACCAGGATCTCAGCAGCAGCAGGAACAGGATCATGGGGCTGGAAGCTCATGGGAAATCTGAATGAAGCCTGCATCTGAGGTCAGAGAGTAAAGTGATGCTTAGTTTCCTTTTACAAAGCCACTGTCCGTAAGCACCATCAGCAGCAGAGTGCCATCTAGTGCCCTGTCCCTCTAGTCTTGTCCCTCATTGCCATCGCAACGTCAGCAGTATTACATAAATCTGCCTCAAATGTGGAACAGGAGCTGTACATGAGGACTAGGGTGTGGAAAGGGAGACTAAAAAAGTTCCTTTAACTTTCTGTTAGAGAGAAAGTGCTCCTGTTAAAAACCAGAAACCAATTCTGGGAGAACACGCACAGTCCAGGTGTTGCCAGTTCCAATTAGGACTAGTGGACAAACGCAGAGGATCGAGCTCTTTCAGTACACCCCTACACACAGAGAATATGCTACTCAAAACACTGCAATTTCTTGATTTCCATGAGGTTCACTCATTCACTGATTTTTAAAAAGTGGTTTATAAGATAATGAAAGACACTCACCAAAAGAAGTAACATTTCCTTCTTTGTCAAATTTTGTCTGAAGAGAGAAAATAAAAACAAAATATTATTTTCTCCCAAATGAGTATGCTCTTTATAGTATTACACCAGTTATGGTATTATGAGAGCTCCCAAACGCGGAAGTGCACAGGTAAGCCTTAACTGCTTCTTTAGGCTAAATTCGGTTATGAGTTAAGGGTTAAAAGAACCCCTTTTTCTTCTGCTAGGACAAATGTAACCTTTGATTAACTTTCTGTCTTGGTTCCCCCGGAAATCTGATAAAGGAGTATCAGCTGTGTTACTAGGCAACATTGCTCATAGTAAAAATGCCCAATGCCTGGTAGATTTCATGGGACAAGGAAGACTATGAAAGAATTACAGATAGGAAGCCATCCCTCTGCTTCTGCCTCGGGGGGGGGTGGCTTTTATAACTGGCCATGTTTCTTGCAGGAACCCTGCATGGGCCTTGTAGATGATTACAAGAGACAGCAGCATAGGCATAAGGATTCTAAGCTAGGGTGGAACTCACACCCACCTTTAAGAACATCAACTCCTTGTACCTGAACTGTCAAACAAGGTCCAGAGAAGCCACTGGATGGCTGCAAGGACTTCTCTGGAAGAGGAAACACCTGATGCTGTCCTTCACATTTCCTATCCATTAGCCTTCTGAACAGAGTGAGACCACATGTGGCTTATCCTGTGACTCTAAGTATTGGAGGCTATGAAGTCTCTCTGGTAAGTGTTGCAGAATCAACAAAGATTTACAGAAAAGGCCTCTTCTGGCTTTTTGAAGAGAGGACATGAAGCAGAAAATATATTTATTTTCTGAAAATATATTTACTTGTCCACAAGTATTGAATACTTGTCAAGTTTGAATATGTGCTGGAATGTACTACTAAATTATTAATTATTAATTACTACTAAGTATGCATGTTCGGAAAGACTATAAGGTATAGCTGAAGTTACACGTGCTGGGTCACTACCATGGGAATGTATGCATGCTCTGTTAACAGCAACAGAAGAAAACCCCACAGTGCATATTGTAGCTTGTTTTTCTTGAGCAAAGATCAGTATGAGTACCATAAGCCATCAGTGTTAAAGGCAAATTATATCAAAAGAAACTTTATTTTGTGTAATAGGCTAACTTTCCTCAAATTTATTTCACAAATAATGTATCTGCTGCAGAAAATTTGAAATAAAAATACATCACATGAAGTAAGATAAATTTTAGAGAAAACGATACCAGTATTTTACTGAATGTCCTCCCAGACTTTTCCTACTCATATATATTCATGTCCTACTTTTCTGCACTCTCTGCTCCATTTTCAACTCAACATGACTATTTTTGCATCTCAGTATTTATCTTCACCATTTTTCTTTAATGGGATATTTTCTGATAAAAAAAATCATACAAACTGGTTTTTTTTAATGTCTATCTTGTAAAGGAACATCATGTAGAATGAGCTGATTAGCAAGCTCTCATTTCAAACAGTATTAACTAATTTTCTTTCTTTTTTAAAAATTTATGTATTACTTGTTTCTGGGGTACAGGTCTGATTCATCAGTCTTATACAATTCACAGCAAATAGTATCAACTAATTTTCTTAGGTGTTCTTGGTATACAATGACTTCCCCTGCAAATAATTTTCTTTCAATATTTAATATTTGAATCTATTCTTAACCAAACTGGCCAAATGTTCTAGAACATTGAATAACAGTGATGACTTTCACATGTAATTCTGGAGGTTATGTTTTTGTATAGTTTATAAAGAAAATAAACTTATGTAAATAAGCCTATATAATGATGATGATGATGGCTAATATATATATTGAACGCTTACATGGGTGAGGATTTTACATACAGTGTGAGTTAATTCACAGCTCACAACAATTTGATAAGGTAGGCACTATCACCCCTAGTTTACAGATGAGAAAACAAAGGCATAAAAATGTTACCATACCCTGTTCAGGTCCACCAAGTTAATAGTAAGAGGCACAGCTGAGATCTGAATTTAGGGATGCTAGGTTAGAACAAGCACATTACTTTTTTTAATTCAACTTTTTTGTTTTTTGAAAAAAGTAAAGCCCAACAAAAAAGTTGCAAGAATATCTTACAACCAATTCCCCTGTGACTTTCATCTAGAATGCTAATTATTTTGCTAATATTTTTGTTAATATTGCTAATATTTTGCCCCAATGGCCCAATTTTTTTCTTTCGAGAATATGTGGTTGTGGTACACATTATTTCTTATTTTATTTTCTCCTGAAGCTTTTCAGAGACAGTTGCAAAGATCATGAACCTTCAAAGCATCCACTCTTAAAAATTACACTTCACTGCCTTCAAAATACTTCTGCATTTATTACATTGCATAGCACAGGGTCAAGCACCTATGGCTAATAGCCTTCAAGGACTTTACATAAATTCACAAGGAAATCTTGAGTGGGAAGTGCTGAGGTGTGATTTGAACCGGTTCTAGGATTAAAGAAAACCTCCAGTCAATCAATAGCAAAGTTTCAAGGATACTGTTAAGTCAATCTAGCGGACATCCCGGTCATTAGCTCGGCAAAACACAAAGAAGAAAGGACTTACAAGTATAATGATTCACTATACAACAAAAAATAAGTATTATCTTGGTGGACCAGTCCAACTCAGTTAACTCAGTAAGTATGGGAAATACTTCGTGTTAAGTTATCAAATGTACCATACATACTCACCACAGTAAACACTGGGGCTACACTGGCCAAAGTGGCTTGAGAGACATCGGAAGTTCTAAACCGATGCATTTCACCTGAAGAATAAATTAGAGAATTCTCTGTAATCATACAATAGATATTAACGTATGGCTACAATATAACTGTCCTATTATATGGTCTTCAGATTACTTTACTATTTTTTGGAAACCTTTTCCTAGAGGAAAAAGAAACACTCTTACTTGCTAATGTTAACATCTGTTAGGGATTATGTTAAGATTTGGCAGGGAATGCTTTTTATGTTAGATTTGGCAGAGGAAGGCTTAGACGAGGTACTACAACAACTTATGGATTCCAAACACTTTTATTCTAAGTATTACTGGTATCTCAAAGTCAAATGAACAAATGCATAACAGTGTTCTGAGATGAAAATGTTCATCTTTTTTGCATAATTTAAAAAGGCTCTTCATGAAAATTATACTGGTACATGTATTTTAGAAAACATAGATCTTAAAATACCACCAGTTTTAGCATTCCAATATTAGGATTATTTGACCTATAAATTATGAAACCTAGATTTTACTTCCATATTAGCTTTTCCACATGACATAGTGACTACTTATGAAATAGGCCATTGAACTGGAGTGCAGACCCCCATGAACTGGAATGAAGAAAAATCCTTCTTTGAAAATCAAAATTTAAAGTGTGATTAGAGACTGAGTTGGAGTGAGTTCTAAGTGTAATCATATAAATTTAATTACTGACAAAACATTCAAAATACTAAACATAAAAGCAATGGACAGAAAGTGTAAAAATATTACCAATTATTTTCTGCTTCCAAAGTAATCATGCTGACTCCATGGAAAGTGCAGATATATTCTCATCTCCGATCTTATTCCTTCCCGTTACATATAGTGTCCCATCTGAGGTTTGTTGTTTCTCAAGTTAGACAGTCTTTCCCCAAGTTAGATAAAAATGTTTCCACTGAGACTCATTTGCTCATCAGCCACAAGTTAGATACAATGTTTCGGGATTCTGAATCTCAGTGCTTGTCTTAAAACAGCAGATGGGCTGAAACTGGGCTCCCAAGAGTTATTAAAGGAGGGAATTTGGGGCGTACCCCAGTTCAGACTCTCTGGTGAGCGTGGGGAAGGTGGTGCCGTGACTTAAGACTTTTGAGCATAAAACTGAGAAAACTTGAGAACAGCGCAATCCTTTTGAGAGCCATACATTTTTAATGTCGCCGGTTTCTGGGCAACATGCGCACCTACATTCCGACATTTGTGCAAATGTTGACATAGCATCAGGCTTTATCATTTGGCGAAGAAATAACTAACGCCGATGCCTCCTCCTCCCCACTACGCTGACCCCTGCAGCTTGCTACGCCGTCCGTGAAAACAGATTTCTCTCAGGAGCAACTGTTACTATGAAACCCTTCAAGTGCTCAGCCTCATCTACAGGTGCTTCCCCATTCCTTAGCTGAACTGGGAAAACGCATCAACGCGCAAAGGAGGAAAGACTGGGAAGAAAAACACTTAGATAAGGGTTAACCTGTCTTAAAAAACAAACAAACAAACAAAGAACAGACTCTTCGCATAAGAGCGCTCCAGCGGGGAGATCTGCAGCGAGGACGTGAGGGCCCCAAGGGGTCACTACGCACCGGCGGGTCCGCACTGGGGGCCTCCAGCACTCCCGCACGGGCGCCACAAGGGCAGACCCGGGTCCGAGGCCTGCGCGGGGTAGCCACGGTCACGCCGGGTGGGGTCCGGCGGTCGGGTCGGGGCTCTGGGGACACCGCAAGACCTGCGTACCAGGCTGCGGGGCGGGGAGCGCAGTACCTGCCACGCGGGGCCGAAGGGGTGCGCACAGGGGCGCGGCCCGGCTCTGCCTGAGGAATAGGGTCGCGCGGCCGCAGACGACAACGGGGCGCGCCCCAGGGGTCAGGCTCCGGGCCAGAGTACACAGCGTGCGCCGGGGCAGCCCCACGACGCTGGGCAGCAGCCGGCTCAGGCTCCGCAGGAATTCCATGGCGCTGGAGCGAGCAGAAGGTTACCCTAACGCCCCAGGCCTTCATGCCGGTCAGCGGCTGGTTCGCCGGCACCGACGCGACCGGCGCGGGCGCTTAAACGTGCGACCGCCGCGTACTGAGCATGCGCGGGCCGCGTCGCGCCTGCGCCTCCCCTATCGCGCATGCTCGGAAGGTGCTTTGCGGGCGAGCTCCTTGCGTCCCGTGGCCAATCAGAGTTCGCGTCTCGTACCTGGAAAGGGCGGGGGACGGCCTTGGACTGGCGGGCGGGGCGCGCTCACCTGTGCGGCGGGGGATGTGGGACCTAGATCTGACCCTTGCGCCCTTGGAGAGGTCAGCCGTACGCGGGAAGGGTTATCCCTAGTAACTAGTATTTTGAAGAAATCCCCGGGCTGGGATCATGCTTTGCAGGTTCCGGAGGATTTTCATACAGACGATAAAATGCGCAAATGCCCATTCCTGACTCAGTTTGTATTTAAATTTGGTGTAGTAGAAACAATTAACTGCACTACGGAATGAGGGACTAAACTTGTGCGGCTGAGTATTGAGGAACATAAACCCACAAGATTTACACTCTGTATTTAATCAACTGGAAGACAGTGTGAATTTCAAGGAGTCGTTTAACACTATGTACCACCAAGAAAGAAAAAATGCTTATAAATTATGCTTTCTAATTACATCATTTCCAGACTCATCCCAATTTTGGTCTTTAAATGTGAAAAAAAGAGTAGGTTTTAGAAGTGATTAAATACAGTATACATTTTTAAAAAGATTTTATTTATTTATTTGACAGAGATCACAAATAGGCAGAGAAGCAGGTTGGGGGGGGGGAAGCAGGCTCCCCGCTGAGCAGAGAGCCCGATGTGGGGCTCGATTCCAGGACCCTGAGATCCTAACCTTGAGCAGAAGGCAGAAGCTTAACCCACTGAGCCACCCAGGTGCCCCTATATGCATATTTTTAAGTGAGTTAATAGACTTGTCCCTTCCACAGTAGTGACAGACATGAGTTTCACAGATTTCCATTCAATCACTATGTATAAACACAGCTAAGGAAACAAAACAGAGCTTTCTCCTTTTTCTCTTCTTTTTTTCCCTGTAGGGTATTGAGAATGAAGCTGAATTAGGAAACCAGTAGACAGAAGACTTCACAGAAGACAGGATGTTTGATTTTAGCATTGAGAGAAAAGGAGAACATAAAGCATTAAAATCTAAAGAGGCGACGAAGTTGATTGCAAAATATTTTGCCTAAACAACTGGGCAGTCATGATGCCATCTATTAGAATGGAAGAAGTTTAGTTGGAGATCAGTTTATGGGATGGCATTTGCTTCTGCACATGTTAAATTTGAAGGCTCTGTTAAACAGATGTCTAAGCAGAGATATCAAGTAAACAGTCTGGAGTTTTGGGGAGATGTTGGTGGTAGACATATATATTGGGGGCCATATAGAGGTATTTAAAGTCATAAGAGTAAGATCTCTTAGGAAGTGAGACAGTAAACAGAAAAGTTCTTATGATTGAGCTTTAGATCCTCTAGCATTTAATGGTTAAGGACAAGAGATGGATCCAACAGAAGAATATGAAAAGGGGTGGCCAGGAAAGGAGTAAAATCAAAGGGTGGAATCCTTGAAGCAGAAGAGTTTTAGGAATGAGGAAGTGCTTAATTATGTCAAATGCTACTGACAAGGAAGCTGAGAAATGAGCATTGCCTCTGTTGGAAGTGACACTTTGGAGTTTCCTGGTGATCTTGGTAGGAACAGTAGAGGGGTAGGGAATGGGGACTATGGTGCTTCACCCCCCCACCCCCTTGACACCTCAGTATAAACACTTACATTCCTCAGAAACCTTGAATCTTTGCACTTGGATTCGTTGATGAACTTGTTTATTTCACAAGTACTTGTGGAGCCTATTTGCAGGTTCTAGGGATAGAGGAGTGAAGGAAACAAAGTCAATCTGTAGTGAGTTGGAAACGGACCTCTCAGAACCTCAGAATGTGACCCAATTTGAAAGCAAAGACTTTGCAGGTTTAACTAGCTAAGAGCCTCAAGACGAAATCATCCTGGATTTAGGGTGTGTCCTAAATTCAAGGACTGCTGTCTTTACTAGAGAAAGGAGAAGAAGACTTGGACACTCAGAACCATGTGAAGGTGGGGGCAGAGACTGGCGTGATGCAGCCACAAACCAAGGACACCAGAAGCCACCAGAAGCCAAAAGAAGCAAGGATGGATTCTCCCCTAGAGCCTTTAGGGGGACTGTGGTCTTGCTGAGATCGTTAATTTTGGTCTTCTAGCACAGAGCTGCGAGAGGATAATGTTCTGTTGTTTTAAGCCTGGGTTGTGGTACTTTGTTTCAGCAGCCCTAGGAAATTCATATACTGCTTTCCCGTAGCTTAATCCTTAGTTGATTGGGGCCCATAAAATTCAAGTCTCCTGTTCTGACCTTAATACCACCTGATAATTATTTTGCTACCTTCTCTTAGCAACCCCTCCCCACTTTCCCCTAATACTTCTAAATCTTTACGGATATGTTCAAACCTCTTCTTTTTTTAAAAAGATTTTATTTATTTATTTGACAGAGAGAGACACGGCGAGAGAGGGAACATAAGCAGGGGGAGTTGGAGAGGGAGAAGCAGGCTTCCCGCTGAGCAGGGCTCCATGCGGGCTCGATCCCAGGACCCTGGGATCATGACCCGAGCTGAAGGCAGATGCTTAATGACTGAGCCACCCAGGCATCCCATGCCCAAACGTCTTATTCCCACCCAGCTCCACCACCAGATGGAGTACTCTGCCATCATTTAAGGTACGAAATTATTTTGCTGAGGGGAAATACAGTGATACAGATCAGAAGTAAATTAGACATTATGGTTTTATGTTTCCCTCTGGTTTAATTTGCTGTTAAGTTCAGACTTCTGTGACTCTTTACTATCTGTTTTTTTTTTTCCTTTTAGAAGATCTATTCCTCTAAAGAAGACATCTTCTTCACACACTGTAGACATTAAAATATCCAAATCTAATGTTACCACACTCCAGAGCTGAGTTAAATTTTATTTTTCTTTGTTTTACAACTTCAACATGTGTCCTGATCTCTCTGTGCCCTGACCTGAAACCACAAGGCCAGCCTTTAAACCACATCATCTTCACACACACAAAGCACCTGCTGTGGTAAGTCGGCTTCTCTGGGGTCTGGCTCTGTTGTGATCCACCTGGCGGTTTCAGGCAAGAACATCCCCACGTTTGAAAACTTTCTGGGACTTTGGCCACAGGAGGGAGCACTATTCCTATGCGTGCTTAATTATTTATTAACGATTTTAACACCTGCTTTCAGAGTGAAGTGATGCAGGGAATTCCTAACCTAAGAATCAGAAGTGCAGTTAGTAGATTAGTCAGGATCTTCCAGAGAAACAGAACCAACAGCAGAAAAGGAAATTTATTATGAGGAATTGGCCCCCTCGATGATAATGGCTGAGAAGTCCCACGATCTGCCGCGCCGGCCTCTGCACACTGCAGACCCGGCCAAGCCGGTGATGTGAATCCATCTTGAGTCTCAGGCCTGAAAACCAGGGGAACCCATGCCTTACGTGCCAGTCTGAGAGCAGACGAGAGCAGACATCCCAGGGTAAGCAGTGAGGCAGAAAGAAGGAAGTGGCGAATTCCTCTGCTTTTCTTTTTTTCTAATCAGGTCCCCTAAATATGAAATGATGCTCACCCAGGCTAGGAACAACAGTTTCCTGACTGTATTGATTCAAACGCTAATTTCATCCAGAAACACCCTAACAGACACCCAGAAATACTGTTCTATCTGTGTCTTCTCAAGCCAGCCCATGAAATTAACCATCACAACTGAATTACCCATCAGGACTCTTTTTTTTTCCCCCAATATTTTATTTATTTGTCAGAGAGAATGAGCACAGGCAGAGACAAAGGGAGAAGCAAGCTCCTTGCTGAGCAAGGAGCCGCAATGTGGGACTCGATCCCAGGACGCTGGGATCATGACCTGAGCCAAAGGCAGCTGCTTAACCAACTGAGCCACCCAGGCATCCCACCCATCAGGGCTCTGAACTCTGTCTCCATTCTTATAAATTGACATTCATGCCCACTGGGCATTGCATTTCTCTTAGTGATAATTTTCAAAATCAGCGTGGTCAGGTAGCATTGTACAGGAAAGATTGCTGCACCATCCAGCTGTTTTAAAGAAGTTCTTTGAATAAAAGTGTTAAAACTAAACTTTGAAGAAAGCACATGGTTTGTGCAGACATCTGGAGTCTCCATGTTTATATCCGATCCGCAGGTGTATGGATTGATAAGGTGCTAAATCTGAGTCGGTGTTTGTTTTTTTTTTTTTCTTTTTATGAAGAGTTAGCTTCTGTCAAAAGTTTACGTTTTGGCTTGTGAAGATAGTGGGCCTCGTAAGTGTACACTCCTATGCTTTAAAAAATAAACGTACATGCCCTTCATATTGTAATACACTTGAATTGGCCCCGGATACAGCCAAGAACACAAGACAGCAAATCTGATGAAAAATTACTTTTGGGGCACCTGGGTGGATCAGTGGGTTAAAGCCTCTGCCTTCAGCTCAGGTCATGATCTCAGGGTCCTGGGATCGAGCCCCACATCGGGCTCCCTCTCTCTCTCCGCCTGCCTCTCTGCCTACTTGTGATCTGTCTCTCTGTCAAATAAATAAATAAAATCTTTTAAAAAATTACTTTCAAGAATTTCAGATTGGGAGAGACAGTTCAATAGAGTAATGACATGTCTGACGTGTGTTCTATTATTAAATGTTACCATTCTAGTCTTCTAAAAACCCAACTCACCATAGGATATGCCATTCTTCTTCTGTCTCCTCTCCAAGGATGGCAAGCCATGTTTGGCTAGGAATCATCTAGGATAATGTGAGAAGAATGGAATTTCATTGACATGTTCTAGGCCTTCTGCAGTTTGCCAAATATAGGAAGGGAAGTTTTTTTTTTTTTTTTTTGAAGATTTTATTTATTTATTTGACGGAGAGGGATCTCAAGTAGGCAGGGGGAGGGTGGGGAAGCAGGCTCCCTGCCGAGCAGAGAGCCAGACTCGGGCCTCCATCCCAGGACCCTTAGATCATGACCTGAGCTGAAGGCAGAGGCTTAACCCACTAAGCCACCCAGGTGCCCCAGAAAGGAAGTTTTAAAACTGATGGAGATGCATGTGTACATTTCTAATACAGCCCTAAATGCCCAAGGAAAAAATCTCGTATGATCCAAATTGCAATCCAGGAGGGCGTCATGTAAGTTTACAAGAGAGTACAGGGAGTGGGCTCCAGATTGAGCCAATGGGTGGTTAGCTAGATGCCACTTCTGCTCCAACCCTTCCTATTGGGAATGTATCTACCTCTGTTATTCTTTTCTGCGGCAGTCAGTGAAACTTTGGGGAGCTGGCTCATGATTCTAAAGGTGAATTTCCTACTGATTGAACTCTTGATTTCCATAATGTCGTAAAATCACAACT
Source organism: Mustela putorius furo (assembly GCF_011764305.1). NCBI lineage: Eukaryota > Metazoa > Chordata > Mammalia > Carnivora > Mustelidae > Mustela > Mustela putorius. Next base: position 7,961,727 of record NW_025421490.1, on the reverse strand, counting down.
GGCTGACGATGGCAGGAACCTGTGGAAGCAGCCACCAGTTTTGCTTCCTACTTTCCCAGGGACGCTCTGATTTTAGGGGCGGAGACATGACGGCAGAAGCAAGGACAGAGGCTTGTCAGGGTAGAGCAGGTGGTGGGGCTTCCGGCTCACGTGGAAGGCGCTGGGAGGGACTGGATCGTAACCGAATTACACATCAGGACTGATGCTCCTGGACCGGAATCACACTCTTTCCAAGTAAAACATTTGTGATGTACACTCGGCATCAGGGAAATACAAATCAAAATCTCAATGAGATCCCACCTCACACCAGTCAGAATGGCTGAAATTAACCAGTCAGGAAACAACTGATGCTCGTGAGGATGCAGAGAAAAGGAAACCCTCCTACATTGTTGGTGGGAATGCAAGCTGGTGCTGCCACTCTGCAAAACAGCATGGAGGTTCCTCAAAAAGTTGAAAATAGAGCTGCCCTACGACCTAGCAATCGCAATAGTGGGTATTTACCCTAAAGATACAAACGTAGTGATCCGAAGGGACAGGTGCACCTGAACGTTTATAGCGCAATGTCCACAATAGGCAAACTATGGAAAGAACCTAGATGTCCATCAACAGATGAATGGATAAAGACGATGTGGTATACACACACAATGGAATACTATGCAGCCATCAAAAGAAACGAGATCTTGTCATTTGCAGCAACGTGGATGGAACTAGTGGGTATTATGCTGAGTGAAATAAGTCAATCACGGAAAGACAATTATCGTATGACCTCACTGATAATGAGGAATTTGAAAGGCAGGGCAGGAGATTGTGGGGGGAGGGGGAGGAAATAATGAAACAAGATGGGATCAGGAGGGAGACAAACTATAAGGGACTCTTAATCTCAGGAAACAAACCAAGGGTTGCTGGGGGGAGGGAGATAGAGAGAGGGTGGTTGGGTTATGGACACAAGGGAGGGTTTGTGCTATGGTGAGTGCTGTGAAATGTGTAACCCGGATGACTCACAGACTTGGACTTAAAGCCTTCTCGTCTGTTCATAATACATTAGGTGTTAATGAAAATAATTAAAAAAAATTTGTGATGTACAAGATGCCCATTATTTATGTAACCCTAACAAAGAAAAGGTTTAAAAAAAATGATGACATCATACTCTCTTATAGGGTTTTTTGTTTGTTTGTTTTGTTGTTTTTGTTTTTTTGAGAGAGAGAGAAATAGCTGGTGGGAGCAGGGGGAAGGGCAGAGGGTGCCCACTGCTTAAGGAGCCCAGCAGGGGGCTTGATAACCAGGGAGCCAAATAGGGGGCTGGATCCCAGGACCCCAGGATCATGGCCTGAACCCAACACAGATGCTTAGCCAAGTGAGCCACCCAGACGCCCCTCTTTCTTATATGTTGTTTAAAGTTTTATTACTTACTGAAAGCTGTTTCTCAGATTTCATTTAGACCTAAGTTTTTCTTGGGTAACTTTCTTGTACATAAGTGAGAAAATGTAAGCAAAATGTTGGTAAAGACTTTCCTAAAACTTTTTTGCTTCCGTGTTAAGTCCTGGTGTGATCTTAAAAAAAAAAAAAATTCATTTAAAAAGTCAGTTAAGGAGACACCTGGGTGGCTCAGTTGGTTGGGCAGCTGCCTTCAGCTCGGGTCATCATCCCAGCGTCCTGGGATCGAGTCCCGCATCGGGCTCCTTGCTCCGCAGGGAGCCTGCTTCTCCCTCTGACTCTGCCTGCCACTCTGTCTGCCTGTGCTCGCTCTTGCTCGCTCTCTCTCTGACAAATAAATAAATAAAATCTTAAAAAAAAAATTTAAAAAGTCAGTTAAGCTTAGCATGTGAGGCACCAACCATGCACATAGCTGAGCTCATGGGGTGGCAACGTGAACGGTATGGCCAGATTCCTCCTTGTTCACACGATCCAATACGCCACTTGGTCATGGGCAGGTGCAAGACTTCATTGACTGTAAGGTACACCCTGGTTTAAAGATGGCGGGGAAAAACGTGCCTCTTGGAATAAATGTCATGTGGTGATTTGTTTCTACTTTCCTCTTTTCCCCCTTCTGGCTTGAATGCATTCCTGATTTAACTTTTGCTTTGTTTGTCATTTGTTGAGTTAATCATGGGGAAAATCAGTTAGGCAGAGCTCAGGGTGTGCTGGGTTTTTAATAGGTAAGGTTTCACTGCATTTTAACTTAAATGGACTTAAAGCCTTCTCGCCTGTTCACATAGATGTTTTGAGAAATGCTTTTCAATTCTACACCCCCTATGGTTTTGCTGCACTATCTGAAAATGTCACTGGGAAATGATCAAACAGGACATAAAACCGAGGGGCTGAAAAATATATTGTGTAATCACTGAAACTTCTGTAGTTAGTTTATAATTACAGTAGAAATCAATATATGTGAGGAGGAAATACTAGAGTGTCTGGCCTCAATAATACTACTTCCTACGCTGTCATGGTCTTGCTGACTGATACAGGTTTTCTAAATTAGAATTTCCAAACTTTGAATGACATCAGAACATCAGGGCTCACTAAAGCAGCTCCGTCCATTAATCCAGACACCGGACTGCAGTTAATCAGTAACTTCTGCCTCAGTGACATAATTTCCTGCAAAATTGGTATCTTGTAATGGTTAACTTCTCTCCTGGCTGTTCACAGCAGGGGGTAGTTTGCTTTCATCAAAGTCTTCCACTTGCTAAGTCCCCTGTGGCTTCAGACATTGTACCTGAAAACAAAAACAAAACAAAAACCCTCCTGGGTGCTAAGAGGTAGTACTATTTTACCTCACTAACTGTCAGTGAGTTAAAGAAACTCTTCCAAAGCACTTCCTAAAAAAATTGGTAGTCCACACTGGGCGTCTAAGATTTTGCTGGGAGTAGCTTTTTAATGATGATAGAGTCAGCCAGAGTCATCCAAACACGCTTGCTGGTGCCAAAGGATAGTGATGATTTTATTTTGGAATTTAAAAAAGAGAGAAAGAAAAGAAAATCTGTGCTGGGGTCTTCTAGAATTAAGGTCAGTTAGCCTGTCCGTGGTGTGAAAAAATGAATAATGGGGGCGCCTGGGTGGCTCAGTTGTTAAGTGTCTGCCTTCAGCTCAAGTCATGGTCCCACAGTCCTGGGACGGAGCCTCGCATCAGGTTCCCCGTTCGGCAGGAAGCCTGCTTTACCCTCTCCGGCTCCCCCGCCACTTATGTTCCCTCTCTTGCTGTGTCTCTCTCTGTCAAATAAATAAAATCTTTTAAAAAAAAAAATGAATAGTGGAGAACAGGCTTTAATGTATTTTCATTGCTTGTTCTATTGCTCCAAAGCCGAATGATGAAAAGATACTCAGTTTACCAACAACAGTAAAAAAAAAAAAAAAAAAATCAGCAACCTCAGATATGCCTTCCTCTAATTTCCACTTCACTTCAGACTTATGTAAATAAGATATTTACACCCCTTGCTTAATGATTATAGGTATAAATAATTTAGATCTGAGAGACAGAAAAATGAAACTTAGTTTGGCAGAGTGAAATCATTCCTAAGGGAGGTGCCAGTTCACAGACTCAAGCTGAAAAAGTGAGTAACAGTTTTGTTGACTTGGAATCAGAGAAAGTCTTGCTTCTGGTGAGTGACAAAAATAATTTAATTGTGAATGAAGGGAATGGCGGCTTCCCTGAAGTGTGGAAAGGATTTTGAACTTAGGTTGTCTTCTTCTGTGAAAGCTTTGTTTCTCTCCATCGCCGACTGTTACATCACCCCCGAGGAGACATTGCTCTGTTTAAATAGCTTTTCTGTTCCAGAAACAAGAGCGTCACAACCAGCTCCTTGTGAGAGAGAGTCAACTGTTCCACAAATGGGATTACTCAAAGAAAAGTTTCTTTTCTCTTCCTTTTTAAAAATTTTGTTTATTTATTTGAGAGAGACAGAGCACCAGCAGGGGAAGGTGTGGAGGGAGAGGGACAAGCAGACTCTGGGCTGAGTGTGGAGCCCCACTCGGGGCTCCATCCCAGAACCCTGAGATCATGACCTGAGCCGAAATCAAGACTCCGACACTTAACCCACTGAGCCCCCTGGGCGCCCCAAAGAAAAGCTTCACTATTGCATCTCCTTCCAGCTGTCCTGCGGGCAAGGAAAGTCAGCCCAGCCACTTCTTGCCCTGCCGCTAAGCAGAACTCATTTAAAAAAGCGAAGCTCGTTATTCTAGTCCTTATGGGTCATGACAGATCCATTCTCACACGGGTTCTGGTATTCTGCAAGAGAGTGCTGTAGGGGCGCCTGGGTGGCTCAGTGGGTTAGGCTGCTGCCTTCGGCTCAGGTCATGATCTCAGGGTCCTGGGATTGAGTCCCGCATCGGGCTTTCTGCTCACCAGGGAGCCTGCTTCCCTCTCTCTCTCTCTCTGCCTCTCCATCTACTTGTGATTTCTCTCTGTTAAATAAATACATAAAATCTTAAAAAAAAAAAAAAAAAAAAAAAGAGAGTGCTGTAATTCATTCTTCATTTCCAGAAACGAGAGTGTGTAAGAATAAAGGAGATCGTTGATCCAAATGATGTACGCTGCCGTGTTGGGGAAGGTCATGAAAAAGACATGATTGGCTGGTGAGGTAGACTCTGGCCTCGGAGGCTTCTCCCTCCTCCCCTGTCCTGGGAATGTGGGTTCCCCTTGCTTTTCTCACTCCCAGTGCTCCAAGGACACAGCTTTGAGACGGTGACACGGTGCTGAGAACACCTGAACGGTACACATGACTGAACCCAGTTACAGCGTCTTTATAAATGTTTTAGATACGGCAGGTGGATGTGGGGATCCATTCGTCCCGCTCCTCACGAGACAAGCCTCACATGAATGTTCCCTTTGTTTATTTAAAACCGCCACCTGCCAGACTGGAATGGCCTGCTTCTTCCTTCCATGTCTCCTTACAGCTGGGTTCAAGTCGTATCCAGAAAGCTCCAGAGAAGGTATGAACCAACAGGCCAACAGATACACAAAATCAAATCAAAGGGTGAAGGAACCAATAATCACGTCAGCTCTGACTCCTGCCTCATCCTTCTAAGCTGCCTCACGCAACTGAACGATCCTTTGAAGACTTTTTTTTTTTTTAAAGATTTTATTTATTTATTTGACAGACAGATCACAAGTGGGCAGAGAGGTAGGCAGAGAGAGAGCCCTGCTGAGCAGAGAGCCTGATGTGGGGCTCGATCCCAGGACTCTGGGATTATGACCTGAGAGGAAGGCAGAGGATTTAACCCACTGAGCCACCCAGGCACCCCCTTTGAAGGCTTTCTGAGGGCCTCCTGGGTGCCTTGGTTAAGCATCTGACCCTTGATCTTAGCTCAGGCCATGATCTCAGGGTCGTGGGTTCAAGCCCCAGGGTGGGTTTGGTGCTTAGCATGGAATCTGCTTAAGATTCCCTCTCTCCGTTTCCCCTTCCCCCCACACTTGAGCACACACACGGGCCCCCACTCTTTCTCTCTCTAGAATACACAATTAAGGGACACCTGTGTGACTCAGCTGGTTAAGCGTCTGCCTCCAGCTCAGGTCATGATTCCCGGGACCTGGGATTGCGTCCTGCATCAGGCTCCCTGCTCAGCAGATAGTCGGCTTCTCCCTCTGCCTGTTGCTCTCCCTGCTTGGGCTCTCTTTTTCTCTGACAAATAAATAAGTCGAATCTTTATAAATAAATAGATAATCTTAAAAAAAGTTAAAGGCTTTTGAAACTTGTGATGATTAGTGTTTTTCATTGGCCACCAGCTTTAAACTCTGCTGCAGGGCACTCTAAGACCTGTAGGCCTGTCTGCCCCTAGCAAGGGAGTTACTGGGTATAACAAACAGATGTAAACTGAATGCCCTTTAGGACGAACATTGTGTAACCGGAAGGCGGTGTGATTGGCTAGAATCAGGATGGCTATGATTACAAATAATGAATATTATGAGCTGAATTATTTCTCCCTTGAAATTCACATGTTAAAGTCCTAAGCCCCATTGTCCCAGAATGTGACTGTATTTGATGCTAGGTTTTTAAAGAGATAGTTCAGTTGAAGTGAGGTTATTGAGTGGGCCCTATTCCAGTGACTGGTGTCCTTATAAGGGGAAATCAGGACACAGTCGTGGGCAGAAGGAAGACCGTGTGAAGACACAGAGAGAAAACAGCCATCGACAAGCTACGAGAGAGGCTTCAGAAGAAACCACTTGCTGACACCTTGATCTTGGACCTCAGGCTCTAGAACCAAGAGACGATACATTTCTGTTAATCTTGACTCTGTGGGACTTTGTCAAGGCAACCCCAGCCCAGTGACATCACGGACACCTCAGTGTTCTGCAAGCAGGAGCCATTCCTCTACAGCAGCTCCACACGTCACTCTGAGCGGATGCTGGTATTTTTTTTTTTAAATAAATAAATAGTATTATCTATATTATAGGCTAAATATGTTAGCCTCAGAATATTATCATCATGGATTTATACTTTCTTCTTATGATCATTCACAAAAAAAGTGGTTTAGAACACGAGGATTTTAAAAAAAAATAATAAGAAGAAAAATTGTATTTCTTTTTAAAATTTGTGTTATTTTTTTAAATTTTTCTGTCATTCTGTATTTTAAAATAATGATGAAACTCTTAAGTTACGGAAGAGCATCCCTTTGCTGCTAGGCAGAATATCATTAAAAATGTAAATCAACCAAAATTAGCATGCACGTCAGATATATATGCATACTAGGATCTGGGAGTTCCCACCCAAGTTGGCTGGGCTTTGGGCTATGTGCCATGATTGATTGATTGATTTTTATGTTACGTTAACCATATAGTATTCATTTGAGACAGAGAGCACGAGTGGGAGGTGGTAGAGAGAGAAACACGGGGCTCGATCACGGGGCTTGATCCGAGGACCTTGATATCAGGACCTGAAGGCAGACGATTAACTACGGAGCCACCCAGGTGCCCCAAGAATGTGAGGATTTCTTTTTTTCAAAATAGAAGAAGCACCAGCGGGCTCCTGGGTGGCTCAGTGGATTAAGCCGCTGCCTTCGGCTCAGGTCATGATCTCAGGGTCCTGGGATTGAGTCCCACATCGGGCTCTCTGCTCAGCAGGGAGCCTGCTTCCCTCTCTCTCTCTGCCTGCCTCTCTGTCTACTGTGATCTCTCTCTGTCAAATAAATAAATAAAATCTTTAAAAAAAAAAAAAAGAAGAAGAAGAAGCACCAGCATTTATAATTAGTTGTACTAAATGTTCTACATGTATTATCTTGTTTAGTCCCGAGACCTATGAAATAGGTACTGTCATTTTTTAAAAAAATTATTTATTTACTTGAGAGACAGAATGAGAGAAAGAGCACAAGCAGAGGGAACTGTAGGAGAAAGGAAGAATCAGACTCCGCAGAGCAGGGAACCTGATGGGGGCCTGAATTCAGGACCCTGAGATCATGACCTGAGCCGAAGGCAGACGCTTCACAGAGGGGTTACCCGAAATAGGTACTACAGTTGCTCCCATTTTACAGATGGGAAGACTGGGGGGCATGGGGAGGTAAGTACCATGCCTGCTGTGCAGAATCAGAATTCAGTGCCACATTCCGGCAGTCCATAGTCCACTAACCACTATGTTCTTTGACTTAAAATACATTCCAAGGATCTCACGCAGCACTGAGGGACATACAGTAGTTGTTAAATGCTAGGTGTCTCCTAGTGTCTGAAATGGTACATCAGGGAAAACCTTTAAAAGTGTCACGAGAGTTGGCTTCTTGCCCCCTACAGTAATAGAAATTAGGCCGGACCCCCAAATCAAAGGCACAGAAAGGCTTTATTGGGGTGATAGCTTGAGCTGAGGAGAAACACAGAACCCACATAATAGTTAGGCTGACCTCCCAGAACAGAGGGGGCACCTGTCTATGCAGAGAAAGTTCCTGCTCAGGTTCCCACTGTGGTCCAATACGCTAATAAGAGAAAGGGCGTTAAATGTGTCATCTTGATTGGTTGGAAGAGGCTCGTCCTGACTGGTTGATATTGGCAGGGAACTCGGGCCACCCACTGGTGCTTCTTGGGGTGGGGGTTCTCGGTTTTAAGACTGGCTTGTAGATGGGGCCCATCCTGGCAGCACCCTAGCTGTGCTCTCTAGGAGAAGCAGTTCAGCAAGAACAGCCAACAGACAGCACCCCAAGTGCTTAACGTTTGTCACCTGGGGCTGGTTCCTGGTTCCCAGGTTCCCAAACTGTCTGGAGGCGGAAGGGTTACTGACCACCACTGGTCTGACAGCAGAACTTCACCACCAGGGAGAGGATGGGGGTGCTGAAGGGTGTGTGCGTGACCCCAAGACCTGCTTGAACTCCACTGGAAACAAGCCCTTCATCCCTTACTTCTTTCCCTCTTACGTGTCCTCCCTTCCTTCCTGGATAGACAGTTGAGTACTGGGGGTACCCGAGAGAGAAACAGAAGATGCAGATGGATGGAGGAAGCCACACGGTGTAAATCAGAAATAGTGCTACGTACAGAGTAGATTCGGAGCAAGCATTTCTTTTCGAAGTAATGAATGAATGAATGAATGAACGAATGAGCATATTAGTAGGCAGCTAAGGTCCAGGACTGAAAGTCAGAAAGCCAGAATGGATCAAGTCATAGGTTTGTATACAGTGACTTAGTTCGGAAATGCTTTCAGGGTAACTGGAAAGAATCCGGGTGAGGATGTGATTTTGGGCAACATCTCACCAAGGGCAGCTTCCACTTGATTCAAGAGGGGAGCTCTGACACACATCTTCTGCCTTAGAAGGAACCCGACTTAAAGCAAGGGGTCTGGGCTTTCACCCGCTTGCACCCGGGGTGTAGAGTGAGAGGCAGAAGGCAGGTGCGGGGTGATTGTAGGTGGGGACAGAAAGACACTCTCAGGCACTCTGCTCTCTGCGGGTTCAGAAGATGCCATTCCAGTAGCCTCAAGACCACCTGTAGAGAAGTCTCAGGTGTGGCACATAGAGGACACACCCAGGGTCACAGGGACCCAACAGTACCTGGGCTGAGCACCAGCAGGGTCTGTCTCAGGCAATGAGGCAACAGACCTCAGGACTAACCCAAGGCAGGGCTGTCTTCTCCCTGCTCTGTCACGTTCTCCTGAGCCTGCCGATTGCTCTCTGTGTAATATCTACAACTGACCACCTTCATCCCCACAAGAACAATTTATTTTAAAAAATGAAAGATAGTGTTTATTGGGTGCAAACTACGTGGCGCGCACTTCTCCAAACAGGAGCGAGGGGCCCAACGCGATGCGGGGCTGGATCCCAAGACCCCGAGATCACCACTTAGGCAGAGGGCAGATGCTTAACAGACTGAGCCACCCAGGAACCCCCAAAATATGTATGGATTTTAAACATTAAATAACTCCGCAACTATCATTCGTCTTTTGGAATAAAAGTCTATTGTCACCAACAAATATTGAGGGGGTTGATTTTGGAGGTCAGATTCTCTGTCGTCTGGAATAAATTATTTTTGGTCCTATCTATATGCTATCCAATGTAGGAAATGAGCATTCCTTCAAGAGCAAAACTTTGTGCCTAACTGACTTGTAGCAGCTACAAGGGTGTCTGCCATGTTGACTCCAATGAGTTTAACTATAGCTGAAAACCTCAGGCGGTTTTTTTTTTGTCCTTACTGCGAAATAATTGTCTAGAGATGGGAATTCTCCAGGCGGCTAGTTAAATACCTCCAGAAGGCACAGGGCATTGATGAATCCCTCTGAGAATTTCTGTAGTTTACAAGTGGCCTTATTGATCAAAGAATCTCATTAACCATACCCCTTAGAATGGGATCTCCAGGAGCGGCGTGTTTGTGAAGGAACAGTCATGTAAACCTCAGCGTCTTTGGGTGAAACTCTAACGCAGAGTTGCTTCTGATCTTGAAATACACACACACAGGGGCGCCTGGGTGGCTCAGTGGGTTAAAGCCTCTGCCTTTGGCTCAGGTCATGATCTCAGGGTCCTGGGATCGAGCCCCACATCAGGCTCTCTGCTCAGCGGGGAGCCTGCTTCCTCTCCTCTCTCTCTCTGCCTGCTTCTCCCCCTACTTGTGATCTCTGTCTGTCAAATAAATAAATAAATAAAATCTTCACACACACACACACACACACACACACACACGCACACAGATATTTAAAATAGTTACTAACTCATCTTTTTCAATATGACTAGCTTCTATTAATTTTTTGCCTATAGCCCACTCCCTTGCTCTCATGACTCAAAGCCCCGTATTTTCCCAGGTCATATCACAAAGTTGGTCAAAAGTAATAAGGCACATGTTGGCAGGTTCCTGCTTCCTATGAAAAGTACAGGTGCATCCCATAACCCTCCGCATCTCCGAACGTTCCCTCCAGTTATTTCTAGGAGTTCCTAGGGAATGAGGTTTTTAAGCAGCACAGTTGTCCCTCATGCCCTGCTCTAACTTCTTTTGGTTCTCTTTCCTGAGGAGTCTACTGCTTGTGAAGGCAGGTGCCGGCCCCTATGCACCGTTGCCTCTGTGGAGTCATGCTGCGTCCTGCCCCGTACCCCGCTGTGGATGCTAGGGTCCTGGGGGTCTGCAGGGTGGGGTCGGCTCCCTGCACCAGAATGCCTCTCTTCTATCCCCTTTCTGCCCACATTGTAATTTACATACCCTATAAAAGGAGGACTGTTTGTATTCAATGCTTTATAGAATTTATAGTGAAATATTTATTTCAGATTTTTCAGCTATAGTTTGCCGTCCTCTGATCATGGATTGATGCAGAAAAGCTAAAAACAAACAAACAAACCAAAAACAAAAAACAATTTTTTGGAAGCTGGATCGATGCGCAAAAGCAAAAAAAAAAAAAAAAAAAACCCAAACCCCAAAACAATAAACTTTCATCTTTGGGAGTTGGGAGGGGAAAGCAAAGTAAACTCAAGAAAATAACAGGAAAGGTAATTTTTGTAAAGTAGCAGAAATTAATGACAAAGGGATAAAGCATACCATAGAGATGATTAATGAAGCCAAGAGCTGGTCTCTTGAAAAGCTTTATAAAAGTAACAAAACTCTGGTGAAATTAATGAGTGAAAGAATGCATTATAAAGAAACAATGGCAGAAATGGAGAAGACAGGACGTGCCGCCTATGCTGCAGACCTTCAGAAGATAAGACTTTATGCCAATGAACTTGAAAAAGAAGGAAACGGGCATATTGCTGAAATATATAACTTCCCAAATCTGATTAAAACAAAAATGACTAACAAGACCCAAATGACTGGTGAGTTTTAACCAAACATTTAAAGAACTATAATTTTGATTGAATATCAAATCTTTCAGAGGTGAGCATAACTTTTACATAACAAAATCTGAAAACGTTGGGGTGCCTGGGTGGCTCAGTGGGTTAAGCCTCTGCCTTCAGCTCAGGTCATGATCTCAGGGTCCTGGGATCGAGTCCCGCATTGGGCTCTCTGCTCAGCGGGGAGCCTGTTCCCCCTGCCCCCTCCTGCGTCTCTGCCTACTTGTGATCTCTGTCTGTCAAATAAATAAATAAAATCTTAGAAAAATCTGGAAAGGTCACAAGCAACAAAAAAGCAATTTGCATTAATGCAAAAATTCTAAAGTAAATCCAGGAGACTTACGTTTCTGGACACAATAAATATAATAAGATCTATTGCATATATACACATTGTCAGCAATAATTAGAAAACAAAATTCTTAAATCATGTGCTGAGTCTGATTACTTAGTTATATACTTAGAGAATTTTTTACTTTATTGGTTTTCAAATGCATTGGTGCAATGCTGTCCATAACATGCTCTGATTTTCTTTCCAGTATTCATGGTCTCTTCCGTTAGCCCCTCCTCTTTCATTTCCAATCTAGTTTCTTTGTTCTATCTTTTTGTTGTTGTTATAGGGGAGCAAAATACTAAAATACCAAAATGTTCCTTAAAAAAAAAAAAAAAGAAATGTTCTTTAAAAGAAAAAGAAAAATATGTTAGGGTATGCCTCATAAAAACATCAGGACTTATTATAAGCCATAAAGATAGAATAGCAAGCCTAGCTTGCTTGTGGCAAGCCTAGCCAGTGGGACCAATGGAACAGAGGAGAATCAAAGAAACTGACCCACATTGTATTTGGAGAGTTGGTATACGGCAGAGATAGCCGCATGTTATTGGAGACTATGTAATAAATGATATCAACAATATGTTGTCCCTATGAAAAAAAATGAAAAATAAAATGAAATTTGATCTCTCTCTCACAGCACACAAAAATCAATTTGTGATGGATTAAACTGAAATGTGACAGGCAAAACCATAAAGCTTTTAGAAGGTAATATAGGAGAATATCATCATGACCTCAAGGTAGAAAGAATTTCTTAAATAATAATGAAAAGCACAAAGCTTTGTAGGAAAAGATTTACACTTCTAACTTAACTAAAACAAAGAACTTCAGTTCCAAGAAAGCCATAAATAAAAAACAAAACCCCACAAACAAGGAAGTGATATTTGTAAAATATGTAGCCAATAAAGGGCTGCTGCTAAGAATATATAAGGAGCTACTCAACATCCAAAAAGGTAAGGAGAAAAAAAAATACCTAAGATTAGACTCAATTTTTTAAATAGCCAAAAAATGTGAACAGGATCTTAACAAGAGAGAAACTTAGATGATCAATAAATACATATGAAAGCATATTTAGCTTCATTAAAAATTGGAGAAATTCATTTTTTTTTTAAAGAGAAAGAGAGTACATGTGGGGACAGGTGGGGTGTCCCAGAGGGAGCGGGAGAGACAGAGAGAATCTTAAGCAGGTTCCATGCCCAGCAGGGAGCCCGACACGGGGCTTCTTCCCACGATCCTGTGATCATGACCTGAGCCAGAATCAAGAATCTGATGCTTAACCGACTGAGCTGCCCAAACACCCCCGGAACCAGAGAAGTTCTAACTAAAATCGATTTTGCCCCAGATTGATAAAAATTAAGAGATGACAAATGAAGGTCAAGAAGGAGGTGCAGACGCAGGCACTCTACGGCCACTTTGCAGACATCTAACGTTGTCTGTGAAGTGGAATATGTGTGTACCCTTAGAACCGGGATTTCTAATACTTTGTCCGTATCCTGGAGAAACTCCCACACAGGTGCAATCAGGAGACATCTACAAGAACTTTACAACAGTATTTCTCATAAGAAGAATACAGGCAGTTCTAATGTGGAGAATAATAGAATAGATTAAAAAATAATGATGCAGTTGTCCAATAGAATACCATGCAGCAGTGAAAACGAACTCAGCAGCATGGGCCAACACTACCATAACCCAAGAGTCCAACAAATAATGCGCAAAACGGTACGCACAAGAAAATTCTACTAGTGTAAAATTCAGAAACATGCAATATTAAATAATTTGTTGGTTAGGGCTCCAAAGTCGCCAAACTACACAGGAAAGTAAGGGAGAATGATAGACACAACATTCAGGACAGTGGTTACCCACGGGGGTGGGGAGGGGGCATGCGGGGAATGAGTCTGGTGCGAGCACTCTGGGATGTCACAGGGAAAGGGTAATATTTTGTTTTTGAGCGGGTGGGGGGTGTACATATCTTTGTCATTTTTTAAAAAGATTTTATTTATTTCCTTGACAGACAGAGATCACAAGTAGGCAGAGAGGCAGGCAGAGAGAGAGAGAGGAGGAAGCAGGCTCCCCGCTGAGCAGAGAGCCCGATGGGGGACTTGATCCCAGGACCCTGAGATCATGACCTGAGCCCAAGGCAGAGGCTTTAACCCACTGGGCCACCCAGGCGTCCCCATATCTTTGTCTTATTGTTAATGTTTTATATCCCTCACATGCATTTGAAACATTATCATTATGCTTTCAAAATATAGTAATAATTTCTTTCTAGAAGGCTTGAGATGAATAAGTTTATTATTAGGAAGGAAGGAAGGAAAGAAGGAAGCAAAGAATAGAACGAAGAAAGTGAGGAGAAAGGAGGGGAAGGTAACTACCAAGAGGGTATGAGTAAGAGACTAGGTATTTGTCAGGGTTCAGCAAAGAAGACATTAATGAGGTGACGGCAATCAGGGAGGGCTGCTCAGAGGAGGTGAGTTTTGAGATGGGCCTTTACGAACTGATATGATATGATACAGTAAAGAGGTGGAGAGGAAATGAAAGGAATTCTCATGATGAAAAGAAGATGAACAAAGACGAGAGGAGGCCTTGTTGGTGGTGACCACAGTCCCCTCTGAAGAGTTGAAAAGGAGACCTTGACCCTCGTGGAGGTGCTACAGCCCTCTGAGTCCCATAGCCATCTTGGGGTATCCAGGCTTTATGTTCTTGCTCCATCAGAATGCCTTACAGAGAGTGGAGAAGTTCCTAATCTTCATCTTCTAGAGCTTAGTTATGTGGAATCTGGAACTCCCTGAAAATAGGGGGTATGGGGCCGGGGTATGTGGGTTCCCTGCTGCCTTCTCCTCGCTGTGATTCTGCACCTCAGCTGGGATTTCCCTGAAGTTCTCCTCCCTGTGGAATGAGGTTAGAAACCCTGAAAACCATATGCCCAGAGGCCCCATTAGAACGTGCAGTAAGTTGGAAATATGGCTGTGCCCCAAGAGGGATCTGGAGAGGCTCCCTACAGCGGAGAGCCCTGCGGGTCCCACTCGAGGTGGACTCTAGCTTCATGGGGTGAGTAGAACAAGCCAACCAGGGGTGGTAAAATCCCACTTCTTCCAACTTTAGGGGCAAGGGAAGCTCTCAGATTATGGCATATAGTACATAAGCCATAAATAAAAATACTGCTACTTTCTTTGCATGGAATGCTTAAGTGCCAGGGTTTTGTATAGCTGAGTCTCTCTTGTCATTTAGCTGAGCTGAACGTTTGTCTCATCAGAAAGACCTTCCTTAGTGGCCGCACCAGTTTGCGCTCCTGCCAGCGGTATAAGAGGGTTCCCCTCCCTCCGTATCCCCGCCAACACCTGTTGTTTCCTGTGCTGCTAATGTTAGCCATTCTGACAGGTGTGAGGTCGTATGTCATTCTGGTTGTGACTTGCATTTCCCTGATGATGAGTGACATTGAGCATCTTTTCATGCATCTGGAGGTCTTCTTTGAAAAAATGTCTTTTCATGTCTTCTGCCCACTTTTTAACTGGATTATCTGTTTTGGGGATGTTGAGTTTTATAACTTCTTTATAAACTGGAGCAGCCACTGTAGGAGGCAGTATGGAAGTTCCTCCAAAAGTTAATAATACAACTACGCTATAATTTAGCAATTGTACTACGAGGTATTTACTCAGAGGATACAAAAATACTAATTTGAAGAGGTACACGCACCCCAGCATTATCTACAACAGCCAAACTATGGAAACAGCCCAAATGTCCACCGACAGATGAATGGATAAAGATGTGGGATACGTATAATGCAGTATTACTTACCCATAAAAAAGAATGAAATCGGGGCACCTGGGTGACTCAGTGGTTTAACCCTCTGCCTTAGGCTCAGGTCATGATCTCAGGGTCCTGGGATCGAGCCCCGCATCGTGCTCTCTGCTCAGCAGGGAGCCTGCTTTCCCCTCTCTCTCTGGCTGCCTACTTGTGATCTCTCTTCCTGTCAAATAAATAAATAAAAATATTAAAAAAAGAGAATGAAATCTTGCCATTAGCAATGACACGCATGGAACTAGAGGGTATAATGTTAAGCAAAATAAGTCAGTCAGGGAACGACAACTATGATTTCACTCATATGTGGAGTTTTAGAAACAAAACACAATGAGCATAGGGGAAAAAAGAGGCAAACCAAGAAAGAGACTCTTAATTCTAGAGAACACACGGATGGTTCCCAGAGGGGAGGTAGGTGGGGGGTGGGAGAAACAGGTGGTGGAAATGAAGGATGATTATCATGTTATCAAGTTATCATGATGAGCACCGCGTGACGGATGGAAGTGTTGGATCACTAAACTGTACCCTTAAAACTAATATGACACTGTATGTTAACTGGAATGTAAATAAAAACAAAAGAAAGGAAGGAAGGAAGGAAGGAAGAAAGAAAGAAAGAAAGAAAGAAAGGCCTTCCTTAACTCCATGTATCTCTGGTCATTGTCACCACACTCTTTTCTGTTCATAGCCCTTGCCAGTCCCTAAAATGTTCAGAAGAGTGGGACACTATTTTCTCAAGGGCTTTCTTTCTTTCTGGGTCTCAGCTACGTCCACCACAGGGATTCACACATATCTGAGCATGTCTGCCGGACGGTCCGATGGACCCATCGGGCATGTGTCTTTACGACGAACTGAGGCAGCCCCAGAGAAAAACACTAGCCCTAGAGTAAAGGTACTAATATACTAATTATTCTCTAGTATATTAGCTTTTTTTTAAAAAGGCATATTATTTTGCTTTATTTTCTTCATTTTCACTTATTTTTAACACATTTGTTTTAATTGTATTATAAACACCATACCTCAGACATTGTTATTACTGTTTCATGTAGTCATTATAAAAATTTACCACATAGTTAACAATGTCTTTGTCTATCATTCCTTCTTGTCTTTCACACTTTCATTCAGGACCATTTTTTTACCCTTAAGTTCTTTGGAATTTTCTTTAGTGAATTCCTATTAGTAACAAATGCTCTTAATTTGCACCCATCCTTGAGATAGATAATTTTGCTTGGTAGAAATTTCATATTCACAATTATTTCCTCAAAATCAAAGACCTTATTTCATTCTCTTCTAATTTCTATTGTTGCTTTTGAGAAGTCAGCCGTTAATGTCTTTCCTTTGGAGGTATTTTGTCTTTTTCCACAAACAGCTTTTAGGATCATATTTTGTATATTTTCTAGGGCAGATTCACTTCAATATATATCGATGGTGATTGTTTGAATTCATCCTACTTGGGATTCATTTGACTTCCGAAATGTCAGGATTTGTATCTTTCAACAATTCTGGAAAATACTTCAAATAGAGCCTTTCGGCCCTTGTATCCATTTCTTCTTCTGGAATCTTCATCATACAACTGGCAAATAGTCTTAATTTAGCCTCTGACCTTTCCTTCGTATTTTTCATTTATTCATGTTGCTGTGTAGCTTCTGGATAACTTCTTCAAATACACTTTTCAATAACTCTCTTCAGATGTGACTAATCTGCTATTTAACTTCTCTATGGAGTTTTTAATTTTAGTTATTGCATTTTTTTCATCGTAGTTATTTTTTTTCACTTCTTACCATTTTTTTTAACTTCGGTAATTTCTTAAAGTCTCTTGTTCCATATTCATATTTGTAATAATTTTACTTCTTTAAACATATTAAGAGTAATTATCTTATGTTCTGCCTCTGGTAATTCCAAGATATTAAATCTTTTCAGGTCTGGCTTGTATCTGTTGTTTCTCCAGGCTATCACTCATGGCTTGTTTTCTTAAATGTTTTATGTGTTTTGTCTGTGAGCTCATGTTCTCTAGACTATTATCTATGAGATTTATTGGTAGATTGAGTAAGAGCTGTGTTCCTCTGGAGAGGATTTGTGTTGACTTTCTCAGCTATCTCAGAGTACTTCTAGCCCAGAATCACTGTAAATTTAAATTTAATTCGCTGCCTCATCTAATTTAGATCCCAAAGATAGAGTAATTAGTTTCAGTAACTATCCAGAGTCAACTGTTAGGATTATCAATTATTGGAGGAAATTTCTCCATTCTTCCTTCCCACTTCTACCTCTAGCATGAATGTGAAATCAAGCACATCTTCTCACTGTACCTGCTCTGTGAAGAGAGTTAATTCTGGTTGCCCATTACCTTGACGGCGTAACTTGAGATCACAGTTCCACGTGGGGGACTCCTCTCAGTCTGTCCATCCCGGGAAGGTCTCAGACTTATCTCTCGATAAGTCTGCCTCCCTGCACAGCTATCAGAACATCAGTTCCAGGCCAGTTGAGGACATGGCCAGGTGTACTTAGAGTTAAAACTGATTTCAGTACCTGCTTACCTCCCAAGGTTGCTGTTTTCACTTAGCTTTTGGCTTTTCTGAATTCATTCTTGCCAAATTGTCAGTGCATTTAAAAAGATTTCAACATTTCTTAATCCAGGTGTTTTTGTTTTTGTTTTTACTGTTTTAGAGGAACAGTGATTCAGGATATTTAGCTTGTGTTGGAGATGGAGTTCTATCAGTATCCTTTCTAAAGAATCACTAAAGGCAGAAGTTATATATGAACAAATATATTTCATAACAGCATTGAACGCAGTGGTGGCACCTTGTAGCAGTGGTTCAGCTCTCCTCAAGAGGCCTTGGTTCTGCTTTCTTCCTTCATGTCTGCATCATGCTTGACTCTCAGATTAATTCATTTAAAAACTATTTATTGAACACCAGCCTTTACCATGATGTTAAGTGCTGGAAGATTCAGACAAGATAATATTTCCCTCTGTGGTTCAGGGAAAATAGAAACCCTCTGTGGAAATTCTCTGTTGGGCTTGCAGATCACACCCGTGTGAACTGCAAAGTTTTTCACTGATATTAAAACTCACCTTGAGGGGCGCCTGGGTGGCTCAGTGGGTTAAGCCTCTGCCTTTGGCTCAGGTCATGATTTCAGAGTCCTAGGATCGAACCCCGCATCAGGCTCTCTGCTTGGCAGGGGACCTGCTTCCCCCTCTCTCGCCACCTACTTGTGATCTCTGTCAGTCAAAGAAATAAATACAATCTTAAAAAAAAAAATCTCCCATTGAAATTGTACGTTTTTTGGAGGAGGAAAATAGTAATGTAGGAAAATGTGATATTCAGTTTCTGTATAATTTAAAGATAAATTGCTAGAGGTTCCTTTGGAGTTTATTTTATGGCAGGAAGCAATATAAAAAAAGAAGTTTCAAGTTTATTGTTTCAGGAGATTGTGGTTACTCATCTCATACTCTAAATACCAATAACTCAACTAAAGTAGGAGATAATTATTTGTTATTGTTCATAACTCTTTAGATATGTGGCAAGTGTTTTTACTAAGTGCCAAACCCAGGTAGGGAGAGGGGTCATAATGAGAAGGAGAAGGGTTAGGGCATGTTAGGTAGCTAGAACCTACATGATTTGGCTGTAAATAGGAGAAGAGGGTGGTCCCTCTTACAGATACCCTTGGGCTTTAAATATGGCCAACTGGGGTAGACATCCCTGGATATGAAGATGAGTATAGCCGTTACTGGAACCAGCAGAGTTCACCAGACAAGAGGAAGTCAGGGCTTATCAGAAGCAGCCACCCTTATCCAAACGTATATCCAAGAAACATGGTCTCAAGAAGTTGTTGCTCTTTCCGAGAGTGAGTTATGAACACTAGTTGTAAAAGTAATGACACTCTTTGAGGAAAAACAAGCAGAATATGTCCCGCATTCTATATACATCTCTAATGCCTTGAAAGACTGGCAAAACTCAGTGGTGGGTAAGAGTCTGGTTTCCTCACTGGATGCAATGAGAATGGGTATTATATGCAACTGATGAATCACTAAATTCTACCTCTGAAACCAGCAGTACATTATATGTTAATCAATTGATTAAAAAAAAAAAAGAGTCTGGCTTCCTGTATTGGTGCTTTCTTCTGTATCTGGCTATGCATTTTCTCTCCAAAGCTAAGCAATTAGTTTTAGAATCTCTTTAGTTACCAAGTATTTTTTTTTATTTGCTCATCTGAAAATTTCTTCCACAGGAGCAGTTTCTAAATATTTTGAAGCTGTATATTGATTTTTTTAAAAGATTTTATTTATTTCACAGAGAGAGAGATCACAAGTAGGCAGAGAGACAGGCAGAGAGAGAGAGGAGGAAGCAGTCTCCCTGCTGAACAGAGAGCCTGATGCGGGGCTCTATCTCAGGACCCTGGGATCATGACCTGAGCCGAAGGCAGACGCTTTAACCCACTGAGCCACCCAGGCGCCCCAAAGCTGTATATTGATTTTTAAACTTAAAACATTTTGTCTTTATTCACACATCTAATAATTATTTAGTACTCTTACATATATATCTCATATATGTCAGGCTCTGTGCTAGGCATGCTCTCTCTCTCTCTCCATATATATATATATATATATATATATATATATATATATATATATACATACACTGGCCTCTGTGCTAGTACTATTTTATATATAAATATGTAATATATATATATATATATATATATATATCAGCCTCTGTGGGATTGCAGATCACACCTGGACAAAGTTTTTTCCTTTGGTGAATTTATACCTATACACATATAATTATAGAAAGGTTAAACATCCAGTCATACAAAGACAAAAATTAAACATATAATTTTACAAAGGTTCATAATTACAACTGATAAGACTGTGGAGGAAAATATATAATAAGTACAGAGCTATCTTGAACTGGGAAAGGAAGAGAAATGACATTTAACTGGGACTTGAAGTACTGGTTGGAACACAAGGTAATGGGGGGTGAGGAGCTGGAAAGTATGTACAAAGGAACTGGAGGAAGTGGAAGGTCAGGTCTTGACATTGGGAAACCATAGGGAGAGTCGAGTAAGAAGAGAATGGACTGAAAGCGTTATGAGCCAGCATATCTAGGGCTTTGGGATTATTGTGGATGATGTCGGGTATTATTTTATGAAAAGCAGGGACATCCATAAAGTTTTCAGCTAGAAAGTGACATGAGTGGATGTGTGTTTTTCAAGAGAACTTCAGGCTGGCTGTCCTGTGGAGAGTGTCAAGTAGGGAAACACAACGGGAGACAGGGTGACACTTCTGGTGATGATGGTGTTAGTGGATTTGGAGATGAACAAATGGATTCACTTATGAAGGAATATTTGAGAGGGAGAATGGACAGAGGATGGTGACTGACTGAAGAACCCTTAGAAACCCACTCAGAACTCGCCACCACCTGTATTTTACTATTATCTATGAAGTTCCAAGTCAACTCTAATAGGATGGTGGAAATACTAAATAAAGGCATGCAACTGTGCCTTTCTTGCCTTCAGTGACATGAGACTGGTAGCTGGAAATCAGCCAAATTTGCAATATTTAAACTACAAAAATTGGTAAAAGGTATGAATCAAGGCCTTCCCCTCCCCAACAGCCAGTAACTAAATACTTGCCACCACATCACTAAGAGACCGCTGGGTAAGTATGTCTGGCCCCAGTAGACAGATCTGCACTGGAGATACTCCTGTGGAAGGAACCAGAACATGCATGTGGGGTGGTGGGTTCGTGGACTTACAACAAGGCCCCACACTTCCGGACGTCCCCGTGTTTGGTTTAATGCTTTCCTGTTGCCATCTTGATATTCTTAATTTTTGAACAAGAGGCAGCAAGTTTTCATTTTGTGCTTGGGTGGTATAGGTGGTAGAGGGGTTTGGATTGTCTGGGGGTTGCTTGGTTTACCACCTTCTTTCCCTCAAAAGGTATTCTGCCTTATTTCCTTATTTGGTAGCATATTTGCACAGATCTCCCCATTCAATCCCTTAACCTGTGGGTTCTTTCAACTGGCTCACAGAATTCCCTTCTCTTTTCTCTCTGTATTATTCTCTTCTCTTTGGTCTTCTTTGGAAAACTGTGAACTCTCCAGACATGAACGTATTAGGTAACCTTAATAAAAATGTTTCTGCTCCAGATTGCAATGTTTTACGCATTCACCTTTTAGATTCATAGGACATGGTGGTCAAGAAAGTTCTGGAATCACAGAGAAGGAGGCCTGAACTTTTGTGTGTGACCCGAGGTTAAGTTTCTTCGGTTTCCTCATCAGAAGAAAAGAATAATGTATACTTCTGAAGGTTATTATGAGCATTCAAGGAGACAGTGTAATAAAGATCCTAACGCAGTGCTGGCTACATAGAAAACATTCCATTAGGAATGTTTTAAAACATTATTAAATGTTATTATTTAATAATAACATTATTAAATATAGTATTATTTTATTTATATTTATTTGTTTATTGTATTATATTCATCTATATAATATATTTATTTTTATATTATATATTTATTATTTTATATACCTTATTTTATATGCAATGTATATAATAATATACATTATTAAATATATTATGTATATTATATATATTATCAATGCTACTTCTGTTCATATATGATGCGTTAGGAACAGTCAGTAATGAAGTCTGCACACAGCAAGGAGAATTCAAGGACACTTTTCCTGGCTTCCCAATACGTATGTCCCGGAGTGGCTTGGCCAACACTCAAGATACCGCAGGCGGCCGTCTTCACCGCTGTGTCACCAACCTCTAGCGTAGCGCGTGGCACACAGGGGGCGTCCATTCAAGTTAGGACTGCGCGGTAACGCCACCGGGCGCCCCTCCATCCCCCCCACCCCCGCAAACCCCGACTTCTCCACTGTCTCTGGGGAGGCCCCGGGCAAAGCCTGAGGGACCCGGGCGCGCGCCAGGACTCGTTGGCGGACGCGGCCCCGCGCGTGGCTGCAGTCGCTATGGAAACGGCGAGAAGTAACTAGTCCATCCCTCCCCCCGCCCCCGGGGGGTGAGGGAGGCCCGCGGAGGCAACGGCAGCGGAGGAACAGCGGCGGAGCCGCGCCGCCCCCGAGTTCAGCGCGGTGCCAGCCGAACCGCCGCGCCGCGCCCCCGCCCGGCCCTCGCCCTCCCCCAGCCGGCCCTCGAGTGCCGCCAGGTACCCCCGCGGGGGCCGCGTCCCCGGGGACCCCACCCGCTGCCTCCCGCCCTGGGACCCGGTGGCGCGCCGCGGGGTTCAAACGGTACCCGGGGACCTTCGCCCGCGCTGGCGCTGCTGGTCGCCGGAGGGGTCGGGGGTCCCGGAAGCTCGAGCCTCCCCCGAGATCCCCCTTTTCTCCCTCAACGCACATTAGGGTATTATTTTTCGGCAAATAAGCATGTGGGCAATTCGAGCCAGACCCTCCATTGCTTTCATTTGGGGAGCAAGCAGGAGAGGAAGGGGTGAGGGGGCCGAGCGAGAACCCGCAAGCGTGTGCGAGAGTCCCGCGACTGGGAAGTGAGACGCGGAGTTGGCGCGTCCTCGCCCTTCGCGTGTGCGTGGCCGCGCGCGCTCCTCTCCCTGCGGCGGCCCCGCGTGAAGACCCTCGCGCGCTCGCGTCCCGGGGCGGCTCGACCTGGGCTCTGCCCGGAGCGTGCGAAGCAGGGGTGCTGCGCGCACGGCGAGCGCCGATTGGCTGTGCGGACTGTGGGGAGCCCGCCGGACGTGCACGGCGCGCCCCGCAGCCCGCAGGGTCTCCGCAGGGTGAAGCCGGGCGCTCAGTCCGCGCTCCGCCTTTTTTTTTTTTTCCCTTTCTTTCTTTCTTTTTTTAACCGCGGGCTTGCGTGTTTCGCGTTGGTTTCAGCAGGCGACCCCGCGGGGTGCGCGCGGCGAGGCGTCTGGGCAGAGAGGCACCTCCCCTGAGAAGCCCGCAGGGCGGCGTCCCGCGGGGAAGATGAGCGGCACCGGCGCCAGGTCCAGCCACCTGTCCCAGCCCGTCGTGAAGAGCGTGCTGGTGTACCGCAACGGGGACCCCTTCTTCGCGGGGCGTCGCGTCGTCATCCACGAGAAGAAGGTGTCCAGCTTCGACGTCTTTCTGAAGGAGGTGACGGGCGGCGTCCAGGCGCCCTTTGGGGCGGTCAGGAACATCTACACCCCGCGGAGCGGGCACCGCATCCGCAAGCTAGACCAGATCCAGAGCGGGGGCAACTACGTGGCCGGGGGCCCGGAAGCCTTCAAGAAGCTCAAGTGAGTCCGTCGGTCCCCTCCGCCCGCCGCTGAAGGTCTCACCGAAGGGCTCGGGTCGCTTGAGCAAAGGAGGGAGCCCCACCTCGCCCACCCGCCGGGTGTCCAGGGGCTGGGGCTGCGCGGGTGGATGCCTCTCTTATGTGCGCCTGGGGAAGGAATTTCGCTTGGGTAGCAGGAGGAACAGGAATCCTAGAAAAGTATTCAGTGACCAGACTGGACACTTGAGCGTTTTCCGTTTTTTTTTTTTTTTTTTTTTTTTTTTTTTTCCCTCTTGTTTTCTTTTTTCTTTTTCTTGGCACCTGTTTTTTGAGTTTAAATAACGACTTCTTAAAAATTATTTTAAACCATTGGATAGTATGTAATCACCAGAGGAGAAAATTGCTTTCTACCCTTCCCCTCACCCCACCTGCTTAAATTCTTCCAAATTTTCATTTCAGGCAGAACTGACCACGCCCCCACTGCTGTGACCCTCCTCCCACCCCCGCATGTTTACGCTACTAGCATAATGCTTGGAAGGGCTTATTGGCTTATGGTATCTGCCTGTATGTCTGTCTGTAGGTACTCAATGGCCAGACCTTCAAGCGCTGGGGGTCAGTCTGCTTATTCCCAGTTCCCGGCAGAGAGCTCACTCCTACAGGCGGTCAGTGAGTTCGCAAGCTGTGCGTAGATCTGCGAAAAGAGCAAAGATGAGCTAGATGTGACTCCTTGTCTTGAAGACTTTGAGATCTAGCAGGAGAGAGACCACATGCACACTGATCATTTTAATGCAACGTAGAAAGGAAGAACCGGGATTAGAAAAATAAAATCGTGTGGAAGTTCACAGTTGAGGGACATTGTTTCTGGTGGGGGGGGGTGTTGGAGGATAGGTAGGATTTAATATTCCACAGGATTTTTTTTTTTACAACTTTATTGAGATATATTTCTCACAACATAGACTTTACTTATTTCAGTCATCTGTAGGAGGTTCATGGAGTTGTGCAACCATCACTACGAACTAATGTTAGCACATTTCCAGCACTCCAGAACAAAACCCCAGTTTCCCTTTCTCCCCATCCTCTGGCAATTGCTGATCTACTTACTCTCTGTGTCTGTGGATTTGTCCGTTCTGGACATGTCATACCGATGGAATCATACAATATGTAGCCTTTGGTGTTTCTGGCCTTTTTCACTTGGCATGAAGTTTCCCAGGCTCACCTAAGTTGTAATGTGTATCAACACTTCATTCTTTGTCTTGTTGAAGAATATCTCGTGGTTATGGATATGCCACATTTTGGTCATCCATTAATAGGCATGTGGGTTTTTCACTTTGGGCTATTATGAGACAATGCTGCTGTAGGGAATTGTGTACAAGTTTTCATTTTCCTTGGTTATGTACCTAGGAGTGGAGTTACTGGATCGCATGGAAACTTTATGTTTCATAGTTGTTAATATAGTGTTTTCATTGAAATCTGGCTTGGGTCTCAGGATAGCAAAAACGTATCCTTACTGCCAAGTCTAGACTTGTGAATTCTAATTTTCACTATATAGAAATATTTTCCCAAATATCCCTGATGTCACATTCACTTTTCTTTTCTGAATCTGCTTTAACCGAATTTTGAGTGTTCTGCTTTTTTTTTTTTAGCTCTGCTAGACATTGTTTTTAATGAGAGAGGACAGATGCATTTGGAAACCTCCTTCAGCACACTTTGGCTAACTAACTTCATGGATAAGAACTAGATGGAGCCACGTGCTTCAAAGATACTTAGCACTTAAAAATCAGGAGACATGAAGC
Source organism: Mustela putorius furo (assembly GCF_011764305.1). Lineage (NCBI taxonomy): Eukaryota > Metazoa > Chordata > Mammalia > Carnivora > Mustelidae > Mustela > Mustela putorius. The sequence continues at coordinate 7,936,380 of NW_025421490.1, read as the reverse complement.
TGAGCTGCTTCTTAGCTGTGTGTCTTTGGGCAAGGCACTTGCCTCAGCAAGTCAGCCTCCTGATACCTACAAGGAGCATAAGCATGCTTGAATCGTGGTGGTGTTAGGAAAGTGAGTGCGATAGATGTGAGCAGGCTTTGTACACATCAAAATGTCGTAGAATTACAAAGGGTCACTATGTCCATGTACAATACATGTTTCGTCATATATCTTGTTGGTTTTTTAAAAAGATTATTTATTTATTTATTTGACCCAGAGAGGGAGCTCAGAAGTAGGCAGAGAGAGGGGGAGGCAGGCTCCCCGCTGAACAGAGAGCCCAATGCAGGGCTGGGTCCCAGGACCCTGAGATCATGACCTGAGCCAAAGGCAGAGGCTTAACCCACTGAGCCACCCAGGCCCTCCAGGTCTAAGACTCACTTTTGTAACTCCTATTCTCTTTTGTTTATTTGGCCCTAACAACTCAAAAGATAAAAACAGGTCCAGTTCCAAAGCAAAGAGGAAGTGTACTTCAAGTCATTCTTTATATGGATATAAGAGATTTGCATGGTAATCTTTACTTTTAATTCATATACAAACCCCCCCCCCCGAATTTGTTATAACAGTTTCCATGGTTAGTTTTCCATGCTGACAGGTGAACAGTTTATTTATTTCTGTTCGAGTAGGGGTATCTATGGTTATAATGATAAGCCCTGAAGATTTAAATGCTGAATATGTTGGAAGCTTAGCAGTCACAAGTTTACACAACAGATGGGGCAACTGGCCGAAGAAAAGAAAGCCCAGAAAATATCGAGGGTAATTTATGTCATTTGGACCCTAAACGATGTTGGGGAACTTAGCAATGGTAGGGAAAAATACTCAAATGAAAATGATCAACTTCCTTCTTGAATTTCTTTGACTCAGGGTTTTCCTAAAATTTTTGAAACCATAGTTAAACTTGAGGTAGCTATTCAACCTTTATTTTATAGCAGAGAATTCTAGAGATAGCTATTTTCCTTAAAGCTTTTCTGTGTGTTTTTGGAAGTTGACTCTACTTCATTAATTTTGTGGGTCTGAGATCACTTTTCTGCAAATGGCAGTTAAGCTGTTTTGCTCTTATGTCAGAAATCAGTCCCCGCAGATTTGCAAAAGAGCCATTTTATTGCTAAACGGAGGGAGTTTTGCACTGTCTTACGTAAACACAGTTCATGTAAGAAAAATGTAAATTTCCAGTGGTACTGATTAACTAAAGCGTTCTATCCAAAAATGCAAACAACAGTAACAAAACATAGATAAAATTAATTCTAATATAAACTCTGTTTTTGGCAACTCGGCACTGATGGCAGGTGAGGTATCTTTGCTCTATGGTTATATATTAAAGGCTAGATTTATACTTATTTTTATATTAAAAGATTTATTCACCACCTGCTACGTGTGAAGGATGGTGGAACCAGATCGCAGTGATGGCCTCGGGGCTCAAGGTTGACACAAGTGTGTGGCTTTCAGGTTGTACTCACACCATAGCTAAAGAAGGATCACTAGCTAATATTAGACCAAGTAGTAATTTAGTAATAGGGGTCTCAAGAGGTTAACGAGGTCATCATATGCATTTTAGCTGAACCAATGCCTAAACATCCCCGTGGCTGAGCATTTCTGTATCATGAAAGTGTTTTCATAAGGAAGAAGATTCCCCCCCTTCACAGATGGTCTAATGCATGCTGTCAGTACTTCCTTTGTTGTGTTTTTTGTTTTGTTTTTTAGATTTTATGTATTTATGAGAGAGAGAAAGAGAGAGCGAGAGAAAAATCTGAAGCAGACCCCAAGCTGAGCCCAGAGCCTGATGTGGGGCTCGATCCCAGGATTGTGAGATCATGACCTGAGCCCAAACCAGGAGTTGTCAGATGCTTAACTGACTGAGCCACCTGGCACCCCAGTACTTTGTTTTGACCTAAAAGCTGTGACAAATGAAACTGTTAAGGAACTGTACACACAAACCACTTTTTCTATCAAAAAGTTAAGTGTCTGTTAAGTGTCTGCCTTTGGCTCAGGTCATGATCCAGGGTCCTGGGATTGAGCCCCGCTTCGAGCTCTCTGCTCCATGGGAAGCCTGCTTCCCCCTCTCCCACTCCCCCTGCTTGTGTTCCTTCTCTTGCTGTGTCTCTGTCAAATAAATAAGTAACTAAATAATCTTAAAAAAAAAAAACGGTGTAAGAATTAATAATACTGCATAGATAGTCAGGGGCCAACCATTGTGGGAAAAAACCTTCCCTCAAAGAAGTGTGTGTTTCTAAGACTTCAGTGTCACTGACGTTGGGCGAAGACATGGATGGGCTCTGGTGGGTGACGCTCGGGGCAGTTCCTAATTCCCTCATTGCTTTTAACCGGTAACTAACTATTGATTTTTGCTTTAGGCTTAAGCATTGCCTATGCTTGCTTTACATCTTAACAATTTTTAATAAGAAATTTACATAACTGACTCAAAAGCCATAAAAGGAACCTTACTGTTTTGTTTTCCTCCCCCAGTTACTTGGACATAGGAGAAATGAAGAGGAAACCTATGGAAGTTGTTAATACAGAGGTAATGCCAGTGACACTTGGAAGACTCCAGTAAATCACAATGCCATTTTTGTATTTCTTACTGCGTATCTTAGAACTTGGATGACATTCTAATCATTTATAGACAAAAGTATACATTTTTCAGTCTTTTGTTTTTGCTATAGCTAAAGAATGACCGCTGGTTAGAATCAGTAGCAAGTAGTACAAAGTATATCAGTGCACTGGTTTGGGATGGAATTTTATATGAAGGATACACAACTGTTCCAGGTCGGCCACCTTGCTGGAAATTGGTGACCAAGGCCAAATTTCTGCGCTGGAATTTGAGGTGTGTGAGTTCTTTAAATGTGAGCATTTATTTCTCTGGGCTCTAGGTGTCTGAGGAGGACGTTGGCAAGGTGCAACAGATGTGCAGTACATTTTTTGATAACCCTTTCTTAAAAAGATCATCCTTGGGGGAAGTGTTCCCAAGGGTTCTCATTTAAGTGCCCAGTGTTCTGCTGAAGAGCAGTAGCGCTTAGTGTCTCTTACCTGCGGGTCTGTGCACCTGCCCCCGGACAAGATTCTGACTGGTGGTGCGCATCTTACCTGTGAGAAACCCACCCCTTCCTTCTGACTAGGAGACTGCGTTTCTTCCGCTCTATTTCTCCCTGGTGATTCCCTCGTCTTCTTTCTTCCAACTGCATAGACCCTGCTGTCGCCTTCCATTTTTTCTCAGCCCTTCCCCACAAAGCCTTCCAGAAGAGTAAAGAGAAAGAAGTGGAAGAAATTTGGGCATGCCGGGGAGATGGGAGAGGTGGCAGGAAGCAGCGTGTCTGTGCTCCTCGACTCCCCAAGCCCCGCTCCTCCCTGAGGCCCGCAGTCCCCCTTCTGTCCTCCAACCCTACCTCCCAGTCTAGACATGGAGGCATTCATCCCCCTCCCCTTGCATTCTCCGGTCTCGATTTTCAACACAGAGACCTCCCTCCCAAAGTCCACACCAGGACCCACCAAACGCCCACTTTGCGCAAGAGGAGCCCCTCCTTTCACTGCCAGAAAGGGAGAGTTTTGGGGTTCCTGGCCTCCCCAAAGGGAAGTGTGAATGCATTTTCTCATCAAGATAGCACTTGAACTCTCAGTTCTACTGTATTATTCCTGTTTGAAGGAAAGGACTAGATTTCTGAGCTGTTCTGAGAACCTGCTATGTGTGTAATTCCTACTGGGGGATGTACCTCTCTTTTCCACGACTGATGTACAATCAAACTTTTAGAATGCAACAAGTTTAAGGTTAGAGGACTATCTGTGTTCAGAATTTGAGAACAGGCTTGACGGACACCGGCCTTTCATAGAAGCCACAGATGCTTTTTTCTTGATCAGAGGTGGTGATTTCATTTAGCATTTGTGTCTACCAAGAAAAGGTGACACCCTTTTGTCAAAGGCTATGGATGACCCGCTGTTGTTTGGAAGAAGGTCACATATCTTATCCCCAGTCCCAAGGAAGGGTTCAGAGAATTCTTGAAGTGGGTCTAGAACATGGTTACGTGGAATCGGAGGGTGAACAAGTAGGTTCAAGGGGGGATCTGCCCGTGCAGTAGGAACACAGACCATGCTTATTCAGAGATGTTCCGGTATAAAGGGTGAGTAACGTTACTTATCAAAATTGGGGTATTTCCCTCAAAACTGAGATAATGTCATACTGTCCATATTGTCTGTGTTGGGCTTAACAGAGACCATCCCACCGGGGCATCAGTCTGTTATCCTCGTTGCTAATCCCCAGCCCGTGTTACTCCTAGAAGGACCCTTTGTAGTTCAGAAGCGTTCTGCTGGGTGTGTGGCTTTGTGTCCTAGGCGCTGCGGGCCATTTGTGCACGTGGTAGGAAGCCTGGCCAGTGGGCGCTGGGAGTTAACAGCATTCCTTCCCGTCTCCCAGAGCTCCCGCACCCAGGTCCACAATATGATCTGGATGTTCTCTAGCTAGTTAATAATTTAGATACAATGGTATCCACTAGCTGACCACAGGTCACAGCAATGAGACTATGCGTGTCACCTTGACATTCGAAGTCCTTCTGTGGTTTCCGTCGTTGCTTTTCTGTTCCATGAGGCTCATCTTTGAAGAGACACTGAAAGGACAGCCAGGCCTGTTCCTCTTGCTCTTGGTGGCCATATCACCAGGACAGAGAAAAGCAGAACTCTACCGGGCCTCTGTCACTAACCCCAAAGAAGTGCACGATCTTATCTGGCCAACACCTCAGACGGCAGGAGGAAAGGGGGGAGAAGAAAAAAGAGATACGTCTTAAATACTGAGAAGGCATCTCTGTGGGGGTTAGCCCCTGCTCCAAGATGGGGCAGCACGGTGGGTGCAGAGCAGATGTCCCTTGTCTGCCTCTCTGTGGGTCTTTCTTTTGCTGATATCCAGATAAAGGAAGCTTCTAGACCAGGTGAACTCATGCTCCCAGTCCTCAGGAATTTTCTATAGCTGTCTTCTCATCTTTCTTCCGACACTCCCTCCATCAGTGGGGGTCTTCATAGAGATGGGTTGCTCATCTTCTGACCTTGGCAGCTCATCTCTTATTTATGCCTTCCTGGTCCTCTCTTTGCTTCCTTCTCCCCTCCTCTCAGCCCAGGTGCAGATCTCTTGTGATCCTTCCACATTCCAAGTTAACTCACCAGCTTTTTTCTTTCCTCTGCCACCCAGGCCAGCTGTGTTTCCTCTGCCCTCCGGTGCTAGAAGCCTCTAATCTGCACAAAGGGTGCCTCTCCCCGTGCTTACCAGCCCCACTGTGCTCTGGCCCTTTTGCTTTCCTGAAGGAGTTTCTCCTTGTTTCTGCACCTCATCTGCTTTGCCTTCACGGGACTGGACGCCTGTACCTCGCAGCACGTTGACAGGGCGCTGGGGGCAAAGTTCAGCAAGACACACAGAGCCTCTCACCCCCGGGAATTTAGAGTCTTGCTGAAAAGACAGATGTATGCCCATCTAGTACCAGACCGTGAGTGATTGCATTTGATAGGGTTTTGATCCAGTTTGTGTGGAGCTTTTGAAGGGGTCTTGACTCCATCATGTTGCAGCAAAGGCTGAACCGTGGCTGTTCTGTGTTTCCCATATAAATGGGATGTTACAGAAAACCTAAAGCACTTCATGGCCAACTTCTGTTTCGATTTTGTTGTGGGGATAAAATTAGCTGTCGTTGAGCCTTTGTGTGATACGGTATCGTGTCTCCAGTGTCATTTGGAGCCGAATGAAATGAATGTTATGACCTCACGAGGATTTATTGGCCGCCTGCTGTGTGCTCGGCTTTGTGCTTGTCCCCTGGGAGCCCAGCAACAAGACGCTGTCCTCATGGACTAGACCACTCTCTAGCCTCTCTTGCTTGCTCGGATGGATTTTAACTCCATTGGCAATGATCTTTGTTGAAGAACTTGTACATTTGTTTGATTCAAGGCCCTCATTTTGAGGGCTGAGTGGTTTTTGAACTGGGTATCAGACTTCCCCATTATTAAAGGTATCTTGGTCTCCCAGGCCAGTTCAGGCTTGGGCCTTCGACCTTCCTTCTCCGCCTCCCCTGTCTTCTTCTCCCTGTGTCTGGTTCTTCCCTGCTCTACCCCGAATGCAAGTGTCCATCGACGTCTAAAGCAGAACAGCCAGAGCCTTCTTTTCTTGACTCTTGCCACTCAAGAAAGTTCTCAGAGTCAGCAGAAAAGATCATTTTTGCCCATTTCTCACATTCCTATTTCTGAAAAAAATGAAGGATCTGTTTGGGTTTCTCCTGTGCGAGCGGAGGCAGTAGACACACGTGCACCTCACGACCAGCGGACGAACGATCAGGCTTGTCTTGGTCTGAGTAATGTGCCCACGAAAAATGTCTGCTCCCTATAGTTTTGAGAACTGGGGCCTTAAAGAGAAGTCTGCCAGTTAAACTCTGAACTAGGACCCTAGCGAACTCCTTCCCGAGGAAGTGGGGTCCTCCTTGTTGGATGGGCCATCAGGTTGAATTCTCTCTCTTTTTCTTTTTTTAAAAAGATTTTATTTATTTATTTATTTGAGAGAGAGAGAGAGAGAGAGAGAGAGCATGAGAGAGGGGAGGGTCAGAGGGAGAAGCAGACTTCCTGCAGAACAGGGAGCCCGATGCAGGACTTGATCCCGGGACTCTAGGATCATGACCTGAGCCGAAGGCAGTCACCTAACCAACTGAGCCACCCAGGCACCCTGAATTCTCTTGAATCCACATCCCTCATCTTGGATGTTCAATTATGGAGAACTGGGGAGAATTCTGTTTCTTCTTAGTGGGGAGGAACACTCGCAAGGGCCCCTGAGACACATGAGAGTTGGGATGAGAGATTTCGGGAATATCAAAACTGACAAGTTTGGGGTAAAGGGGGTTGCGCATACTTAAGGTAGGTTCCTCTGGGGCATAGCTTTAAGGTTTTGAATATAATTCTTAAAACTTCATACTTCAGCTTAATCATTAGGTATAATCTCTAATGAAACATACTATGAGAGTTGCTACTTAAAGGCTTTTGGTTGGAAATGGGATTCTAGGCATTAAATGGGGGTATAATTATTAACCTTGCTGAGGGGAAGACATGGGGCTTTCTGATTTAACTCACTAATCTTTAGCCTGGGAATTCTGGGTTCAAAGGGGGAACTGCTATATAGTAAAAAGTCCCAAATATTTCTTTCTTTAACTTAGGGAAAGATTTCCAGATTATGTTAGACAGGTTTACTAATTCACTGAAGAATCAAAGAAGGTAAAACCCACATCTGTGAGATCTTGCAGTGATAATCGAGGCCCCTCCCCAGTCTTCTATTTCTTACCTTCCCCCGCCTCTCTAATGTAACTGCTAAGTCAGAGGTGTTTTTCCAAGGATAGTAAGTGCCCGTCAGTGGTCATGGTGATTCCAAGGTGAGTATGACCTTGTCAGGGCTCTATGAAGACAAAATTGTATATTAAAAAACCAACTGGTTATACTTCATTTCCCTTTCACACTTTCTTGTTTTACTTTTTTTTCTCAGTATTGAGCTGTGTACGTGTGTGTGTTGGAACAAGAGTGGGAAAGAAGTGTTTATGTCAATCGGGAAAACATTGGTCTAATGAAAAGTATCCATTAATAACCCTACTCAGCTCTGATCCAAAGGTAAAGGATTAGTGATTTTAGTTTGTCCATTAGCCCGAATCATGACTTTTGTTCCAAATATTTTGTATTTTCTATTTGGCATTTAGACATGATTTTTAGGAGATTGAGTGTGAAAGAGAAAGACATGTAATTAGAAAATGTGTAATTTTAAAATTTATGGTAATAAGCTGTTCTAAGCAAAGGCAGACCTAAAATAAACATTTGGAAAATAATTACCAGCCATTTAAGAAGAAAACAGAAAAAGTATCTAATAAAATAAATTGCTAACTAAATGTATGTGTTTTAAAATACCACTTAATTGAAGTGTCAAACTGTTCATAATAAAACACTTAAGCACCCACTATACAACAAAACCTACTGAACAGAGAAAGACTTCTTGTTCTTATACTGCATGGGATTCAGACACATAAAAGATGAAATTTTAGGAATGTGCACTAGGATTCTGCCACGGTATACCAAGCTTCTAGTTGTGCACTTACTCGAAAATCAATACTTAGTTTCATGTTTTAGGATAATCATTAGAAGGAGCTTATTGAGTTTTATGCTAAGGTCGAAGGGACTATTCATGATGGATGTCGGAATAATCAGGAAAGCATGACTAGACAAATAGCAAAATATAGCCAATGAAGGCAAATAAATTCTGCTCAGCCATTTATTGAATACTGCCCAAGAATGCTTTCACATTTTCTCAAGATTTAGCAAGAGCCTGCTGACTGCCAGCCAGGGGGCTAGATTCCGGCCATACAGACATAAAAAGACCCTTACCATGTGCAGATCAGAAAATAGGATAAGGTAATTGTTGTAGGAGGATGCTGGAAAGAGTTTGAAGAGATAAGATGCACTAAAAAGAAGAAAAAGATTGAAATATAATACCAGTGATATTGTTATTATATTATATTTACCCTTGTTATTCCAAGAGGAGAAAATGATTTATTTAGACCTAATTCTTAACTGGCTTCAGTACTTACAAAGAAGGTGGAAACTAGCTCTTCTCCATCACAGCTGCGTACCAAAAGGGGGAAACAAAATCAAACTACAGGGTGAGGGGCTGAAGAATTTAAGTCAGATTGGAAGAAAACTTCTTAAGAAAATTGGTGATGACTACCAAGCAGTTATTGAAAGAGTAGGTCGTGTCTCCTTTCCACCTGTTTCTAACGACAGACCCATTCTTCTGACTTGCATACCAAGATGGCGGAGCCGAGTTGAGATTGCCATGAGGTTCAAAATGCGACTCCAATCCAGGTTTTGCAGGAGCCTTCCTGGGAGACTAAGGAAGACCGTGCTTGGGTTGTCATGCCCTCCACGGAGGGGGCCGTGTGTGGGAGAGGGCTGCTGGAGTGAAGGTACCCCATCATCTTGGACAGATAGAGCAACCATCCTGAGAGATGTTTCAGGGTTTTCCCCCCACAGTGTACATCTGGGAAAAAAACCCCAAGAGGGTGGTATGTGAAAGGAATAAGAGAAGTGAAACTCAGAGGAATCAGTGACGAAAAACAAGCATATAACATCATCTGTGATGATACACGGATTTTTGATTATGGTATTAAAGCTTGTCAGTGTATGCCTAATTTTAAATTTTATTTCCCTTTAGTTTAGAGCAAATTCTGTGTGTGTGTGTGTGTGTGTGTGTGTGTTTGTGTTTTCTCTTTTATTCTCACATGGGCTACTTGTAGAAGCTTTGTTTCAAAGACGTCTTGGGCATCTTGGTCGTTTCAAAGCCCTTGGACGTCTGCCGGTGGATTAGCATGGAAATGAAGCCAGGGACTTGTGCTTGGACCCTATGGGCCTCTTAGTTCTACTGGGTCTGTGCCCCAGACTGACCCCCAGACAGCCCCCGGCCCTCTCAAGTGTGGTGCTGGTGAAGGCATGGGTGAGAGTGTATGTGTAATTTAGCTTACCTCTATCACAGTGCTGGAAAAACACCTATAAAGTTCTCTATCTCGAAGGTAGGTCACAGGCTAATAGTCTTATCTTTATATACAAAATAACAGATTTCAGCCTACTTCAAAATGGATGGATGGCAGTGTTTTTTTTAAGATAGGGTTATTGGGGTGCCTGGGTGGCTAAGTCAGTTAAGTATCTGCTTCTTGATTTTGGTTCTGGTCTTGATCTCAGGGTCACAAGTTCAGGCCCCACATTGCGCCCTATGTTGGGCTTCCCACTCAGTATGGAGACAACATTAAAAAAAAAAAAAAGGCTATTTATTGGCATTTGGTTGATTTCAGCAGGAAGTACAGAGGTGGTGTGCCTTGGTGTCTGGCTTGGTCAACAATGCGAATTTCGTTTATCATTGTGAAAGCCTCCTTTATAAGCAGCCGCCCAGATCAGGCTCAGATGTCATCGCATGATTGCATAGTTGGGATGTTTGGTTTGTTGAAACAAGGTTGGTTTCAGCCCACCTGGTAGCTGGGAAGTGGGAAGTGATTGTGGGAGAGAGAAAACCAAATTGATTCGGCATATTTGCAGTGTCTAATGTTTAACCTGGGACATTTCTGTCTAGGAAATTTCTGACGGCCACCTGTGCTGCTGGGTGTGTGTCTCATCTTGATCTTGAGTTTCAGAGACTTAGGAACTCCCATGGCCATCTTTCCTGTTTCAGGTTATACAACCTAATGTAACCAGGCTGCTGACTTGCAGACATTTTACAAAACAAATCATCTAATATAACCCATACTGTAAAGTGTACGTTGATGGGTCAAAGGCCGTCTTCGCAGCCTGTTTTCCTAGATGGGAACAGATCACTAGATTTCCAGTGCTGCAAGGCTTGCAGTAGTGAGTAGGGGCTCTCCCACCGCTGCTTTTGAAAACTGGATGAAAAAAGTGATTGGAAATCTCAACTTTAAATTATATATTATATATATTACTATGTGTACGTATTACTATAGCTTTTAGTACGGCTTTTGCAAGTGGAGAGCTTTTTTTCTCATGACTGCTCCATTGGCTGATACTTAATTGAGTCAAAGAGTATATGGAAATTGAATTAAATTACCTTTCTGTGAGGCAGTGCTTCTCCTGGTCAGACTGCTGTTCACTTGTGTTATTCCGGCTTCAGTTAATTTATCAATAATATGGATTAACCTTGGCTCTTCCCAACTGGTGGTCATGCGATGGGTGTGGATATAATGGCGTGCCGGGGATGTGATCTGTTCCTGGCAACTTTCAGCATTTTAACTCGGTGACTTGTCATTTATTTCTAAACTCTCCTCGCCTCCCCCACCTTCGTAATTCACCTGTTCCCCTATAACCATGGTCAAATTATAATTCTCCATTTGGGAATTCCCTTTGCTCTACTTTCTGGTACCAAGTCAGTAGGGTTGAGTGCATCCAATTTGGTGGTAGTAGGACATGCCCAGTGCCTACGATAAACGTATTCATTCGCAGGCAGTCCTGGCTAGACGTGTACCTGTAATCTGGTAACAATGTTGCTTTAGCTTGTGTGTTCCAGATACCAGGTGGCCACTGTGAGTTATAGGCAGAATCATGAAATCACCACGGCAGTCTTCTCGTGCCCCATCTAAGCAGTCCTAAAGACTTTGGAGCAGATGGCTGTGTTTCCAGGGTGTGGGGAAGGGGGGTCTGGAGGTGAATTGCTCTGTGTCTCTGCTGTTATTTTTGTCTTCCTTTCACGGAGGAGAAAGTTGGGAGCTTTAGGGAATGACACCGATCGCAAGTTTTATGGATCTTTTTGGTAGTAAAAAAAATTAATATCACAAATCTTTTCATCCAAAAAAAAAAAAAGTATCGCGCCCCAATTCATGTGCCAGGCATCCTGCTACATTGGGTTTACAAGGGCAGGGAAACCAGACAAGGTCATAGCCTTCAGGAAGCGGATTGTTCAGTGGAGGCCGACAAGCTGTCAGAACAGAGCACGCAGCCCAGGGGACGTGGGGTGCAGGAGGGGCGGTGACCAGAGCCAGGGGGCTCCTGAAACGTTTCCTGGAAGAAATGGCATTTCAGTGGAGACCTGGAGGGATGAGCGGGTGTCAGCCAGGCCGGCAGGGGAGGAGGAGGTCCCAGCAAAGGGAGTAGCCTGTGTGAACCTCTGCAGATGAGGGAACGTGGGGTGCCTTCCGAAACTCACACCAGTTCTATGTGGCTGAAGCATGGAAAGGCATGGGGGGTGGCAGGGAGGGGTTGGGGATAAGTGATAGGTGAGACTCAGGAGGTAGAGGGGATCCAACGATAAAAGGTTTTTAAAGGAGCTTTGGTGTTCTTCTAAAACCATTGGAAGTTATAGAAGGGGTTCAGCAGGGGGTTGACAATATGACCCTTGCTGCCCCAGCAAGGCAGGAGGTGGGGAGACCACTTAGTGGAGAGGACCATGGTGCTCGCGATCGGGGAGGCGGAGGAGAGGGTAGAGGGACCGGATTTGAGAGGCAGGACTCTCCTGGAGAGAGCTTGGTGGATGATTCTCGGATTTCTGGCTCTGTCAACAGGATGCATGGTTCTGTCATCAGTGGGAAGACAGAGTCCCCTTCGTGGAGACAGGGAGAATAGTTTGTTTTGTTTTTCAAAGATTTTATTTGTATAATTTAGAGAGAGAGAGTGAGGCGAGGGGCAGAGGAGGAGGGAGAGGGACAAGCAGACTCCACACTGAGTGTGGGGCCTGACGTGGGGCTCGATCCCACGACCCTGAGATCATGACCTGAGCCGAAACTAAGAGTCAGATATTGAACCGTCGGAGCCACCCAGCATCCATGAACCCCCGCCCCCAGCTTTTTTTTTTTTTAAATAACCATGACATCCAGAAATATTTGAAGTCTTAACTGTTTAGACATGGAGCCAACCCAAATGTTGGGAGTTGAACAAAACCAGAGCCCGCCGTGGGGAGAGAGGGAGAAAGAGAGAGAGAGAGTTTCTTCACCATGTGCTTACTAGTGTTCCAAGCCCCTCACAAAGATTGTCTAACTCAGTCCTCACATCAGTAATGATTGTTACTATTCCCTTTTTTAAAAAAATTATTTTTACTTTTTAGAGATTTTTATTTATTTATTTGACAGACGGAGATCACAAGTAGGCAGAGAGGCAGGCAGACAGAGAGAGGGGGGAGCAGGCTCCCCGCTGAGCAGAGAGTCCAATGTGGGGATCATAACCTGAGCCAAAGGCAGAGGCTTTAACCCACTGAGCCACCAGGCGACCCTACTGTTCCCTTTTGCAGAGGAAGAAGCTGGTGAACAAGACATGGTCCCACAGAGCTCATAGCCGAGAGGCACCAACTGTGTCTTGTTTGGTTTTGAGAGGGTGATGAGACGGTGAAGAGTCTTACTTATTGATTACGCTTTGCTTTAATGATGACAGGGAAGAAAAGATACATAAAGAAGACTACCGTTGGGAAGTGAATCCAGAAAAGGGGCACAATTTTCTTTCAACATCCTTCACACTCTTTAACAAGTTACCGTTAATCACAGGATCTTGCCTGGCATTATTTTAGTTGTGGTCTCAGGGGACTGTTTTTTTTTTTTTTTTTTAAACCTTTGCTAATATTCCCTCTAGGACAGGATATTTATGTTGAATATTTCCAATACAGCACTTGAAATGGCTTTGGCATGTCTACTTATAAAACGGCTCCCCCAGGAAACCTAAAATATTTTTACATGGAAATTTACCACAGGGCGCAAAGAGGTTAGAGAAGGAGACATGGAGCCAAGAACCATGGATGAGTTTTTAATTGTCGTCGTGTTTACTGCTAAAGGGCCGTTCAGTCTCTTTAGCAGACATTCCGACCTGATGTGTAGCGTCACGGCTAAGAGAGCAGCCTTCGGGGTGGGTGGAAGGAAGGACCGGAGGCATCTGTGTCCGACCCGAATTGCATTTTCCCCCCACGAGATCTCAAGGTGTAATTCACCTGATCTCTGCGGACCTCACTTTCTGAAATGTCAAAATAATAGGACCTCTTCAAAGAATTGTGGCGGAGATGAGAAGCCCGTAGACCGGCGTTATGCTCTCTGCACTGTGCCAAGTGCATAGTTTGAACTTGGCCGATGGACATTGTGCCTGGCGGCTGTCGTGTCTGTCAGGGCTCCGTGGGTTGAGCAGCTGGGCAGTGGAATAAGCCGTCGCACTCGCTGCTTTTCCAGGCTGTGGCCTGAAGGGGAAAATGTAACCGAAGTTGCTTGGGGACGACCCACCCATCACGGTGCTGCGGGGTGCTTCTCTCTCCCTCTGACTGGGGTGCCCCAGACTCCATGCCTGATCAACAGTTGGGGTGATCATTTTATAAATACATGAACTCGCTTGTTTGTGAGGCTGAGTCTCGGCATTGTTCTCCCGCAACAAAACTTAATAGCATCGACAGTGATTGACTTTGCTTTTGGGTCCTGGGTGTCAGGAGGTCAGGGAGGACCCAGCAGAGAGAGCTTTCCTCTGCTTCAGTGTGTCTGGAGTTCAGGCTGTAGGCTTGAGAGCTGCGTGTGCGCCGGGGTCCTTGGCAGGCTTGTTCCCTCGCGTGAGCGTAGCTAAGGTCACCAGCGGGGCTTTAGTTCCTCCGCACCTGCCCTGTCCCATGTGGTCTCCTTGCGGGGCTAGATGGACGGAGCATCTTTACAGGGTGGTGGCAGGGTGCTGGGGACAAGTAGGGAGAGGGAGAGACAGAGCCCGAGAGACAGGGCAGGGGAGGGAGACGGGGAGAGAGGGAAGGAAGAAGGGGGAGGTGGCGAGAGAAGAGGGGGAGGGGGAGAGGAGAGTGTGTGGGGGGGACTGGGACTGGCAGAGGAGGGGATGGAGAGAGAGGGAGACTCAGCGTCATTTCTACCTCCTTCTTTTCACTCCAGTCAGCATTAGGTCCTGTCCAAGGTTTTCAGGGAGGAAACAGATTTTACCTCTTGATGGGGAGTGGTGAGATTCTAGACAAAGCGGGCCAGAAATATTGCTGCGGCCATTTTTGGAAGATACGGTCTGCCACCCTGGACAGCTCTTTTTTTTTTTTTTTAAAGATTTTATTTGTTTATTTGACAGAGAGATCACAATAGACAGAGAGGCAGGCAGAGAGAGGGGGGGGGTGCAGGCTCCCCGCTGAGCAGAGAGCCCGATGCAGGACTCGATCCCAGGACCCTGAGATCATGACCCGAGCCGAAGGCAGCGGCTTAACCCACTGAGCCACCCAGGCGCCCTGGACATCTCTTTTGCTCACAGCATCTCGATATGCTCATTGCCTATCTTCAGACATCCGTGGGGTTGATGAAACCCCTGTGAATGAGCACACAGGCTCTCCTGTCTCTCTCCCCCCTCCTCCTCTCTCCTTTTAGCATCCTGAAGGGCACAGTATACCCTTTTTTCCCCGACTGGAAGACATTGTAGAAGGAGACATTCCCTGGTAATATGACAAAAGTAGTTCCCTGTTTCCCACAGATAGCGTATAAGTGATGGTTTAGAACGTCCTGTGAGTTGAAGGTCTTCATCTATTTATTCCAAGCACGACTCCAAACAAGTATGCGTCTGTTTCATTCGTCATGGAAACCGCGTAAGGATTTTTTATTCCCTAATTGACGGGAGGTACATTTTCCTTTTCAGAAGCTGATGCATGTCAATTGTCATTGAAAGAAATTGATAGGGATTTTCCATGGAATTACCCCACAAAGCCATTTCTGTCGAATCATTTGCACATGGGGGGAGGTCTGCCCCTTCCCTTTGATGTTCCACCGTCCTGTCCTCATGCCTTATGTCTCCATACTGGGTTACTCACCGGGGAAGAGAGCCGGGCAGTCCTTAGGAGCTTATGATGTACGCAGATGGTGCTGAGAAAGGTTAGAAGACCCGAGAAACAACGCTCAGCCAAGACTTGGATTCTGAAATGGCTGGGTGTGTGTCGGAGGGAAACCGAGGGAAATGATCGGTCCCCAGATGGGATTCCCTTCCCGTCTTCACTCAGGTAGGAAAGAGCTTGTAGACTGGGTGAGATGACAGGAGTTGCTTGAGTAAAAGATGGGAGGGACACGGGTCGGGGCGCCGATGGAGGTCACGGGTCGGGGCGCCGATGGATTTCCGCGTGGATCGGGGAAAAACAAAGAGCCTCTTATTTCAATATTCCTTTTCTCCCCAAATGTTGTACTTGCGGAGAAGAGAAAAATGCTCCAGTTGCTTTTCACCATGATTCGTTTTGATGATTAAAATACCTGGTTTCGGGCACCTGGGTGGCTCAGTGGGTTAAGCCGCTGCCTTCAGCTCAGGTCATGGTCTCAGGGTCCTGGGATCGAGTCCCACATCGGGCTCTCTGCTCAGCGGGGAGCCTGCTTCCCTCTCTCTCTCTGCCTGCCTCTCTGCCTACTTGTGATCTCTCTTTGTCAAATAAATAAATAAAATCTTTAAAAAAAAAATAAATAAAATACCTGGTTTCAAAAAACCGCAATAAATTTAAGCTTTTGGGGAACTCAGCCGGGTACCTCTGTGCTAGGGGAGAGTTCATCACAGTGCTGAAAAACTGGATTCAGCCACAGCCTAGCCTTCTCTTACTCAGACTGAGTGGGCTCTCTTTCCTTGCAAATTCTCTGTTCCTCTTGAATCGTGGGATCCTGTCTGCAAGCAGTAATCTAGAAGGAGACGGCCCAGTCTCGAATCAGGAAGGTAGTCTGCATTACACCCCAGCAAAGCAAACTCACAAAGATCAAAATTCTTGAGTGTTCTTCGTGGTGGCCCATTTGAAAAGGCCAGATTCTTTAGGAGGCAAATCCCTCCTCCTTCAAAGCCAGACGGAATGACTCTGCAGTGCGAGATTGCGAACCAATGCTGTTTATATAGGGCGACCCTTTCCTTTGATTTCTTATGCCCTTCCCCATGGGTGTGAAGATTGCAATTTATCCCGTGATCCTTAGGGCAGGTTTTGGAGTCTTTAAAAGAAGCATGTCTAGAAGTTACAGCCTGGGGTTGTTTGGGAGCTGGTAACCTGGAAACCTAATTGCAACAACAAGCCAGCCGAACAGTTACTCTTCTGAGTGCTCATAATGAAAGCAATACCGGGAGGGATCAGCCAGGAATTGACTAGACGGTCCTCGCAAACGAGGCTGGCTTCTCGTTCACAGTTACTGCTAATTGGGGTACAGTAATTCTGAATCACTGTGTAGTGGAACTTTTTAAAAAAATCATTAAGTAATTCCACAATCCCTGGTAAAGTGTTTGCTAAAGACTTCAGTTGAGACGGACAGTGACTGAGCTACAGACCTTTTTCATTTGAAGGCGCATGGAGCTACTTTTTCTCCATATCCAAGAAAGGATAAAAGGCTTGCTTTCTTTAAGTAAATGTGTTTTTCCCTCCCTTCGGCGTTTCTTATTCTATAAGCACTACAACTAAATGGAAAGGAACACAGTGTGGAAATTAGAACACAAACAGCCTCTCTCTGTTTTATTCATTCATGTCTTCGTTTTGGCAGCACTATTCCTGCTGGTGCGAGAGCGGATAGTGCAGGGAAAGACTCACTGCTTCGGGGGCGGGAGGGCTGATTTTGTGTCCTCTCACTGCTTTCTTGAATTCTTCACCCTGAATGTGATTAAAGGGCCAAGGGAGGGAGACCTCCTGTAAAACCCAGACGAATCATGAGAATGGGTTGTTTCCAGTTTGGGGGCGACAGCAGGCATCCCTCCCTCCCTCTTCATTTTCCTGTTCTGCTTGGAAGCGAGGTGACCGACATGGACGGTTGCCCATGCTGTCTGTCTCCATCCAGCGTGTCTGTGGTTCTGAGCGGTCCCCATTCTTCCTCACCTTTATAATCGTGCGGTCACAGGGCAGAAGTGAGGAGTTGAAATGAAGCAGAAATACGGCGGGATTTCCTTCCAACGAATATTTCCACAGACCCAAGTTGATGACAAATTTAATGGAACTTGCTTTTTCTTCCTGATGTGATACTTCATGCTCAGGAAAACCAACACACAGACGTGATCAAGGCATTTCCAAGAAATGCCTTTTTGTGCAGAGGGAGCAAGGGTGAGCTTTCTCCTTCAATTGTGTTACTCTATATCTCCCGACTACTCCGTATCTGCGTATGTTCTGGGTAACAAAGCTTATCCCTCCTGGATGATGGCTCCGGGCCTTAACTTACATGCTTCTGCCAATAAGGGAATGGCCAATTGTTTTTATCTGAATGTCTCAGGTTAGCATGATGGTGGAGAAACGGCATGGCCTGGAGGAAAGAGTGTAAATTTTGGAACCAAGGAGGCCGAAGTTCTAATTCCGATGCCAGGACATAGCGTAGAGTTTCCTCATTTGGAACCTCATTTGTGTTGTCCTGTCTTGGCGCTGTGTTTATTAAAATGAGACATTAAGTGTGTGTGGGGGGGTCTGCTATGTGCCAGATGTTGAACAGGATGGAAAATGAAAAAGAGGTCCCCCCTCCATTGTCCAGGGATGAGCCTTCTTTAAGCAAGAATGATAGACGTGCTTTCCAGGGACAGTCGCGCACCACAGTGAAGCCCCAAGTTGACCAGTGTTCTGAGGGGAATGTGCTTAATATTGCCTTAGCGAGAGGGTCGGAGAGGGGACTCCCCCACAGGGCCTGGGCCTTAAAATATCGGTAGCTGAGTAGACACGTTGAAGATGAGATAAGGATCCCACGGGCAAGGACACAGAAGCATAGCATTTCACAGCTGCAGTCGTCTGGAGTTTGTGCCACAGACCCTTGGGGTGTGAGAGGCCGGGGGCCTCACATGATGGAAACATCCCCCAGCTATAACCACTCCCCAGAGCAGTGGATCTCAGTTTCTGGAACATTCTAAATATACAGACTTCCTTTTGCCCAGAGACCTTCAGATGTACATTGTGGCCTCAATTAGTTGCATTCACAAGCATCGCATATTTGGGTGTCCAGAAGCACAGCCAGGTGAACGTCCCCTATCCTGGGCTTTCCTGGAACCCAAGCTCCTCATTACTTGGAGATCTACTAACCTTAAATGTAGATTTACACAGGGGACTCTGCTTGAAAATCCCCAGTTGCTGGCAACTCAGTGCCAATAGGCAGGGGATTTAGAGTTACCCTGTGACCGGAGCAGGAGCTTGTCAAGTGTGTGCATGTACGGAGAAGGTATTCCTCTGTGCTCTTTGGGCATGTACCACGCATTAGTTACATTTTGGCACTCAGACTGTTTTTGTCCCCACTGTCAGGGAATTTATGCGTTACTCAGAAAGTGGTCTGTATTGTCCTCCTTGAAGAGGGACAACATTAATCTAGAATTCATTTTCTTGTGCTGGCCGCCTTAGCCATCTGCTGGAGAGTAGCCAGTGGTGGGTATATGAGTGTCTATCAAGCTGGGTAGATATTAAGCAAGCCTAATGCATGCAAGGGAAAGGTACATTAGTGTAGAGATGTAGCTTTAAAAACATGCTGTAAAGAATATTCCTTTTGTTCACTAGCAAGACCCTATTTCTTTGTTGTAAGTTTACAGTGTTAACAGATCGCTGCCAAGTGGACCACTGCGGCGAGAACAAATTCTGTCTGTGTGACTCAGACCCATGACACGTGGGCAGTTGCTAAAAAAGACCCCAACATATTAGCAGAGATGAGTTTCAAGTAAATAGGTCAACAAAGAAAGTGTCCGTAGAGATGCAAACAAAAAGCTTGGGTCCCGTAGAAGGATCTCAGGATCGAGAGTCAGAGGTGCTGGGCTGGGTTGTGTTGTGGCCCCAGCTGCCTTAACTCTGAATGGCTTGTGCATGGTCCCCCGTGAGCCCCCAGATGTCTGCTGCTGCTGGTGGAGGCATGTGAGCCCCTAGGAGCCCTGGGGGGTGAAGATGTCCCTGGGCTCACAGGGCGAATGGTCCATCCCGGAGGGACAACAGTCCCCAAGTGTCCTAACCAGAGTATAGGATGGTACGGGTTCAATGAGGATGTAAGTGGAAGTCTTCATACATTCTCATGGTGGTTTCTTTTTTTTTATTCTTAGTTTCAATTGATATGAATGGTGATGGGTTTCTTTTTTTCCTTCACATGCTAGATAAACTATGCCTTCTTTCCTCTGTTCTCTTGATGGCTAAGACACCTCTCAGCAGCTCTTAATAACCGTGGTGTCATGTTTGATTTGATGGAACATGTATAGCAAGCTTTAAAATTTGGACTGATTTTCTAATATCGCGGGAGCTCTCGTAAGGACCTCCTTTTACCGGCCGATGTGTTCGAAAAAGGAAGACTTACTTTCACATTAGTTTGGGTTGCAAAGGGAGATAGTCAATATATGGGCAAAATGCTGATTTAATAAATTTTCGTTTTAAATGACTTTTGGGTTAGTCAGTGCTGTGATTATGTGTAGCCCTTCTTGTCCCCATCGATGGGGAAGTTTTGTGGAGGTGGGCTTACTCACAACATTGTGAATTGTGTAGAGGTACATGTTTTCTTCAGGTACCTCAGTTAACCAGAATAGAAATTTTCTTTCTTCCCCTTTTTTCTTTTTTTTCCTTCTTCCTCACCTACTTCCTCCCTTCCAGGCTTCCTGGTTTTGAAACTTCCTATGAAACCTGAAGAACAATTTTAATGCTCCATTCCCACATATGATGATATTAAAAATTATGCTGATTTGTGGTCTAGGATCCGACCTGACAGTGGGAGAAGGAGGTCTGAAGTAATGGCGGGGAAATATATGGTAGTAAGATTGGTGAGGTTGTGGGACTGGAAACAGATTTGGGTCCTCTTACTTTAAAAATTGGAGACACCGTGAGAAAAACGTGACTCGTCTTGCACTTCTATTTATTTCTTGAAGACAGACCTTGCTGTTATGCTAAGGAATATACCCTTTTATGGGCTGAGAGGTGAGTGTGAGGACAGATTAGAGAGAGAGAGTGAGAAAAATGTTCTCCAGTAATTTATTTTCAAAAGTAATAAAAATCCACTCCACCTACTTGGGATTGTGGACAACTTTGTGGAACACATTTGCGGAAAACTCCTGGACTAGGACATGGTGCTAATGTAACTAAAATCTTTAATTCATTCTTTGTGCAACGGCCTTGCAGAGAGGGGCCTCCCGTGTGATGCGTGGAGGGCAACATGACCGCGGTCTTTCCAGGCGGGAGGGAAGGGCTAAGTTAGTTTCCCAAGGTGGTTAGTTGGTTGAGGCTTCAAGACTTTCAGGGCTTCTCCATAGGATGTATTAGAAACACAATAACCTACATCCCATGCTGCTTTTCCTGTCACTAGAAACACCTCCTGATTTGCCTCTTCACTGTCATGCAATTCAAGATGGTGGCCTGTGAGGGCCTTTTTGTGAAAAGGGACAGTATTGGGTGTGTGTGTGTGAATGCCCCGCTCCCTAGACAGTGCTGGTGTTTGATTTGAACCAAGTAGCTTTGGAGATTCTCGGTGTGGACTGTTCCGTGAGGTGAAGTTCACTCCAGGGACCGCTGAATTCAAGGCTTCCCCTGCACTAGGCAGACCGGGAATAAAATGAACTTGGCCTCACTGAATTGTATTTGATGGGAAACTCTTTCTTCTATCTCTTGTGCTCCTTGATTTATCCAGAATATTTTAGATACTGAAGTGCCAAGGCTCTTTGATGACTCCCCCTCACCCAAGCAATCCAGATGGAGAAGGAAGAGAAATAGGAAAATATGGAAGACATAGAGGGAACAGACTTTGATTTTCTCGATACCGATTATTCATAAGTGAGACATGAAGTGTCACAACCTCCGCACCCCCAGCAAATCTTAAGTCCTTCATGGGCCCAATACAAAGTTTATTTCTTCCCGTGTTTTCCTCAAAAGAATTGCATTCTCATTAATTTTCTGTTCTCAGATGAATGTACTTCATGCACGTAGGTAGGAGATAAGCTCACAGTGGGTGAATTACATCAACTGGAGTGTCACTGGGCCTGTGACAGCCTTGAACTGTCACTTTTTGAGGTTTTTTTATGCTTTTAATTAAAAAATAATTCCTCACTGAACCTCGAACATTCTTAATGCACATCACGTGTTTTGCCCTCCTGCATGGTGCAATTTTGATATAGGGGTGAGATTTTTTTGACCTAGCTGTACCCTACGGGAACACAGATATTTTCCCACGGAAGCCAAGTTCACTGGTTCACAGCAAACCATTGTTTCTTACTGTTCTGAGCTAGGAAGTCTGGTGTGTGAAAAAAGACCCCCACCTCTTGCACGTTGGTGACAAAACCCATGACTGATCTTCACGGAGACAACTGTGCTGTCTTCTCTGATTTAGGGGAAATCATACTAATGTATAAGTAGCTAATTTAGTGTCAGATGTAGCTCGATGATTTTTTTTCTTCTTTTCAATTTGTCTCTTGGCTTAAGCAAGCAATAGAGGATCCAGTTTCTCTGAAACTAACCCCCAAACCGAATACAGTCCCAAGACAGAAGTGCTTAAGGTCAGTCTAGTTACAAACGGAGAGACTATCGTTGATTTTCTCAGAAGGTATTTTTTTTTTCTTCTTAACATTTTAAACACAGAGTGGTGGTGTCTGAGAACTGGAAGAAGACGCCATGGGAGGCAAAGACAGGGTGAGGGAGGCCTCCAAGATATTAGATTTTTAGTTATGATAAGGGGGCATTGCTTTAACTTTTAATTTTGAAATAATTTTAGGTGGAAGTTGCCAACTAATGCAGAGAATCCTTTATCCGTTTACTGCCTCCAGCTTCCTTTGTTAGTATCTTACAGAAGCATGGTGCAGTTACTGATGGCAAGAAATTAAAATCGATACTGCCCCCCCTTGCCCCCCCACAAATCTTACCTAAATTTTGTCAGTTTTGACACTGATGTTTTTTCCTTCTGGTCCAAGATCCAATTCAGGATCCCACATTGCTTTCAGTTGTCATGTCCTCTAAGTTTCTACCAACTTGCTACTGTTTCTCAGTTTTACATGACCTTGACAACTTTGAAGGTCCCTTTTTTTTGTAAAACATCTTTGCCTTTGGGTTTTCCTGATGTTTTTCTGATGATTAGACTGAGGTTGTTCCCCGCCTGGGACATCATGCCAGAGGGTACTATTGAGGAAATAGAATGAAACACAGAATCTCCTCTTTCAATCCAGAAATTGTCTCCACAATGGCAGTGGCGAAAGAAAGCACTCTTATCATTGACTAAGCACCAGACCCGAGTACGGTGCTCCTCACAGGGCAGAGACTGCAAAGCCAGAAGGAAACCTTACTCTCTCATTTAGCCAAGCAGATGTCACCCACCATACACATTTTAAAGATAAAAAATAACGGCTCCTCAAGCAGAGGACTTGAGAACACACAAGTTCATTCTGAATCTTAGCTTTGAAAAAGTAAAAAAAAAAAAAAAAAAAAAAAAAAAATTTAAAGTGAAAATTGTATTTTCCCTAAGACCATCATTAAAACAATTGGATTTCATTTTTGTAAATTCTCTTCCACTTTTTCTCCATATATTTGTCTGTCTGGCTTTATATAAGTATATAAAGATATATTTATCTTTCTGTGCATAGAGAGAGTTGTAATTACAGAATACATCTTATACAGATTTTATATTGTCTTACATGTAGTTTATACATGCTTTGTATTTTTTACTGTATTTCATTTACATTGTTTTTCTTATATTTTTCACCATTACATAGTGTTTGTTATCACTTTTTATAGTAATGTATACTGTTTTATTGAGTTGATGCTATAAATTACAGTTACATTTAGATAATCTCTATTGTTTTTGCTCTGTGATATTCTAGTTAACAGTATGCAACAATATGTAGCTTTTTTCTACTTCTGAATTACTCAATCAGGATAAATGTGAGATGTGTCAGAGGGCACATGCGGCCCATTTTGTGCATGAAATTCCACAGAGTTTTAAAAAACTGGTATATTAATTTAATGTTATCAGTAATATAGTTTTCCCCCAAATCTCCTCGCATTGGGAGAATGGTATTTAATTTGTCTCCATGTGTAGGAGTTTCGATGTTCTCTTAACACTCTGAACGTGATAGTATTTTGGCCCGTGTTTCTCCTTGGTTGAAATGCTTCTAGCAATCTCTCAGGAGCGAGAAAAGAGGGATAGCAATTTTGTACAAGTTTTCCAGTTTTCACCAGTTACATCTGGATAATCCAGCTTCACGCCCTGATGCAGGTGTGGTTGGCGTTCCTTGGGCTCCTTCTCCCCTCTGCTCTGCCCAGCCGGCCTCCTCTCTGCTCCTTCAGGTCCGTGAGGGCCCCATGGAGTCCCCTCGAGGTTGGGTCCCGCGCCCTCCTCGATCAGACCCCGTGCATGTGGCGCAGCCAGTCGCCTGACCCCAGCGGTCTCCCTCCCTCAGCGGCTTGAGTGGAGCCGGTTCTGAGTTTCAGCGGAAGCTGGAAATTCTCTTTCCTCCCGTCCTAAATGCCTTGTACACATCCTGGCTTCAGCAAATACAGACCCAGGTGTGGACAGGAAGGAGCTTGTCCTAAATTAATTGTGTGTCTCCTGCAGACACTAATAACGCCGGCGGAAGGCTCCTCTGCACGTCGCGACTCCGCTTCCCACGCCCCGACCTTAACTCAGCAGCGCGCCGTGTCTCGAGCTCCTGTCGTGATGCTCGTGTCGCGCGCTCCCATGCTGTCTGCCATGACCAGTTCGGCCGGCCTTTTCCGGTCCTCATCTTATTCTGGCTCCGAGCAGCCGGCCCTCTCTCTTAGCTTCTGGAACATCGCACTCTCTTGGCTCACCTGCGGCCTGTCTGTCCGCTTCGGTCCTGTCTCCTGTGGGATGATGTCTCCTCTGTTGTGGGACCCCAAGGCGGCGTCCTGAGCCCCATCTTTGTTCTCCGCTCCTTCCCTGGGTGGCCTCACTCAGCGTCGCGGCTTCACCTCTGGTCACCCCCCCCCTCCCCGTTTGCCTCTCAAGCCCTGGCTTCTTCCATGAGCTCCAGCTCGCCTGCGGGGTGCCCCGCTTGGAGGTCTCACAGGTGTCTCCGTAAGGTCCCAAACGAGACCCTTGATTCTACAGCTGGGGTACATCTTCCTTCTCTGGCCCACGTGCAGCACCGCTGGACCCCCGCCTGCTCAAGCCTTTTCCCTCGCCGTCCACATGCTGCTTCTAGCAGGTTCTAATCTCTCCCTCTAATCTCTACCTCCACTATGTCTTGGCTCGATCGACTTTTTCTTTCCCCGCAGTCAGCCCCTAGGAAAAGCCCCCACCGTCTCTTCCCTGGATAACTCGCAGACGCCCTTTTGGTCTCGGAGTGACCCTTGTGGAAACCTGCCGTCGAGACTGCGGACACTTCGGCTGACACCGAGCCTCCCCGCCGTGGCTGGTGGGGCCGTGCCCGGTGCCTGCTGGGTTTGTCCTTTCCTGCTCTCCGGGGCACGCTCGGCTGCTCCCCACTAGCCTTACCTCGCCATGGCCTCATCTTCCTCAGAGCCCTTTTTTTCATCATCTGTGTTTATGTGTTTTTTTGGCTTTATTTATTTATTTTTTTAACTTTTTATTGGCTACTGATCCCTGAGCTCTATTCTTTGGGCTTCATGAGGGCGGGGATCTTGAGTCATTTACCAGGGAGCACTCAGCCCTTTCCCTGTGGCCCCAGACACAGTTGGTAACTGTGACAGCTGACGGGTGTCACTGAAGGAGTGAACCATCTACGTGGAAAGGAAACAAGCTTTCCTTGTTTGGGTGGAGGGTGTTTTCTGAGCAGTGTGAGTCCGAGACTACTGTTCTCACATCGCCTCTTCTACTTCAGATGCCATTATCAGCCTCCTTGTCCTGGGAGTGTATGGTTGCGGACGTGCCTCTTGTAAGCAATTGAAACGGAAGCTTATAGATGATTTTTTAAAAATATTTTTTAAAAAGATTTTATTTATTTGACAGAGAGAGATCACAGAGAGGCAGGCAGAGAGAGAGAGAGAGGAGGAAGCAGGCGCCCTGCTGAGCAGAGAGCCCCGATGCGGGACTTGATCCCAGGACCCTGAGATCATGACCTGAACCAAAGGCAGCGGCTTAACCCACTGAGCCACCCAGGCACATAGATGATTTTATTAAAAACCCCATTGACTGAGTTTCTCTAAGAGAGGACACCCCTGTTGGTCCTCCTTGATGTACGTAAAGATGTTTTGTTCCAAACCATAGAGATCTCAACTGTCTGAGCAATTCTTCGACACATAGGGTTAGCCAATCATATTTTTAATCGTTTTATTTCAAAAGCTTTACTTTTCGTTCGAGACAGGTTGCCTTTTGACCACATTTCAATATTTTGGGGTACTGTGGGAATTTGAAGGGAGTCGAGAGATGACCAGAATGCAGTCCCCTCCATCCTACGGCCAAGTGGGCATGGCCGCCCACGTTGGTGAGGTGACTGGCCTCGGTGACTCCGTGAAGACACGGGCTCCCCCCACCTGCCCTCAGCACAGCCAGCACGTGGGGGTGAAGACCTCAGAGCCCCTCCGAGCACCAGGGGCCCTTCCCTTGGTCTGTGCTGGTGGGTTAATCGCGTCCTTAGTGCTTGTGAAGGACTGAATGTAGATAGTGCACAGGCTTCAGTGGGAGTCCTGGGACTCGGGCACCTCGTCAGAGGCAGGTGGAAGCGGTTCTCTGCCCCGCCCACCGGACCCCGCACATACTCGGCATTGCTGACTTTCATCTCGCATTGTTACGGACGCGCTTTCCACTGCCCTGCATTCCTAGTGGAAATTTTACATTCCATTGTCTAGAGTAGCTTGGTAACCAAATTCCCACTTGGGAAAACTAAGCAAACAAAAAAAAAACCACGACACTGGCGAAATAGTAAAGCAAGGTATAATGAGTGAAGAAGGAATTCCAAAGAAAAGACAATTAAAAAATTAATATTTTTTTTAATGCTTGGTTGGTGGTATTTCCTGTAATTTCCTGTGAGTTCTCTTGGGTTAATCGGTTATTTTTTAACTTTGTCAGGGTCATACTATCCTCTTTGGCCCAGCATTAGGGAAACTCCTGCAGACTTTACGTATAAGGGCCTTAAAAATGTTCAGCTTTCTTATAAGGTAGTGCCCATTGCAAATAATATTTTTATAATAAAGATAATAAATGTGAGGTTTAGCACTATATATTCAGAATGTTTAGGATTATCTGATTTTTAAAAAATATTCTACAAGATGCAATAAAGAGAAAATTAAACAAGAATGCCCACGGTTTTAAAAATTCATGGTATGCTGGGAAACTGACTTGATGGTTCAAAACATGATGACGTTTGATGGCATTCTGCTTTTTAAGGCAAGATTTAGCAATCTGGACACCTTATTTAAATTTATAGTTATACTTAAGAGTTTTCCAAGAAATGTGGAACTTATAATTGATAATCTTTTAGTTCAGTTTTTAAGTGTTTTTTTTTTATGAGATGTTACTATTATTATTATTATTATTATTTTTTTTTTTTTTTAGAGAATTTCCATGTTCACAGCAAAGTTGAGGGGAAGATACAGAGATGTCTCATGTGCCTCTACCCCCACGCGGGCACACCTTCCCCATTACCAACATCATCAGTTAGAGTGGTACGTCGACACCTCACAATTGCCCGGAGTCCCTTTACATTAGGGCTCACTCTGGGCATACATTTTATGGGTTTGGACAAATTCATAATAACATGTCACTCTTGGGTCACTTTTAAGCTAAAAGGAAATCTTTTACCTTGCCATGCTTTTGAATGGCCACGTCCTTTCTTTGTGACTTTGGTTTGAATTGTTTTCCTGCTTTAAGGAAGGGAGGCATTCATTTAGAGAATAGTTCGAAAGACATTTCTACAACTGATGCCGAGGTGTCTTGTATTGGCAGAAAAATAACCCCGAATAAGAGATACTAATGCACACTGGACTGATGAATCCAGCTCCTTCCTCTGGGAATCAGCCCCTGGACTGGGTACAACAACATGGGGACCTACAGGGGACCCAGGTAGAGATGAGCGGTTTCATCAGCTCCTGGAAAACTAATTGGACCCTTCTGGGAATGTCCTGAACAGCCTGTTCATTATAATTAGAGACATTTTCTATAACTAGGTCCTCAGTGAAGTTAGAGTAGTTGGAATTTTTTCTTACTGTGTAATAATGAATATATTCTCTCTGAAGTATCCCAGTGGCTGGGCTGATTTTGCCCCCATGCCTTTCTGGGATTTCTAAATGTTCTGGGAGCTAAAGGATTTCAATGTTCATTCCCATTGGGGTTCCATAAGTTATACTGATATACTCATATAATTTATGGAACCTCAATGGGAACTGTCAAAGAGAGAGAAACCTGAGTGGTCTTGAGAAAATATGGGGTTCACTGAATAAGACATTCTAGATATACCTATTTATATATTTATAAATATTTACATAGATTTAGCTACAAATAATTTGAGAAAGATCTTATTTAAGTAAGTGTGAATATGCATCTGCTACTGTGGCTAGTGGCCCATTTCTGTCTCAGGCATCCTTAGCAGTGGGACTGAATCCTGCTTGGGCTGGGAATCAGAAGAAGTGGGGTCTTGGGTCAGCCACTTTGTCTACCTTGTGACCTTGACAAACGGAAAGGCTCATCATTTCCCATTTATACAATTAGAATAATACTCACCTCATAATGTCATTTTGAGGAACAGATGTCACTGTAAATGAAAGTATTTCATCTTTTTAAAAGATTTCTTTATTTGAGAGAGAGTGCCACACCCCCAGGACCAAGCAAGAGGCAACCGACCCAGGAGTTCAGTCTTTCCATGGAAGAGGCCTATGAGCTAATCTGAGGGGCAGGCTTCTAAATTACAGGTACTGAGGGATGCACTGGGATCTTCTCCAGAGATGGTGGAAGATGGATGCTATCTTCATGTTCTCCCCCTGCCATGATCCAGAGCACAGTGTCTCTTAGATGGGAGCTGGTACCCTGCCTGCTTTATGTCTAAAACTCTAGTTTTTATAACTGCTGCCCATTCCAGATCTCCAGGCTAGTGGGGCTTAGGTTTGCAGTCCCTGAGACTCTATCCAGGACTGTATATATCTGCATACGTTTAAAAGCTGCCATTGAAGGACCTGGATTCTAAAGAGCAAGAATCTAGATGCTGACAGCTTCCCCTTAGGGACCTTGAGAGGTCTTGGCACATCTTCAACTACTGGGAGCTTTTAAAAATATAATAATCTGCTCGGGCAAGCTCAAAGGTTGGGAGATGACAAAGGGCTGGGGCAGGGTTGAGCAGGGCTTGCCTGCTGCACAGAGCCGTTTCCCCAAGACTGGGAGAGCTGGCTGTTTCTTAGACTGTATGGAAACCAGCACAGAGAGTCAGGAAAAATGAAGAAACAGAGGAATCCATTCCAAATGAAAGAACAGGATAAAACTTCAGAGAAACAACAACAAGAAAACACCTTAACAAAGTGGAGATAAGTAATTTACACAATAAAGAGTTCAACATTTTCCAGGATAGATCCTAATCCCGTGTTAGGCTGTAAAAGTCTCAATTAACTTAAGAGGACTGGGATCATGTCCAGTGTCCTTTTGACCATAATGGTATGAAACTAGAAATTAATTACATGAAGAAAAGTGAAAAATTCACAAGCGTGTGGACATTAAACAACATGCCACTGAACAACCAGTGAGCCAGTGAAGAGATCAAAAGGGAAATAAAAAAATACCCGATACAAACAAAAATGGAAATAGAACATACCAAAATTTATGGTGTGTGGCAAAAGCAGTTCTAAGAGGGAGTTCATAGTGATAAATGCCTGTTTCAAGATATTAGAAAAGTCTCAGATAAAGAACCTAACATACACATTTGGGAACAAGGAAGAAAACAACAAATGAAGCCCCACATTTGTGGAAGGAAAGAGAAAACAGAGATTAGAGAAAAATAAATAGAGATTAAAAAAAAAAAACAATAAAGAAGATCAGTGGAGGGGCGGCTCAGTCGTTAGGCATCTGCCTTTGGCTCAGGTCATGATCTCAGGGTCCTGGGATCTAGCCCCGCATTGCATGGAGCTTCCTGTTCCGCGGGAAGCCTGCCTCTCTCTTTCCCACTCCCCCTGCTTGTGTTCTCTCTCTCACTGTGTCTCCGTCAAATAAATTAATAAAATCTGAAAGAAAAAAAAAAAGATCTCTGGAACCAAGGGCTGTTTCTTTGAAAAGATAAATAAAATTGACAAGCCTTTAGCTAGACTCACCAAGGTAAAAAAGAGGACTTAAATAAAATCAGAAATGACTGATATCACAGAAATGCAAAGGCTCATAAGAGACTACTCTGAAAAAACGTATGCCCCAAACTCTACAACCTAGAAGAAATGGATAAATTCCTGGAAACTTACAACCTGTCAAGACTGAATCATGATGAAATCCAAACATGGATTACTAGTAAAAAGATTGAATTGGAAATAAAAAATCTACCAAGAAACAAAAGACCAGGGCCAGATGGCTTCACTAGCGAATTTTACTAAACATTCAAAGAAGAATGAATATGAGTCCTTCTCAACGTCTTCCAAAAAAAAAAAGAAGAGGAGCTTCCAAACTCATTTTATAAAGCCAACATTATTACCCTGATACATTGGGCTTGATACCAAAACTAGACAAGGAATGCTACAAGCAAATTACAGGCCCATGTCCTTGATGAACACAGATGCAAAAATCCTCAACAAAATATTAGTCAACCAAAGCCAACAATACATTAAAAAGACCATATACCACAGTCATGTGGGATGTATTGCAGGGATAAAAGGATGGTTCATCATCCTTAAAGTAATCAATGTGATATACCACTATGTTAACAAAATGTGGATAAGCGAAATAAAATTAAGGATAAAAACCATATGGTCATCTCAGTAGATACAGAAAAAGCATTTGTCAAAATTCAACATTTATTTGTGATTAAAATTCCTGATCAAGTATATCATGAGCCCATAGCTGAAATACTCAATGGTAAAAAACTGAAAGCTTCCTCTCAGGTTAGGAGTAAGATAAGGTTGCCTGCTCTCATTACTTTTATTTAACATCTTATTGGACATCCCAGCCAGGGCAATTAGGCAAGGAAAAAAAAAAGGCATCAGAATTGGAAAAATAAGTCATTACTTGCAGATGACATGATATTATATATAGAAAACCCTAAAGATTTCACCAAAAAAAAAAAAACCCTGTTAGAACTGATCAGTGAATTCAGTAAAGTTACAGTTTACACAATTAATACACAAAAAGTTGTGTATTACACACTAATAACCATCAGAAAGAAAAATAAAGAAGGGCTCTTGGGTGACTCAGTTTGTTAAGAGTCTGAGTCCTGATTTTGGCTCAGGTCATGATCCTGGGTAGTGACATTGAGCCCTGTGGTGGGCTCTATGCTGAGGTGGAGCATGCTTAATGTTCTCTCCTCCCTCTGCCCTTCTCCTGCTGTGTGCGCACACTTGTGCACGTTCTTTCTCAAAGAAAGAAAGAAAAGAAAGGAAACCATCCTATTTATAATTGAATCAAAAAGAGCAAAATAGGTGTGCCTGGGTGGCTCAGTGGGTTAAAACCTCTGCCTTCAGCTCAGGTCATGATCCCACAGTCCTGGGATCAAGCCCTGAGTTGGGCTTTCTGCTCAGCAGGGAGAGTGCTTCCTCCTCTCTCTCTGCCTGTCTCTCTGCCTACTTTGATCTCTCTCTCTGTCAAATAAATAAATAAAATCTTAAAAGAGAGAGAAAAATACTTAGGAATAAATTTAACCAAGGAGGTGAAAGACTTGTATATTGAAAACTACAAGACATTAATGAAAGAAATTGAAGAAGACATAAATGAGTGGAAAGATATACCATGCTCATGGATGGGAGGAATAAATACTGTTAAAATGTCCTTACTACCCAGAGCAATCTACAGATTCAGCGCAATCTCCATAAAAATTCCAAAGATGTTTTTTCAAAGAAATAGGAAAAAAATTGTCCTAAAATTTGTATAGAACCACAAAAATCCCCAAATAGCTAAAGCAATCTTGAGAAAAAAAGAACAAAGCTGGAGGCACCATGCTCCCCAATTACAAACTATATTACAGGGGCTATAGAAATTTAAGTAGTATGGTATTAGCATAGAAAAAGACATATAGATCAATAAGACAGAATAGAGTCCAAAAATAAACCCATGCATATATGGTCAATTAATTTATGAGAAGGAGGAAAGTATATACAGTGGGGGTAGGGATAGTCTGTTCAATAGTGTTGGGAAAACCAGACAGTCATATGCAAAAGAATGAAACTCAACCACTGTCCCTCACCATTTACAAAAATTAACTCAAAATGGGTTAAAGAAACTTGAATGTTTAAGACCTGAAACCATAAAAATCTTAGAAGAAAACATAGGTGATAAACTCCTTAGCCTGGGTCTTGGCTATGATTTTTTGAATCTGACACTGTAAGCAAAAGCAACCTACTAAATGGTAGAAGATATTTGCAAATCGCAGATCTGCTAAAAGGTTAATGTCCAAAAGAACTCCTCCAACTCAATGACAAAACCACAAAACCGCTTCCCCCCGAGACAATCCAATTAAGGAATGGGCAGAAGATCTGAGTAGACATTTTTCCAAGGAAGACCTACAAATAGCCAGTAGGTCCACAAAAAGATACTTACGAGGCATAATCAATTAATCACCAGGGAAAGGTAAATCAAAATCACAATGAGGTATCAATTCATACATATTAGAAAGACTATTATAAAACAAAACAAAATAAGAAATAACAAGTTTTGGCGAGGATGTGGAGAAATAGCAACTCTTGTTCCCTTCTGGTGGGAATGCTGATTGGTGAAGCCATTGTGCAAAACAGTATGGAGCTTCCTCAGAATATGATGTGATCCAGCAGTGGCTCTTCTGGTATCTTTCAAAGAAAATAAAAACATTAACTTGAAAAAGCAATATGCATCCCCATGGTTATTGCTGCATTATTTACAAGAGCCAAGACCTGAAATCCACCTAAGGTCCATCAATGGATGAATGGATAAACCCTGTGATATATAAATTTAAAATGGAATATATTTGGCCATGAAAAAAAGGAATTCTTCCCTTTTGTGAAAACATGGATGGGTCTCCAGGGCTTCAAGGGCATTATGCTAAGTGAAATAAGTCAGAGGAAGAGAAATAGAAGATGATCTCTCTTATATGAGCCATTAAAAAAAAAAAAAAACCAAGCAAGCTCATAGATAGAGAGTATAGATGGGTGGTTGCCAGAGGTGGGTAGGAGAAATGGGTCAGGGGTCAAAACATAAAAGAAGAAAAGAAGTTATATAGAAAGGATTGGGGTATAAAAAGAGAAAGGATCATTAGAACATCACCTTTACTTCTCTTGCTCTAGTCTGCCTTCCAAGACTAACCACACTTAAAAATTTCACTCTGTAAGGGTGTGTACTTATATGTGTTACACACATACATGATGGGGGATGTTTACATGTAAAAAATCATGCTATTTAGCTTATCTCTCAGTTTCCATAGTCATGCTGGGAGTTGTAGTCCCCTACAACCTTCTACCTCCTAATCCGAAGTGGAACTCTCTTTCCGTTTATCTGAATATGGAGACAACAACAACTCTTTCAATTGGAAACACAACCTGATACAGGCAGAGCAGATGCCTTTTTGTCAGATTACGTACCGGTTAGTAGAATGTATTTCCTCAGATACGAAAAATAGTGGTAGAAAAGCCGTGTAATTCTTGTGTCTCTGAAGGTCTGTGTTCCTCTGAAGGTTAGAGTGTGTCAGCTCATAATAACTGAGATGCAATGTAATGCCTTTGGTAGAAATCCAAGGAGAGGGAGAGTCAGCTACTCTTTTGAGAAGTCTGGTTATTGTCCCCCTCTCTTGTCACACAGGCTTCCTTCAGCCCCTGCACCTGGAGTGTCTCCATGAAAAATGGTTTCATTCTGTGAAGCTTAGGATATAATCCTCAGCATGAACTATCCTCTGATAGAGGCATTTTCCAATTGTTAATTATCATATAAACAATCACCACAGGACATTGTACCATCACCATCCATCAGGCATCTTGGCCAGTCTTTCTTCCGTTTAAAATGAGTAGAGGCACCTGGGTGGCTCAGTCTATTAAGGGGCTGACCCTTGATTTCAGCTCAGGTCATGAGCTCAGGCCACTGGGATCGAGCCCCACATTGGGATCTGTTTCAGGATTCTCTCCCCCTCTATCCCTCCACATGCTTGTTCGCTCTCTTTGTCTTTAAAACAAACAAATCTTTTAAAAAATAGTAATACTGAAGAAAAAGGATAATTACTTAAAAAACTTCTTTGGACCAATTCCTAGTTTGGACGTGTGTCTGCTATATTGACTCCTAGGTGAGTTATTTTCAACTCTCGTGTCTTTTATAAATGGCCCTTTTCTTCTTGTTTATCAAAAAGTGGTAGACATTGATGACATATTTTGTAAAGGACTTTGTTTTCCTCTTTGATGCTGTTGTGCTGTCTTTGCAAAGTAGTAATGGCGTTTCCCCAGAGATTACCATTTGGAGAACCTCCTCTTTCTTAAATCCATACAGTAAGGAAAATAGAGTTGAAATCTTTTTGTGTGGTTTGGTGTATATTTTGCAAATAAATAGCTTCATTACATTTTCCCCACCCCCCCAAATGCCTAGGTTTATCTTTATTATGGGCAGTCACAAAAACCTGATGTATTTTTTAAATACGGACTTTAAAAATGGTATAGTGAGTGTTTCCAAGAGGTGAGCAGTCAGGAGATTTGGGGAGGGTGCTCCTTTAACAGCATCGTTTTCTCAGGTCCTGAGACTGAGTTTGATTTTCTTGGCCTAGATTTCGAGAGGTTTCAAGAGGTTTCAAAAGGCAGGTGGATCCTCTGAAGCGTTCAGCCTAACAGCCCAAGGGAGTGGCATTGCCTCTTGGTTAATTAGTTCATGGAGCCTCCCTTTGGGCTAGTTTAGCAGGATTATCCCTATTTTTACAGATTAAGAAAATGAGGTGTGAGGCATTGAATTGGTTCTCATCGAAGGTGTGGCGGTTCTCATC
This sequence comes from Mustela putorius furo, assembly GCF_011764305.1. NCBI lineage: Eukaryota > Metazoa > Chordata > Mammalia > Carnivora > Mustelidae > Mustela > Mustela putorius. Next base: position 7,901,931 of record NW_025421490.1, on the reverse strand, counting down.
CGTCCTAGAGGGCAGAATGGTAGACCCGCAGCCATTTACTCCTTTTTTAGACTTTGGAGTTACTCTTTCAAAGATATATTTTCAGAGCAACACTTTTGTTTACACTGAGCTCGTTTTTATAACAAACAGGTGCATATTTTTTGAGTCATGTAGGTTTTGCTTGAATTTGACTCAGCTGTGGTTATGGTCCTGTTAAGCAGCATGTGGAATCGGTGAACTTGAGTTAAATCACGTATAGCCTTACTGGGTTCACACAAAGCATTATGGGCTTTGAAAAGTGTTTATTATGGCCATCAGTGACAGAAAGACCATTTAAAAAAGATAGGAGAGACAAAGGGATATTTTGGAAAGCACTTGTGATTTGTACCGAGAGACCTGCACTAAGGTCCTGGTTCACCGCGTTCTAACAGAGTGAACATGACTCCGCCACTTGGGCCACCATTGGCTTTAGAGCTGGTTTCAGGAACAATGCGAGGCCGGTATTTATTCAGATCTCTCTCTCCCTATCAACCTCCTCACCTGTTGACCTCTCACATTTCCACTCAGGGGATGACTCTTTTCTCTGAGTAATTAGGTTTTCCTACTTTTCCATATCCACGTAAACTGGGTTTTCTGAGAAAAGTGTTGGACGCAGTGAAGAACCCAGTCAAGAGAGCAGCTGTGTGCATGTCCCCCCTTTACTCTGTGGTGGTTCCAAACTGACCAGACCAGTTAGGAGGATTATTAGTGTGCTGGGTCCAAAATGAAAGTTGGAGTTTTGAATTGATACCTTTTCATTTGATTTGGTCTCCTAATCCTAGATTCCACGACCAACTTTGGCCAGCCGTTGGCCAGTCACCAGTGCAAGCCATTCCTGCTACCCAGGGTCTGAGTGGGAGAACCTCACATCCCACCCCGGGTGTCCATCCCTCCCTAACTAGTGTGTTGACTGATACTTGATTTTATGCTCATATCTCACATACTATTTATTTTTAAAGGGCAAGGGAAATTGTATGGACTAATATGGAAATTTACAAATTTTAGAGGCATTCTAATTGATTATTATGTTTTCCATTATCTAAAGCCATAATTCTCTACATTAGCACCATGCAACCAAGCCCTCATCCCTGAAAAGGGTTCTGGAAAAATTTCCCTTATGTGCAGTTGATTTGGCTTATTTTTGTGTGTGCAAATATAATTGAGGTTATTATTTGAAATGCCAACTAAAAAATGCACTGTAAATGAAAAATAGTAGTTTCCAAAAAGTTTCATTTGTTTTATACAATGATCTTACTTTTTTTTTTTCAATTCAATGTATTATTTGGATTATTTTTTCAGATTAGTATATCTGAAAACAAGCTAGTTAACTTCATTATAATAACTCAAAGCAATATATATTTAAGGTTAATCTTCACTTCACCTGGTTAATCATGAACATTTGGGGAAAATTTTTACCATACTGAGGAAAACAATTATTATTCAAAACAAGTGGTTTGATTTAATTCTAGTAACAACCTATATACTCAGAATTATATGATTATTTTTGAGTCGTGTATTTATGAATTTCTGTATGTTACGTTTATAGATATGTATGCTTTAAAGAAAAATAGCACATTTTAGCCAATTCAACAAGAACTTTGAAGTTATTTGTTTATATAACATGTTCACTTTCACCTTTAATTCAAGAATCCAACAAGGAAGGCCTTATATAATCAAGGTCAAGAGCCGTTTGAACAAAATTACTAGAGTATGTCCTCAATACAGTATGGGGTAATAGTGAGGGTAGCACCATAGGACGCCATAGGGATAAGCAATGGAAAATCAGATAAATCAAACATGTCACGTGTCAGATGATGGTACGTGCTCTGGGAAAATCATCAGGGAAGGGCGCTGGCAGAAGCTTTAAGACAAGCCTATGATTCATGGGTCTGGCAGAGGTAGCTGGAGACCACACCACGGTGGGCGTTAGCTTTATTATAAAGGGCTGAGGTTCCACCCGAGGCAGGTGGAAAGGAGAAAATGGTGAAGAGGGAGATGAGGGGGAGGGGAGGGACCTCCGGGAGCTTCATGCCTGTTGGCCCCAGTTTCCTTAAGTTTGGAAGGAAATGAGCTGCTGAGAGTGAGTGTGCCTGCCGCGGAATTTTAGAGTTCAGCACGAGGGGTAAACCCTATGTCGTTGAGTAGGGAGGTGAGGGTGGCTGACAGCCCAAACCTGGCCTCAGGAGAAGGTACCCTGGGGGGCCCCGAGCTTCTTGCCACTGGCAATGGAGAGCCTGGAAACAAAGTTTAGGGAAAGTGGGCTGATGGAGAGGGGAGAAGTGGAATCCGTGGGGGAAATGGGATGGGGTCATGTTGTGGGGGCGGTGGGGGGAGAGGGCTAAATGTTCACGTACCCAGGGGGTGGGACTAGATGGGGTCATGTACCTTGGGGAGGGCGCGCCTAGATTCAGCCCCAGAGAGGAGTTATGCTGTGGATGGAGGGGGAGCCCTTCAGAGTGCCAGATTTTGTAAGATTACTTTGTTTCTTTGTTAGGGGAAAGCAGTGTTTAAAATGTTGCCTTGAAATTCTCAGGAGAGGCCCAATTGTGGGCACAGATCAGGAGCAGTAAGCCACGGCATAAGGGAAATTTTTCCTGAGAGCTTAGTTAAGGGCACGCGATGTTGCTAGAAAGTGAGCCCGGAGTGTTTACGTCCTTGGAAAAAAAGAGCAAGTTTTTAACAAGGGCATAACAGGTCTCAGCCCGTCCCTGAAAACCTGTAGTTTTACCTCCTAGAAAAAAAAAAAAAGAAAACCTAACAGATGCTCAGTGATGTGCATTTCTTTGCTTTTTTAAAGGTGAAGCCCGTAATGCACAGCAGAATCAACGTGTCCGCACGCTTTAGAAAATCGCTTCAGGAGCCCTGCACAATCTTGTAAGTTGAGGACTTTCACACTGTGGTTGGAAGGTCTGCAATTTGTTTTGTAGCTTTAAAAGTATAACTGTTTCAAATAGCCCAGCTCACTGGTTTTACTTTTTTTTTTTTTTCCCCTCCCCAGCTTGATTGCAAATGGAGACCTCATAAATCCAGCCTCTCGCCTCCTCATCCCCAGAAAAACCTTGAATCAGTGGGATCATGTGCTACAAATGGTCACGGAAAAAGTCACTCTGAGGAGTGGGGCTGTCCACAGGTACGCCAAAGTCATCTTCCATGGGTGGATGGGTTGTAGAAATGTTCAGGATGATCTCAAGACGCTCTAGGGAGTCACTGGACCGCAGTCTGGGTTCCAGAGCCTGTGTTCTTAATTACTGAGCTATTCTCTAAATAAATGTCACAAATTTATCTTTAATTAAATGTGAACTATCTGTATTGCCTTTGCATATTTATCTTACTGATTTATAGATGCTCTTTACATATTAAGGCAATTGGCTCTTTCTCCTATGAGTTTTAAATGTTTCTAGTCTGTATTTTTGATTCTCTTTATGTTTTTTTTTTTCCTTTTTTTGGTATACATTTAAGTTGAATTTTGGTACAGTCAAATGTTCAGTCTTATACTTAAGATCATTAAGTTTTATGACTAACTTAGCTTTTCCTTATTCCAAGATTATAAAAATATTCTGCAGTGTTTTCATCTTGTACTTTTAATTTCACTTAAACCTTTGATCCTTCTAGATTTATATTGGTGTCAGGGGTGAAGACAGATCTTAAAAGTTCTTTCTTTCTTTCTTTAGATATGCAGTTATGTCTTTTGACATATACATAAATGTAAATTCAATATAAAGCACCCAAAGATATATACACACAGTTGCATGGCCCAGATACACGTGTTCATACCTATATTGATTGGAACAAATTCATACATGGAAATAAAATATTTGCAAGTCTAAATACAGAAATGAAAATATATATTCCCCCAAGCCTACCCCAATATTTGAATACTTGGAGAAACTCAATTCTCAGTGTAATGGCAGATATGCGTGAGATTTGGTTGCTGGTCACTTGGGACATACCCATGTTCCTTTAACAGAACTTAAAAAGTCTTGTGGTTGGACCCTCCTTGTGCTTTAGAATATTTCCATACCAGAAGCATCCCATTAAAACTGGCTCAATTCCCTATTTCTTTCTTGCTTTTTGTAAAAAAGGAAGAAAGCAGGTCAACCAAAGTCCTATAAAAGAAGGGTGAAATCATGGGTTAGAATTTATTCAGTACGCTTAACTGCCTGCAGAGGAAACCAGTCAAATCTTGGCTATTTCCAGTTTGGCAGTGAGGCTGTCAATTAATTTCAAGCCATAAAAGTGGAGGACTGACTCCGACCTTCCTATTTTGAAGCAAATGTCTGGGTCCAGGCCAGCCATTCTCAGCCTGGACTGTTTTGGCCCTGGGGGACATTTGGCAGCATCCAGTTATTTTTGGTCATCACGGCTAGGGATGGGGCAGCTGCCACTACCATCTAGCGGGTAGAACCCAAGGGCACTATTAAGAACACCTACAGTTAGTTCACAACTAGGATCCCAACTTTCCTTCCCTGCCTCCCAACAAAGAATTATCAGATCCAAAATGCCAGCAGCACCATTGTTCAGAAACCATGGTCTAGGTTAAGGAGGGAAAACCAGAAAATCTGGGTTAAGTGTTGATAATTAGACTTACAAGGATAGAATTACAGGTTAGAAAGAAGGAGCATCTTTACATTAAATCAACCCAAACATATTTCAGGGTTTTTGTGGCTGTTTTCTTTGTCCGTCTTCCATCATCAGTGAAGAAGCAACAGATCCATGCCTTTTTCTTTGCACATGTCACCAGCCTTTATTAGATAATGCTAAGAAGTCTAAGAATTTTTTCATGGTTTTCTTGATCTCCTTCCAGTTACGAACTCTTGTTTATCACCTTCAGAAATAGGCATTGTCTTTTTCATGGTATTTTCTAATAGTCTGCTATTTCTTGTTCTGTTAAAAAATTTTTTTCTGTGGACCCTTTAAATCATGTAGTGAAGTTATCACTGTTTTTTTAATAAGTAACATATTCACTGTGGTCCACAGCGGCAGTTTTACAGTAAAGGGAGGTGCTTTGTGAAGTCCCTTGATTCTGGGAAGATGGGGGGAGGCAAAAAAAAAAAAAAAAAGGGGAAGAGGCACGAGTGCTATGCAGTTCTGCACCATTAACCCTCGCCAGGGGCTCCTTTGCCTCTTGTTTTCTGCCCCCATTCTGTGTGTGTTTGGTGTAATGTTCTGGCTGAGGGCCTTTGCACAGAATGCACGAAGTTTGTCAACCAGACAAATACATCAGGAAAGTGAATTGTAAATGCGCTCACAAAATAGAAGTAGAAGAACCAACCTTAGCGGGAGCTGAGCACCATTTAAAGCACCACGTTTGGCTGCCTGGGGGGCTCAGTTGGTTCAGCATCTGCCTTTGGCTCAGGTCATGATCCCGGGGTCCTGGGACCAAGTCCAGCATTGGGCTCTCTGCTCGGTGGGGAGCCTGCTTCTCCCTCTGCCTCCCCCGCGCACCCTCTGTCTCTCATGAATAAATAAAGAAAATCTTACAAGATAAAATAAAGCATCGTGTTCAGTGCTTTCCATCTGAAATCTTACTATGACAACAGGAGAGGATTCTACTGTTGGGTTGGTAGTTTATTGGGATGAAGAACTTGTGCCGAGAGAGAGAGAGAGAGAGCGAGCTCTCTCTCTCTCTCTGTAGACCATGTAGCTGTTTCTACATGGTAACCCTGGTGTTTGGATGAATCTAATGACTTGGAGGCTTTTCAAAATCAATAATTAGAATAGTAACAAATAAATAGAATAGTAACAAATAGTAACAAACAGTAACAAATAGAGCCATAACAAATAAATAGAATAGTAACAAATAGTAACAAACAGTAACAAATAGAGCCAACTTAAGAGAGGGATGCTTCTTTGAACTTCGTAATTTTAAGCAGCTCTTTCATGCTTGTTAGAATTTTAATTGTGGGCATTCATGTTTCGGCAGACTTTACACATTAGAAGGAAAACTTGTTGAGAGCGGGGCCGAGTTGGAGAATGGGCAGTTTTACGTGGCCGTCGGCAGAGATAAGTTTAAGAAATTGCCTTACAGCGAATTACTTTTTGACAAGTCCACCATGAGAAGGTCCTATGGGTAAGTGTTCATCCTCATGGACATCTCCTACTTATGACTTGGAATAACACTGAGTATTATGCTGACCAACAGTATATATTGTATAATCTTCCTCATTGCTTAGAATGGAGAGCTTCTGTGAGATATAGATATATGTATATATAGATATATCTATATCTCACATATACATATATAATATATATATATATATATATATATATTTTAACTTATTTATTTTTGCCATGATTGGAGATTGGAGATTTTTCTTTTTGCACAAAAAATTATAATTTTGGGGGAACTATGAAAGGCTATATAGCATTTTTAAACTATTCACTTATGAATTCATAGTAAATATATATTTAGTAAAGATTTATTTTGGTGAAGAAGATACAAGGCCGTGGGCTTCTATGTATCATATATCATTTGAAGTTTTAATGATGTCTCTGCTGGTTAGCTAGACCAAATAATTTTCAGTTGGTGCCTATACAAACATCTACAAGTGTCAAAAAATGTAATATTTTACATTTCTTTTAATAATAATGGGATAAAAATGATATAATTCTCCTTGTGCAAGTAAGTAGGGCAGCAAGAGAGACTATAATTATTACACGCAAAATTTTAAAGATTGCTCCTTAAATTACACACAGGGCCCTGTGACCCCTTTTTCTCTAGGGAGTGTCATGTATTTGCAGAAGGCGCCTTACTTCAGCTGAGCAGAGGGCTGGCAGAGGCAGGCGTGCAGAGGCCTGGCCCCTCGCAGGTGGGGGCACCCCCTGGCTTGCTCACGGTGTGGTTTTTTACCACCTGTGCTGCTTCTCCCAGACATTCTGTGGTCCCTTAGCTCTCAGAACCTGACTTTTCGTGACTGTCTTTTGCCGGGGTGTGTGTGACTTGCACAGAGACAACACAAGGTCACTGATTTTTCTCCATTAATTTAACGTTTGAGAAGCTTGATGGTGAGGCCAGCCCAGGGCTTCCAAATAAGTAAGGGATGAAATGGACTTTTGGGGTGGTGTTTGCAGTGGGCAAGAGCACAAGGTTTTCCAGCACTGTAGAATTACTTGCCCGCAGACTTGTTGATGACCATCCTTAGCCGTCCATGATGTCAGATCTGTCACCATCTCTGCTGAGCGACACTGGATTCCCCTGACGTGGGCTACCGAGTGTTTTTGAGGGCGGGGAGAAGTCTGTAGCTCATGGTGGCCTCTTGCAGACAAATCAGTTACACATCTTCCTCTATGTGTGGGGTTCTTTTCAGAGGGGTCAGTGGGTTCCAAGATAGGTCTCTCTCTTCCCTGTGTGGAACAACATTCCTGTAGCCAAAAAGAACTTTTATTTTTTATTGAGAATGACAGGTCTAGAAGCCCCCTTGAATATAAACACCAGTGTTTTGCCTTTCTGAGCTTCTGACCTAGACACTGAGGACATTATGAAAACAGTGGATGTTTATTGTTTTTGAGTCAAGAGGAAACGACTTTTTGAAACGCATCCAGAAAGTTTGGGGATTTGAATAAAAATGCTACAGAAAAACTTAAGGTGATATTAAAAGTTTATAGGGAGCATTGATTATAATAGTTTCATGTTAAACACTGAAGATCTTTTGGAATGGACTTTGATAATTGTACAGTGGTCTTTGTGAAATCAGGAAAGTATGTGGTACTTTTTGTGAAACACCCGTGTCCCTTAGACAGATAACTTGCAGGTTGAGGTGACCAGTTGGGACGACAGTTATCTTGCATTCGGTATTATTTGTCAGTAACATTCCAATTTCTAAATTGCTGTTTGTTTCCACAGTCAGAAAGCCTCTTCACTACCTCCGATTGTAGGATCCAGAAAGTCTAAAGGGAGTGTAAGTATCCGATGCTTTACTCATTAAATACTCTCTATTTCTTTGTGGTACAGGGAGGCTGTCCTCTGGGTTTCATTTAAACTTGAAGACATAAAACGTAGCTGCCTTGTGGTATATAAGCAATTTTGTGAGACAACACTAGAACTTTAATGTTACAGTTAAGGTCTTCAAAGTGAACTAACATTTTAAAAATAGAGGTTCCAAAGTAGGTATCTTTTTCCTTGTGTATAGACCTGATGTGACTGACTTCACGGTTGAAATCTGGGCAATGATGCATAAAAGTAGAGGATTAGGTCACATTTCTGGTCTGCTCAGTCTGGTTTCCTCTCTCCGACAAAGACTGAAAAAAGGGAAGTTTTTGTTAACTTGACGATTGCCTATTTTTTTTTTTTATCTTCCTTTAAAAGACCGAGAATCACTCTGCCTCATTCCCTTTCGGAATTTTTCCCATCCATGATTGGTCCACATGTTTGTTAACTCAGTGAATGTCCATTCCTAACCTCTCCCAGGGGAACTGTGGCGAACGCGTAGTAGGTGACTTTGTAACCTGTTTGTATCTTTGGTCTGTGCCCCCTCACAGGGAGGGGTGTGACGCCAGGCTGCAGGTCTGCTGTGACAGGCTTTTCTGGCTGGGGCTTCTCTCTGCTTTTTCGACTGAGCCCCCGGGGACCAGAAGTGATCAGAATTGCGTTGACACCCCCAGCCTGCACACTGCCACCTGATTTAACTCTGCACAATTCTTCTGTTGGTATTTTGTGACATCGGCGACTGCTGGGTGATGATATGTCTCCTGATGATGATTTAGTGCCCCCCCCAAACTTTTTATATATCATGCACAATTCTTTGGAAAAAAAAACAATTTTGTGTGAAATAGTGCTGAACTCAGAATAACAAGTGACAGATATTTATGACCCATTCATGAGCTCAGGCTCTCAGAGTTGGTGACCAAGGTTTTGCCCCCAGGACCCGTACAATCTAGCTGAAGTGGAGAACAGAGCCTGAAAACGTCTCGACAGCGAGTATCTGGTGAGATGGGTAAATGTGAGGCAGAGGGAGTGAAACGTGTGTTTGCCAAAGTGCATGAAGGAAGTCGAACATGAGCCATGGCTTTGAGAGATGTTTGCAACAGGTGAAGGCTGATGAGGGGAAGAGGTTTCAGATGGACAGGATGGTGTGAGAAAGGGGCCAGGGTGTGCTCTCCGAGAGGCAGTTACGCAGGCTGTGATCTGTGCTTAAAAACAAGAAGGGGACCTCTGCACAGACAGGAGAAGGAGCACCTCCAAAGGCTCCCACAGAGTCCCGATGGCCCGCCGGGAGGGAGCTCACGTCCATGACCCCCGGGGACAGGGAGCTGCTCAGGAGCGTGTGTGGGGGCTGGTATGTCTGGAGTGGCAGGTGGTGGCCATTTCAGATGGCCTTGAATGTCAGAACCAAGAGTCTAGTCCTTATCCCGGAGTTGAGGGCAGCTCACAAAGGCTTCCTCAAAGTGAGAGTGTGAACCCAAATCCATTCTAGGAAGGTTGGATCTTTTTTGTGTAGAAGGGCTTAAATGGTGAGAGGCTGCGGATGAGAGATGTCTGTCACGCGGCCATTGCGAGCAGGAGCCTTGGCGTCCGGTGGAAAAAGAGCCAGGCCAAGGAGGCACCTGTTGCCCTTGAAGAGACGGAGGACTTTCTTGGTGACAGGACACGGGGGGTTAAGGAAAACTTGGAGCCAGAGATAGCTGTGAGTTCTCAAGCTTGGATTGCCTGGAAAATAGGGCGACACTGGCTGGCCAAGAAGAGGGCCGTCGCGGGAAGTGATGACCTGCCCAACTTCAAACATACTGAGTGGGGGGGGGGGTCAGCACGAAACCCAGTTGGGAGTGTGCAGCTGTAACTGTGGAGATGGAGGCCTGACGAGGACCCGGGGTGACGATCGCAAGTCCATCCGCGTAGTGGTCATAGCTGGAGGACAGACCTGGCTCTGCTGTTCCTTCCTGGCACCCCGCGGGTGGCAGCCCTCTTCCTGCTGTTCTGGGGGGAGCCTGGAGAGGGCGCACGTGGGCCGCAGAGGACCCAGCCCCAAGGCAGCCCGACAGCATGGGTCTGCAGAGGAGAAGGGAGGAGAGAGAATGTTCCAGTGGCTCAAAGATCGATTTTAGCCACTACCGAAGCTAAGCAGAACCTGTGAATGTAGGGTTTGGAAGTTTTGTCCTCTCGCTCTTCTTCAGGATTTTGGGGCAGAATCCTCTTGTCTACTGGGCGTGTGTGGGCTTATCGACCCCCTCAATGCCGCTTCAGGAGTGGTGGTCAGACAGAGATCCCGGGGACTTCATCACTGACCCGAGGTCAGCTGAGAAAGTTGGCGTCAGAACCGAGACCATAACTCAACTCTTTGCATTCACAGTTAGCAGACTTTGGAATTATGTGCTTATTATTCTGAGGTTTGGAATGTCTACATTTTTTTTTTAATTAAAAATGTGCAGTGTGTTTCCTGCTTGAAAATTCATGGGCAAGAGGCACGTCCGTGTAGTTTCCTTGTTCTCTCGCTTGTTTGGAAGTTACTTAGAATCTGTGCCGTGAATCCTGCTTCATTTAAGGGTAAATGGAGTTTCCTGCATCTCTGGCACAGAACAGAGCCCCCGGGAGATGGAGATGAGCAGAAAAAGACAGGGCGCTCTGAACGCAAGCTACACTTGGGGGAGAACAAGGTTCAACTAACAATTCCAGAAGTCGGTATATAATTCCAAGGTGTAGTAGGATTGAAAGAAAAGTGCAGAGCGGTAGGAGCCGATGATAGGAGGGCCTATTTAGGAGGGTCGGTCGGGATAGGCCTGCTCTGGGGAAACGACCTTGGAGGAAAGGCTCAGCCACATGACACGTGTCCTCATAGAAAGCAAAGACTCAGAATTATATTTCCACGCTCTGACGTAAATACAATACCAGTAGGGTTTGCCTCTTCCCACACACTGCAAGAGTGTTCTGTCTTTTCATCCGTCTGTCCGTCTGCTTGTTCAGATGGCCATCTGACACATACTTCTGAGCAATTACTAAGGTGCTCGGAGCCACTTTATTTTCAAATTTTTATTATTTTTTATTTTGTTTTTTTTTTTAAAAAATTCTTTAAATTTTTAAAATTTAAAAATTTTTAATTAAAAAATTTTTTTTTTTTTTTAATTGGAGCCACTTTAAAGGACTGGCTCGCAGTGGCAAACAGATCGCTTCAGACCTCCCGGAACCTTCCTTTTAGTGCTAGTGCGGTGGGTTGTGGTGGAGGAAGGGTGGCCATGGACACTCTCCACCTCCAAGCAAATGGACACATCATTCCACCTGGTGCTAAGCGCTAGGGGGAAAATGAAGCAAGGCCCAAATTGGTAGAAAATTCTCTGAGACCTTAATGACGTAAAGGAGCCAGTCCTGTAAAGTGGGGCAGGACCGGGAAGAGCCTCTGTGGCGGCGGCAATGGTCACAAAGGCCCTTGGTGGCTTCTTGGCAGGGGAGGAGGGAAGAAGAAGACCAAGTGGTCTGAGATGGGAGAGGCGCGTCGGTCTGTGGACTCCGAGCTAGGAGTTTGGATTTTATTCCTCGATGGGACACCGTCTGAGGGTTGGGAGAGAAGAGGAGGATGTTGGACATACACGTCTGAGGCTCACTGCGGCTGTGGTGTCTGCAGGGAGCGGGTCGGGGGAGAACCGAAGCGGGAGGCGGGGTGGGGGAGGTGGCTGGACCCAGGCCTGGGACGCAGGTGTCCCGGACGGGGTAACAGGCGAGATGGACATCTGTGACAGTTCATCCTAGAGGATCTTGTCACCGTGGTCTCTGACGGGCGCATTCACCCAGCAGGCGTTTGCTGAGCACATGTTACGTCCTGGGCACTTTGGAGTGCTTGTGGGGGAGGGAGGTCGTGAATGCAGAGAAAACAGTAAGGGGATGGATCGGACCTTCTAGAGCAGGAGAAAGACAAGCACGCAGTACGCTTGGTATTGATCAGGGATGAGCCCGAACACATCCAGGTGTGGGAAGAGGCAGTAGGAGGGCGGTGTCCTCTGGGTGCTGGGGGCAGGCCGCTTCCAGGAGGCTGTATCCGAGCAGAGGGGCAGATGCGCCTGGCACACGCAGGCCCTCGTGAACCTGGCGTGTGGCGCGGGTGAAAGCCGGACGATGAGCCCCACAGGGGGACCATCGCCCTGGACAATTCCAAAGTCACAGTCTTGGTTTTTTTTTTTTAACAGAAGGATTATTTTTCTCCTGTCCTTTAATTAATTGGGTCCCCGGAGAACATGCATGTTTTTAGGATCGTTCACTGCTTGGCACCGAGTGGGGGTGTGCATGAAGGGGTTGGGGGAGACCTCACTTGGGATGGTGGGGGCCACCCACGAGTCAGCAGGAAAGGCAGCCCTGAAATGCTGATTCAAGTCAGGGGAGATGCAGAACTGGATTTTTAGGAATTCGTTTCTGGCAAAGCTTTCTAGGAATTGCTGTGTTGCCTAAGGAAGGGGAGAGGGGGTGGGAGCCTGAGAGAACTTAGTGGGGAAAGAAGGGAAGGCTTCCAGAGCGTACGCAGGGGGCGCTTGCCGGTGGGCCAGCAGCACCCACCCCGTGGTAGGGAGTGTGGGTGGTGAGGGCGTTTCCCGGGCTCAGGCAGACCCTGGCAGAGCAGCCCAGGAACGGCCCTGTGCAGAGCAGGATGGCCCCAGAAAGCCGTTCCCTACCCAGACTCCTCGTGCTGGGGGAATCACAGATAGGAGCAAACGGAGGGTAATTTTAGCTTGGAGTTCTGGCCTTGAAAACAAAAGGAGGGTGGAAGTAGATGGTGTTAAAGTCTGTGGTGTGAAAACCACCCCCGACATCGGGAGGCTGCCCGGGCACACGGTGCGGGATCAGGGCGCCCCCTCGTGGAAGATGTGTAAACTCAGGCACCGTCGGAAGTCAAGCCCGAGTTCGTGGCTCTTCTTACCCTGTGGCCCTTGAATCTTGGCGATCTGTAGTTGACAGACTCGAATATTGTCATCGCTGAAGTTCTGGTAAAAACAAACAACTCTCCACATAGCACAGAGTCACTGTAAAGCGAGATAAATTCCAGATGCTCCCGAAGTTCCATTTTGCCTTTTGGGAAACTGAGTCCAGTGTAGATAAAAAGGCTTTTTGCGCACGAGCCGTCGCCAGAGACGTCAGGGAGAGAAATGCCAGCCTGAGTTTGGGGCCACGTTCCTGGTCAGGAGTCTCCCTTCTGGGTGCATCTCCGAGGCGGGGGCTCCTTTGTGAGGCAAAACCCTCACAACGTCCTCTTAAACTTGATGCTTTCCGGCCTCTGGGCCTTTGGCACGTGTCCATGGGGCTGAATGTCTTTCCTGTGGTCATGAAAGACACCTGAGTTGACAGGTTCATGTTGGAAAGAGCCTATGGAGCTCTTAAAAAAAAAAAACAGTTTTAATAAAGTAGGAGGGGCCGAAGGGGTCCTTTCAGTTTGTTTGTTGATTTGAGCAGAGGATTGCTAGTGCCGCCCCGTGCACTGCTGCGTATGGGGCAGGAAGCAGGGCAGTGGTCCAGGTCCCGTACCGGGTTTGGTTTTCTCCCAGGACACGCCACACAATCAGGCTGTTTCTTGATCGACTCTGCTTTGGCGTAAAGCCACGGTTTGTCACCTCCCGGTGGCCTTCTCAGGGAATCACGCCATGTAGTGAATATTTGCAGTGTCTTGGCATCAGGAAGCTTTTGTGTCATAGGAAAACCAGACCTGGGTAACCTTGAGAAAGTAAGTTCCCCTGTACCTGTAAAATGGTGACAGTAATACCATATTTGTGTTAAATGGTATTTAGCACATGAGAAGTACTCATTAATACTGTTTTATCACCCTGCAAAGCTGTTTGAGAAAGGCAACTCCTTTATTTCCTATACCCCCAAAGTAGCCACAATTCTCCATTTATGTATCCAGGTTATAAGTCCCATGTGGAAGTCTCAAAAAAGGAAGGAAAACCCCCCTCTCCATTCCTTTGTCCTCTTACCCTCCACAATTTATTTGTAGACCAGCTATAATTTATATAATTAATTACGTGAATAAATATGAATATATATATAATGTAACTATGTAAATAAATATGACTATAACTTATATAACTTGTATCTTTTTGTATCATTATTACATATTTATTTCATATTATTGACACTTTAGATGAATCAACTTTTTTTTTTAAAGATTTTATTTACTTATTTATTTGACAGAGAGATCACAAGTAGGTAGAGAGGCAGGCAGAGAGAGAGGAAGGGAAGCAGGCTCCCCGCCGAGCAGAGAGCCCAATGCAGGACTCCATCCCAGGACCCTGAGATCATGACCTGAGCCGAAGGCAGAGGCTTAACTCACTGAGCCACCCAGGCATCCCGATGAATCAACATTTTTGTCTTTGTTAAAAAGCACAGGCATTTAAATTGTTTCCGATCTTCTAGTTACAAAACAAATTCCTCCCCTTCTTTTAGCTTAATGCTGGCCTCACAGAGCGCCCTGCGATCAGTCATGATTCCGTAACCCCGTGCATGAGGGTCCGTTACCAAAGCCTGTAGCGTTACTGGCATCCACCCGGCTTTCTCAATGCTCCAGAATAAGCCCTTTTGAGTGTCCTTATCAGAAACGGAGCAGATCAGCACTTCCTGCGTAGTCCGTGAGAGAGCTGACTTTTCAGGCTGTGTGAATCCCGGGCACAATTCCGCTCTGTCCTTGTCGTACACGGTTTGGGAAAACGCCTTTTCCCAGAGAGCCGTGTAGGACCATTCTGCCCAGAACCAGAGGCTCTCCCTCACTGAGCTCCATTTTACTTCTCGAAAGTTCCACAGCATCTCTGAACCTTCTGGTAGGCCTGCTGGAAGGGGGGCTGTGCTCGGTCAAGGCTTCCAAAGTTTCAGAATTGTGGGACAAATAGACATGATGGGAAAGAGACCAGGCAGGACAGGAGACCTGGAGGACGGGTGTGGACGCCCCACTAGAGTCACGGGATCTGTTTCTTCTGCCAGGCAGTCCATGACCTTGAGAGAAAGGAAAGAAAATAAGTGATGACTCTGGTTGCAGTTAATGCAATAATTAAATGGAAGCGTATGTTTAAATTGCAGTTGGAATGGGAAATTAAATTATGCAAAGGAATGTTATAGATTTGGACAAGTTTTCATACTGTTAATAAATCTATGCATAATTCATTTTCTTGTAGGCTCCGACAAAATAGCATAAATAACTTCATTTGTAAGGCTGTGAATTTTTCTATTCTTAATTGGGTGATGGCTAAAACCATTTAAATGCTTCTGGATGACTGAATATATAAATGTTTAAAATGAGCAGTTATAATAGGTTTCTAGGCAGATTTGTTTATTTGATATTACTACATTTATTTTCAGATCCTAGCCCAGTACAGATGTTGCATAAAGATCTCACTCAATATGGTGTGAGCTGCCTATGATTTTTAAGGAAAGAGAAATTCACTCTTCTCTTGGAGAAAGCACTCTGCTACTCTTGGAGTGTACACTGTCTCACAGGCGCTGACTGGTTGTTTTATAAATGTTACCATTTCTTCCTCATGAGAGACCTAAAGGTGGGTTTGTTAGCCCACTCAGCTGGGAAGGAAGTGGTTAAAGAAGGCAGGATTTAGTCAGTCGGAGGTCCCATAGGTGGTTAGTGGCAGTGGAGTGGCTCTGAGCCATGAATTTTGGTCTCTAAAACTTGCCTTCTTTCTGTGTCCTGCAGCCTCTCACCTGATGCACGCGAGACACTCAGGTGGGCTTAGCACCTGAGCGTCCAAGGACCAGGTTGTCCGGTTGGGAGGGAGGCTCTTGCTGTAGCAGTGGCGAAGCTGGGACAGAGTCTGAGCACACCTGTTCTTTGGGTGTTCACAGTGGCCACTGCTCTCATGGTTGTTACGTACCAGGCCCCCCTACCCTGCCCCAGGAACTGTTGCTGGGCTGGGGAAACTCAACCTCACCATCATCGTGCTGAAGAGCCTCCTTTGTAGAGGCAAGGTCTTCATTTCCAGAGGCACGTGGAGGCCACAGGCAACCACTGAACATATGCCCATGGGTGGTTGCCTTGTGGGAGCATGGTCTTGAGCTATCGAGTCCGTGTGGCTCCGGATTTGTGATTCACAGGGAGCTTGGAATCAGCAACCGAAGAGTCCGTGTTTGCGGACGTCTGCAAGGACAGCGTGTGTCTCCTTGTAGGATGACAGCTGCATATTCACAGCGGCCACTAGTTAAGAAAGTGTGTCTAGATTAAGTTTCCAGCTGAGGGCTGTCATCACCCTTCCTCATCCAGTAGATTTTCCTGGAAGTCACAGGAGGGAGAGAAAATGGTTAAGGAGGGAGAGAATGCTGGCCCCATGGCCTTGGGCAAGACCCCACCTCTAAGCCTCATTTCTTCCTCTCCACAGTGGGCGAAGTGCCTGTCTCACGGTTGGGAGGATTGAAATGATTTTAGAGAAGGTCTGGTGTTGGTTAAGTATTCAGTACTTTTTAGCTATTTTTATTCTCATGCCTCAGCTAGGCCCTTCTCCTGGCCCCAGGAAAAGTTAATGTACATATTAAAACGGAGATTGGGGAATCCACAGAACACATCCATCTCCCACGTCCGCCCCACTGACCGCCAGTCAATGACTTACATCGACTAGGAGTCACTTGGGGATTTCATTAGCCCATGGTTGAGTGTCTGGTCTTCTGCCACTCAGGGAAATGATCGTCAATCCAAGTCAACGGTTGGATCCAGCGACCACACGTCCCCTCAGCCCCCAAAGAGGAAAGGGAAAAAAGAGGAGGCGAATTTGGAAAAACCCAAGAAAGGGAAACAGAATGTCAAGTTAAAGAAGTCACCACAAATAAGTCCGAACGGTGGTAAGTTTGTCCTCGCTACTATTATATTTTTATGGATTATCATCTGAAGGCTGTGATACGCTTTTAATTCTTAAATAGATCTGTTTGTTTCTCTGGACCCACGGAAGATACTCCTTATTGTCCTTAAGGAGCGTTTTCAAAGGAGACTCTGAGTAGGAAAGATTCTTCTGTTTTTCCCACAAAATTTCTGTTTATAATTAGAGCTTGTGTATAAGAACACGTGTTTTGAGGTAAAATAAGTTCTTGTGCTGGTCTCATATAAAAAAGGTAAATCTTGTTAGCCTTTTCTTCTACTGAAAGAGCTTGATTAACGTGTTTACTAACTGCTGTTGACATTGGTCTCTCCTACTTGTGTATCTACGACCCGTGTCCACATTGATCACAGGTCACTTTCAGTCGCATATCCCTTTCTCCAAAAAAGATATTTTCCTAATTTTACCGAGAAATACAACAAATACAACACATCCAGTAAACTTTACCAGTAGGATGATAACGTGTCCCCAAATTAGTTCTGTCCAGGTAAGAGGGGCTGTAAAATAAGTTTTTAAACATTTTCATCAGTACGAGATTTGTGCGGTCAGAATTGTGAACTTGTGTGGGAAGACTCTCATGGGAACTTTTGGGACGACTGGCTCTTTTCTGGTTTCATTCCACGTGTGGTGTCCGTGCAGCGAGCCCGCAGGGGTGGAGGGGGGGAGGGCTGGCTGGGCCACAGCCCCACGGAGGGACTGATTCTCCTTCGCCCCGGGATCCCCTCATACATCTGTCGGAGGACATGCGGGGCAGAGGGAGGTGGATGGGTGGCCTGTCGTTTCGGATTCATGGCCAGCTCACTGTCTTCCACTGGGAGCTTCAGTTTCTTGCGAAGTCGATGTGAAGAGTCACGTTAGAAGGACTGATACCGTGGGCCTCCCAGGGAAGGGGACACCTGAACTTGTGGGACTTCAGAGGATGTGGCAGGTGACAGGGGTCGTGGGAAAGCTACACGAGACCGAGAGGAACAGCCTGCGTGATGAACCAGTTACAAAGAGGAGGTGGAATGCAGGGGGATTCACATGGTTCCAGGGAGGGAGACCGGCTGGAAGGCGGGGTCCTGGTACAGCTCTGCAATGGACCTCGGGCAAGCCGCTTTTGGGGGGCCCATCAGTTCTCTGCAAAACGTGGGTTCATACTGAGATTTAGCTTGTAAATTTGCTTATCGTTAGGTCATATAATCCCTCGCAGATGACTATGAAACAGGGGAGGCCAGGGTCCACTGTGGGCAACGAATGTTTACTGAATGCACATTTTATGGCAGGTGCCAAGGGAACAGAGCTCGCCTGGAGGCATAGGCCATACCTTGAGGATTGAAACCCACAGAGGCTTTATTTTAATCCATGTACCAGGTTGTGATGCCCCCTTGGCTCTGGGTTGGGTCTTACTAGCTGTTGTATTTTTATTCGCAACCACTGGCACAAGTCTGATAAATAGGAGACACTTAATAAACATCAGGAAACGAAAGTTTGGAGGCACGAAATAGGCCTCTGTAATACTTTGAAACTTTTCACAAACATTTTTCTTTAAAGACTCTTGTAAAATGTGAGTTATTTTCTGTGAGGCTCATCTCAGCCTGTGAAAAATCCCCATTCCTCCTTCTGATATGTATATTTTAAAGTCTTGAGTTTCAGTAGTTGCTTCTCAGAAGAAAAGGGACCTTTCATTCTCATTTGCAGAAATTATGCCGAATGAGGTCACGTCCGCAGTTTCCTCTCGCACTGGAGAGGGACCTTTACTGAAAAGTCAAGTGATCAGTATTTTTGCTTTCGTAGATATTCTTACTTTTCAACAATGGTACCCGTGGGGTGGAAATAACAAGAAACATGTTATTAAAGTGCTCAGAAAAGGCGGAGGGTCATCACTGTTCTTCCCTTGTCTGTGGAGAGCCTGGCAGTTGTTTTAGATAATCGCCTATTTTAAGTGTCTGTTTTTCAGTGTCTTTTTGGGATGAGCAGAATGTAGGCTTCTAACTGCTGGACCTCTTTGGTGTCTTTTTTTTTTTTTTTTTAAGATTTATTTGTCAGACAGAGAGAGAGAGAGAGAGAGAGAGAGCATGTGCACAAGTGGGGGTGAGGGGCAGAGGGAGAGGGAGAAGCAGGCTCCCCACTGAGCAGGGAGCCCAATGTGAGACCTGATCCTGGGACCCTGAGATCATGACCTGAGCCCCAGGCGGATGCTTAGCTGACTGAGCCACCCAGGCATCCCCTGTTAGTGTCTTTCAAGTGGCAGTTTGAGGGAGTGGACCCCCCCCCACCCAGTAAGAAACTTACATGATCCAGAAATGTATGTAAGAGTTGAGATGAAGCATTTTGTATCTTTTCCTTTTTTTTTTTTTTTAAAGATTTTATTTATTTATTTGACAGAGAGAAATCACAAGTAGTTGGAGAGGCAGGCAGAGAGAGAGAGAGGGAAGCAGGCTCCCTGCTGAGCAGAGAGCCCGATGCGGGGCTCGATACCAGGACCCTGAGATCATGACCTGAGCCGAAGGCAGTGGCTTAACCCACTGAGCCACCCAGGCGCCCAATATCTTTTCCTCTTGATAGAAATAACATATAACTTGGAAAAAGAATCTTGGCTTCCAAAAACATTTTTCCCCCCAGGGAAAATGAAAAAAAAAAGATTTTGTACAGTTTGGTAGACTAAATTGTCACTTGACAAATTTAAGGATATTAGCTTAAGTCCAACTGAGCTCTTTCCCCCTACAAGATCTCCATTCAGATGTCTTTGGCTACAGGAATTTCCCAGGTTATAGTGTCAGAGCCCTCTTCTTTGCACTCCTTAATTCAGCTTCCTATTCATTTATCCTTGCAATTTTTTCCTTGCAATTGTTTTTTTACTTTAATGTCCTTTATTCTAGTCATTAGATCTAAGTGTGTGCTTTTGGCTAGTCCTCTCTCATGAGGGCTCTTGGTGTCTAGAAAAGTAAAAGCAATGAGACTGTAAGCAAAATGAAAGAGAAGGTGTGTGGTGAGTCAAGATAAGGAGCAAAAAAATTCAAGAATTTAGTTCCATATTGTGTATTTGAAATTTGCTAACAGAGTACGTGTGAAGAGTCCTTATGGTAACAGATGTTAACTAGACTAACTGTGGTGATCGTTTTGCAATATATACAAATAATCCAATAAACAATGCAAGAATTTGATGTCAGAGATGAAACATAGTTTTTTCTACTTGCCCATATTTTACATTTGGAATTAAGTGGTCGATTTAATTTTCTTTCAAAGTGTTAAATTTTAGAGTTAGAATGAATATCCGGATCATCTCCTAGCATATGTTAAATTGTGCAAATTTTCGGCCCAGTGTTTGTTACCTATATACTGTTCTCATGTTAATGAGAAGAGACTCTTTTAGGCTGTCTTGATTTTTATTATCATGAGGGCTTAGTCATCCTAGTTGTCTTTATTTAATGTTGCTGTGTACTCATATTTGGGTGTCTAGTGCTGAATGAATGAACAGTGCTAGTGTCTGTCTGTAGAGGGCAACCTGGCTCTAATTTTATTTCTTTCTTTTGCTTTTCTTTCTTTCTTTTTTTTTTTCCTCCTTTCCTACTCTGTTTCTTTCCTTAATATTAAAGCTTAATAATTCAGGCAGAGCTGTGACATATTTCTTCAGGGAAACAAATTCCATTTTCTTTTGGTAGCCAAGATGCAAAGTGAGATTACTTGGTGACGGATGAAGTTGGGTGTGAAATGCATTTTTAGTGCTGCATTTAAATACCGGCTTAACTGGCCAGCCTGTTTTCTGTACACTTTCCACTTGATTCGTAATGCCTTGAGATACCCTTTCCACCAGTGAGCAAAGTAGTTATGATGATTGTCTTGAAATTGTATTTTGGGATTGATTGCATTCATTGATATTTAAACTGTCTTCCATGTGAAAAAAAATCAGCGTCTTTAAACCCTTTGGAACACGGGAAATACAGTGGATTTAGGGCGCCTTGGAAAGATAGGAAAGGCTGCTTTCTGCGGGCGGGTCTGTCCGCTGCGGCTTATGTGGTACTGATCATGGATCATTGATCATGGATCATTATAAACGCTTTTCCTTTTAAAGCAGAATTTTAAAATGTAAGCAAAAACAAGACTTGTTTTTTTCGAAGTTTGTTTGACTCTGTGGATGGGAGCATGTGCGTGCGCGCGCGCGCACACACACACACACACACACACAACCACACTAGTATCTCACTTGACTCCATTCGTGGCTTATTCTCAGCATGGTTCTGTGATGGTTCCTAAGGAACTCACCATGTTCAGATTCCTGATGACTGATGAGGCAGGTGCAGCGCAGGGAGGGGAAGCCTGAATATTCTGACCTGGCTGGGGGACTGCCCTTGAGCGGTCGTACGCCTGAATTTTCTACAATCTGTGCGTGCTTTGCTGCGCCACCCCGGGGCTGGAGCGTTGCTGCCGTGTGTCCCCACAGTCCGATCACGGGGCGCAGAAACTCAAGTTGCTTGGGTTCAGCAGAAGAACCAGCTCAGGCACAGGAGGCTCCAAGAATAGAACAGGAGGCAGGAGTCCACATGTGTGCCCCCAAGCCTCACCATCTGAGGGGGGTCAGGGGCGGGAAGAAAGTCTCGAAGAAGGTGCCAGGATGCATTCCCAAAGCAGGGCATTGATTGGAAGGCGCGGCTGTTAGATTTCGGATTTGTGGGTGTCTGCTGCCTCCCGCTCACCTTTGGGCAGAGACACATGGGTGTTTCGTTCCTTCGTCCACAGTGACTTATCTCAGAGGCAGTGTGGACTGTGGGATGTGGGTCATGTTTTACTACTAGTCCGAGAGCGATAGAAATGTGTAGAACAGGCATTCTGCATCATAGAGTAAGAAATACACTGTGGCCTTGTCTGGGGTTTCTGGCGCAGAGCTCCCAACATGCTTGTAATTGCCTAATGTGAGCGATGTGAGTACGTTCAATATTTGGTCTTTTATCTGCAAATAGCTCCAGCTCCTGAAATAGTTCTGGAGCAGAGGTGAGACAGTGCCTTGCTATTTATAACAAAGTCTTTCAATTGCATCTGAGTTTAATTTTAAGCGCATGAGCTGACTTCCAGTGAGCTCCTAAGGACGGGGGCTGGTGGCCAGGAGGACCATGTGATTCTGGGGCAGCAAACTTCCTGTCCCATCGCCCACCCCCACACCTCCAGGGGGGCTGAGGGGTTGGAATGGAGGTCATCACTCACGGCCATGATCTAATCAAGCATGCCTTCCTCCTGAAGCCTCTATTTACAAACCCTACACGGAGGGGTCTGGACAGCTCCCAGACTGTCTGAGGCACAGAGATACAAGAAAGGCCCAGAAGCCCCACGTCCCCTCCTCTTGCCCCGTGCATCTCTCCCATCTGGCTGCTCCTGATGGACTTAGGAGCCCTGCCCCCTTTCGGAGAATGCCATGGTCCTGTCTTCAGTAAACAGGGACTGAGTGCTTCCTGGTACCGCGCTTTGTATCTGCAGGACGGGTCCGTTCCCTCTCGTTTGTGCTAACTGCTCAGCACTAGCCTGGTTTCTCCTGGGGACCAGCATTAAACCTTGACCAAGATACCATCCTCAGTAAGGTAGAAGCAATTCCCGTCTCCTTTCCAATGACCAAACTGCATTGACCACTCGCGGATGCTGAAGTGCGTCTATGCGCCGGGCGCTGGCACGTTTCTCCTTCTTGCTGATGTACCTCCGTATCCCTCTTTTCTGTGGGGAAAATAGCATTTCTGCTTGCACGTGCTTAGTCTTAATACTGCGTGGTGCTACAGACAGGGCCGGGGGCTTTCCCCACTCATACCATACGCGGGGTTGCCTCTGTTCACCGGGGTCTGTTTTAGGTACGAACGCTATCTTTATTCTTCTCAGGAACCCCCGTTGTTTTCAAAATAAGATATGACCAGTGTTGCAAATCACCACGGAGCATGTCGTCGCCATGGGGGTGGAAAAATAGTGAGAAAATATCTGCAAAGTACCTTTGAGCTTTGTAGGTTTAAAGCTGTCCACTTATTCTTATTTTATACTCCTGGATGATAATACCAAATTGTCTCTCTGAAGTCAGGCAATGTAACATTCCCTTGAAAATGCTGTCCGGGGGGCACCTGGACGTGGGGCACCTTTGGCTCAGGTCATGATTCCAAGGTTTCAGGATCAAGTCCCATGTTGGGCTCTCTGCTCAGCGGGAAGCCTGCTTCTCCCTCTCCCTCTGCTCCTCCCCCTCCCCCCTGCTCATGCTCTCTCTCTCTTTTTCTGTCAAATAAATTAAAATCTTAAAAAAAAAAAAAGAAATTAAAAAACAAACAAACAAACAAAAAAAAAAAGAAAGAAAATTTCGTCCATACTGAGAAGCGTGTTTTACGGGTTGCGGAGCTGACAGGTCCCTTCTGCCCCTGCCCAAGTTCAAAGCACACATCTGTCACCTCTGGACTGAGGCTGTCTCCCGGGCTTCATGGTGCTTACTGGGAAGGGTGCCGACACAAAGGGTTTTTTACCCCGTGAGAAACAGGCGACTACTGCCCAGGTCTTTGAGGACAGCTCCTACGACCTTGGAGAGGCTGCCGGCGCTCGGCACTGCCCCAGGACCCCTCAGCCTCACCCAGAGCACCTGGGCGACCCCCAGGTAGAGTTCCCAGCCAGGGAGCTATAGTGGCTTCCTAGAGTGGGTTCCGCGGAGCAGCAGTTTGCGTGCTCTGAATAGGGTTTTCTCGCAGTAAGAGCGCCCAGCTCCAGTGCAAGCCTGGGAAGTGCTGGGTTACGCAGAGCGAAGCCACGGTCTTTGCTGCAGGGTCTGCGGAGCCCTTCTGGTGCCAGTGTCCCTTGCTTCTTGGGACTCTGGGTCCCCATGGTGGAAGTGTGTTGGCAGGAGGACGGTCATGCGGAGCCCAGCGTGAGGGGCGCTGGGCTGTGGAGCCACACGGCACCCCTTCCTTGAGGGGCTGCAAGGCATGTGGGATTTCTGATGAAGGTCCAGCGAGCCACACCTCTCCGTGGGCTTCTGATCGGAGCCGCAGCTCACGGAAGCAGCTCCCGACGGACTGAGCACCGTGGGTTTACGGTCTCGTTAGTCCTCTGAGCAGCCCTAGGACTCAGGCGGCATTACTGCTAGTACCAGCCCCGTCTTGCTCATAAAGGAACCCCAGTGCTGCAGGGTTAGGAAGTTTGCGTTTGACCCAACGAGCTGCTGGCCGCCAAGGCTGGGACCCGCTGTTCTGGTCTCTTGTGGGATGCTGTCTGGGGCCTATGGGACCTCGCATCTGGGCCACAGAGCCCAGGAGTGTCGTCCGCCGTCCCACGGATGAGCAGTGTCCCGGTGTGAGTTCACAACGGTCTGTGTGTGTGCAGAAAGACCAATACCACGTTTATTAGCGATGGCCAAAGAGTATCGACAGCATGCTTTTGAAGGCTCTTGGTTTCCGACAGATCCGAGAATTCTGGCGGGTGGCAAGGCCACTGTAGGTTGGCACCTGCCTCACCGTGTTCATTCCCTTACTGGCTACGAGGGGCCTTAAGGAGAGTTCATGGCAGGGGGAGAGAGAGGGGGTGTGGCGCCCTCTTGGAGATGGGGTCCTGGGTCAGAGTGAGGAAATCCCATGCCAACCAGGAGTTCAGATTGTTTCTTGTACGTCTGACTGGCCAGCTGTTAATTGGGGGTTCCCAGGACCCCTCCATGGATCTGACAGTTTGCTAGCGCAGCCCACAGAACTCAGGAAGATAGCTGACTTACCAGCTCCCTGGTTTATGGGGGGAATAAAACTCAGGAGCAGCCAGATGGGAGACACGTGCGGGGATAAGTAGTAGGGGAGGGGACGTGGGGCTTCTGGGCCTTTCTTGTATCTCTGTGCCTCAGCCAATCTGGGAGCTCTCCAGACCCCTCCGTGTGGGGGTTTGTAAATAGAGGCTTCAGGAGGTAGGCACGCTTGATTAGATCATGGCCGTGAGTGATGACCTCGTTCCAGCCCCTCAGCCCTCCCTGGAGGTGTGGGGGTGGGCGATGGGACCGGAAGTTTGCTTCCTCCAAATCACATGGTTGGTTCTCCTGGCAACCAGCCCCCTTCCTTAGGAGCTCACTGGAAGTCACCTCATGCGCTTAAACTCAGATGCGGTTGAAAGACCTTGTTATAAATAGCAAGACACTGTTTCACCTCTGCTCCGGAACTATTTTAGGAGCTGGAGCTATTTGCGGATAAAAGACCAAATATTGAAGGTACTCACATCGCTCACATTAGGCAATTACAAGCATGTTGGGAGCTCTGCACCAGAAACCCCAGACAAGGCCACAGTGTATTTCTTACTCTATGATGCTTCCCATTCTGTGTGTCTGAGAATGTCTTCTCCGTGCTCTCGTGTTTAATTTTTAGTTCGGACAGACCTAGAATTCTTGGTTGTTAGTACTTGTCACTGAGCGTTCCGAATGTATTCCTTCATTGCTGCTGTTAAGAAATCTGATGCCATTCTCACTACTGCTTATCTGCGTGGGTTTCCCCAAAACGTCGCTCGATAGGTGAGGATGTCAGAGAAGGACTTGAGTGCAAGAAGTTCGTTTGGGAGGTGACCCCAGAAGCATGGGTGGGTCTGACGTAGAAGAGGGGGGAGCTTGTGAGTGGGGTACTCTAGAGGAGCCCCAGGTCCTCTGTAGACAGCTAGCGTCTTGCTGCTGGAATCTTCTGGGAGAGCATATGGGACATACCTCTACACTGTCCGGTGCAGGGGTGAGACACCGAGACACCTGCCTGCCAAATCCTGTCCTTCGCTGGTTGAACGTGGTTCCCCTGCTGCTCTGGCCTGTCCACGTTCAGTCCGAATGAGCATCTGTGGCCGGAGGAAGGCCTCAGGCAAAGGCAGGAGCTTGAAGTGCAGTAGAGTTCCGGGCTGGGCCGAGAGGATGGGGGCAGGGCAAGGGGAGGACTTCCCCAGGGTGGTCTGCTGCGAACCGGGACAGGAGAGGTGTCGGACTTGGCGATCTTTGACGGCGGATAGGGGAGAGAGGATGGTTTGAGAAATATGTAGGAGACAGAATGGTTGTGAGCTGAGGTCACGTGGGAGGGCGGGCCAGAGTAGGAGGCACGCAAGGGGCTTGGGTAGATGGCTGTGTCCGTAACTCTTGGGGGAGCACCAGGGAGGAGGGGAAGGCTGTGCACGTGGAGATAGAGGGACCTGTTCGGCACCGGGTGTAGGTGTACACGGACCAGACGGAAATGGGAAGATTGTCTTGCAGAGGTAGCTGCCGAGGCCATCAGCTGAGAGGTGAGCATCAAAGTCAGGTGCAGAAGAAGCAGCCCCGGGGGCACCTGTAGACCTTGAAGAGAAGGGGCAGCCCCGACTCTTAGAGCAAGTTCAGAAGGAGGGCGAGGAGAAGTCGGCATGAAAAAGCATCTGTGTAGCCCTTACACCTCTAACTACCTTGCTCGTCTTGGGGCACAAACACCGTGGGGGTAGGTGTTGTTCATAGATGGAAGTTCTAATTTCTATTCTATAGATCTGAAGACTGATAGGAAGACCCAGTATCCCACAGTCTGCTGCATGCCAGAAGTCGTGTAATCCATGACGGTTAATGGCCAAGGCGTCCTGGCCTGTGAGCCAAGAGTTTTTCCCATGATCGCGGTGGCCTTCATCAGACGTTGTCGTTGTGTAGAGCCCAGATGTGTGGGAGAGACGCTGTGTCTGTTCTCTAGGAAGCTGAGACCAGACAGAAGGTGCTGAGCCCTACGCCTGTCACCGACGCCCTCCTACCTTGCAGCCTCCCCGGCGTCGTTAACCTGTGTGCGCAGCCCTGGAGCAGGGTCAGCGTGTCGACCTCTCAGATGGAAAACAGACACAGGCGGATTATGCACAGTCATTGAACACCGAAAAATAACAGCAAGAAAATGGATTCAAGCTGTACTTAATGAGGGGTGTGAGAGAAATGATCGTTCAGAATCCTGAAGTTGTTTTTAGTAGGAGGTGAACACGGTACAGTCTGAATGTGAATGATTCGTCCCCTCTCACTGCACAGCTACCGGGAAGATCCAGTTGGAAGGTCTCCACGTCACACCCTAGCCCAAGGACACGTTGGGGCTCAAGGGGGCGATGGCTGTTCTTTCATTAAAAGAAGAATGCCACGCTTTACCCCTCACTGGGGCCAGAGTTCTCACTGGTTCCGTCTGGTGCTCGGATGAGTGCCGTGGGCTGTCACCGCTCTGTGTGACGAAGAGTAGCCACCCAGGGCAGAAACAAGCCATCACTTGACAGAGTCTCCATATTTTTCCTGGCGCTTTCTGCCTTAAGCATGTGAGATTTATTGCATTTTTGATTGGGTGAGGGTTGCTCACGAAAACAGAATTCCAGATCTAATTAGCCTGGCGCTCGGCAACATTTAGATGGACAGACTCACCCCTTACAGATTTGCATTTTCTTGGTGAGCCTGGAACGGAGGACGCAAAGGAATAAAGTTTCTCTGGTAGCTAGATGGAGATGAGGCAGCCTTTCATTTGTGAGGCTGGTTTCCTGTTTAATTTTTAGAAATTAGTTTGGAAGAACAATCGAATTTCTCTGCAGACTTTATTCCCAGGTTGACCCTGAGGTCCGAACTTAGAAGCGTGGTTATGGTTATTTAGTGTTTTAATAACGATGGAGCATTCCTGAGAACAGAGGCGAAAACAGTCCAAAGAGGCTGTTGGTTAATTGCAGCGCGTGTGTAAGGAACCAGGAGTTAGTTTGGACTGCTCTCCAAAATGTTCCTCCAGAAACGAGGACCTGGAGTACTTGGAATCAGGGGGCCTGGCAGTGGGGGGCCAGGGAGCCCCCATGGTTCACTCACACTGCCCCAGGGAGCTGCCTTGTGCTTGCCCCTCCCCCGCCTCCTCTCCCAGACCCAGTTGCCACAGGAGTCCGGGGCCCAAAGCTGAAGTGTTGGGTGGATAAGGGTCGGCAGGTTTAGGAAGGAGTCGGAGGAGCCAGAAGGAAAAGATCAGCTGGGCAGATGTCATATTTTCTAATAAAAAAAATTTTTTTTAAACTCTAAAAATATGGCATTCCGCACTCATTGTCTCTCACGCCAGTTAGTTTCTGGGTCAGCCTCGTTGATTTCTGTCTCGTGAAGACTCACATAGGGTCGGAGATGCAGAAGTGTGTCTAGTCACGGCCGGACACGGAGGTGGCAGGGCAGAGTCCCTGTGAAAGGCTTTGAGAAGGGGGGGAGGGGTTGAATCTGATCACCACGGTTGGGAAGTGATATTTATCCGAGAGACGAAGTTCTGGGCATCACATCTGGGCAAGGCGGGAGAAGAGCAAAGCCAGGACTGACTTCGGCATTCAAATCTCTAATGCATTTTGAAGCCAAAATAGTTAAATGTTAATTAATCTTTCAAATTAGAATAGTAATTGCATTTAATATGAGCAGGGACGGGGAAGGATTGCTCAGGAATTGTTTATTGGACGGTGGAGAATTGCTGTAATTTGTTTGTTTCTTCCATGAGGAGGGAGCTTTTCCTTGATGGTTAATCTTACAATGTTATTTTTATATCCTTTCTTGTTTGGGCTCAGAAGTTCCCATGTGCTTCTTTTCTTAGAAATCATAATAGTGACAGCTAACATCATCATTTACTCTGAAGGCCATTGATCCCAAAACAACGAAATTTGGGGTTTTTCCTTAAAGTGACTAGGAGGCTTTAATTTTTCATTCTCACAAAGCCCTTACTAACAGGCCCTTGGCATATTCTCGAAAGCCTCCTTCTGGACGAGACATTGGAACTTGCTTGTAGACTGAGCTGCTGGTCTTAGGTGAAGGCCCGTATCTGCCTGCTGTGGACCCTTGACCAAGGCGGGGGCTGAGTGAGGGGCACCTACTACTGTACAGTCAAAAATCTGAGTGGAACTTAGTTAATAGCCTGCTGTTGACTGGAAACCTTACCAATAACATGAATCGTCAATGAACAAGTATTTTGTATATGTGTTATATTCTGTATTCCTACAGTCAAGTAAGCCCGAGAAAGGAAACTGGTATTAAAATCACAAGGAGGAGAAAATACAGTTATAGCACTGTATCGTATTTATGGGGGAAAAAGTCTGCCCATCGGTAGACCTGCGCGGTTCAAACCCACATTGTGCAAGGATTGACAGTCCTCGAGATGTCTACCTTGGTTTCCTGCAAGCACCCCACTGGCACACGTTACACAAAATACTGTCCAAACCCTGCATTGTCTTTATTTGCTTAATTTTCCTCATAGAGTTGCTGGCTCAGGGTTCCATCAAGCCAGAACCCTGGGGTAATCCATGTGTGTAGACAGGGGTCCGTGGGAGCGACCGCTTCTGTCAGCTTGCAGTGATGATTCAGGATACGGGCAGTTCCTGCCTGTCCTCCAGAGTGGAGGTCTGTCCCGTGGAAGGGAGGTCTGTGCAAAACAGCCTGCAAAAGCCCAGGGAGCTCGAACACCAAAGGAAAAGACTGGTGGGTCCAGTTTGAAGAGAAATGGTTTATCTCAGAGACTTAGGGACAGAAGTGTGTCCTGGGTGACCCCACCATCTCCAAGACCTGCTTTTTTAGCCTTGGAGTCTGGGGGCACACGTGGTGGCGTGGGGGCTCCGGCTGGAGGAGCTGTTGGAGACTCAGTCCTGATAGGTCCAGTGCAGATGGGGGGGGGGGCTTGTGCCCCAAGGGTGTGTTTGAGGGTGTGGTTGGGATGTGTAGGGTGCGGTGCTCAGGAGGGCTTGGGTCACATGGTGTGCTCCCCATGGCGATTTGTCCGAGATGCTGTTTGCTTCCTACACTGCCCATTCCTTTCTAATCCCCTTCACGTTACCCTGTCCGTCACTGTAATCCTGTTAACTTTGGAGTTGGCCTAGATTTTTCCATTGCCCCTCGCTCAGTCACGGCCACTGTCATCGGTTCTGCCTTCTCAAAGTCTCTCGAAACGGGCCTTCCTCACCATTCCTGACTGAAGCTCCTATTTTCTACAGAGACCACCGCAGCCTTCTAGAGGGTCTCCCGAGCTCCCTGCTTGACAGTCCTTCACAGTCCCGCCAGCCCTGTGCCCTCAAAACACAAAAACCCTCTGATGAGAGTGAGCTCACCATCCAGCTTGATTTCAAACACATCGTGAGCTCTCTGTAAAGTTTGATGACAGAATGAACTTGCCGAACATTGTATTTTATTTTTGTGCTTTTATTTGCATTTGGGCGTTGCAGTTACTAATGATATTTCTTCTTCAAGATTAGCTTGAAGAAATCAGATTGCTGCTCAAACATCTCCTAGTGGCATAGAGGTGAGTAGGGTCTGCCTGCCCCTACCACTCTCCAGGAGGCAAAGTAGATGGACAGCCATGGGAAGAGATGCATTTCATTCAAATTCAAGGCAAAGTGCAGGTTAGAGACAAGACCGCTTACTTGGCTTGAGAAACCAATATTCGTGCTGGTGTTATATATGGTGCTGTGTGGGGAAAATTGAAAAATTTATCTTATTATAATTTAATAATAGTAAGGAGAACCATCATGTGGTTGAAAGGCCCCTGAATTGGTACACTACGCTGCTAAGATATCAGTTTGAAAAAGATGTCACTAAAAAAACGGAGGCTGTTCAAACCAGGGTTGACGAATTTTCCTCAATTTATAATGGGAAATGGTTCTTTGTGTAGGGCTGTCTACACGCTATTGGATTTTCCATTATTAGAGGATTTAAAAGCCACTTTGGACTAAAGATTATTTACATGTCTAATTTCTCACAGTAAATGATGGAGCACAACCTTAAATCGTGCCCACCCCCCACCCCCCTGGCCATGCTCCCTGCAAACAAAACTCTACAAAGCAGCCTGTCCAGCCTCTGATGAATTCCTCTCCTGTTCCCACATGGGCTCTGGCCACTTACTGTGCTCTGGTCATTTATTTTTTTCTTGGGCTCTGTTCTCTTAGACTTCGACTCGCAGAAATACCCTGATATTTGGAGATTCTTTTCTTTACCTGGGCATCCAACTGCCTGCGGGGGATGGGGGCTGCACACACACACACACACACACACACACACGCACGCACACACACATGGGCATGTTTAAAAAAAAAACAAAAAAACAACTCTTCATTCATGTATATGTCCAGAAGAGCACTCAGATCCTAAGCACAGATCTGGATGAATCTTGACCAGTTGAGCAGACCTGTGTCGCCAACAGCTGGATTGAGAACTAGAATGTCACCAGTGTGACGTTTTCTTCTTGACACTGAGCATGTGGTATCTTTCCCAAAGCCATCTCTGCAGTACCACCTGGGTGTTCCACCGTCCAGTCCAAATCCAGTCGAGTCAGTGTCAGACTCCATGGGCTTATGGGCTCCGATCCATAAGACCGCCCTCCTCTGGGACACAGGTTGCGAGTGTCAGTTGACCTCACCTCTGTCCCACGTGGCTACAAACTCAGGGAATTTGAAACCTGGTTCACTCCCATTTGATAATTTGCCAGAAAAACTCACAGACCTCAGCAAATTACTTTACACCCTTCTTTTCATTCTTACAGCCTTTTCCTTCTTCTTCTTCTTCTTCTTCTTCTTTTTTTTTTTTTTTTAGTATTTCCATTACAAAATTGATAGACTCAGTGAGACCAGACATCTGTATCTCCTCCTTGACACCAGGAGGAAAGTCTTCAGTAAGTCACCATGAAGAATGGTGTTTGTTCTAAGTTTTTGTACATTCCATCAGATTAAGGAGGTTCTGTTAATTAGGGGAAGTTTCCTTTCTTGTTTGCTAAGATTTTTTAAAAATTGGAATGTGTTTTAAATCCTATCAAATGACTTTTCTGTTTCTGTTGAAAGGATTTTTATGATTTCCCCCTTGGTTCTTTTTTTAAATGAAGATTTTATTTATTTATTTGACACAGAGAAAGATGACAAATAGGCAGAGGGGCAGGCAGAGAGAGAGGGGGAAGCAGGCTCCCTGCTGAGCAGAGAGCCTGATGCCGGGCTTGATCCCAGGACCCTGAGACCATGACCTGAGCTGAAGGCAGAAGCTTAACCCACTGAGCCACCCAGGCGTGCCCCCCCCCCCGCTTTGTTCTTTATAATGCAGTGAATTACATTGAATTTTGGATATCAAACTTAATTGGCATTTCTGGGTCAAATCCAAATTGGATTAAGTCTGAACTGGCCATGATATTTTATCTTTCTGATATCTCACTGCTGCAGTCACTTAGACCTGGAGTTTTCTTTAGGTGAAGGTTTTAAATTTGGTTTGATTTCTTTCATGGCTATAGGGACATTTATGTTTTTTTTTTTTTTTTTTGTTGTTGTTGTTGTTTTTTTTTAATCTTTTCCAGCGTCAGTTTTGGTAAGTTATGTTTTAAAAGTTCACTGAAAATTTAAAATTTATTAGTACAAAGCTGTTCCTTATATCCTCTTTAAAAAGGCCTATAGGGTCTGTATTAATGTACTGTTTTTCATTTCCCCATGTTGGTAATTGTACTTCTTTTCATTTTTCATTATCAGTCTTGCTAGTTCCGGGTCCATTCATTTTTTGTTTTGTTTTTGGTCCATCAATTTAGTCTTTCAAAATCACTAATTTTGACTTTGTTGATCTTTCTATAGAACTTGTTTTATTTTTCACTGAATTTCTGCCCTTGTATTTATTATTTTCCCTCTTTGGCTTTCTTTGAACATAGCTTGCTACTCTTTTTCTAACTTCATGAGAAGGATATTTAGAACGTAGATTTTCAGTCTTTCTTTTTTCTAGTATATACATGCAAACCTATAAATGTCCTCATATTGGCTTTAGCCGTATACATGTTTGATTTGTCTAATTTTCATCACTTATACCAATTGTTTTCAAATTTCCATTGCCATTTTGTCTTTGCTATGGGGTTATTTAAAGTGGGATGACTTAATTTCAAAACCGTTTTTAAAAAAAAATTCCAGTTATTCTATTTTGGTTTTGAGCTCAAAGTGTGTTCAAAAAGAGCACAGTTAAATACATTAACCTCTTTAAATCCTCGCGACATGCTCTGTGGCTTTGCAGGGGTTACATTTGTTAACCGTGATGGAGGTACTGTAAAATGTTTGTGCGGCATGATCGCCGAGTGCCATGTCCTGTGTGTGTGTGCAGTTAGGTCAGGTTTCTTAATTTTGCATTTTGGCTTTGGAGTAGCTCCAGACTCTTCCTCCCTCTACCATCTGCTTTTCCTTTTCTTGCTCCTTAAATCCTTTTGCTCTCCTGTTTGCTTTCACCATGGCTTCCTCTTCTGGCCAAGCTATATTTGAATTCACATATGTTTTCACATGGTTCCTTTTGGCTCTGACCTCTCTTCTGCTGAAGATTCTTGTTTCTGTTACTGCCCTTTACCACTTTGGTTCCATGGCTTTGTTCAGTGGCCAGCATGGTACTCTCCCCTGCCTTTCGATTCTGCATGTTAAAGATGCTGATCAGACAGCTGTCAGCAGGCATTCACGGAGCACAGGTTATAGGATTTCAGAAATATTTGGCGTAGTCCATGCCCTCAAGGGCTTGTGATCCGGCTGGAATCAGGACCCCCACATACAACAAATACAAGGATGTATTTAATAAAAATGATGTGAGTGTAGTAGGAAGAAGGCAGTCATTATGGGCTGGAATGGCTTTATAGAGAGAGCCTGGAATTCATTCTGACATCAAAAAATGGGGAAAACAGGGGATGTGAACTGCAGGGAGTTTGCCTGAATGAAAATGTGGAGGCAGGAAAACTTTGCTATTCTCTGTTTGTATTTCATAGATCACAGTAGTTAGAGGGGACAATATCCGTTCGCAGAATTGCAGTAACCTGGTCCGAAGAGGTAGATTGAGGTCAGATCACAAAGGGCCTAAAGCGTGGAGCTGATAGATTTAGACATTAACCTGCAGGTTTGCAGGGACGGCCCTGGAGATTACTGATCTGTGTGCCGTGGTCTGATGTGGGGAGCGTCATGTGTTTAGGGAGAATGGTCTGATCGTTGTGCCAGAAAGAAATTGGAAGGAGTTTAGAAAGACCCTGGAAAAATGATTTGATTTGAGATGACAATGTGCACAGCAAAATGGTACCAGATTAATAAGGAGTCTTAGGGCAAGGGATAAGGTGAGTTCAATGATAATTCAAGAAATCTGGCCTCGGTTTTAAGAGACCAGAGGTGCTATTGACAGAGTTGGGATGAAAGGGTGTAGAGCAGAATTTAGACAGAAAGATGGTACCCAAGAGTAACGAGTCCGAAGCAGTGTTGTGCAGGGAGGACCTAGGCGGGCCCCCAGCGTGCAGAGTGTGCGTGCTGACACAGGAATGGGGGTGGGGTGGGGATGGCAGGTGGGAGGCCCTCACCTCGGCTTCTCTTGAAGATAGTAGAGTCTCGCGAGATCTGTGCTGACCACCTTGTGTTAGCCCCACGAGCTGTGGAAGCCAACGTAAGCCAGTACTGCTGCTACATTCCACAATCTCTGGGGGAACAGACGGGAACCAATCAGCTGGAATGGTAGCTGTAAGTAATAAGGGGAAAACGTAATAGTAATAAATAATAGCGATGAGGGAAAAGCACGGCCCTCCTAAACCACCAGTGAATTTCATTTGTGACCATTCGGGGTTCTGTTTTAAAGGAAGAATCTATTCTGCGTGTATCCTGCCATCCAGAAGGTTCCAGTTTTGCCATAATCAAGACAGTTTGCTGGGGTAACAAGGCAAAATCCTAAATTCCAATTAACCAGCACTATCCAAGATTAATAACCCTTTAGTGGGTTGGAAGCAACTCCACATTTGAGCCTCTTGCTGTGTATCACGGCAATGATTTACAAATTTTCACAAGAGATGTCCTCTTTGAGAAATTGCCTTTGCTCATGCCATGGGAGCTTTTATGATTGGAACTATGCGGCTTTCCCTGCAGTTGTTTTCCTGGCGTTTAGGTTACCATTTCTGCATATCAGGAATGGTTCCAGAATTTTCTAACACAGAGCAATTAATATCTGTCAGTAGAAATAAATTACATTTTTCATCGCTTGTGACACGCTCTCAAATGCTTTTTGAAAGTGCTGTAATTATGCATCATCATGCTGTGTAATTTTGGTGCCTGATGTATTAGTGCTTTAGGGGT
The DNA here is from genome assembly GCF_011764305.1 of Mustela putorius furo. Lineage (NCBI taxonomy): Eukaryota > Metazoa > Chordata > Mammalia > Carnivora > Mustelidae > Mustela > Mustela putorius. Next base: position 7,867,134 of record NW_025421490.1, on the reverse strand, counting down.
ATGATTTATATTTTCTGGGTTTTTTTTCCCTTTTTTTTTTTTTTGTTTAGTACAGAATTAATAGGATGGGTGTAAGGATTGGGATGTAAGTTGGGAAATGACACTTTACAGATGACTTTGTATTATTTCCGTTCTTCTAATGCAGTCTGGATTTTTTTTAGAGTTGTTCACATATTTTACATATTTAGTGTATGCAAATGGTGCATGTTAGGATCATGCCACCAATAGCTCTTGCCTTCCAGCACTAAAAAGTGCAATATGCTTTCAGAAATTGAATATATTCATGATCAGGACACGGTTTTTATTGCCCTGAGGAGGAAGCAAAATTGTAGACCTCTGGAGGGTCCCTCTGGCCTTTATCCTTTAAGTAGGGAGGGGCCACCCTGGTGCTGTACCTTGTAATTACTGGCAACAGACAAGGTTCTTGTGGTTCAGACCACCCTCTGCTTACTCTCGGCCCTGTTCTCTCCTTTGGGCCCATAACCTGGACTTGATGATCTGATTTTGGCTGCTTTGCTTTTGGGGACCCGTCTGCCCTCACCTGTGGCTTAATGAATTGCAACCTGCCAGGGGCTTCTTCCTGCCAGTGAGCGTCTTCCCCTACTCACCCCTTACCTCTTACTGCCTCGAGTGAGAGATTATCAGGGAGGTAAGGTCAAGAGGGTGGGGGGGTGGAGGCTACCCAAGAATGGGTGTGAATCCCGGCAGATCGCAAAGGACTTGACCTCTCAAATGACACTGTGCTCAGAGCAGAGACCGCCGTCATCATCGGGAGTGAATGGACAAGCCAGCGGCTGTCTTTGTGCTCATCGCTACTTGTGGCCATTCTGGAGGCGAGAGAAGAGGGTCAGAATGTGCCACTATTTGAGCTAAAGGCAATTGAGAAAGAGCAAAGGTTAGAGAAACTCATTGCTCCTTTACCTTTCTGCCTAAAAGCAGAGTAGACATTTCCATTTGTCAAGTGTCTCTTTATCCCATTACAGGGAGAGGACAGCTCGTAGTCCCTGGGGAGGAGCCTGACCTCAGACTGCATACATGAACCTTCCTCAAATAACAAGTATCTTCCCTTCGTTTCCCCCGTGTTTTTACCTTCCCACAGCTTGCCCCCCCGCCCCACTTTCCCTGGGTCTGCCCACTTCTTCACAAATGATCGCTCTTCGTTAAAATGGTATAAAAGCCCCCATACCTGACCACTTTTTGGGGGTTTTCACTTCTTTTCTCTGAAGCCCCTGTGTGCATGTAGAATGCTGTTTTTCCTCCTGTTAATCTTTTGTCAGTTTAATTTACACCCCCTCCAACACTTCACCTTAGAGGGTGGAACGAAATTTATTTTTGCTCCTCTACATACCATATTCCGTCTTGCTAGACTCCGATCAGTGGTTCCATTATGAGACCTTTAATTCTCAAATTTAAAATTCCAAGAATAGTGCATCTTAAATGTGTAAATAGAGAAAGGGAATGGGGTTGGGGAGGGACTAGAATCACTCATTCAGCAAGTCCACCTGGAACATTTACTCTCCACCACTGAACAAGGGGGATGGTATTCCTGAGGACTGTGGTTGTCAGAGTTGTCAGTAAATGACAATGAAGACTGTCGTCAGTCTGCAGCCCTATACCTTTTTGGTTTTATTTTTAATTTGACACTGTTGGTTGGGCTTATTTAGATGTGGATAAAAGACACATTAGGGATATGGTGATGGAGACCTAAAATGGAGGCATTTTGCAATAAGCCCGTCCACACCTTCTCCTAAGACCTTCAAAGTTATTCCTCCAGGAAAGTTTCCCATTCCCGTGTGTCTCAGCAGCATAGCTCTGAGCGGAGTTGGGCTTCACCGCTGGAAAATTGTGGAAGAGAAGCTGTATTACATTTCTCAGTTGAATAAGGAAGAGTATCGTAGTGAATAAAGAATTGTCTTGCGACATGAAACTCAAACTCTCAGATCCCTTAAGTAGAATTTCAGCAATTTATATGAGTTAGATAGGTTTTAGCAAGTCAAACATGTCCAGGGAGCTTTGATTGTAGTATATTTTTAATTATGGAGGCATTGAAAGCCGTCAGCTCCCATGAACTTTCCTTTAAATAGAATCATGAAGCGGAGGCTTTCCCTCTGCTAATTCCTTTGTGCAGGGGGTCACCCACCAGTCTTAAACGAGTCACTTTAGAATGAATGGCTCATTGTAGGATTGAGTTTTATGTATTGAAGAAGAGTGACAAAAATCAAAGTAGAAAGGACCGTGGAGATCTCGGTCACTCCCTTTCACACCCTTCCAAGAAGAAATCCCTGAAATGATTTAATGCTAGCAAGAAACTGGCACTGGTCACGGGGTGGCAGGCTGGTAATTGGCATTTACAGGTTTAAAGGAAGAAGGGCATTGGGTTAATTGGTATAATGTGAACACAGACGCTTTCTATTTCCAAACACCTGACGAGTTATTCCCTGGTGAACTCCCGTCTTAATTTAACATTTCTGCAGAAGTTCGTACTTTGAAAATGTTTATCGTGATTCTAATTCATTGCGTCTTTTCTGCAAGGTGGGCCCGCCTCTCTGTGTATGTGGGGGAGTCATCTATGAGTAGAGGGTCTGGCACGGGGCTGCCTGGGGTTTCTGCCACGGACGGCATGGGAGAGCTACAAATGAAATTCACCCCTCCGTGTCTTAATATTCCCCAGGTCACCCAGTGACTCTTGCTTAATCACACTTTTCGTGCCAGTTAAGTTGGTTTTAGGAAGTTGTGCCTGAAAGTAGTAACACCTACCATGGATTAAAGGTTTCCTAGGTACGGGGCACTGTACTAAATAGTTCTTTATGCCTGGTGTAGAATTTAATTTTCGTAACGGTGCCGTGAGACAGCTACTCTCTCAGTTCTACAGAGGAGAAATCAGAGTCTTGGAGGAGTTCAGAGCACGTAACCTGTGTACGAAGCCCTGGATCTGGGGAGTGATGGGGTTGGTGTTTGAATCCAAGGCCCTGCTCCCCGGAGCGATACCGCACCCATGTCTGGAGGGACAAGGGATGGCTATGTTTCTTGAATAGCTACTTAGTGCTGGCATTTGATGAAGCACTTTAAAAAAAAAAAAAATTAAATCCAGGGGCACCCGGGTGGCTCAGTGGGTTAAGCTGCTGCCTTTGGCTTGGGTCATGATCCCAGGGTCCTGGGATCGAGCCCCATGTGGGGCTCTCTGCTCAGCAGGGAGCCTGCTTCCCTTCCTCTCTCTCTGCCTGCCTCCCTGCCTACTTGTGATCTCTGTCAAATAAATAAATACAATCTTTAGAAAAAAAATTTAAATCCAATTATCTGGCTTATAATACTTCATTAGTTTTTGTTATAATGGTCAACAATTCATGAGTTGTATATAACACCCAGTGCTCATTGTATCGCGTGCCCTGCTTCATACCCATCCCCCAATTACCCCATCCCCCGAGCCCCCCTCCCTTTCTGTAACCTGCAGTTTGTTCCCAGAGTCATGAGTCTCATACGGTCTGTCTCCCTCAGTGACCTCTTCTCGTTCAGTTTCCCTTCCCCTGTGATCCTCTGTGCTATTCTATGTTCCACATACAAGTGAGATCGTGTGATCATGTGACAATTGTCTTTCTCTGCTTGACTTATCACACTTGACACAATCTCCTCCAGTTCCATCCACGTCAGTGTAAATGGTGGATTCATCCCTCCTGATGGCTGAGTAATGTTCCATCGTATATACGAGGTACCGTCAACAACATGTTTTCACCGAATGCCCCCAACCGACTGATGGGGAAACGGAGCTGGAGAGATGTTCACGAATGTACTTAGGATTCCACAGCTCGTAAGGGACATAGCTGAGTTTCCAGACAGATCACTCTGGCTCTGAATCCCATTGCTATCCCCGTCTTGCCAGCTGTCCCCATTGAAACTGGTTTCTCCTTGTGTGAGCCTGTTGGACGCAGCGAGTCCTTATTTGAATGGGAGGTAGTCCAGCATATATCTGAGTGACTGAGTGGGTTTATCTGGAAAGTTCAGAGCTTTCTCCTTCCTCTTCCCAGGATCTGTTCCCCTTCGTCAGCACACCCCGTCTTCCCTGTACTTCACCTTCGGGTGACTGGAGCCTCCGATCCATCTCCTTCCTCCCCAGTAAAGTTACGCGCTGCAAGACCACAGGAAGCTCCTTTGCGCCAAGTTACAAATCATGGTGCCTTAACATTTGACTCTTCCCAGAGTTATGATCAATTTTCCGGGTTAATTTTCTGAGAATTCTAGGTAGTGGGCACTGGCTGGAAACAGATTTTTTATGTGGTTTTCTTAGGATTCTTCAGAACGTCGCAGTGGTTGACTCTTTACATACATTAAGACCCGTTGTTTTACTGGGGGTTCTCATCTTCTTTGGGCTTCTCTCTTTCCATGGGGACACTCTTATGATTTTATAATGAAAACCAGTGAGAGGTTGGGACCGGTTTCATGGTAGTTCCTGTTCCCCTCATCATATGTGCTCCACGATGGAGAAGTCACGCATATGGACACAGAAAAGATGAGTTCGTTAAAAAACAAAACACAAAACAGAACTCCAAAACGCACTCTTTCCCATTTGCCAAGTGAAGACTCCTCCTCACTTGTCTAAGACGGAGCTATTCCTTCTGGAGCCTTCTGGATTTTACTCTCTGGGTTGCAGATGTTGTGCTTACGACAGCGGTCTGCTTTGGAAGCCGGGGCTTCGGCTGTGGGTTCCCGCTCCGGTTGGAGGCTCCCGCGGCTGCTGGTGGGAGGTGAGGTCTCTTTCCGGGGAGGCCGTCCCGTTCACCGTCGGGTGAATCCCGACATGAAACACGGCACTGTGGCTGGGACTTAAGTAGTATCCCAAGTAAGGAAGCAGGTGGGGAGTCCCTGCTGAGTTTTATCTTTATAGCCTCCTGTGGTCCTTCTCTCCTGCCCTGTCTTCTCTGCCCGCTGCCCTCACCCGCCACCTCCCCTCCCTGTGGCTGTTGGGCTGCTCTCTCTGCTTAAATGATCCCGCCGGCCAGAAGCAGACTCACTTCAGAAGTCCGGGTCCCTGCCGAACGTGGGGTCCCCAGGGCATGTGGAATCGGTCACGGGAGCCACGGGCCCAGCCTGGGTCTTCCTTCCATACAAGCTCCCAGCCCCATGTCAGCTGCAGCCCTTGGAAGCAATAGCCAAGAGGGCTTTTGTCATCCTCTGAACAAGGATAGTGATGATAATAATTATATTCCCCCAACAGCGCGTCCCAGTGACCCAGGGGGCTGGGGCTCTTACTAGTCTCCTCTGACAGTTGAGATCCTGCTGGAGGCAGGGCCTGGACGGCAGGACTGGACACAGTCTGTCTCACTCTGCAGCGGTGAGTGGCCCTCTGTGCAGCCTGGCGCTGGTCCCTGTCGCTGGGCTGCCCTGCAGGGGGAGATGCCTGCCTTTTCCCCTTCTTCCAGACAGGGAGCTGGGGGCGGGGGCTGGGCTTTCAGCCTTACTCGCCACTCTGCTGAGAGGGTTAGCTTGTTTCCGAATCTGGCCGTGTCCTGGTGATTTTTCTCTTCTGTTTTCTCTCATTGCAAACTGTGTTTGGACAGAGGAGACTTCCAGGCTATCTTGACTGGGAAGGTCTAGTGCCTTCTTGGTAGAACATTTCCATCCATCCATTCATTCATTCATTCATTCATCATGATCAACCTCCTCCAGGCTCCAGGCTGGGCAGACAAAACACCGTGTTTGTCTCCCAGGACCTCAGGGTCTCCTGTGAGGAGTCAGATGTGGTTTCTGGGCTGTGTCAGGGCTGTGCCACCAACTTGACTCTTCCTGGGGGCGAGTGAAGCCGGGGAGAGTGTGGGGGGAGGTCGGGGGAGACTCTGGAGCAGAGCCTGTGGTCACTTTCTCCGGGTAGACGAACGGGGAGCTGCTTCGGACAGAGAAGCAGCTTGCGCCCAGGCGCTGAGCCGGGGGTGACCCTGGTGGGCCAGGTGCGGGCCAGTAAAGGGGATGCCAGGGGGTGGAATGACCCGGCGCTGGGAAGGCAGCCCCCGCCTAGAATTCCCAGGGTGCTGGGGAGCTGGTTAAGGAGCCCGGATATTATTCTGTGGCCGTTACAGGTGCCAAGATACAATAACAAACTAGGAGTTGTATTCTCCCTCTGTACAGCTAGTAAAACAGGAAGCGTACTCCTGTTCCTGCTCTCCTTCAGGAATAGGACCTGAAAATATAGAAAGACATGAAGTAAACAATCGCAGGTCTGAAGAACTTTGGGGAGGGCGTCCAATTTAAACACACTCTTTTGAGATCACTGTCTGAGTGCTTTGTCAGTCTTTAAAAATACTGCCAGAAGATATTTAAATACTCTCCCTAGTGAACTGAGTATGATGAGTATGGAGGAGCAGTTTTTTTGTTTGTTTGTTTGTTTTTTGTTTGTTCGCTATAGAGTTTTTGCAGTTAGGGAGTATTTGAGAAATTATGTCTAAATCCCAGGAAATATATGTAATTTTAAAATATGGTTGACTGCTTATTTTTTCTCCAAATCTCTTAATTTTTCATTTCTCCCTTGAAACTTACCCTAAATACAAGGGAAGTTGGTGATTGTGACTTTTTTCTTTTTTAAGAATTATTTCCTTATATTAGAGAGAAAGAGTGATTGGGCACAAGCATGACCGGGTGGGGGCAGACGGGGAAGGAAAGCATGAGGAGCAGATGCCCTGGTGAGCCCAGAGCCGGACAGGGCAGGGAGGGCGGGTTAATGTCAGGACGCTGAGATCATGACCTGAGCCTAAATTAAGAGTCCACCACCCACCCAACTGAGCCACCCAGTGCCCTGGTGATTGTACCTTTTACTGTGACCGATAAATGAAGCCTGCTGTCTGGACACAGTCAAAGTTTAGGGTAGGAAAACCTGAAATACATTTATATAAACTGTGCTGTCCTCCAGGAGGCTCCATGTAGAAACTTCTAGCATCATAACAGTTTGGGACTCATGGTTCTTCTTATTTCACTCGGTCATAGTTTGGAAAGGTCTCTAAGAAAGCCACAAGGTGTAAAGCCCAAGAGCCTTTTCTTTTTCTCCTTTAAATGTGTCCGTTGGTTGATCATACCCTACGCATAGCCATGACGGGTGATTAAACTCTGATTCCAGCCCTTGCGGGCTGAGTGAGGGTCATGGGTTTTATAACCCACCAGTAAAGCTTCACCCATACTCTGTTGTAGGAATTGACAGGTACCCGAATCCCACAACCAGCAAAACACGATTTCGCCCAAGGAAACATTTTTACCAACGACTTCCATTCTTACCGGTTGTCTTGATAGTGGTGTCAGGTGCCTGGCGAGCAGACATTTTGACTTTACGTGAATAGTCGTGCCCACGTAGGAGCCCATTATCTTGCTGTAATATCCAGTTTCCTTCCCGGTTCTCCTAATTGAAATGAAGCTTGCCCCTGCTGCTTTCGGGCAGTGGAAGCTTTATGAATATTTTAAACTCTCGGCTGCACAAGGGATTGATTCTTTGTTTTCACAGCTTTATCTGGTACTTCCCCATGTGGGCTGTCTCTTGTTCCTGCCTGCAGTTTGATGCTATTACCCGTGTCCTATCAATCCGGCCCGCGTGTGGCGGCGGAGCCCTGACTGGCCTCTCCAGATCACTTTGATTTTGAAATTGACCGGTTCCCGAGACCATAAGTGATTTATTCCAGAAGGATCATCAGAATAATAGCATTAATGAGTTTTTACGACATAGGCCTGCTGTGTGAATTTATTAGCTCGTGGAAATGGCTAGGCAGGCAGTGTGGTTGAACAGGCCTGTTCTTACCTTGTTGACCAAATAATTTCATAAAAGTCCACCACTTTCCAATTTAGCCCCCAAATCCCCATGGAAAAAACTTTGCAGTTCAATTAGCAGCAGATAAATTGCATGATGACTGTAATCAGACAAACTGATATATATTCCATGTTCAATTACTACCTCTAACCTCTTCCTCCTTCCTGACGTATCCCTTAAAAGCCACAGAGGCGTCAAGGATGATAATTAATTTTTAGGGTGAATTAAAAAAGAAGCATTCTGACTATCACCAGGGCTGATTTTTCGCTGGTAGTTAGCATTATGGTCAAAACCCACACTGGCTGTGTGTCGTTTTCTAACTGGTCCGTGCTACTGTTCGTTTGCTCTAAAATACTTTGACTTTTTTTTTTTTAAAGATTTTATTTATTTATTTGACAGAGAGATCACAAGTAGGCAGAGAGTCAGGCAGAGAGAGAGGAGGAAGCAGGCTCTCTGCTGAGCAGAGAGCCTGATGCGGGGCTCGATCCCAGGACCCTGGGATCATGACCTGAGCCGAAGGCAGAGGCTTTAACCCACTGAGCCACCCAGGTGCCCCAATATTTTTGACTTTTTAACTTGCAAATAATGCCATGCTTGATTTTTGTGTGTATTTTTTTTTTTTTTTTTTAAGATTTGGTTTATTTGAGAGAGAGAGCGTGAGTGAAGGAATAATGCAGTGAGGGGTAGGGGGGCAGCCAAGTGATGCAACACAGAGGCCGTGGTCATCTATACCCCTGGTTCCAGCCCCTGGGGTCCCTCACTTTGCCCTAGTATTGAAAATTCTTTTTTTCCCCCAGTTCTATTGAACATTCTGTATTGAAATCACCTATTTTGATATTCGATGTTCACTTTCAATAAAAACATGCATACAGTGAAATGATTCCATAAAACTTACAAAAGTTTATTTTACCAGTCCAAGTTGGTACATGATGTACAAAAAATAGAAACAAAAGACATTGAGATCATGTGTTTCCATCTGTCCGACGAAGAGCACCGTTGAGCACTAACAGTGTGACAGGCGACGGGTAGATGCTGGTGAGAGAAAAGAGCCAGGAGTGATGCAAGTAGGGGTGCAGACAACAACAGAGGTGCACAGAGATTCGGATACAGATGGAATGTAGTTAAGATACACACGTAAGACCGTGGGGCACCTGGGTGGCTCAGTCAGTTGAGCGTCTAAATCTCGGTTTTGGCTCGGGTCACGATCTCAGGGTCCTGGGATGCAGCCCCATGTCGGGCTCCGAGCTCAAGCACAGAGTTGGCTTGTCCCCCCCCCCCCCGCTTCTCCGTTCACTCACGCTCTCCCAATGGACCCATCAGAGGGCTTCTTCCATTTGATAACCCTTTAGGTATTTGGAGACAGATGTTGACCTTCATCGTGGCCTTTCTCCTGCAAACACATCCTTGATTCTTGTAGCCATTCCTTAGTGAGTAGGGTTTCTGGATCCCCCCTTCTGCTTACATGCTTCCATAAACTTTTGGGCATGTCCATGGCCACCTTCAGATGCGAGGCCTGGAACTGAACACAGACACCCAAGATGTGATTTGACTTGTGCAGAATTTACTATGGGATGATTACACCCTAGAATTTACTATGGGATGATCACGCCCTAGGATGATAATCAGTGGCTCTAGAAGGGGAATGCTTTCATTAAAGGAGACTTTACTCAAAGTCCACTTTGTATAATAAGTAAAGGGGATCTTTTTCTGGTCAAGGGGAATTTCCTGGACCCTTGTGCCTGTTTTCCCTCCTCATATATGGTGGTGGCCCCTGAAACAATGGGTGGCACTCTGAGGGTTTGGTGGCCCACCTCAACCTGAAAAATGTATGAATGGAAAACGTGTTATGTATTTTTATGGAGTCCAAGTTTGCAGACACAGTGTAGGTTAGATTACATTTAAGTGATGCTTAAATGTCTATTTATCTTGACATGAATAGCTGTCAGGTCACATCTTCTGACCCCAGGGTGCCAGACTCCCCATGTTTTCCTATTAGATTTAATTTTGTTGATCTGTATCTTGGCTTATCCTGACCATTTTGCGTCTCGAATTTGTTATTCATTTATTTATTTGCTACCTTTTTCATCTTACCATATTCTGATCTTTGGCCATAGGCTATCTATGAGGCATCCAAGTATTCTGATAAGTTTATTGAAACAGAGAGGGACCAATGGGAACACCTGTCCTTCAAATTGACGCCCCGACATTGTGAGCATTTTGGGGGAGGAGGGAGAGTTCAAAGACATTTCCTGAAACTAAACCAACAGCTTTCCATCTGGATCAGTGCCCTCATGTGTACACCTGTGCCCTAAATCATGGCACAGTCTCGTTTCCAGTTGCTGGCCGTGTTCTGCTGATTTTCCTTATTCAGTGTTGCGAAGGTGCCCTGACTTTCGTCTTTCTACCACAGTGCTTGTTCCCCCTTCTGCTTTGTTCTCCACCAGCAGGCGAAACCTCCTAACAGGTGTCCTTCTGTCTGGTCTTTCCCCACTGCCTTCTGCACTCATTTCCCACGTCCCCACTCAAACACAGCTTGGCTGTGTGCGGTTCCCGTGCCGAAACCCTCCCACGCTCCCTTGTCACCTGCATGACAAAGCATCGGTGAATTCCGGAGGGAATCAGGCACAGGTCCTGGAAACAGACCCCCCTTGACTTCCTGCTGAGCTGATTGTGAGGCTACGAGGCGGATCTAGAAGTGAACATTGCCACATGTCTACACGTAGAAACGCTGTAACTTTTAGGAAGCGTGCTGGATGATTTTTATCGGAATTTTCTGATGAAGTCAGAGAGCCATTGTCCTCAGATCGGACACCTCGCTGCCCGAGTTTGTGTCTGCGGGAGACACATTATTCCATCTAGGGAAGGACACCAAAAGGGGTTCAACACAGGAAACAGCACAGAGTGCTGCCGGGGATCGTCCTGCTGCTCCTGGTTCGGTTTGGAGATGCCCGTCCCTGTACTGCCCCCAGGCAGACGCAGAACAGAAAGTTTGCTGGGTTTTCCCACGGTTGGAAGGAAGGATAATCTGAAACAAACACACTTTGTCAAGAACCCCACCCATCCACTCATTCACCTTCAGGAGCTCTTGCTGGGCAGCGGCTCTCCGCTCCGTGCTCTGTTGAGCTTTAGAGACCGTTCCGTGATTGCCAAAGCAGCACCGTGAATTGATAATTCACGGTCAACTCCTCTCTCCCTCCCCCTGCCCATAATATTTTGCCCATCAGCTGGATATAGCGGACCGCAGATTAAGGAGCCTTGCCTGCACGAGTGAGCAATGTGGGTCTAAGTCCTGCCTTGGGTGAATTCCTCCACAGTTCTGTTCTCGATCGGAAAATGAAAGGGTTGAACCGTTGGCTTTCGACCGTCCTTTGAGGCTCTAAAATATAATACTCTAATTCTGATGGCCTTCTGGCTCGCACTTTCGTGTTGGTGAGTTTGGTTAGTGCCCAAGCGTGCGGACGGAGCTGACTTTGTGAAGCGGCAGAGGGGACAGAGTTTTGAGACGCGGTGACAAGAGCGCTCAGGCAAATGAGGAAATTTCCTGCGTGGAGGTGAACATGTGCACAGCTCAGGGCGGATTGAACACGGGACGAGTTAACATTATGCTGTGGGAGAACAGTTCAAACATTTCTGAGCCTGGTTAATTGAGATGCAGGGCTTTGATTGTATGGTGTTTTATACAGATACATTTTTAAATGCGGTGCTTGAGTACGAGGACGAAACTGATGCTTCAGACCTCAGTAAGACGAGGTAGAGACATCGATCTTTCTATATACGCCACCGCAGGTGAAATTTCTGTGTTAGGCTTAAGCCGTTCCAGCAACAGAATGGAGCATTTAAGTAAAAGAAGCTTATACGAGTGTGTGTATATAATTATATACCTTATAATTTTATATATACATACGTCTATATAATCAGCGAAGTCACATAACAAATATTATTTCAAAGTCATTTTTGAAAGGGAGTATTTTAATGTTCTCAGTGAATAATTTCTCTCTGCCTGAGAGCTACTGTTGTATCCTGGGAAATAGAGGAGAAGATAAAATTATTTAGATTTGCAGCTTCTTGTCATGGGAGGTGAAGGCCTTTTTATTATTATTATTAATGTGATGGGAATACTGCCGCCACGTTGCGCGAGTGCACAGCAGCTCGAGAGCAAGCTTTTCATCACATAAATGATTACAGTTCTGTTTTCTTCTTTTTAATGCCTCCTGCCATAACTGCCCTCTAGCTCTCTCCGTTGCTTTCCGTCGGAGCATGGAGACCAGCCCTCCGCTCAGATGAAGGCTTCCCCAGGTAGTGGCAGAAGGGAGGTGCTCGCCCCGGCGAGACCCGGGTCTGAGCAGGGCGGGAAGAAGTGTTTCAGGAAGCAGGTGCACGTTCTTTTAAAAGTAAACTTGCTCGCATGGAGAAATGGCAGCGTCTTTGCAGAGAAAGAATCCTCCTCTGGTCTGGTATCTTTTCCTTTTTCAGGGCTCTGCTTCTGCACCCTGGCCTCTGGCCTGCGTCTCCGGAAGAGCACCCCACATAGGATGATACCAAAGGCGACCCTGGGCCACCTCTTGGGGGATAATGCAGGGGGCAGGGGGGCGAGCGAGTCAGGTGAGATGCTTGCTCTTAGCGGGGGACCACTCTAGTGAAGGAGGCAGTCAACACAGCAGGAAATGGATGCAGAGATTGGCGGGGGAGGGGACAGTGATGCCAGGAAGGAAACAGGGAGCTGTGCCCTGGGGGTACGTGTTCTCTAGCTTCCCTTTGTGGGTCCGGAATCCTCAGAACTGATGGCAAGTTGTGGATCAGGCAGAAGATGTATCTGATAAGGTCCCCCTTTCTGTGTCACTTTGCCTCTCCGTGGTGACTTGTCCCAGTTTCTCTGGGGTCCCCAGTGCTGGCCCCTACACCTTGGCCTGGAGCATGGCCTGTGCAGGTATCTGTTGATGAAAAGAATAACTGGGCAGAGTCTTAAGATTCAAAAACAGAGAAGATGGTTGTAGAGGATAATTTTTTTTCCTAAAAGATCCAATCTAGTCTTTTTGCCTATACATGAAATTTAGGGGTAGCTTTTGGAGTGAAAAATCTATACCTTCCTAATGCTTGGTAACTTTTTCTTTGTATGCTCCCACCCCAGGACCTTTGCACCAGCCATTCCCTCTGCCTGGGTTATTTTCCCCTCACATACCCATTCCTCATGCTTCTCAGGTCTTCATTAAAGTGTAATTTTTTTCAGGGAAGCCCACTCTGGTCGCCTGTTGAAATTGCCATCTTGCAGCTACTTCATAGCTCTTGGATGATGAGCTATGAGTCCTACTCTTCCTGGTCATGTTTTTGTTTCTCTCTCCTTTGTCCCTCCTCCATCCATGCTCCAGGAGGCCAAAGGTTTCTGCTTCTGTTCACCCTCTGCGTTCCTTGTGCTTAGAGCCAGGCCTGACCCAGAGCAGGGCGCCTCATCAAAATTGTTGAATTCATAAAAGGTTAAAAAAAAGTATTTTGCAAGGCTTCCTATTTTTAAAAAAATCTCAAAAGAGCTGTTTCCCTTTAGGACTTAGGGGTTAGATCAGAAATGCTAATCCTTTTCTGGTCCAGGCAGCTGCCCGGGTCGGGCAGGGAAAATGGTGTGACTGGGAGCTGGCCACCAGTGGGGTGTGGGCTCAGTACCCCCTGACTTCCTCTCTGGTCTCCCCCAGATCCGTGGCTGTTAAATGTGGACACGGGGACTCACCTCTCGGGTTGGTTGGTTCTGTAGACAGGCATATAAAACAACGTAACCGAGAGATACTTAACGATTCACTTCATTTACTAGTTGTTTGAGGACGTGGTCTTGAGTGTTGGGAATTAAAAAAAAAAATCACATTAGAATGTCAGGGTTGTGAGGAAACCAGCTTTTTTCTATGATTAACTGATTTACTATAAAAATGACTTGAAAACCTTTTCCTGAAAGATTTAGTAGGCATGCAGTAGGCAGAATAACGGCCCCCAGAACCATGTCCTCATGGAGGTCTGCATGCCCGGGATCTGGGACTGCGTTCTGCTGTGGGGCAAGGAGGGGTTAAGGGTGCTGATCAAATGGCCTTAAAACAGGGGGGTCATCCCGAATGACGTTGGTGGGTCACAGGGATTCTTTAGATATGGAAGAGAAAGCAGGGGAGTTGACCTTGTAAGAGACTCCACGGTAGGCCTTTGCTGACCTTGAGGATGCAGCGGGGCCACGAGCCTGGCATGGAGGAGACGTCTGGAAGCTGGGGCCATCAAGAAGACCGATTCTTCCCCTGTGCCTCCAGGAAGGAAGGCCGCAGCGCTGCTGACACCCAGGTCCCAGCTCAGTGAGACGCATCTCAGACTCTGACCTCCCGATCGGTGAGATAATGACCGTGTGTGGTTTTAATCTGTTAACCACCAAGGTTGGAAACCAGGACGGGGTGAGCGGGGGATGCCAACCTGCTTCCACCTGTTTCCACCGCATGTCTTCTTCGAGGTGTTGTGATTTCTCCTGTTCCAGAAACGACCGCAAAGCTCTTGAGGGGCCTGTGAACCTCGCTCACCTGGCAGGTGACCCCTGGGAACCTCGCTCCAGGATCGCGGTCCAGGCCCCTCTCGCCTCCACTGCAGCTCAGGGACAGCAACCAGAAGCTCACAGCGTGGGCCCCGTGCCCGGGCCACACAGAGGGGCCCACGTGGGGAATAGGGAGTGTCGGCGTCGCCGGGCTGCTCTTGGGAATCTTCATTAGCAGATGTTTAAAAAGTCAGCGTTCTGAAATCACTAGCAGGAGCTTATAAATATGAATTTCCTGTAATTCACGGTTTATAAGAACTCCTATCCACTGTATCACAGCTTGAAAAATACCAAAAACGCATTAGAAAAATCTTTCTGTTTAAAGCTGGATTGATCCCACATTTCCATGGCAAAAGAAGGCCATCACACGGCGGGAAGTAACAGCTCCATTTCTGAGAGTTTGAGGAAAAAACTCAAAATAATTCACTTCTACCCAGGCCATTTGACAACGGTTAGACTTGTCCTTACAAAATAAAAGTGAAATCTCACCCCCTGCTGCTGGAAATCTCCAATTAATGCTATAAAAAGTGCCTTCATTTAAAAAGCCAATGTGTAAATTTCTCCAAGCTGTGTGCAGACATTTCTCCAAATTTACAGTAACCTTTTGATCCTGTCTATGGTAGGAAGAAGCTTCCAGATTCCAAAAAGAAGACAGAACTGATTTCCCCCTAATTATTTCAGAGTGAAACCCCTTTCTGTTCATTGGGTTCCCTTACGTAAGTCACTGATAATTCCCGTATAATCCACTGTGATGTGTTTCATCGAAATTAAGGAGCTGGCCAGTACCCCACGGGCATGTTCTTCCCCGCACCACAGAAGAGAAGGAAGAAAACCGGAGAGAGAAAAGTGAACAGTGTTCTCTTTTGTCGCAAAAGGCTCTTTTAAGATGGAATCAGCAAGTGTGAGAATCACCATCTTTGAACAACCGTTAACCAGGGAGCAAGTCTGGGTCTTTGATCTCTTCCTTCCCACCCCGATAGTCAGGTTAATGATAATTTCCCAGGGGTAAGCTGCCGGGCGTCTTTGACGTGCCCCCTTCGGTTTGCCGGATTAATGGGGGCACGGTCAGCTGTGCACGTGGGGCCGGCGAGGTCAGCGGAAGAATGGGCAGGCGGGGTCGTCTGCAGCCTGGGCTGGTGGAAAAGCCTGGGGGGTGGTGGGATTCTGCCCTCCTGCTCAACCCCTTGTTAGGGCAGGTGCTGGTGTGGAGGGAGCCGCCAGGAATGATGTGGGGTGGTTGTGGTCAGGTTTTGGAAAAGAGCAGACGGGACCCGTGGGCGTAGGTGTGTCCGGGAGGGTCCCGGCGTCTCCGCTGGGTTGTTAAGGCTCTTCGGGAGCCCTTCAGCGGGTCCGGCTCCATCTCCCACCTCCCTGTAGCAGGGTCCTGGCAGGCAGGTCCCCTTCCGTAGGTCCCTTCATGATCCCGCTCCTCCAGTGCTCTGTGTTTGCTTTTATTTCCTGCCTGGAATGTCCCAGGGCTCTGCTTCTCTTCCTCATGGTCTCATGCTCACGGACTTGAACCTTTAGCATCTACTGACTGACTCACAAGCAGGCATCTGATCCAGAGGCTCGTTTTCCAAAAAGTTGTCCGTGTTCTTTATCGCTTAATGAAGTCAGCACATCATGCCACTGTTTTGGGGGTACCCTGCCGTCTTCTCAAACCTCTTTTCTTGGTTTTGGTGATGCTCCTGTCTGCTGTCTTCCCTCTGCCTTCCTGTTCCTTCACAGTCTGAGAAGAGACGTCAGCCTGCCTCTCTGTCTTCAAGTGTGGTGTCCCTTGGCGAGGTCAGAGGCCCTCCCCTGGGTTCTGCATCTCTGGACACTGTGTCTCCCTGGAGCACCGGTCCTGCATGCCAGCTCCTGCTGAAGCCCTTTGCAGATGCACTGGATTTTCAAACCTAGAACGTTCTAGATCAAACCATGCTTTGTATCTCCCTCCAGATACATCTTCCTAGTATAGCTCAGTGAGATGCCTACGTGAGAACACTCAGCGTCCCCCTTCAGCTGTGTTTCTTCCCGGCTACAACGCGCCGTTTGGTCCCTTTCTAGCATATTCTAGAGTCATCTGTGTCCCCAGTTCCATCAACCCAGGTCCTGTTCTCTCTACCTGCGGGCACCCAGCTCAGGGGTTCTCAGCCCCAAGCCACCTTCCCTGTCAGCCTGTCCCTGAGAGCTGCACGTTCTTGTCTGAAACACAGATGGGATCGTGCCTCTCTCCTGGAAATGAGGGGCTTCTTGCTTACCTGAGCCGGGCCCGTCTCTTGTGTGTGGCTTGTGAGCCTGGTTGGGTCTGCCTGTTTTCACAGTTCACACTCGTGCAGGGGACAGTCCTGCCACCGGGCTTGAGAACGCCTGGCAGGAACTGGCTAAGTTTCCTGTGTCCATGAAATCTCCAGTAGGCCTTCAGTCAGAAATCATCACTCTTTAGGGGACCACGAGCTCTTTGCACACGCTCGTTATGGTATCTATTACACAGAATGTGCTTTTATTTATTAACATGATGTGTTTGAGGCCAGGGTCCACGTCTTCTATTCACCTCTGGGTCCTGAATGCTAGGACGATACCAGTCGGGGTCACAGACGGCGGGAGCGCGTGTCAATAGGAGTTGGTCAGTCAGTAGACGTTCACGTCCAGTGAAAACACACATCCGCCACCGGGCAGCTATTATGTGCTAAGCTTTTAAAAAATCCTTATATAATGCTGAACTTACCTGCGAGAGAAGAATAAATACTTATAATTTGTGTTAGGACTGTAATCAGGGGCGCCTGGGGGCTCAGGCTCTTAGGCATCCAACTCTTGATTCCGGCTCAGGTCCTGACCTCAAGGTCGTGGGACTGAGCTCTGCTCGTGCTGAGCAGGGGGTCCGCTTGTCTCCACCCCCGCCCCCCACAACCCCGTGCCCACTTGGACTCCCACTCGTTCTCTCTCTCTTTCTCTTTCAAATAAATAAATAAAATCTTTTTTTTTTTTTTAAGGCTTTAAGCAAGAGGGAGCAGAACAGCAGGAGACAGGTGTGTAGCTAAAATACTAGATGCCGGTGTTTCACTGACGTGTGCTGGAGCAGAGTCATGCTGTTATGATTTGGTGTGTAATGCACCCTTTTTAAAAATTTTTTAAAATTTTTAAAAATTGCTCTGGCATTAATGGGAGCACAGGCATTTCAAGTGGGAAATTAACTGGCAGGATTTGGGAGGAATGTTTATCTAGGTTGAATTCGGTAGTCAAATTACAAAGAAAAGGAGTTTCCGACTTAAGCAAAGAGCTGTAGCCCCAGAATATGCATATCCGTGTGTGTGTGTGTATGTGTGTGTGATCCTATAGACAAAACTTCCTGTATAAGGCTGTCTGTACGTAACACAGAACAGAAGCAAATCCTGGGCTTGCCCACGTTAGCAGTTCCTTCCCAGGGGAACGAGGACTTAAACGGTCTGACTGGTGTGGCACACCGGGCGCATCTGTCTGGGTACACAGATCTGTGTGCACATATATGTACGCACACTCATTTGTGTGCGTGTGTGCTTATGCAGTTAAGCCGCATGCCTTTCCACACCGGGGGCAGACTTCTTCATTTATTCCTGTCCCCTAGCCTGTTCTAGCTTGATCCCATGTAACAAACTGTCCAGCACACCACAGATACTTGAGAATGACTCACCGACAGCCCGGTCCTCTTTGTACATCTCACTGAAATGGAACAAACATTTTGTTCCACTTAAACACCTTTCAGAAGCACCTGGAGTCCCACAGCAGTGATGCATTTACAAGTTTTTATTGGGGCATAGACTCAGCAGCTGCTTACCAAAATTTGGGGGTGGTAGGAGCCCCCGAATTGGAGGAGGAAAACCTGGGAGCAGAAAGCGTGTTTGTGACTTAGAAGAAAGGTCCTGCCTCCAGGGCTCTCCAGGCGGGCTTGCACACGGCTCCAAGAGGAGTATTTCTAAAACACGTATCTGCCAGAAACACATGCCCACACACATTTGTCTTTTAATTGATGGATTTCTTGGCTCTAGATGCTACGGATAGGAAGACGAGGAAGGGGTGGTCCCTTCCCGCAGGGCGCTCCAGCCGGGCGCGTTAGTCTGGAGCTCCCTGGGACAGGTGGGATCGCAGAAGGGGAAGAGCCGAAGCCAGGCTGGGACGCCCTGAAAGGCGCTTGCAAGACCTTTGCCTTCCAGCTGCTTTCTCCCTTCTCGTTTTCAAGCATCAACATGTGTGGCGGGCACACCTGTGTGCATGTGCTAATGCACCCCCCCCCCCAAGGGCTTCAGCTACAGAGAGTGGAGCGAATCGTATGAGGAAAGACTCACGGGTCACTGGCTTCCCCCCGGCCTCTCCGATGGCGTGCCCACATGTCACACTTCAGTCTCGCGAAATGGTTCTCAGTCTTCGACTTCTAGTGAAAATGCAGGGGTACACGCTGCCCTTGGCCTCCAGAAGGTTCCGTCCAGCTTCATCCCACTTGGCATCTTGGCCCCTCCTGCGTCACTGCCCACGTGTGTGACCTTGGACAGGTTACTCAGATGCCCTCCACGTCGGTTTCCTCCCCAGTGGCATGAGATGACAATAGGAACGCCGCGATCACAGCCTCATGCAATCACAGCCTCATGTTAACTGCGCTCATGCATGCGGAGTGCCTGTCACAGAGCCAGCCCAGCCCCGTGAAGTGCTCTTTAAGTCTTCCAATCACTCTTTTCTTTTTTAAAGCCGTCTCTGACTTTGACAGCCCTCTTTGGTTCTCCTCCTGCCTCTCTCTCTTTCCACTTCTTCGTTGACTCCTCTAACTTACCTACCTCCCCTTCAACATTCGAGTCTCTGCGTTTGTCCCCTGACATCCCAGTGGACAGGCTGTGATCCCCCCGGGACCCTCCTGCTTCCCCTGTCCCCCGGCATGCAGTGCACCCCTCACCTGCTGCCGGAGTGCTTTATCTAAAGCTCAGACCTTGGAACCTTCCTCCTCTGCTCAAAACCCTGCCAAAGACCCCCCTTTCCGGGACTGGCTTACAGAACTCCTTCCGCAGTGGGCTTCAGCTGTCCCTGCAGGATTTCTCTCTCCCCGTGCCCCTTGGTCCCCCAGGCCACCCTGCACAGCTCCTTGACCCTGGGCCACTGGGCTCCGTCCCTCACATGGCCTTGGACCTGCTGCTCTTTCTTTCCCACCAGCTTCAACACCTTTTCCTCCTTGCCCTTCTCCGTGGGTGTTTGATGGCTCGAGGCTTGGTGACCCACACCCCGCCACACCGTTGTCCATTAGACTGCCGGAGCACCCGCCGTTTGGTCTCTCCTTCCCACACGCTTCTCCTCTTTCCTGAGGGCATTGGTGGGAATCTGCGTGCTGTGGGCACATCTGCTGATGATCCACATTGTCCCAATCCTCTGTGCGCAGGCAAAGGTCAGGGGCAGTGGCAAGGTCATGTGATGTGTCCCACAAAAGCCAGTTCTCACTTTTATGTTCCACTGGTGGGAAAGTTCTGTACGGTGATGTCTAGGAACAGTTTTCACTCTGGAACTCTTTCTGATGGCCAGCTGTCCGAAACGGTTTTCTCTCTGTCCGTTTTGCCTTTCTTGGGGAGCGCGGAGCGACCGCTACATCAGCGCGTTTGGCCCGTCCCGTTGGCCACGAATCCTCAGGCACAGGACAGTTTGTGAAGAAGCCTGCTTGGCACGGCCCCTGGGCGGGGCAATTTATAGCTTCCTCTTGCAAGTTAATAAATCCCGGGAAGTATGTCAGACGTGCAAAAGATTTGCATAGTTTATTTAGTGTAAATGTGTGTGTCTTTGTTCTTAATTTGCCAGCAGGTACGGTCTGACAATTCAGCAACCTTTCCCGAGTTAAAGTAAGATTGCTACGACCTGCATTAGCTTTGTAAGGGACCTAAGCTGGGAAGGGGAGGGCGTGCCGAGCTGAGCGCGAGCCCCAGGGCTCATCTGCCCGGGTCCCTCGCGGCCGTGACCCCAGCATGCGGCTTCCTCTTCTGGCTTTAAAATAGGCCTCCTAGATTGTATTTACAAACAACACGGAGTACACTTGACTGTAAGGTTGGCCTGTTGAACTTTTCAGAGAAGAATTCAGGACAGTCCATCCAGTTAGACCCAGTTTCGATATGAGGAGCTCCCTCTTTATTGAAAAGCTTTTTTCTGAATGCTTTCTAGTAGAGGTTTGCTAGATTCCATTTAAACCCAGCTGTGGGATTCATTAATATGCGGTCAGCTTATCTGGCCGCTGACTTTTTGAAAAGGAATATATTGATTTTTTTTTAAAAAATTCATACATAGTACGCCAACGAAAATACACACTTGCCGCATTACCTTTTTTCTTCCCCATAAAAGTTCAGTTTTGTCCCCGAAAAGGAAAATATATTCCAAGACGTGAATGTGATTGAAAATAGAAATAAGTTTTGATGATGATGGAGCTTTATGACTTCACTGTTGGAAGCGGTGTTCAGTATTTTGATTGTTTTTCTCTCGTCTGCTTTACTTTGCCACTGACAGGTACCCCGTTCTATCTGGAGAATAGCTCGTTCCTCCCGCCTTTTTTTCCTAACCCTCCTCTCAATGAAAAAGGAAATATATATCAGCTTAGGAACGTCAAAGGGAAACAGATGGTTTTTCAGAGTTTCTTTCCTCTGAAGTGAAAGCCCTCGCCTCTCGCTGTGGAGCTGGGAAGGAAATTGTTTCGGATGTTCTCACTCGGGTATCACTGCCGGTTACACTCATCTCCCGCTAACGGTGTTCTCGCCGCCGGCAGTTCTGATACAGGTTTTGGCCATCACGCCTTTGATGGACGGGTTCCAACAGTTAAATTCGAAGTCAGGACAAGATGCAGTTTTACTTCACATGGAAGAAGAATTATCCTGAATGATGGTTAGGGGGTTCAATCACAGGTTAGGATTTTTAAGGAAGAGCTCACCATGGACTCTTTAGCTATTCCTCCATGAAGCCAAAAGCAGATGAAATTTCTTTCTTTCTCCAAACTCCCTCCAGGGCACACACAGACTCAAACTTATACTTCGAGGGGCACCTGGGTGGCTCCATTGGTTAAGCGTCTGCCTTCAGCTCAGGTCATGATCCGGGGGTCCTGGGATCGAGCCCCAAGTCAAGCTTTCTGCTCAGTGGGGAGTCTGCTTCTCTCCTTATTGTCTCTCTTTTACTCTCTCTCAAATAAATACAGTCATTAAATAAAAAAGACTCATTCTTTGAAGTCTATGCCTGAGTTGCCAACATTAAAAAATAATTTTTTTTTTAAGATTTTATTTATTTATTCTATGCCCATCACAAGCAGGCCAGAGTGGGACTGGGGCTGGGGCTTGAGAGAGAAGGAACAGGCTCCCTGAGATCAGAGAGCCCGAGCGGGGCTCGAGACCCAGGAGCTGGGACCATGACCTGAGCTACCCAGAGGCTTTAACCCAACGAGCCACCCAGGTTTTTTTTTTTTTTTTTTTAAAATAATTTTTTTTAAAATTTTTTATGACAGAGAGAAATCTATGCCCAGTGTGGGGCCCAGAGAGGGGAGAGAGGGGCTGCTGAGCTTGAACTCACAACCCTGAGATCAAGACCTGAGCTGAGACAGAGAGCTGGGCACTTAACTGACTGAGCTACCCAGGTGTCCTGCCAACGTTTTTAAATTGATGCCTCTCTCTTCTCTGTTGCTCCCGCAAAGTTTCATTTCCTAAACTTCCCTCCAGTTTTGATTTCTTCTCAAGAGTGTTCTTTCTCTTTCTCATTTGTTTTCCCAAAATGATCTCGAAACTACTCCCCTTCTCCGTCTTCCCCACCCTGGCCTTCGATCTCCATTCTTCACTTTTGAGTTTACTTCTCCTCGTCCGTAACTTAGAGGGCAGCCTGGAACTTCAGAAGTAAAACAGCTCTCCCTTGTGACTGTTCAGACATCTGTCTGGGTGTGTTATTTTCAGGCGCCAACCCTCGTGGTGGGGCCGCGTCTTCCAAGGTGGGTATCCTGTAAAAGGCACTGTGGTGGGGGACCCCTGGGCCTTGGGTCTGGCTCTGTGCAACGTTGGGCAAGTTATTGAAACCTCAGGTTCCTGGTCCATAAAGTGGAATAAAAGTACCTCCTTCACAGGGCGGTTATGAGGAATGTTCCTGTGTTCATTCTAGGCTTTCCAGGAACATGAGCTCCCTTCCCCCGTCCCGGCTCCAGAGCGAGCGCTGTGTGTCGCCCAACCGTGTCGTACGTTAGGGGCGTTGGGAGACATGAAGTGAGTTGAAACAGTCTCATATCCTCTGTGTGACAGTGTCTAACTGTCTAACTGTCTACCACGTGGAACTGTTAGGGTAGGGAGTGGAGGTGTGGAAAGTTCAGAGAGATGGAAGCCTTCCGGGAGGTGGCCCTTGAGTTGCTTCCTGAAGGGCAGAACAGATGGGCCGGGTGGCCGTTGGGAGATGGTGTGAGTACAGGTGCGGAGCTAAGGGGGAGGTGGCCCACTCGAAGCGGGACAGGGAGGTGAGGAGGGGGGGCCCAGGGCCACTGGGTTTGCTCTGGGGGTTGGGGTGAAGGGCGTGGTGGCAGAGCCGTGGGACGTGCTATTTGGAGGGTCTAAGCTGGGCCGGATTAGGGTGATCTTTTAGAACATAGCGGGGAGCAGGACTGCCAGAAGTGTGTTGTCCTGAAGGAGTGGCTCATCTTTCAGCGTGGCAAGGAGAGAGGGTCCGTATTGCCTTTTATTCTCTCCAGTGTAGTGAAGGGCTATTTAAATTTTCTGTGACCTGCAGTGTGAAAAAAAAACATACAATGTCATGTACATACACGTGGGCTTCTGAACATTTGTATCATGAAGTAAAGGTGTGCGGAGCGGTAGTCACTGTGGGGACTGCTGGTCTGTCTACGCAATTTGCAAGGTCCAGTGAACCACATGGACAAGCGGCGCCCTTTGTTCAGAAAGCGGGAGGAAAGTGCTATTCGACATCCTTAAACATATACCCTCCCCTTGCTTCCATACCCCTTCTCTTCCTCCGTGGTCTTTTTTTATTTGCTGTTACTTTCATTCTAAAGAAGTTAAAATTAAATTAAAAATGTTGACGAGGGGGCGCCTGGGTGGCTCAGTGGTTTAAGGCCTCTGCTTTCGGCTCGATCCTGGGATCGAGCCCCACATCGGGCTCTCTGCTCAGCAGGGAGCCTGCTTCCTCCTCTCTCTCTGCCTGCCTCTATGCCTACTTGTGGTCTCTGTCTGTCAAATAAATAAATAAAATCTTAAAAAAAAATGTTGACAAGGATGAACTTTGCCCCTCGTCTTTCGATCGTGCAATGCCGATTTCACACGCGAGATGTACGAGCGTTTCCCTCGCACGCATGGTCGCAAGGACACAGTTGGCGTCTCTTAGCTCATACCTGCGCGTGCCTCCGCCCTCACCAGACGACTGGGACTCCTCTGTCACCACCTACTCAGCAGCCCTCCACACTTCCTCATGTGCACACGTTCTGTCCGCCCTCCCGCCCGATGGCCTGCTGGTGAGCGAGGAAGGACTGAGAAGGGACGAGGCCAAGGGTCACCCCTGTTTCCCTTCCAGGCCATGTCATTGTTTCCAGAAGCACTTGACTTCTCCAGGGAGGCCACTCGAGCCAGAAGTACCCTTGCTCTTTAGGATTTCCTAGAGCACCACTGGATTCTTTCCTCCTTGGAAGCAAGTTCTGGTGTTAGTGGCACAGGTGGCCTCGAGGGGCCGTCAGTGACCCCATAGCCCCTGGCTCCAATGCAGACACAACACTCTTTCCTGGTACTCACTTTGAGTCTCAACAGATAGACGCCCCCGCCGTGAGGCTGCACCTGAGCTCCATGCTCATGGTGCTGGAGGGCGGGGGACACAGCAGACCCCGTAGGTGACCAGGGTGGCCAACAACCACAGGCACATGTGTTGTCTGTGTCTCCTCTCCTCACAGACATGCTCTGTTGTCTCACCGGATTTCCCTTACGAAACGCAGCTTCAAAGATAAAATTATTAAGAATTTCAAGGTGGTGGGATGCCTGGGGGGTGGGGGCTCAGTCAGTTGAGCGTCTGCCTTCGGCTCAGGTCATGATCTCAGGGTCCTGGGATCAAGTCCCGCATTGGGCTCCCCACTCAGCAGGGAGTCTGCTGCTCCCTCTCCCTCTGCTGCTCCCCCTGCCTGTGTGCACTCTTTCTCTGTCAAATAAATAAGAATCTTAAAAAAAAAAAAAAAAAAGAAAAAGAATTTCAAGATGGTGCCAGCAGAGCATTAAGCTAAGTGGAGTGTTCTCTCTGGCACGGTCTTCACCCCCTACCCCATACCCATGAAGCTGACCCTGGGGTCAAAATCCATTTTCTGGTTTCTTCTGTTTTGCTTGAAAACCACTACTGGCGTCTCATTAAACTGATGTCACGATCCACTAATGGTCAGGACTGGCACCTCAGAAAGCCTGCATTAAAAGCACGGCCAGCTGGGTGATGGACATTGGGGAGGGTATGTGCTATGACAAGGGAAACAAAACAAAACAAAACCACGCTCAAGCCATCTAGTTTCAGTCGCTGTATCTGAATCTTGCTTCTGACACTTGCCCCTGGGGAACTTTCGTGTACCTTCGTTGTCTGTACATAAAACGCAGGTCGTGTCAGCAGTTACTTCATGAAGTCTAGTTACTTCATAAAATTGTTTTGGGCAGCGAATGAGTTTCATGTGTCAGGTGCTCAGAACTGTGCCTGTCATATAATAAGCATCTGTTAACTATTAGCTAATCATCATTATTAATATTATCACTTATTATTGCCTTGTTTCAGGTAAATGCTGAAGAAAAAAAAATGTTTCCTGACCAGATAATAAGCATTTCCACCCTATTCTAAAATAGACATTTTCTTAGGTTAACAAATCTTTGTGTTTTATCTTCACTGCATGTATGCGAAAATATTATGTAATGAAGCGAAAGTTAATTCTTACCCACTTAATGCAACGGGAATTCTTAAAAATTACAGGTTAATGAAAGAGCCAAAGAAAGATTACTTTATTTCTGATCCCCCCTCCCCAAGATTAAAAGAAGTAGATTATCGGGGAAGCACCTGGGTGGCTCAGTCGGTTAAGCATCTGAGTCTTGGGGTGCCTGGGTGGCTCAGTGGTTAAGCCGCTGCCTTCGGCTCAGGTCATGATCTCAGGGTCCTGGGATCGAGTCCCGCATCGGGCTCTCTGCTCAGCAGGGAGCCTGCTTCCTCCTCTCTCTCTCTCTCTGCCTGCCTCTCTGCCTACTTGTGATTTCTCTCTGTCAAATAAAATAATAAATAAAATCTTTAAAAAAAAAAAAAGCATCTGAGTCTTGATTTCGGCCCAGATCAGGACCTCAGGGTTGTGAGTTCAAGACCCGTGTTGGGCTCCACAGTGGGTGTGGAGTCTGCGTAAGATTCTGAGTCTGTCTGTCCCTCCTTCCCGTGCTCATGCACACATGCACGTGCTCTCTCTCTCCAAAATGAAACAAAAAGAAATCCCACAAGTAGGTTATTGGTGTTTCTCCATGATCAATGAAGAAAGCAGCAAGGATATCTGAAAGGAATATCCATTCCCCGAGCTTTAGGATCCAGAATTCTGCCTTTGTAGAATTTAAGAATTTCTTTCCTTTGGAAGGAAACTGTTAGGCGATGAACTTCAATCACAGGCAAAAATGCTAGAGAACAATGTTTTCTATCTTTGCAAAAGTATAGCTTCCTCAGATTTTTGTCGTAATATAGACTGAACCTCCGAGTCTGAACACTAGAGAAAGAGTGGAGAATCCAGAGGGTGTCTGGTCAGCCTGTGTGGTTGGAGAAACATTAAGTCTAAGCAAGCGAAGTGAGACTGATTTGTTTTGACCTGTTTCCTTCCTTAAGCTTTTTGGAACACAGAGTCCTACTTTATAGCTAACCTGGGTATTTCCCCTCATTAACCGAAGCTATTAGGATCACTTTTCCCATTGATGGTTTGACATTTTTGTTCCCTTGATTCCCTCAAATTTTGTACTCAGTATGTAGTTGCTTTATATCTGAATGTCCGTATCACTCGCTGAATATCTATGTCCATGTCTGCATCAAAGTGCGGTGTCAGTTGTACGTGTGGTTGTCGAGTCATCCTACGATGGAATTCAGTAGGCTCACTTGAGTGGATTTACCTTAGGCGGCTTTAAAGATTTTATTTATTTATTTGACAGAGAGAGATCACAAGTAGGCAGAGAGGCAGGCAGAGAGAGAGGAGGAAGCAGGTACTCTGCTGAGCAGAGAGCCTGATCTGATGCGGGGCTTGATCCTAGGACCCTGGGATCATGACCTGAGCCGAAAGCAGAGGCTTTAACCCACTGAGGCACTCAGGTGCCCCAACCCTTAGGCGGCTTTAAACAAAATTTGGAACATGGTGGATACTGCAGAGAAGAATGTCTTGGGCAAGGATTTGTTTTTTGGCTACTTATTGGCGGCAGCTCCTTGAATCACGGAGTGCATAGAGATAGCGCTGAATTGAGTATATTGTGACTTCCCATGGCATGTTAACCAAAGTAAAGCTACATCATCGGCGGGGCATCAATTCTGACAAAAATTTATCATCTGTGGAGCAAATATAAACACCCGCAATGGTACGCATGCGAAAGATCCTGCTTTGTCTCGAGCAGATAGAAGCATGCTGTATGTAAAATGCCAAAATGGTTAAATTAAGACTCTCTCACTCAGATTTAACAAACAGTTCAGGCGTCTTACCTTCACCAAACAGATGAGATGAAAAATTATCCCATCCTTTTATTCAGAATGACTGGTTTGCCCCAATTTGCACACTTGCCCCGTGTGTCCCTCTACCCTGATCGAGGACCACAGCTCGTAGACTCTCCAGCACCTGTTTCAGAATCAGACTCATTATAAAAGTGGCGATCCTGGCTTTATTCTTCCATTAGTACCGGCGTTGTTGAGTGTGGTGTTTTAAAGCATATCATTGCTGGTTGTTGAAAGCGAACATTGGAGGCTTAGAGTCTCAAAGGAGTAATTTCATAATAATCAGGATTAATAACCAACTTTGGAAAATGCACAGTTAGTCTCTCTTTATTTTCATGTTTGAGCTAGGTGTTTAATCCCATAAGTATATGCCGTGTATGTAATTTGGGAACAAATATTTACAGAAGTATTTCAGTCTTCCATCTTAATTTTTACTGACTACATATAGCTTTTGAAAATTTTAAATCCTGTTCCCCCTCCCCCCCAGTCTTTGGGTTTTGAGATTCCTGTAGTTTTCTGGAGCTAAGCAGTCTTTTATTTCTCTGAGATGATTGTTAAAGACTGCATCAGTTAGGCATACAGACTGAAGGTGCCTTGTTTCCTGGGACAGGTGCTGGCCTCCCCAACCCCCTGCACACAGATTACCATGTAGACATTGTAGCTGAGGTTTAAGCCCCACTACATGTCTGCATAGCATGATGATTGGTATTTTCATGACATACAGTTCTACTTACGTTTGTGTTATCAAGAGGAAGATGGTTTCCTTTGGTTTGGCTCGGTCACAGGTGGCTGGGGGAACTGTTTGAGTTTTTGCAGCAAGGCTTGGATTTCACTGGACATGCCTGTGCCTGGGCGACGTGAGTGATAGTGCGGACATCTGTGACGTATTCACCGGAAGCCAGGAGGTAGAAAAGGTGGGATTTGACCCCAGTTCAGCCCTCCCTACCTCCGTGGCTTCAGGCCTCTGAGTTCAGTATTACAAGTCTCCTCTGCTTCACAACAAATTGTCTTGAAAGAGTGACCCCCACTGACTCTTCACTTCCTCACCCCGTTTCAAACCACACCCCAGGATACCCTGATTGCCGTGCGTGAGGAGCTTGCTCTCACCTCTTTGACCAGATCACTGGGATACCAACCTGGAGGGCACTTTTAATTTTAATTTTAATTTTTTAAAAGATTTTATTTAGTGATCTGAGAGAGAGAGAGCACAAGCGGGGGGAGAGGCAGAGGGAAAGACAGAAACAGGCTCCTCGCTGAGCAGAGAGCTGGATGCGGTGCTTGATCCCAGGACCTTGAGATCATGACCCGAGCCAAAGGTAGCTGCCTAACCCACTGAGGGACCCAGGGGCCCCTGGAGGACACTTGTTAATACCGATTGCTCCTTTGTCATCGCCTTCACTTTCCCCTGGGCTTCCTGGGCAGCTCGCACTCTGATTGTTTTCTCACAGCGGTCGTTATTTGTTTTCTCCTCGTGGGTTCCTCTTCTGCCCGTCCCTTAAACATTGTTTCCTAGAATTTCCTCTCCAGTCATCTTCTGTTCTCGTTGCAAGTTGTTGTTCAGATCGATGACTTTCTTTACGCAAATCTGTACCTTCATCCTAAAACATTATCCTAGTCAATAGGTCTGTATTTCCAACCATCTGTCAAGATGCACAGGTCACAGGGGACTCTAACCGGGACATCCGACTCAGAACTCATCGTCTCCCTTCTTACAAGCCTCATCTTGGTAAATAGCTCTACTAACCCCGTGGACACCCCGGCGGGAAACCCGAGAGTCCCCTATGACTCTTTCACCTCGCCCCTCCCCCATCCGGGGGTCACGGAGTCCTGTGAGTACAGCTTCGTGTCCCTCCTGCCGCCTCCGCCCATCCTGCTGCCACTGCCGTCATGCGGGAGCTACAAGTCTCATGCAGACCACAGTGCCCCAGAGCAGCGCCTGTCCCGCTGTCCCCACAGATGCGGGGGACCCGTCCTTCCATGCTTTAGTTCCCTTCCCATCCTTGGAACCCGCCAGGCTACCAGCCTCTTACTGCTTCCGTCTGAACCACATTCCAGACTTTTCCTTCCTACGGTCTCAGCCAGTCTTCTCTCTCTGACCCGATCACTCCCACGGGGCAGTATTGTGCCCGAATGCCTGGACTAGTACCTTCCATCTGTCCCCCTCTGGGCACACACCCTGCCAGGAGTCCCCACCCCCTTCCATCCGGGACTGCCCTCCTCCAGGACGGTCCCCTACCCCTGGCCCCTCGGTTGCTCTTCATCATCTGTGAGATCAAGTTCAGAGTCTTGTTCTATCAGATAAGGTTTTCGGATTCCTTCCCCACCTCCCCTGCCCTGCAGCCCATCTGACTGCAGTCCCCGCCTCTCAGGCTTTGCACACAGTGATCTTTCCGTCTGGATGGCCGTGCTCTGCTCCTTAGGGTCGAGTTCTGTCCATCCTTGGATTTGTAGCTTCCGTCTGTCAGAAGCTTTGACTGGCCCCCTTTCCACTCCGCTTTCCTGCTTCTGTGCCCTCTCGCCAGACAGCTGGTGCAGCACTTGCTACACTTGCTCGGGCCCTTGATGTTCTCCGATTCCCCTGCAGATGGAAAGCATCTTGTTCTTCTTTCTATGGCTGGTGTCCAGCATGTGTCTGAGCACGAGGCGGCTCAGGAGACACTGGCATAATGAGTGAATGAATGAATGAATGAACAGAAAGTTGAGGAATTTAATCGAACCATGTACTTCTATTACATGCAAGTACTTTGTTTGTTACCAAGAGAAAATTCCTAGAGCAGAGAAGTAGTTTGAGGAGGGCTGGCTCTGTTACAGATGAACACGCAAGGTTGTTTGAAGGTCGTTGGGCCAGCCAGAATTAAAAACAGGAACTGGGGATTTTAGGCCACTTATTAAGGAACTCCAAGTCCCTGAGGTATAAGAAGGAACAATTCAATTATTCTGGTAAACTAAAACTAATTTGCAGGGGAATTTTTATAAGGTAACGAAATTAGGAACAAAAACGTAAAGCCACACATTCTTGTTGACTTAGGCAAACCTATGCGGAGCTACTTTCTTATTCTTAGTCCTGTGTATGGGATACAGACTTTAGAAATTATGGCAAAACCTACATAGGTTGTAAAATGGTTGAGTCATGAACTCTACATATTGTGAATGTGTGTTTTGTTCTTTGTCCTCGGAATAGTTCTGATTTGGATACAAATCAGAAAACATCTGTATCTTAAAAAAGATTAGAAAAGGAAGGCAGGGATAAGACCGAAACTGCCCGTGTTCTGTCTACACTAGGCAAACTTTGTTGCACCCCTTTAAAGTGCAATGGCAGTGAGGTCAAGTCTATGCAGGCTTCACAGTCACACTTAGACCTCAGTTGTGTCACCGGTGAGATTTAATCCCCTGCAGTGGGGTCAGGGAGTAGAAAGAAGCCACATTTCTTCAACTGTGGTCGGGAACACTCAGCCGATGGAAGCACTCGGGTAAAGTTGTTTTCCTGTCATGTTCTGAATTGCCGAAGAAAGATGTCGCTTGTGATATTCCTGTTCCTGTAGGGAGTTTCCATTTGGGTCCGTGGGACATAACGAGACAGATGGGGAAGATGAGTGATTAGAAAACATTCGGGTTCTATTTCCGCACGGCCTCCGACACGCTCAGAACGCTTGCTGTCACGTGCTGGGATCCCTCCTCCCGATATGACCCGTCAGCGCACAGGAGTGGTGCGAGGAGGCTGTGGGGTGAGTCGTTACAAGGATCGAGGAGGGCCGGCTGGTGTCCTCTCACAAGAAGTGTCATGACACGCGGACACCTTCATCCGCCCCGCCGTGCCGCCTGCTGAACGGTGCGGGGGCTGCCTCTCTCTGGGTCAGCCTTGAAGTTCAGTAAGATACGATGACGGTCATCTGTATCTACGGAGAGTTACATATTAGAAATTGAACATATTTCACATGCAAATGTATTCCCATTAACATTAGCTAATGAAAATAATTTTTATGACCCCTTCTTACCCATTTTAATTTCAATTCTGTCTCTGGTGGCTGATATGACGTACAGAAAAGGTACATAGTGTTTTGTTTTTTGTTGGTTTTTTTTTGGTAAATAGGCCTATATATATATATATTTTTTTTCTTAGAATATCACTTTATACACTGAGAGCTACAGACGCCTTGTTTCCCCACATTTTTTTCTCTACTGGGTTTATGAGCTACCTTTTAAAATCAATATCTTGTTTCTAATTTAACATTTCTTTATGAGGCCATCTCAGTACTAAATCCTAGTACAATGTTGACTGGCACATCAGGCACATTAAACTTTTCTTGCTGACGTGTAGGGCTTCCGCTGACTAGGTATCTCATATTCCCAGGGAGCCCTCAGAACCGGGCACCAGACTGTGATTTTTCTTCTTATTTGTCCTGATAAGTTCCCATCGATTTCAGACACAGAGCTCATCAAAATACAGTTTACAAAACTATCTAAAAACGACTGTGAGTAACTGTAGAGAGGAGGTTTGCTTTCAACAAGGTGGCTGGGCTTTAAGACTGTCACCCGTTGCGTGCACCTGTCATTCACCATCTAGTAACTTCTGCTACTCGAGAATGTCCGAGTCCTGTGACATCACCAGATGGAGCTCTGGATGCCCCGAGACCGGGAACCCTTCCATTGCGGCCCCTCGAGCTGCAGAGGCTAACCCCGCACGAGCGTCTGTGTTCCCTTTCTCTGGGAAACAGATTCCTATTAATGGGAACCCCGCGGTAATGCTGTGAGGACTCCACCTCCAAAGCTCGGCTTTCATTTTTTTTTAGGCAATAAAATTCATAAGGGATAAATGAAAAATAATTGAGGAGCATTTTTATTTTTACTAGCATGTTTGCTGTTGCTTTACGGCGTAATAGACACTAAAACGCCGACTCGCGAGTCAGAGGAGGAAGATTAGCGCTGCGTTTGGGTGTCTGTGCATCCAAGCATGGAATTGGAGCCTTCGTAGAGTAATTGAACGAGAGCAGGATTGTGGATCGAATTTATCCCCGCTCTTGAGTTTGTTAGCAAATGGCTTTTATTACTTTTATTATAAAGGTTTTGGGGGTAGGGGAGACTTTCAAATAATGGAATCTCTGTCCTGCTGACCTAGAGGGGGGTGTCTGGGGGCGGTAGTGGTTGGTTTCTGCACCTTGTAGGGGAGTGTGAAGGACAAGTATTAACAGAGGATGAAAGCAAAAGCTAGTGGACTTGCAAGGGCTTTTCAGACCAGCGCCTGAAAGGCAGAAGGGACGGATGGTGTCGGAGCCTGTGGCCCCAGTCTGGAAGGGGACCTGCAGGAATCAGAAAGGGGATAGGCCGTGGGGACCACCCTGATGTTCTCTCTCGACCATGATCTTTAGACACATGGTGTATTAGTGTCCCGTTGCTGCTGTAACAACTTATCACAAACTGGGTGGCTGAGCACAACATACAAATTCATTATGCTGTGGTCCTGGAGGTCAGAATTCCAGAATGGTCCTCACTGGCTTATACGCGGAGCGTTGGCAGAACTTTGTTTCTTCTTGAGTCTCTAAGGGGGGAAACTCACCTCCTTCCTTTTTGAGTTTTCAAAGGTTGTATTATGGTCCCCTTCATCTTCAAGGCCGGCAATGACCAGGCAAGTCTTTCTCACACCATATCCCCGGGACCCTGATTCTCCTGCCTGTCTCTTTCATTTATGAGGACCTGTGTAATTACACTGGGTCCAGGAGAATAGTCCAGGATCCACTCCCCATCTCAGGGTCAGCTGATTAACAATGGTAATTCCATCTTCAACCTTAATTCCTCTCTCCTATCAATGTGACGTCGTCACAGTTTCTGAGGATTAGGACCTGGACATCTTTGGGGGGCTGTTCTTTTAGCTACCACGTACAGCATACACAGTCGATCCCAGTGTAGGTTGTATGCAGCCTTCTTTCTTTTCAACCTCCCGCTGCTCCTCCTCACCCGAAGGCTGTACCGCTTCGTATGGCCAAAGGGGGCATCAACCCCGTAACAGCACGAAGAACTAGTGGGCTGGCTAGTGGCTTGGAAATGGCATGCTCCGTACATTTCATCATTTCATCTCTGTGCAGCAAATCTTTTTGAGCATCTGCTCTTCATTCTCTCAACAAACACCTTCTGAACACCTTCGTGCCGGGCTCTATTACTGGGGATCATCACTGAACAGTACGGATGTCTGTGTGCGCTCGTGGAGCTTAGATTTGGTGGAGGCTGACGAATACAGAAACACGGAATAAATAGGAAAAGTGTCAGCTCGCAGTAAATGCTAGGCAGAGGACTAACACAAGAAATACGAATGACTTGGTGGCTACTAAAATAGGGAGGAAGGTGGGTTTCTGAGATCCGAATGGCAAGGGACAGCCACTCACGTGAAACAGGGGAAGAATTTTCCAGGCAGAGGGCATAGGAAGTACAAAGGCGGGGATGAGTTTTCTGGGGGGAAAAAGAAATGTGGCTGGAGTGGAATGGGCAAAGTCAAGGTGGTATGGGGTGTGTGTCTCGAGGGAGGTCAGTGCCTGATCTCACCCTGGGAAGCCATGGTGGAGAACTTAGGTTCTTTGCATGAGGGGAAAACATGAGAGAGTTTCTAACTAGTTTTTAGACCAAGTTGATGGTGGAGATGGAAATAATATTCACAGATTTGGGATATATTTGGAAGGAGATTGAATCCACGAGACAACAGTGGGATGGATACGAGGAGTGAGAGCAATATGGACGTGAGGGTAATTCCCAGATTTGGGGGTTAAGTGGTGCTGCCACTTCCTGGGGCAGGGAAGAGAGATGGTGAGCAGCGGGGCCGGGGCTGGCTGGGGGGGGGGGGGGGGGGACCAGAGTTCTGGTTTGACCACATTAAGGTTGAGATGCCCATTTGATATCAAAGGGAAATTATCAAATTAGACAATTGGATATGTAACTTTTGGGATTTCTGAAGAGGCTTATCTAGGTTAAGGAGTTACTGGCATATGGCTGGTGTTCAAACCATGATCTCCATGAGACTGTCCGAGGAGAGAAGTAGACCCACAGCAAGCTCTGGGTACCCAGCACTGAGAACGTGAACAGAGGAGGTTGGGCTGTCCAGGGAGACAGAGGAGCAGCAGCTGCTGGTGGTGCCAAAATACCGAGCGTTTAACGGAGGAATGCAGAGCCAGAGCCCGACTGGTCGACAGACAGACGGACTTCGGACTTCGGCAGGCAGCCGCGTGGGGCGAGGATGAAAGCAGTGAACCGGAGGTCAAGGACGCACGCCTGAGATGGGGGGAGGGGGGGACTCTGCAGGTGGGCTGGATGGACCCGCCGGCCCAGGATGAGGGGGGCGTGTGCTAACGTGGAGCTGGCGTGGCCCTGGCGTTGAGAAGCGGAAGTATCAGGTCACGGTGTGGAGTGGCTCGTCACCCGGGTATGGAAACCACGCAGGTGGTGGGTACAGGATGGAGAGAAACGGACGGGTGAGGTTTCCTCCAAAACGAGACACTGAGTGGAGAGACCCGGGATTTACAGGAGACGATCACACCCGAGGAGGTTGTACCAGAACTGGGAAGTCTGCAGGCGCAGGGGGAGCTTTGGAAGAGCAGTCCCAGGCCTGGTGCCCGGGTGGGAGGGGCGCGGAGCAGGGAGGACTCCACGCGCTGGGAAGACCGCACACCATGAACGCGCCTTTCCCCGGACAGTCCAGTGAGCACGGACTGAGGACTTGGTGTGGGCGGTGCGCCGCGCCTATTCCCCTGGGGCAGGGCAGGCATGGGGAAAGATAAGTAGTCCCCCGTCTGTGAGCTTCCCAAACCTGCCAAGCTGGTCAAAAGCAGCCCTTTCAGGTCTCCCGCAGGGATTTTTGTACGGTGGATCTTGATACATATTGACTCCTCAATCCAATGAATGAAGTCTACCTAACCATTTAAAAACAATGTTTCATTGTTTAATATTGTCCATTAGTTACAATGTGGTACCGCCACACCCAGCAACTTACTGTGTGTTCAGATAACGTTTCATGATGTGGGACGTGCTCAGGAAGTTAAAGTAAAAAAAAAAAACAAAACACTTAAATACTATATATACAATAAGATCCCACTTTGAGGTGTGTGTGTGTGTGTGTGTGTGTGTGTGTGTTTAAGAGAGAGAGAAGGACAGAGAAAGGAAGAGTCTGTTGTCAAATTATTATTGGGGGTTATCTCTGAGTCATGAGGTTAGAAGGCTGTTTGTTTTCTTCATTTTCCAAGCTTTCTACAATGCATAAGTATTATATAAACAATGTATCATCAGCCCATATTGTGTAAAATTATTTTTCTCTAAAACTTCATATATATTTTTTTAATTTTATATAACATGTGTAGTAAACATTAAAATCCTAGTAGGCTTTCTCCCATCACAGAGTAATTTCCTAGCGCTTCTTCCCTTTTTTTTTTTTTTTTTTTTGGCCACCATTTATTCCTGTGAATTCCCCTCTGACCTTCCTCTCTTGCCCGGTGCTGCTGAAGGAGATGGCTCGCGTTTCCGTTCGCTGATGAATGAGACCTTGCGCGGCACCACAGACAGACACGTTTATCTCTGTTTTCTGTGTCGCTGTGCACGACGTGGAGTTTTGTTGATTTGTCTCTTTGTCTTTTATAGCCCGTGGCTGCCATTTTCCGTTCCAGTCTCCTTTCAATCTTACTTTATTTTTTATTATTGATTTTATGTTTCTTTTCCTGTGAAATGTTTATTCTAAAACACATCCGCAATCATTCGTAGCTCTGGCTGGGTACAGTTAAGCATTCCATTGGATGTGAGTGTTTAAGAATATATTCCTTTCGGATCTGTAGGTTTCTCTCGGTTGTGCCTTTGAAAGCAGGTGCAACGCTTGGGTGCCAACACGTCATCCAAAAATATCGTGTACTCAGGTCATAACTAGAGCACAGCACCTTTCCCTGAAGGTTGACTCAAAGGATATTTTGAGAGCGAGTATGATTACTGTCTTCTAAGGTGATCCAGAAGGTAGCAATGAATGTCAAACATGCCTAATCTTCCTTTTACTACCACACCGGAGATAACGCTTGATAAACTGTGCAGCCTGTTCACG
This sequence comes from Mustela putorius furo, assembly GCF_011764305.1. NCBI lineage: Eukaryota > Metazoa > Chordata > Mammalia > Carnivora > Mustelidae > Mustela > Mustela putorius. The sequence goes on along the minus strand of NW_025421490.1, from coordinate 7,831,065 downwards.
TTCTCAAGGTTATGAACTCTACATGTGAATAAGGCAGAATCTCCATCGTTTCTGCCATTGTTTTCTTGAGTTCCAATTCCAGAGTTTGATGGAGAGACCAAGAGCTTACTGTATCTCTGTTGACTCCCAATTTTGTAGACTTGCTTACTCACTTCTGCTTTTCCTGTTTTACGACAGAATAATTGCAAGCTATCTTCCTGGCCCCTCCAGGTGGCCTGCCCCATACTCCTGCTAGGTCCAGGATGGCTTTGTTGAGTGCATGAGCAGAAGGCTGAGGATTTCTTCTTACATCCATGAGGACTCAGCACATTCTCTATTTCGCTTTCTATATTCTTTCTTCTGATGTTGAGGTTCCAACTGGGATTTCATTGTGGATTCACGTCCTCAGTAGTAAGACAAGACCAAGGCAGGATGTAATCCTTGGCTCTGCTGTGTGGGCCGTGTCTTTGGGGAGCATTAGTGCTAGTGATGATCCAAAACAGTTGTGAATGCTGACATCCTCATTTGGTGATGATCTCCTAGGAATTCCTGTATATATGTATGTTTTCAGTTCTCATATACACCGAAGACGATGATTTAACTGAGGAAACTCTAATGAATGAAAAACTACTCTGGGTTGCTTAAGCATACAAGAGCTGATGGAAGGAGGGATCATTGGGTGGAAAGACTTTGTTGGATGACGGGAAGAATGAGTCTGGGATTCAATGATTGCTGTAGATAATCCTCAAAATGAGTTAATCCATGCGAATTAATCTAACGTGTAGAATCAGCTTTGAGGGCAGCTCTCTTGTCCCTGGTCTTTAAAAAGGAGAGTGGAGAAGCCAATATCCAGTCAAGTCACAAAAAAAAAAAAGTAATTAAAAGGAAAATGGTTTCTCCAGGAGAAACAAGAAGGGCTTGAGTTTGGTTGAATTTCCTCCCGCCTTCCTCCCTTTTCACGGCTGGATCTTCTCAGCGCCCGCGGCACTCTGCTCCAGCCCTCACCTGTTCCAGCATTTCCTCCGGGGGAAACCTGAATACACACTCATTGCTGGGTCAGCAACCTGAGCAACCAGCCTGCGTCTTGTGTGTATCTTGGTGCTGTATGTATGATCGCTCCTCCAGGAATGTAAAGGAATGTTTTCCACTTAACCATAAGTAACAAGTGACTTTATAACTTTAACAATATGACATGTTATTATGGGACATGTCAGATAATTGTGCTCTGGGAAACAAGCTCCCATCGGAGAAATAGAGGAGGTTCTAAGATAACAGATGAAACTGTATTTTCTAGAGGGCAGGGCGAGTCCTGTAATCGATTACCAGGGAAGGAGGGGAGCTCTCCATCCGTGGAGATCCTTAAAAATTGGGCAGAGGAAATATCTGTGAGAAGGGATGACACCTTAAACCTCTTTGGGGGCATGCCGATAGAATGACGAACTATTCTGTGACTCTTTGATGGCTTGGCCTGGAGTAGCGGAGACTGAGGGGAAACAGGAAAACTTCTCTGGGTACGGAAAAGAGCCACTGTTGCTTTCCATGGGAAGACAAGTCACAGGAGCTTCACCTAAAGCCTTAGAGATTTAGATTACATTTTATGGGTAAGAATTTTTGAGACCTAGGTTGTGAAAATCCTGTGGACATCTGCAAACTACAAGATAGATTTGTGTGAGACCCAGAGTCAGCCCTCTGATTCTGTTGCAGGAAGAAATATGTATATTTTTCAATACAGTTCCAAATAGAATTATTCCAGCACCCTATATTCAGTTCATGGCATTCTCTTGGGAAAGGAGAACCCCTAAAGCTAGTATTTTCAGGCACCAAACATCATCTCAGTTTTGGGGATAATAGTGGGGAGCAGGTAACAGGTGTGAGGTCCCTTCTGTCTGGATACCTGTACAGGGCTGTGTTGCTGGGTCAGCAGCCCCGGGGTGAGGATGAGTCTGGGACACAGCCCTGCTCTGTTGGGTTAGACTTGTCCTCCCCTCCGGGCTTCTGCCCTGTGAAAATGCAGACGTGTGTGTAGGGTGGTGGGGAAAAACCCTGCAAAAGCCCTGTCAGTACAAAGGGAGGCAAAATACCTATTAAAAAGCATTATCGGGGCACCTGGGTGGCTCAGTGGGTGGTTCAGGTCATAATATCAGGGTGGCTCAGGTCATAATCCCAGCGTCCTGGGATCGAGCCCCACATCGGGCTCCCTGCTCAGTAGGGAGCCTGCTTCCCGCTGCCCCAACCCCTGCCTGCCTCTCTACCTACTTGTGATCTCTGTCAAATAAATAAATTTAAAAATCTTTAAAAGCTTGCTCTTCCTTAGTATTTGGTTGCAGTTTCAACATGCAGCCACATGATGTCACAATTGGATTTTGATTTTCGCTGTGCATTTGTCTCCAATGACAGGTGAAGGCGTTTTCCAGGCTGGAGCAGAGAGGTCTGAGACTCGGGGCGCAGCAGAAGTCCAGGAAGATGAAGACACGCAAGTGGAGGTCCCGGTTGACCAGGTAGTCCCCATGTACAAACCAAACGGCCACTCTTTTCTTTCAAGTTCTGGGTTATCTGCTCCAGGCTGTTCCTAAGCGTGTGCTTAGACCGTCTCAGGAGCTGGGCGGTCCAATGACCCACGACACACCCTTAGGTCTTCCTAGTATTCCTTCAAAGAGCCATTTGGGCTGTTTTTAAATTTTTATTTTATAGTCACAGGAAATGAGGTGACTTTAATAAATAGCATCGAAGGAGGTGGATTGGGGTGAGATGGAAAGGGGGAGAAGGTTTGATACAGAAAAAGCATATTGGCATATTGGCTGGGAGTTTTATCTAGAAAAAAAGTCCTCCATTCAGAAAAGCTTTTTTTTTTTTTTTTAAAGATTTTATTTATCCATTTGACAGACAGAGATCATAAGTAGGCAGAGAGGCAGGCAGAGAGAGAGGAGGAAACAAGCTCCCCGCTGAGCAGAGAGCCCGATGCGGGGCTCAATCCCAGGACCCTGAGATCATGACATGAGCTGAAGGCAGAGGCTTAACCCACTGAGCCACCCAGGCGCCCCCCCCCCCCCGCTTTTTTTTTTAAACGCCGTGATATTCTCTCCTTTAGGTCCTTGAAATTGTGGTTGGAATTTATTTTTCATAAAAGAATTGCGTATACAAATACAACGCGCATGTTTGCTGTGTGTATTGATTTTCTTTTTAGGCCAACAGAGCATGGTACTTGGAGGACAGAGAATGAGAGTGGGTGAGCGTGTGCGCGCGCACGTGTATGTGTGTGTGTGTGTGTGTGTGTGTGTGTGCACGCATGTGCTTGTAGAAGGGATGAAGGAGTGTTCGTGTTGTTTAAATGATGCAAGAAATAAGTCAGTTAGGCTTTTTAATACAATTCAGCCGGATTTCTTACATTTCTAGATGGAGGATTGGAATTGAGGTGGGGAGGGGGACATCGTAACCCCAGGCTCGAGGGAATGAGAATTCACTAGGAATTGCCACTTGTCCTCTGACTATTGTGTGATATTCCCTTTACAGAAAGCGAATTTCAATCCTACAGTTTCCATAGACGAACTTCTCAGTCGTATTTGTTTTCACGGAGGAGCAGCGGGGCTGCTGCTTGATGATTCCACAGGCATTTCCCATAAGCATCGCTTTCCTGATGGGAAGCCTCATGTGTTAAAAATCACACAGATTTAAAAAATCCAATTTATTACCCAGGATTAGCTATAACAAATAATTTTTCATAAACTCCAGTTATAGGTTATATATGTGTGTATATATATATATATATTTTTTTTTTTTTTTTTGGTGGAGGGAAAATGGAATTTTAAGTCTTCTGTGATGCGGTAATTAAATGTTCCAGTGGAAGACAAAGGAGAGTAACTGTCTGTCTGTACAGCTGCCCCCAAACAAAATGAACTTATTCCAGAGCCAGAATGCCACAGATCAAGGGAAAATCAGACTCTGATAACCAAAAATGAAGTCTCTTTGTTAATCACTTCACAGGTTTCAGAATCTGTGGTAGGTGTTTCTTTGCTTGTGAGTTTGGTGTCACAGGAAGGGGAGCCGAGAGAGGGAAGGATCGTCTCTTATGCTACCGGGGTAGGTGTCTGCGGAGCTCCATTGCTCACGTGACCAGAGAGGGGTCACTTATGAGAATGCGCGTCTGCGGAGACACTGAGTTAGCAGACCCGTGAAAGCTGGGCGAGGTCAACACACTGATGTCAGTTTGAAGGAAATAAAACCCAATAACAAAAGGTCAGAATTCCTTTCTTCTTTGACCCCATAAGTAATCGAGCTGGAATTAGCTGGTGGCCATGGTTGGCGAGAGGTGCTTATGGGGTCCGGTCTCAGGGTCGTTCTCTCTGTGGCCTGCTGACCTTCTACGCCGTATCCTCAGCAGCTGTGTTACGGGTCTTATGAAGCATCCAGTGAGGGTGTGGAGAAGTTAGTGGAAAGCTCCGCGATCGTTGAGAACAACTCTGTGGATGTCCTGCCACTGTGTTCTCCAGGAAGCAGTGGGTGCTGTTTACTGAGTACCTACCAAGTGCCAGGCACCCCGCACTGGGCACTTTCATCTCGTGTAATTGTCTTACCGCCCCCCCCGCCCCACGTCATATGGAGAAAGGAAGTGAGCTCGTGTAGGTGAACTTGCTTGTCCAAGGTTGTACCATTCTACAGAGGAGTTTGTGTTTGAAAGTAGGTCTCTCCGGTTTCCAAGTGTGTGGGTGATCTGGGGAAAGAGTATTAATGCAAACACACAACACACACACACACACACACACACACACACACACACACAAAAAAAAAAAAAAAAAAAAACCCAAACCCCCAAAAGCCAATTACTAGCTTAAGGAAGAAAAAAAAATCCCTGCATAGGCAAGGAAATGGAGTCATCACATACAACTTGGCTCAGCTGTAAATTACACTGACGTACACTCCCTCTTGGGCCGACACAGTTCATTTCTTTGGACAGATCTCCTATCATCTAAATGGTTCATGTTATAGCTTTAGTCAAAGGGCTATGGATAAGGGTGTGTGTGTGTGTGTGTGTGTGTGTGTAAATACCATGTGTAATCGGCCAAGTAGTGTATCGATGCCTGAAAAGCAGATCAAGTTTTAGAAGTAAATATTGCCAGGAGCCAATTCTCCGTGGATCTCTTGTGTTTCTGCATATCTTATGAGCAGAGGGACAGATCGCCTTTGTTCTGGATTATTTTATCTCTCTCCCTTTTTTTTTTTTGTTTTTTTGGACTGTCTTTTTAACGATGTTTGAACAAGCTTGGAAGACAGACACAGTGACTTCCTCTGAAACAATCGCTCTAAGCTCGAGGCAGTCTTAACTCTGAGGGAGGTTTGGCAATTTCTGGGGACTTTTTTTGATTGTTAGACCTGTGGGAGTACTCCTGGCATCTGGTGGGAAGTAGCCAGGGCTTCGGCTAAATGCCTCGTAATGCCCAGGGAAGCCCTCCCAACAAAAAATTACCCAGTCCAAAATGTTAACAGGACTGGGATGAGAACCCCTGGCATAGGGCAAAGGCCAGCTTTGTTTATTGCCCCGTATCGTAAGGACAATGTCCTCCGGCGCTGCAGGTCAGGCAGGGTTAGTATCCATTGTAAAAGATACGGTGCCGTTGAACTGTATGCTCACAACTGGTCAAAACGGGGTGCCTGGGTGGTGCAGTTAAGCGTCCAACTCTTGGTTTTTGCTCCAGTCATACCTCAGGGTCATGGGTTTGAGTCCTGCATCGGGCTTGTGGAGTCTGCTTAAGACTCTCTCCCTCTCCGTCTGCTCTTCCCACCTTAGCACACATGCATTCCCTCCTCCTAAAATAAATGAATAAATACAAAAAAGAAACTAGTCAAAACTGTAAATGTTACATGTATTTTAGCACAATAAAAATATTCGGAAAAAGATTGGGTTCTTTCCCTGGATTGTGAGCTACTATTTGCATCACCTGGGTCTCCCTTCCCGTTGGTCTGTGGGAATGGGATCCCGGGGAGTGGGTGCTTGTGGTGATACTCTGGCTACTGCTGTTGCTGTGAGCAATACAATTCTTTGTCTCTGACCCGGGAGTCTCGTGTCTTCTGCCACATCTCTGACATCGTGGCAGGCTAAAGAGGATGCTTGTAAGTAGGGTAAAGTTCTAGACCTTCCAGACTCCTTCCGTCTCCCTGCATGAGTGTTGGTGTGTTTAAGTGTGAGCAAATGTGGACTCATTCCAGCCAAGGACATGGCCAAACTCTGTCCCAACGTTCAGACTCTTGTCACTTTTTTTTTTAATATTTTATTTATTTATTTGACAGACAGAGATCATAGATAGGCAGAGAGACAGGCATAGAGAGAGAGGAGGAAGCAGCTCCCTGCTGAGCAGAGAGCCCGATGTGGGGCTTGATCCCAGGACCCCGAGATCATGACCTGAGTGAAGGCAGAGGCTTAACCCACTGAGCCACCCAGGCGCCCCTCTTGTCACTTTTTTTTTTTTTAAAGATTTTATTTATTTATTTGACAGAGAGAGATCACAAGTAGGCAGAGAGGCAGGCAGAGAGAGAGAGGAGGAAGCAGGCTCCCCGCTGAGCAGAGAGCCCGATGCGGGACTCGAATCCCAGGACCCTGAGATCATGACCTGAGCTGAAGGCAGCGGCTTAACCCACTGAGCCACCCAGGCACCCCTCTTGTCACTTTTTAAGACGACCCTGGATCTAACTACTTCCAAACCCATGGGTAACTGAAGAATGGCATGTTTTTAAAAATGTATTTGGGGAGGCCAGAATGAATATCTTTTCTCAGGAGAGAGTTTAGGTCGAACAAGAATAAAGTATTCTTTTAGAAATTAGGTTTTTTTGTGTGCACACTCCAAATCACTCTGGTTCCTCCTAAGCAGAGGAGCAAGTGCCTGATTAGCCAAGACCTGTGGTCACATTCTTGCACTGGTGTCACTTCTTGGGTCACTTCTAAATGGATGCTTTTCCAAGCGAAGGTGGCAAGCAGTGAGCTCGCTCTGTAACTAAGGATCAGGCAGGAGAACCCACCGTCTCAGAAGCCCAAGCAAACAAATACCTAGGAAATAGGCAAATAAGAAGATATATTTTGGATTTTGTTCCATTTTACAGAAGAGGGCAGAAGGTGAGGATAGTAACTTCCGAGCAGTTTCAGATTATTTTATAGCTCTCCTCATCCATTTGTAGATGATTTTGAATAGTAAAATAATGAGAATCACAAGATGTTTTTATGCGAAGTAGTTTTCATTAAATAGCGTTTAAGCTGTATCATGAACACTGGAGAAGTGAAAGCTTTTTTTTTTTAATGGGAAGTTTTGATGCAGACTCTTCTTTATTTAAAACCTAATTAGCCATTAAGTTACATATATAATATATAATATGGTTTAAAATTTAACAAAGATTACAACAAAAGTAGCAACCATGTTCCTCACCTCTCCGTGCCTGCATTCCTCTTCCACAGAGACCACCCCTTTCAGCTCTATTCTCACAGAACACACCATTGTATTTCTAAACCATAACTCCTTCCCTCCCTTCCATTTTAATACCTCTGAACTCTTTGGGTCTTGCAAGTGATTGTGTGTCATAGTTTAGTTGGCTTTTTTTTTTTTTTTTTTTTTTTTAATTTTAAGAGGTACATAAACTAATGGAGATCCTTTTAAATAGGTGACATCCCAAATTCGGTAAAGTACGTTTCTCGATTTTAGTTTTCAGATGTAGATAGAGTTAACTTCATCTCTGATGACTGTGGAAGCTGATTGTTGAGCTCTCTTACCAGCTCTTCTCCCCCAACCAATAAGGCCACGTGCACACAAACGCACGAATGCACGACCCTCTGCTTCTTTCTTTCCACCCTCCTAATGACGATTTTGGCTGAGTCAGTGTTTAATCTGTACGCCATCTTTGCTATGGCAGCCTCACTGAGCTGAGCCACAGGGTGGACTCTGGTTACGTCTCCTTCCCTGCGCACCACTTTCCCTTCTTCATATTTTAGTAATCGCCTTTTTTTTTTTTTTAATTCATTTGCTTACTTTTCTGTGTAGCTGTTACCCAGCCATCTCTAAACTCTGCCAGGTGGTGGGTTTCCCCTTGGTGTCTGCCGGTGTGTGCAGTCACGGTGACATTTCCCCGCCATCTTTTTTTCTCAAACACGTCAGTCCTCAGGTTCAGGCTGGTTCCGTGTTCTCTGGATCTGCTTTTTGGAGTTACCCTGGGATTTTTCTTGACCATTATCTTGGGAATCTCCTTCACTTCCTCAGGGGATGGGGCTCCTCTCCCTCGGATTCCACATCTCTCTCTCTCTCTTGGTCACACCTTCATTTCTTGGGGAATTCGCCCTGAGTGGCCTTCTGGGAAGCATGTTGTGTTTGAAACTTTACATGTCCGACTGTGTCTTTTTTTCCCTACTCAGACTTCACCCTAGGTATGGCTGGGTGTAAAATTTGAGGTGAGATAATGATTTCCCTGAGAATTCTGAAACCACGGCTCTGTTGTCCTTTCCATCCAGAAAGGACAATTGGGAAGTTTGATGCCATTCTGTTTCCTGAACCTTTGTAAGTAATCCTTTTTCCCTCTTTGGAAGCATTTAGGGTCTTTCCTTTGTTTCTGATGTTCTGAAAATTTCCCATTATGTGCCTTGGTGCAGCAATTTGGGCTTACTGTACGGGGTGCTAAGTGGGTTTTTGTGTTTTTGTTTTTGTTTTGTTTTGTTTAAGATTTTTATTAGAAAGAGAGAGCACATGAGTAGGGGAAGGGCTCCCTAATGCAGACCCCTAATGCAAGGCCGATCTAGGACCCCGAGATCATAACCTGAACTGAAGTTAGAGACTTCTCTTAATGGGCTTTTTAATTTTTGAAATGTTTATTTCTCAGTTCAGGAAAAAAAAAATATTGAACTATCTATTTGAGTTTCCTTCTCCCCATCTCTACTCTGTCTGGAACTCCCAAGTATTAGAATACAAGCCTTCTTAGACTGACCCTCCACTTACTTCTCCTATGTTTCATATCTATAAATTTTCTTGCTATTTTCTCAACTTCTTTTAAAGTCAAAAAGCCTCAGAATTTATCTTCCATCTCTTGATTTATTTCCCTTGTCATCATATTTTGTTTTTAATTTCCCTCATATTCTCTGAATGCTCATTTTTTATAACCTCTTATTCTTGTTTTATGGATGTGATAGCTTCCTTTATATCTCCAAGGATTCATCTATTATTTTAAACTTTCTTTTCCTGTAATATCTCTTGTTTCTTATGTGTTTCTTTGCTTCTTTCTAGGTTTTGATTTCTATCTCCATGTTAGAGGTGTTTCTTGGCTGTCTGGGTAGAGGTTTTTTTTTTTTTTTTAATTGAAATATATCTGACCTACACCATTCTATCAATTTAAGGTGTATGTCTGGTTAGATTTTAGTGTGCAGCGTTAGGGAAACTCTGCATGCATAGGCTCAGCTCCTTGGGTTAAGGGAGTTTCACTGTAGGACTGTTTTTTTGCCATTTCCTTGGCAGATCTCCATTTTTCATTGTTCTTGTAGGTTGGTCTTTTTCCTTTGAATGGAGTCTTTTGGGTGTCAGCCTGGATGTGAGCATTTGGGGACCTGACGGTGGGATGGGGCGTTGGGGATCTTGCAGTTTAGAAATGTATACGTCCTGGTTTCAGTACGGTGCCCGTGGTGCCCTTGTTCTCAGCTGTGCTGAGTCTGGCTCCCCTGTAGTTCAACATCTTTAGAGAAGAAAACTCCTGTCTTTCTCAAGGGCGGGGTGGGGGGAATCTTGGGAGTCTCAGTGCTTCTTTTAAAGACTATAAGCTAGTCCCCCTATTTTTAGTCACACATACGCCCCTTCTTCCAGAGATAGATGGTGCTGCCCGTCCCTCAGCTTTCTGTAGGTCCTTCAGCGCGCAGAGGTCTGCTTCTCGGCGCCCCCTCCCACAGGAGCAAATTTTAGCAGCATCGGTTCTGCTGTCACTGGCCCCACAGCCATTGGCTTTCCCAGATTTTATGGCTGTTATTTCCTTCCCAGGCTTCCGTGCCCTTATGGGGTCATGGTTTTTTTTTTTTTTTTTTTTTTTTTGGGTTTTTTTCCTAATTGCCTTTACTGACAATTTAGAGGGATGTCAGAAGGGAGCTAAGTGAAAAAAAAAAAAAATTCACATTTGTTCAACGTGTTGTGTTTAACCAGGGATCCCTTCCACACTAATTCATTCCAGGGAAAATTAACGGTCTTTATAGAATTTCCACTAGTGATGAGAAACGGGCAGCCTGACCTGATCTCCCACAAGAGACTCTTTGGCTGGCACAGGGTTCACAGAATCTCTTTAGTAGCCCTGACACTCTTCAGTGCACCCCCGACCCCAGCACACTGTGTTACCAACGCTGGTCGTGGATTACACACTTGTGTTCTTTCCCCAGCCCCTGGGGGCATTTGACATAACACCACTTAAAAACAAAAACAAAAAAAACCAAAACAAAACTGTAGTTGGGACACCTGGGTGGTTCAGTCATTTGAGTGTCTGCTTTTGTCTCTGGTCATGATCCCAGGGTTCTCGGATGGAATCCTGAGGTGGGCTCCCTGCTCAGTAGGGGAGAGTCTGTTTCTCCCTCTCCCTGCCGTGCCTCCCCCTTCTTGTGTGTTCTCTATCTCTCTCTTTCTCAAATAAATAAATCAATCTTAAATAAAAATCTGTAGTCTAACCAGAAATAGTAAGGTTTGAAATCCCAAAGTGCCCAATGACATAGTTGTGTTCTCCGCGCCGACGCGTGGCCTCGCCGCTTACCCAGACTGCTGCTTACGGGGAATCGGCCACCGCTGGCCATCTCCTGTGACAGGCGAACTAGATGGAGAGCTTCTCCGCATTACTTTTCCACGAGTAATAAAAGACACAGAAGGGTAAAGGGAGTTGCTTTTTCTGACCAGACCCATAGATCCATGGAATGTATTTGTGAAAGTAAGAATTATAAGATGTTTAAAGCCAGAAGGGACATGGGTGCAAGCTCCGTAGTGTGCCATCGAGGACACAAAGCCTCCTCTTCCCGCAGAGCCACAGCCTGCTGAAGGGGGTGTCCCTGCAGGTGCCCAGGGCTTCCAGCTTGGACCTCTCTCTCTGAGCACCTCAAGGGAGGGCAACGGGTGAGATTCGGGGCTTCTAGTTTTCCCACAGACAGCAACACATGCCGTCTGTGTGGAGGGCTCCTCGGCTGTCACTGCCTTCACTGAAGTGAAAGGGATCACTGTGTAAACAATGTCTCCACCATCCTTCCAGGTCCCAGGCTTTCCACGAGTCGTGCTCACGTCCGCCGCTGCAGGGCTCGCGCTCCGCTGCGGGACTGGAGAGGGGGGGGATCTGGCTTCTTAATTTCCCTGTGCGTCCTCAGCAAGGGTCTTTGTGACATCCTGTTTCTAGATTTGTGTTTACTTGATGGAAATGGTGTTAAACATTAAAACATAGCCCTCGGGGATTTCTGATGTAAGTGAGAGAAAAATCAACATTTACTTCTAAAGTGAGAGAACTTATTGGAGATTTTTTTTTCCCTCCCTAATGATGACTAAAATAGTCTCATGCTATCTGAATATGTTTACAGTGTGTTCTGTCTTCCTGTATGGGTGTCTCAGGACCGGAGGAGCTTCGTGGGCTCGGGTGGGCCAGCTCTCAGCAGGTGCCTGGCTGGAGCCTCACTCCGCTTGCAGGGTCGCATCTGTGAACAGAAACCCCCCCTTTTTATAGGTCACGGTACTTCAAACCACATCTAAATCTTTTTATTGAGTTATTTTTCTCTTCCCCTCTGAAAACCGAAAGTGGTATTTCGTTATCACAAAAAACTAAAACTGAGTATTTCCAAACACCTCATTCAGCTTGGGTGGGGATGACTTTGAGTTTCCATGGCAACAGAAGCAAACACAAGCAGGGCGACTTCTCGGTCTGCAACACCATTGCCGGAACTCCACAGAAACGCTTTCCACGGAGAGCCTGAAACAGACCCTCCCCTCTTTCCCAAAGCAGAAACAGAAGGTGGTAAATGGTACATGAGAAGCAGACTTCATTTTGTTTGTTTTTGGTGCTGGTCTCTGCCATTTTTGTTTCTTTTTGGTGCTGATCTCTGCTCCCTGGAGGAGTGGGTTTCAGGGGGGATGCGGTGACAGGTGGGACTGGGGAGGAGACACAGTGGTCACGGTGGTCAGACACTAGGGAGGAGGGCGCAAGTGGTGGGCTTGACGAGAAAGTTCTAACTCGCGCCGTTCTCTCAGATAACCGGGGTCTTAAACCTTCACATACAATCCTCAGGGAGCTTCAATGTAAATATGACAAATAAATATTTACTTCTAAAGTGGGCAGGACCTCAGCTGCGGTCTCCGTTTCGATGCCTCTCCCGTGTCTAGTTTGGGTGCTGCTGTGGCTGGCAAAGGTGTGATGTGGGTTTCAAGCGCGCGACCTCCGAGCCGCCCCAGCTGTCCGTGACTACCGTCCAAGTAATTGACACTTTCGACATCCTGTGACTCATTTCCATATGATTTCCATATTCCATCTCCCTTCCTCTCGCCATGCAGGAATCTCGAGTTAACCTTGGTCACCGCATGCTCACTCTCTAGGAATCCTGAATACTCAGAACCGTCCCCGCGAGGACGCAGCCGGCGCTAATAACGACCAGACCTTTCCTGACTTGCCATCCAAATCAACCACCATCTCAGACTGCCTGTTAGGAAATAAATAGTAAGATATGCAGATAAGCGCATGCAGGCAAAAGGCACTTGGAACACCAACACTGGTGTTGTATTAGGGAGAACTATGGAAGCTTTCTAGTAAAACTTTGTAAGAACAATTGCTTATGATAAAGAATATGCTTGCTTTTTTCTTTTAAAGTGGGGAAGGGGGGTAGGGCAGAGAGAGAGGGAGGATCTGAAGCAGACTCCCCACTGAGCACAGAGCCTGATGCAGGGGCTCGATCTCACGCCCCTAGGGTCATGACCTGAGCCAAAACCAAGTCAGATGCTCAACCAACTGAGCCCTCCCTGCCCCCCAGGAGACCCTAAGTAACATGCTTTTTGACAGATAAAAGTTCTTACCTTTTTTTTTTATATAAAAACTTGTAGGTTTGAGGGTATATATAGTCTGTAATTGTACATATATGTGTAACGTGTCTGTTACTCTAGCAGTGCTGTTGTTGCTCCTGATGCCGGGTTGTGGGGCTGGAATCGTTTGAGGGACTTCTGTGATCCTTGCTGTCCTACTACGTACATCGGGTTGTGCGTGTCCTGGAGAAGGTCTAGTGCACACCCTTACTTGACACCAGTGAAGCACGGGAATCGTGCTCTAATCGTGCTTTAGGATTCCGCAATTCCTTGTAGTCCTGAGATTTTAGGATGGATGTACTGTTTGGAGAAACAATTCCTACCTGAAAACGGGTTCTCTTATAATTTTAGCCACAGATTGGCTAACATTTGAGGTCAATGCAAAGAAGAAGGTAAATCCCCTTCTTTAAGGGAGAAGACTTGAAGCCTCGGTAAGAGCATCTTCCTGATTTGTTGCCTTTGGGCTCCGTGTCCCTGAGCCTTGTTCACTGACTCTACGCCGGTGCCCGCATCCCAGCCAGAGGGCAGGTCCAGCTAAATGCAGAAGCTGAGAACTACTTGGGGATTTTTAGGAAATTAAAAAGTTGTAAGTTTTTTGTTGTTGTTGTTGTTGGTTTTTTTTTTTTTTTTTTTTTGTGGAGTGGGTGGGGCACTAGGAACATTTTTCTAGAACTTTCTGTATTATAATTTTGAGTGAGCTGTTCCTCTCAGATCTTTTTGTTAGTTCATTCATTCAGCTTTCTCATTCATTCAGCACCAGCAGCGACTTTCCACCAGGAGTCACGGGACAGTCTGTGAAGGGAAGGTTTTACACCTGAGACAAGGGAGGTGTCTGCCTGGAACATAACTGCCCAGTAAAGCAGGGAGATACCCAGAGGCTGGTTCCTCAGGTGGCACATTCTCTGGGCATCATCTTAGCAGAGAGTTGGCCACACAGCTCCACCTGGTGGTCAGGAGTTGGGGCACACGGTTTCCTTAAAAGTTGAAGCAAGAGGGGTAAGTTGGTGCAGCCTCTTTGGAGAACAGTGTGGAGATTCCTCAAGAAATTTAAAATAGAACTTCCCTATGACCTGGCAATTGTACTCCTGGGTATTTACCCCAAAGATACAGATGTCGTGAAAAGAAGGGCCATCTGTACCCCAGTGTTTATACCAGCAATGGCCATGGTCGCCAAACTATGGAAAGAACCAAGATGCCCTTCAACTGATGAATGGATAAGGAAGATGTGGTCCATATACACTATGGAGTATTATGCCTCCATCAGAAAGGATGAATCCCCAACTTTTGTAGCAACATGGACGGGACTGGAAGAGATTCTGCTGAGTGAAATCAGTCAAGCAGAGAGAGTCAATTATCATATGACTTCACTTATTTGTGGAGCATAACAAATAGCATGGAGGACAAGGGGTGTTAGAGAGGAGAAGGGAGTTGGGAGGAATTGGAAGGTGAGGTGAACCAGAGACTATGGACTCTGAAAAACAATCTGAGTGTTTTGAAGGGGCGGGGGGTGGGAGGTTGGGGGAACCAGGTGGTGGGTATTAGAGAGGGCATGGATTGCATGGAGCACTGGGTGTGGTGCAAAAATAATGAATACTATTATGCTGAAAATAAATAAAAAATAAATAAATTTTAAAAAAAAGAGGGGCACTTGGGTGGCTCCATCGGTCAGGCAGGCATCTGACTCTTGATTTCGGCTCAAGTCCTGATCTCAGGGTCGTGGGATCGAGCTCTGTGATGGGCTCTGCTGGGTGCACGGAGCCTGCTTAAGATTCTCCCGTCCCTCTCCCCTCCTGCTCGTGCTTGTGCTCCCTCTCTTTCTTCTTAAAAAAAAAAAAAAGAAAGAAAGAAAGAAAGAAAAGAGAAGAGAAGAAATTGAAGACTCTGCTAACATACAACAAACCATCGACAGTTCTTAAACAGAGAGATCTGGGGCGTTTCGGACACTCACAGTGTTGTTCGGCTGTTCCCTCTGTCTAGTTCCTGGGCATTTTCCATCTCTCCCAAAGGAAACCCCATGCCTATGTTTTAAACTATTTATTTATTTGAGAGAGAGACAGAGACAGTGTGTGTGCAAGCAGGGGGAGGGGCAGAGGCAGAGAGAGAGGGAGAGAAGCAGGTTCCCAGCTGAGCACGGAGCCTGACACAGGACTCAGTCCCAGGACTCCGGATCCTGCTCTGAGCCAAAACCCAGGAGTCAGACGCTCAACCCACTGAGCCACGCGAGCAACCCCAAAACCTCCTGCCTAGTAAGCGGCTTCTGCCCATTCTCCCTTCTCCTCAGGCCTGGCCACCACGAATCTACTTTCTGTCTTCATAGATTGACCTTTTCTGAATGTTTTGTGGATTTTCATGGAAATGAAATCATATAGTAAGTGACCTCCTGTGTCTGGCTCTGCATAGAGCTGACTCACCGCCTGCCCCCCAGGGAAGAGCTGTTCTCGCTGTGAGGGGAGATCCCAAGGCCTCTACGAACAGCGTTCACCTGAGTAGACTCTCCATTGTGGGCGTCCCGCTGCCGGGGCCAAATGTCAGGTCAGCATTGCTCGAGGGGCACCATCGTCCTCCTGGGGAGTTTCTCTGCAGCAAGAGGAGGGCAAGGATTGAGGGAGTGTGCGGCTTGCTGACTCCCTCCTCCCTCCCTCCCGCTGTGGACCCCCACCGTCTTGTGGAAGGGGCGTTCTTTTGCTTCTCTGAAGGTCCTGCCATGGTATAGATTTTATCTGTGTATGTGTGTGTGTGTATGGGTGTGAAACCCAGTGTTCCTTCTGGGGATGATTTGATTGATGTATGCACTGGAAACATCTTTAATAATTTAATGTCTGCTTCAAAGGAGATTACACCAAAAAGCACATTGCTTTTCATTTATTCATTACAGATCTGTCATAGCAGAAGTCTTTTTTTTTTTTTTTGGCCTGAGTTGTAGTGTCGTAGTAATAATAAATTGTGTTCTACACTGTGGATATTTTAAGGCATTCTAAGCCTTTAAACTCCCATTAGCATCTTATTTAAATGGATCCAACTCTTAGTGTAGCCACCTTAAGCTTTCATTTCGTAAAGCTGAGCTAACCAGATGTGGGATGATGGTGAGAGAGCCGCGGTGGGAAGGTGTAACAGAACGAACGGGACCGGAGGGCGATCCTGTGTGTTTACAGCAGCGCTCCTAATGGTGGGGACAGCAGAGCCTGAAGTCAGGGCTGGGCGTCTCCTTCCTTAGACAGAGGTGAGGGTCTGTCCCCGCTGACTGCATGAAAAGAAGGAAAAAAAAAAGCGTATGTGTTTGGGAATCGGGAGTGAGGCGAGAAACGCAAAACTAAAAACTGAAAACCAACTCCCACTATTTCCCCACATTTCAGAATCAATCCAGATTTCAGGAAAGGAAAAGAGACTTCACTGGACACAGAAATAGTCACCTTAGTAGACGTTCGCATGTTCTTGGAACAGATTCTCAGAGAGACCAGGGACAGACAGATCTATGCCCCTAAATAACGGCAGTGAACTTGGGGTGTTCTCGGTCATTACCCTTCCACGTTTGTGTTACAGAATTCCGTATAACTTCCCTTTAAAACCAAAACCAAATGTTGCTCCGAGTGGGGCGAGTTTAGGTACACTAACCATTATTCAATTCTCAGAAATAATCTAAAAAGAGCTCTGCTCTCCGTGGCCGTGGTGCTGCGGCATTTCTGGAGTTCTGTCGTGTAACGCGTCGGCGACTCTGCCCAGCCGTCCTCATGACGCGCCCTCCGTGGATCCGCCAAAAAGTCTTTCAGAGAAACCTGGAAACGTTCGGTAATTGTTTCATGTTGAAGCGGGGCTGCGTCTTTCGGAGCCACAGCTCCGGCCACTGAAAGGACACTCGGGGGCTGCTCGCCGCAGTGACCCCGTGAAGGAGAAACCCCTCCTGGTGTGTCTTTAAGGACGAACAGCTGCGGCCCTGGGTTCCAGTCCCCGCCCTGCCTGGCCGTTGCCGTGTGATGCTGTCAGGGTTGCGGGGACCTAAGAGGCGGACCTGGCACGGGTGTCAGGACGGTCTCACGAAGGGACGAGTGTGTCAGCACAGGGCCAAGCACAGGGCGCAACTGTCAGTGCGGACGGGAGCCGGGGCCTCTGGGACACACTCCCCCTACACGCGGCGTTCCTGTGGGCTCCAGCGGGCACCGTGACCGAGCCCAGGTGGCCGGCTGCCATGCCCCCCACCCGAGGTCCCTTTCCGGACCCCTGCGCCAGGCTGTCTACGGTGTGCCCGGTGCCCGCCCGGCTCTGAGCTCCCCGATTCCTGTCGGATTTGTCTCCGAATGTCCGGCACCCCCAGTGCTGCTCCGCGCCGAGGGGTACCCCGGGCCCACTCATGAGTCACGGTGACTCACGATGGAAGATGACCTCTTCCAGAGGGACAAAGGGAGTGCCCCTCACGTCCTTCAGAGTCCCTAAGGAAGGAGCTTGTGGGCTCTGGGCCCGAGCCCCTTTGGCCTTTCCTTGGGCTCTCATGACCTGTGCGTGGCAAGCTGCCCCCAGTGATTCTGAGTCGGCTCCTTATTCCAGCTCTTCGCACCTGCAGTCCCCTCTCTGTCCGAGTGTCCTGTTGAGGAAGCCCCCTCCCAGCCCTTGCTCCTTAGGGTGCATACACCACCCCCCGGCCCGACGTTTCCTCTCCCCTGCCCCCCGGCGCCCGTCCTCTCCCTCAGCACGCTCTTCCTGTCTCGTCGCCCGAAGCGAGTCTGTCTCAGGGCTGGGGTGTGGGCAGGGGCGCATACTGCTGGGCCTCTTGGAAACTGGAGGTTTTTCTCCCCTCCCTTCCTCTGGGTCTTACACATCAAAGCAGGAAACCCTTACCCAGCGCAGGTTCCATTTCCTAAGTCTCCGTCTGCTCTCTTCACACCGCGTGGCGGGGTCACCCCCCACGTGCCCATTTCTGTCCCGCATTTGGCCTTCCCAAGGGCCTCACCCGGGGCAGCAAGCTTAGGGAACTTGGGGGCCCCACACCGTCCGACACCGAATACCCGAACGGAAAATGTGGGAGGCCCAGCCTCACGTATACCATGACTTAAGCTGTGTGATGGTCTACGCCATGGTCACTGGAATATCTTAAGAACAATTAATATTTTTCTTTCATTTTTTTCAAGTGCATCATTGATCTCATGCCGTTGAAACTGAGGCGCTCTGTTGAGCAGAATGCAAGATTTCACAGTTCATCTCTTTTCCTCTTCAAAGTAATGTGTGGAGTTCTGTCCTCAACTTTTAGTCCACTCTGGTTTGGTTTTGTTTGTTTGTTTTTTCTTCCAAAATGGAGCGTATTAGGTTAACTTTTACGAGAAGACCATTAAGACCTCCTAACAAGCATTAGAGTGGTTTGGGGAGAACGGAGTTCCAGAGCGGGAACGGGGGGTGGCCGGGGGGAATTTCATCTCAGACCCTCATTTTATAGGTGCTGGGGGACCACGTGACCTGTCCGGTGTCAACCAGAAGGAGGCAGGTCTAGGTCCTAACTTAGAACAAATCCTGTGTTCTTTCTGTTCTGTTCCTTAGAAGACAAGCTGTTATTTTATCACAGGCAGTGGAAACTCTGACTCCTGGACAGAGCATGTCCTACAAATGGGAGGCGACTCTGGTGTTTCAAGATGTGATATGCCAAGTAGGGGGGGAGGCACTGCGTGTAACTTCTCTCCTTCACTCCCCCTGCATGTTTTATGATATTCTCATGTGACACCTGGGGACTCTGGCCCTCACGGAAGTGAGGTGACAGCTAGTAAGTACCCGACCAAGCCCTGAGCCCAGGCCTTTCTCCAAGTCTTGGCTCTGGAAGTCTGCCTCCTGCTGTCTTTTAAAGCAGACGTATATATATCTGAAAAACTTGGAAATTGCCTAATTTGGGCTCATAGACTCTTGAGCACTTATCATTTTTATAGAAAGGACGTAGAATAGTTTGGCCTTGGAGCTGAGTGACCGTGTTTGTGTTTTGAGATACGCTGGGAGCCCGCAGGCATTGTGTGGGCAGCAGGCCACATGCGGCGCTGGAAAGCCTGGCCTCACATCCTGGCACCAGCACTGTTGCACTCTCTCTGTATCTTGTGATCTAAATACACACCAGGCATCACAGAGGGGAGGTTGATTTCTCTGCAGAAACTTTTTTTTAAGCTCCTCCTCTGGGCCGGACACTGCACTAGGTATGGGCCAAAGGCCCTACAGTCTGGCTTTGTCTCTGCTGCAGGGCTTACGAGCACTATTCCTGGAGTCACACGCCTCGTCCCAGTCCTGGCTCTTTGACTCCCACACAGCGGGATCTTGGGCGAGCTGTTTGGTCTCTTTGCACCTCGGTTTTCGCCCCCGTAGAAGGGGACTAACACCCACGGCACAGGGCTGTTGGGAGGGCCAGTGCAGGAGATCCCTCGCGAAGAGCGGCGCACCGTGGGTTCTCGGGGAAGGTTGTGCCTTGTCCGCTGCAGAGCGCTGTGTGTGTGTGAGGACGTTTACGTGACTGTGGCGAGATCATCGTCCCGTCGTCCCAACGGGCGGTGGCGCATCCGTCGCCCTGCTGACTTTCCTCCCTTATTCATTCTGCCCCGCCAGAGGCCAGCGGAAATCGTGGATGAGGAGGAAGATGGAGGAAAAGCGAACAAGGATGCAGAGCAGAAAGAAGACCTCTCGGGAACGAACGGTGCTGTGGAAGGAGCAGGAGAGGAGGCGGCGCCGGCTGACTCGGAGCAGGCCGAGGGCGTCCCGCGTCCCAGCGAGGAGCCGGTGGCCCCCGCCCGCGGGACCGGAGGCACGGATGAGGAGAATGGCGAGGAGCTGGATCAGGTGCATGCCGAGCCTCCGGAGGCAGTGGAGGAGGAAGTCAAGTCGCAGGGAGCTGGCAGTGCACAAGGCGAGGTACTTGTGTGTTCGTGTGTGAATGTGTGTGCGGGGCACACGCCCATGCACTTCGGGAGTTGCCCAAGCACTTAGGACTTGCACTGAAACCACTTACTGCCGAGCGGGGAAGGACTCGACACTGTTTGCTTGACCGTATTATTTCGGTCAGTTAACAAGTGCTGCCATCCACCTCTACCTATCAGAGAGTCCATGCATCTGTCCTGTCACCCACCCACTCATCCGTCTGTCCATCCAGCCACCCACCCATCCCCCACCCACACATACACCTACTCCTTCACTCATCGACCCAGTCACCCACCCAACTTCCTACCCACCCATCCCCTCCCCCACCCATGCACCCACGCAACCACTCAACCCCCACCCACCACCGACCCCTGCACCCCTCATCTACCCGCTCACGCACCTGTCCGCCTATCCCCACCCATCCCCCCCGCACTCAGGCACCCACTCACCCATACCTCCGCCTGCTCACCTACCCGTTCCACACCTCCACCCACCCATCACCCATCACTCATCCACCCCACCCCCATCCCTTGTCTCACTCTACAGAGTTCGCAGAGGCTCCCGAGAGTGTATATAACAAATATGAACCAATACAAGTTAAGTTCAGATCCGGGGAGGCACAGACAAGAAATGAACATCAAGGCCATGAGATCTAGACATGAAAGAAAGCACATCCCTTCTGTCATGGGTGACTTCTTTGTACTCTGTTAAGTCTCACTTGGTTAGTCCCCATTAAATGGATTAATTGAATTACGCATTCGATGCACCAGGCATTTATTAATACATGGTGCTACTTATTAGACCGAGAGGGTAAGGAATGACATGCTAACACCTCCTTCCTAGCCCGTGTTCCCGCTAGGGTCCCTGCAGCAGGAGAGTCTCACGTGCAGGCATCCTTCCAGAGCTTGGATGATTAAATTAGAGACTGATGAATGGAGTCAAGTTCAGCGTCCTAAGAGGCAGGGTGCACTCCGCAGCCTTCTTCCCATCCGGGAGAATGAACCCTTCCTGTCTCTCCCTCTGTTCAGGGCCCAGGATCTTCAGGCTGTAACCTCTCACGCGGGCCTGGATGTCTTTATTCCTGAACCTGGTGTCGTGACTGTGGTTTTCTTGATGATTTACTATGGGTTCATCTGTTTTATTTTGCTTGGGTGGGGTGGGGGGACCAAATTTAGTAATGGTAAAATAGCAAAACCTTCTTGTGGCCAGGTTTCAATAACCGGCACAGAGTCTTCTGTAATCTGTTGTCTGCTTTATACGAAAACATTCTCAGCATCTAAATGAAAACACTCAATGTGTCTCCTGTCTCCTCTTTCCTTAAGGTGAGGGAATCACAGTTGTAGTCAGTTACAAATTCCCCATATGCTGTTCTGCAGAGTTACTGAAAATGAGCGAAAATTTGTATCCTGAGTTGTTTGTAGCTAAAATTAGAAATCAGTCCATAACATGATTCTCTTTCCCTCAATAAGGACATCAAATGAACTTCTCAAGAAACACACACACACACACACACACACACACACACACACACACACACTTTCTCAGGGGAAGCAAAATGGCTCATCTGGGGGTATCACCCGCAAAGCACAGTAACATGGAGGACCGTGTCCTCGCTGTCACGGTGTCACGGATATGGTAACTACAGCAGTTGGCTTCATGAAGCTCTTCATTATTGTTGCCTCTGATGAAAGTCTCCAGCAAGAAACCCGAGCGCAAACCCTCTGTGGGACCTCGGTCCTGAGGTCCAAGAGTGTGCTCTCCCAGTGCTCTGGGTTTTAATTCAGTGCTGTCACCTCAAACAGCTGTACCGAAACGAGTGGGGGACCTGTCTGTCCATTCTGGAAATTCAGCTTTTAAAAATAGACGTCTTCTAAGAATTGGGCCTCGGTCAAGATCAAGGTCCTGGAATGTGCAGTCCGGGTCTTCCCAGGGTGTCCTGACAGGGAATCTGAAGTCAGGGCTGTTAACTCTGCACATGCCAGAGCAGGGCAGTCACCCGCAGGGAGACTGAATCTCGCTCCACTCGTCTCTCCCCTGAGGGCAGTGCAGGCTGTTTCCATTCTCCCCCATGGGCTCCTTCAGGTACATTTGAAGCGTATCGAACATGCGAAAAACAAGATCCATAGGAATTACAAATTATACCTTGAAAATAAACTACTTCAAAAAAGACTGTTTGTTTCTAGAATGGCCCGAGGTTCAGTTTAGCAGGTACTGTTTTGTTCTGTGTAGCCATTCTTAGGTACGGTGTGCTGGGATGACAGACAGACAGACAGCAGGGAAGCAGGAGAAACGCTGCCCAAGCCACGGATATGGAGGTCACGTGGTGTTGGAGACACTTCCCAAGATAACTGTGTGAAAAAGGAGTCCCGATCTTTTTTCGTTTTCTGTTTTAGACCATCAGTTATGGCTGTAGGGGAAAGGGCCTTGGAGCTAGTCCTCCTGGCCTCACTCGGGTGGCCCTTACGAGGGCGGTGGAGCCTCCAGGGTTCCACGGAGCAGAGCTTGTAAACCAGGGAATTCTGATCTCATCCGCTTGGATTTCGGTCTAGTGGGAAGCAGGCACATTGGACATGAGACAAGATCCTTAACAACATAAAAGAAGTCCAAGTCCAGGGTTGCCCGTAACATTGGAGAAATCCTGCGTCTGTACTTGGTTTGCTTCCCGCCCTTACCTCTGCACACGATGGTACTTGGTATCAGAGTCACAAGGAATCTATGAGCTCTGATTCACACGAGAACAGCTGGTATGGGGCTGGGTTAATGTGACATGGAGGTAGAACTGCTGTGCTTTTTTCTCTGAAAATGCTGAAATGAAAAATATAAATATGCTATTGAAAATAAAAACTTAAAGTGAGATCAAGGAAAAAAAAATTGAGGGGCACCTGGGTGGCTCAGTCAGTTAAGCATCTGGCTTTGGCTCAGGTCATGATCCCGGGGTCCTGGGACGGAGCCCCACGTCGGGCTCCCTAATCAGTGGGGAGTCTGCTTCTCCCTCTCCCTGCCGCTTCCCTGCTCTTATGGTCCCAGGTAGGGCTTTTGTGCAAGTAAGGTATTGAGGACGGTACGTCCACTGGCATGATCAACTAAAACACAAAGGGGACCCCAGGAACTATTTTTAGTTGACTGTTTATATGATTACCTAAATATGGAGTCATTTTTTTTTTTCCCTTTGTGAATTTTATGACCTTTGGGACGAAAGAACTAAATATCTTTGTTTGGATCACTTTTCTTCCAGGCTGACTTAGACCCTCAAAGACCACCAAGACCCGAAGTAAAAATCACGAGCCCGCAAGAAAACGAGAACGAACAAAACAAGGACTATGCTGCCGTAGCATAGACGATCTTTAAGAAGACAGTGTATTGATCATCGGGAAAATGAAGGGCTTATAACACGTGGCTATAACTAAGGATAGAGTCACTGCTGAACATAATGTGACAATATGGTTGAATGCTGCAGACGGAATTCTAAGATTAGAGGCTTCATGGACAGGCTAGATGATTTTGAGTAGCTACTAAAGGAGAGTGGCTTCTTTTCATGGGATGTGTCTGTAAAAGTCATTTAGAAAAATTAAGAGGGGTAGAGGGGCCTGTTGCGCGGACGGCAATCGGCCACTTGTCTCGGTAAGCCATGAAAAAGGAAGACCACGCCCATCTCTACTTCTCTGTACATTTAGAAGTGAGGTTAGTAGAGGGGAGCTTGTTCTGAAGCACTTACCTAGGAAGGCATAGAATTGTAGAGACGATAATAGGAAGGCATGTACTATTTTTTTTTAAAGCAATAAACTCTTGCATAAACAAATTGTAATTTAGTTTCAGAGACGGCAGTAGATTCCTGACTTGTTGACCTTCCTTCCTTTCTTCCTCCTGATCCCAAATCCGTCTCCCAAGAATTAAAAAGAGCACATTTTGGAAGGAGGCAGTCTCCATGCAGTGTGTTAGTGATTCATTTCCGCACGCCTCTCCCTCAAGTGCTTCGGGTTTTAGTCCTTACGGCTTTGATGACACACTCAGGAAGGGCTTTCGTGAGTGAGCCCGGTGGGACGGTTTATAAGGTCTGATACCCGAGGGTTTTCATGGGTCTAGTCTACCTTTGCCGAGAATACCCATCTCTTCTCCATCCTGTTACTACATTAGAAAACTCAATATTGGCTAGTCTAAAGGTTGAATTCTCTCCAGTTTTTTAACAAAAGAGCATAAAACCAAGAATGCATTTGACTTGCTTTTTAAAAGCCTTATTTCTATTAAGATTAGCCTTGTTATATTTTTGCCCTTAGGGATATCAGCAAAGGTTTATTTTAATGGCCGGTTATAGTTAGACTTCCAAGCAGATTCCTTCCTATATAATTAGAAGTCTTCTGATAGAAATTGTTGAAAAATGTTTAAATTGTCATGATGAAACCAGTTTCTTATTACAATTTTGTGGGCTAATTAAATGAACTCATACCTTGTTAGGTATATATGGGGAAAGACATAATTGTATTAGTTTTCTGAATTTTTAAGAGATGATGCAGATCTTCCTCAAATATAGAAATTATATATTTTTCTCATATTAAAGAATATTTTTATTAATGATGTAGATGTTACAAATTTGGAAGGAAACTTCTAGTGCTTTTGTAGAATTCATTATTAATCATAAGGTTAAAAGATTTTCTTCCCCTCCGGGTTTCATAACCAACCATTTAGAGTAAGGGTATTTATATCAAGTACTTAATAATACTACAGAAAATGAATGTTTTTTTTTTTCCTAGCAGCTATTTTAATATTTTCTACAAATAAGAAGCATAAATGGAGACAATAATGTAATAGTATTGGAAAAGAGATGGTGTTATAAGGGTATGTTGATCTGGCAGGTAGAGTTGTAAGTGGGGGGTTCTATATTTCCGGTATAAAATCTAGATGGTGCTTTATAACAGGTAGACTTCTTTGTTCAAAGGGGACGATCTGAAACCCTGTAGACTGGAAGCAACACTCTTGAGTCGCTAGGGAAATAGACTAGCTGGTTTTTTGATGTTAAATTCCCATGCCATTACTGGGCCTGGGGTTAATGATGTTAAATAGTTTATAGAAATCAGGAATTAAATGCAAGAAGTTATAATTAATCTTCAAGGTGATTCTTGCACTTTCCTTCCTTGAATGAGTTTCTCTTTTTTCCTTCTTTAAAAGAGCTACATTGCTTTTTTTTCTTCCATTCCTCATTATACCATAAACTTAGGTTTTCAGGACCTTTTTACAAGTCATCTCAGTGAAGCCCAATGTTGTTTTACATGAAAAACAAAAGATACAAATGCTTTAAGAAGACCATGGACCATAGTAACTGTAGCAAAAAATGGAAAAGTCAGGAAGTAATTCTTGTCTTGGATGTGCATTTTTAGCACTTGTTAACAAGATGTAATTGTGACCTATCTTGAGATGGACAACAGCTCATCCCCTGAAAACACCTTGTAAACATACACCACTAAAAAAAAAAAAAAAATCTGTCATTGAACCAAGGAAAGCATCATTCACAGAGAATGGGGAGCGTGAACACCATTTTGAAGATGACATCAGCATGAGGAAGGAAAGCTGATCTCTTCCCACATATGGACGTGGTCTCTGTGGGCGTCATGGTCTCCGTGGCAGGCGAGCTGCACGAGTTGAGCCGGACTCACGGACAGATCTGAAGAGCGCTTATGTAAGCAAGCAGAAGAGATCCTGGTGTGGTGGCACGGAGTGTTTCCAGGAGCGAGGATGCTGTGACAAAATCCTCTAACTCTAGTGACTTAGCCAGAGGAAGGCTTCGCCGGGTCAGTCCTTCATGAGGCTGTGGGTACAGACCCCCTACCTAGTTCTAGTTTTATGGAACTTGTTTCTCAAGCTTAACTGGGGGTTAAGACATTTGTAAACAACCAGTTTCTTAATTGAATGGGAAGATTAGAGATTTGCAGAGCAAAATACAGATTTTTAGCTGTCTAGTTACACAACAGAATATTATGGCCATATGATAACTTTTTACTCATTGTTTTTCTCTGTAGCCACAGAATGCCTTTCCATTAATGAAGGCATTGCTTTTCCCCTTAATGTGTTTTGGGGGATGTTCGAATGCCAACTCATGGGAAGAGCAGGATAATCTCATCCTCCTGTTTCATTCTGAGAGTGTGGCTCCTGCTGTGGCCCGTAAAGTCAGAACCATCCACATGCCCATGGCCCGGAACCCGTTAGCTAGCTCTGTGGGCTCCCGGTTGTGAAGCCACACTAGTGCGAACGTAATCTTACTAACTTCTCCAGCATATAGCTCATAATCTGGCATCCTGGAGACTGTCGCTCATATAGCTCATAATCTGGCATCCTGGAGACTGTCGCTCAATGACCTATCTTCTACAATAAGGGATAAAGTTCATTCCCCTAGGAAACGTCTGTGGCCATAGAACATCAGGAAGCTTTCTTTACATCATTAACAGACCCTCCTAAAAAAATTCGCTCAGTCCTTTCCCTGTTGCTCAGTCAGTGGTAACTCGAAATTTTTAAAAGCAGATTAAATTACTAAAGGGAAAGCATCCCATGTGAACTGCTGCCAATCCGAACAGAAAGAGAATGTATAGATATTCACATCTGCATATCAAATACTGTACAGATGCACTCGCACACTTTAAACCAGTGGACGGGCCCCCTCAGGCACAGCGTTACTAATAGAACAAGCCTCTTCTGAGAGAAGCAATGTGTAAAAACACACGGAGAGGAAACGCTAAGAAATGATCTGTATCATGGTGCTTTAAACTTGTTTCCTTCAGGCTTTAAGAGCTTTAAAGTTTTCCAAGTTAGAAAGCTTCCAGAATTTTAATGAAAAATTTATTCTATGAAGGGGTGATTGCAGATAGACAGACAGACAGATGACAGATCATCTTGTTTTCCTGACCTAACGACAGAGTACAAACCCTCAGTTCTTAGTTACCAGCCTTAACTACCCTATGCTTTAGCTGTGGAATATTCCACACCAACAGTGGCTCTGTCGGAAGGTTTATCCCTGTGAGTGACTATGCGAGCGTGATTTACGGGAATGCGTAGAGAACTCTCTTTGGAACCTAGTAGCCAGGTTCGCTACAAATAGAATACAGGACTGACTTACTATTCCACAACTTGATCCATGATGTTCTAGCTCAGGGCAGAAGTTTTGTAGGGTCCTTGAGTGACTGTTGTGTCCTCGAGTGGCAACACTTTCTTGTTTTCTCTGCACCCCCCCCCCTTCTTAAGGTTATTCTGTTTTTCTAAGGTGACAAGTACCTGCAGTTCTTTATTATTAAATATCGGTCTTGTAAATACTCTAAGATTCTTGCTTTCCAGAAATTGTCCCAGTGTGGAAGTGGGTCTGATTTTTGTCCTCCCCACGTAAAGTTTGCGTATTTCCTACCATGAACTCTGAAGGACTTGGAGAGAGCATGAAAGTATGTGTCTCGTGGTTGTGAAGAAGGAAACCTTGCTTTGGAAGAGGTAGGACATCCTGCAAACTATGGGGCATCAGGAGAGGATTTTCAGATGTCTGGATAACCGTAAAGCGTTTGTCAAATCAGGAGGTCGGTAATGGAGCTCCTTCGACTTAAGCCAACAACAGACTTCGCTTCAATCTACGAATGGACCGAATGAATTCTCTGTAGTTTCTCTGTAGTCGATCAGATTAAACCACACAGTCTCACTGAGTGACCGAGTTATTGTCGCAAATGTCATGGCAAATGGGAAGACAGAATGACCGTAGTCTGTTCAGAAGTTTGGAGAAAACTCACCCCGGTTTTTGCTTCGCTGCTTCTTTTGTGCCTTAAATCCTTACTATGTACAATGATAATGGGTGATTATTGATGTTGTAAGTAAAGGTTAAGTCGCGCTTATCATTTTTATGTAATTTATATTTAGAACTTCTCTTTGTAAGGAAAATGATTTGTGCTTTGATACAAATTAAGAGCATTAGTTTTTTCAAAATTTCTGTATCCGTGCTCATTCTGAAATATGAAAGTTTACTGTTTCCTCTTGAGTAAATAGATCTTTGTTTTATTTAACTAAAATGTGTCTGGCTTGTTTTATTGCTTGTTTATGAGGTTGTGTGGTTGATATTTCATTTATCAGTTCTCTACATGACGTTTTTCACAAATGCAGTACAAACTTTTTGATTTAAACCATGTGGGAATTCAACACACCAAACGATACTTCTGTTTCTTTTTGGCTTGGGTGTTAAGCTTTATCATGTACAGAAAAATTGTTTACATCTTCATAGACATGTTGTTTAGTTGATGAAAATTTCAGGTATATTAAAAAAAACATTGTTTTTCTTTTATGAAATGGTATTAGGGAAACACGGATCCAAAGTTCCCCTTATGCAATGAATAAAGATCTCTTTAAAAACAGAACAAATTGCTCAACTTACACATATTTTGTGTAGATATACTTATGGGAATAAACTTACAATTATTTTTTAAACTTACAATTTTACAGAGGTCAGCTAAAATCTGGGTTTTAGTTTGTGGGCGAGTCACTGCTTTCCTTCTACTGAATGAAAGTCGTTTCCTGTTTTCCCTTCACGTTTGAGAAACAAAGGTCGTTAAGCACA
This sequence comes from Mustela putorius furo, assembly GCF_011764305.1. NCBI lineage: Eukaryota > Metazoa > Chordata > Mammalia > Carnivora > Mustelidae > Mustela > Mustela putorius. The sequence goes on along the minus strand of NW_025421490.1, from coordinate 7,802,607 downwards.
AGCATTTTGCTCTCTTGATTTGTAGTAACGAAATATGTGGGTTGGGGGTATCGCAGCTGAGGAGAGTACCGCTTGAGCAGTTGACCCAAATATTTCTGTTGTTCCACGAGAGTGAAAAAGGAAACCTCACCAACCAAGAAGTCTTCTGGATTGCCACAGGCAAAACTCTTTCCACCCTTCCTATCACCAACAATGACTGTCTTTACTACAAGGTATTGTATACAGTGACTAGCCATGCACCACCTATAAAATTCTTATTTATGAAAATAAATATACAGCTTTTCTGCAGGTTTCCAGGTGTTTCCAGGTGTTTAAGGTTTCCTAATGGGACCTTAATCTATTCAATATTTGTACAGATCTCTCAAGTTCCCTCACAAACTCAATCTCCCCCTAAAGACACGAAAGATGCAGAGATATCCTGCACTTCTTTTTCATTTATTATTGGTTTTATTATTGGTTTCATAATAACAAAAATGGCTTTAAAATGCAAAACAAAACAAAACCCAACAACCATCAAGTTTAAAACTCAAGGCAAAGCCCCTTGGTTTCACTGTATTTGTTCTTTGTGGCTACAAAAGCCTGAGGATTACTGCGGCTCTCCCCCCACTCTGGCTGCTAGTTTATTGGTTTCTCTTCCTTCTCTTTGAATCTTTGTGGTTTGCCTGAGCAATCTCATGTGCGGTCACGTTCATCACAGCCACTTCCGTACTCGTGACTCCCAGATCTGGGTTTCCAGGTCAGCTGTCTTCTGCACGGGAGCTCCAGACCTGGGCGTACAACTGTCCATTGGATACCCCACCGTTGCCTCTAACCCATTCCATTTTCTTAGAAATACATTTATTTAAAAAAAAATTTTATTGCTTCTGAGAGTGGCCAGCAGGTCAGGGAAGAAGCAGCAGTGTATTAATGTATTTCTTCTTCTTCTTCTCTCTCTTTTTTTTTTTTAAAGTATAGTTTAGTATAGTTACCATTCTGTGTTGTGTTAGTTTCAGCTGTGCAGCATATCAATTCAGCATTTGTATACCTGACAGTATGCCCACCACAGTTAAGTGCAGTTGCCCTCTGTCGGTCACCGTACAAAGTTGTAATGGTCTTACTGACTGCATTCCCTACGCTGTGCTTTACGTCCCATTAGCACTGTTTATTGAGCAGACTGTCTTATCTCCCATCGATCTATACTGTCGATCTAGAATGTCCCTAAAACACATTCTTGGGCCAAGATTGGAGGAGAATCCTATTATGGCCTGAGTTGGGTCCCCCCGCCCCCCCCGGCCCCAAATTTGTATGTGGAAACCCCAGTGTGATTGTATCTGGAGATAGGGTCCTCCTGGAGGCACTTGGTTACAGCAGGTCATAAGGATGGGGCCTGAACCTTTAGGACTGGCAGACAAGAGACACGCGTGTTTCCACTCCCTGTTTGCCCACACAGAGGAAAGGCCACATGAGGACACAGCGAGAAGGCAGCCCTCTGTCTCCCTCTCCAGAAACCAGACCCACCAGCACCTTGATTACAGACTTTCACCTCCAGAACGGTAAGAAAATAAGTGTCTGTTGTCAAAGCCACCCCGTCCGCGGTATCTCATTACGGCGGCGGAGAGGACGGAACCACATCCCTTCCTGCTGGGTCCTGATCGTGTAATGGATTGGATGTGTTTATTTATTTATTTGGTCAGTGAATATACAAGAGAAAATTCTCACTCAGATCTTTTATTGTCAACCAGTTCTCTTGACGCTCAAGGTAACATTAATTTGTGTCCTGTCTTAGGCACACTTGTTTTCTAGGCTTCTGCTCATGAGCCCGGTTCCTCTTAGGAGTGTGAGAGGCTTTCTTGGTGGGGGCGGGGGTCCAAGGAGGCCTGCCCAGGGTCGAGCGCCCCACTAGAATCTGGGCATTGCTTCTGCACCGATGTGGGGACTACTCTTGAAAGACATGTCCTACTCCCTGCTTGATGCCTTCCCTTTTCTCAAACTTTTGGATATGATCTCTACCTCTCTTTCTCTCTCTCTCTCTTTTTTTTTTTTAAGATGTGACCTCTTGGGGCAGGAATGACTCAAGTGTTGGAGGTACTCCGCTCTCCTTGTGATCGTGTATTCAGTTCTTGTGTTCACAGATGAAGGAAGCATGTTTGTGACAAAGGCCTATTTGTAGAGGAAGGTCTGTGTCCATAGATTGGCCTCATGTTCTGCTTTCCCTCTGTTTTTCTGGGGCTCCTTATGCTGAAACTTCACTTTTAAATAATATATAACTTATAATAAGAAGGGATGTTTGGTTGCACGAACCCCCTACTCCACTAAAACTGTCTTGGCTCTTTACTGATCTGTAGATTATTATAGGCTAAACTTGTCAGGATCTGTGAAAAGCTCTGCTGAGATTTTGATTAAATCTCTATAGATCTTTATAATATTGAGATAGCCATAAATCTGAAACTTTCATTTATCTAGGGCTTTTAAAAAAAGTTAAAAAATTTGCATACATTTTACTGGAAAGGACTTGAACATTTTTTTAATGTATTTATTCCCAGAGAGTTTGTAATTCTGTGGCTATTGTGAATTGAATAGTTTTTTAAAAGTTATGTTTTCCAAGGATATATTCATGGTGCTGAGAGATGTCACTGTTTTCTATACTAATTTTGTATTTAGCACCTTGCTGAACTCTCTTTTTAAAATCAGTCTGTAAGTTTCGGTGGGATTTTTAATGAAAACTATAATGTTGCCTACAAAACTAAGGGGGGTGGGGTTATGGACATTGGGGACATATGTGCTTTGGTGAATGCTGTGAAGTGTGTAAACATGGCGATTCACAGACCTGTACCCCTGGGGATAAAAATATATGTTTATAAAAAAACAAAACAAAACAAAACAAAAACTAACACTGGTTTTTTTCTGTTCCAATCCTAAAATACATTTTTTTCTTTCCTTATTCTTCTTGAACTAGCTAGGGTCTCCAGCACGTCTTGAATGGAAGTGGCAATAGTGGATATTTTTGTCTTTCCCTGACATTAAGGGAATGTTTCTGGTAGTTAACACGAGATGTAACATTCGTTCATATTTTTGGTAGGTAACTTCTATCAGGTTAAATTTCTCTTTCACTTGTAGTTTCCTAAGAGGTTGTTTTATTTGCAAACTCTGAAAGGATGAGCTATAAACGATTTTTTTTTAAAGATTGTATTTATTTATTTGACACAGTGAGCAAGAGAGATCACAAGTAGACAGAGAGGCAGGCAGAGAGAGAGAGAGGGGGAAGCAGGCTCCCTGCTGAGCAGAGAGCCCGATGCGGGACTCGATCTCAGGACCCTGAAATCATGACCTGAGCCAAAGGCAGAGGCTCAACCCACGGAGCCACTCAGGCGCCCTTAATTTCTTTAGTGGTTACATGCCTAACAGATTTTCTGTTTATTGAACCAATCTGGCCATTTATATTTAGTTAGAAAATTGTTCATTTCCTTCAAGTTTTATGTTTGTTTGCCAAAGCTACTTATAGTAGTATTTTCAAACATTTAAAAACTCTTGTCCACATGTTGCCATGTTCTCTCCCTCTTTTTTTTTTTTAATCTCTAGCGTTGCTTATATCTCTTTTTTCTTTCCTGTTCATTATCACCAGATGTTTGTTTTTATTAATGTTTTTTTAAAAATACCCCATTTTCTGACCCTCCGTGCTCTATGGGTTGCATCACTGCTCTCCATTCTTTTCACTAGGATTTCCTTCCCGCCACTTTCTGTGTGTTTCCGGTGACGTCTCAGGGCGAATGCCTTGCTCATCACACTTTGGCCTGGTTCATACCTAACGCGTGCTTTCGAAGCTGTCCAGTTGCCAAGATGTGCCCTATTACCTGTAAGTGCAGGTTCCGATATAAGCTATTTTTTTATTGTCATTTGGCTCTTTGTCATTAAGTTTCCCTTCTCTTCTCCACCGACTCACAGGTCAGTGGGGGTGGGCAGGGGGATGCTGCTGGCGCCCCGCCCACAGCCCGTTTCATGGGGCCGGTGCACCGCTCCGTCCAGCGCTGTGCGGGCTGCCTTCCTCTGAAGAGGTCCGACAGAAGCGATCGTGGGGGTTCCCCTTGCACAGGGACGACCTGCGGCCAATGACCCACCGACGTGCGAGGAAATCGCGTGAGCCCCGCCCCGCCCGCCCGCGTCTCAAGAGGACACCAACTCCACGTGCAGTTTCCGCTCCAGACCTCCCTGGGGGATCAGGCTACCCTTGGTGGGGCCCCTTCCTTGCCTCACTTTCCCCTCCGCTCGCTCCCACACTTCTCCCTCCCCCTGTCCATCCTACCCGAATCCCCATCTCAGGTTCTGCCTCTGGAAGATACAACCCAAGCTGGGGGATACCGGAGCAGCATGGCTTGGGAAACAGATTTCTCGGGGGGAATTTGGGCCATGGAGACCTCAGCAGTGGGCGTCCCACCCCTGGAGGTAGGCGGAGGTTTGATAGTCTCCGCGGTACTGTGTCATCTGCAGTAACGTCGGAGGGCGTGTAGGGGGAAGGGGACACACGCTCTGGGGCTATGTCTCTGGGATTTGAGAGGTCCACGGGGGAAATGGTTATGCTGGGGAGGACGGCTGGAATTAGGTTGCTCTTGCTAAGTGCTCTTTGACACTGAAGAAAGAAAATGACAGGCTCAGATCTGTTAGTGATTGAAAGCAGAATATAAACTTGCAAGGGCCTTATCAGCAGCATTTAAAAGAATTCATTCCTTCGATGTTCCAAAGCAGATAGAACTGCAGACCAAACCCAGGATATAATAAGAGAAGGAGTCAAAGAAGGCTGAATTCTCAGCCTAGGCAAGTCCCCTATGGCAATGCGAGGTCCTTAAATTTAGGGGAAGGATTAGGAACCCAAGACTTCGTGTGGGATCCTCTGGGTAGGTGCAGTTGAGAACCTTGAACCCACTCTAATTTCTCCTGAACCCTCTGGATCTGAAGAACTCACTCCCTATCACTGGAAATTTGAGCCCTCTCCCCTTCCTGAATACCCTGCAGCGGTCTCATTCAAGGGCAGACCGTTTACTAGACTGTGCTGACCATCTTGCGAGAACCAGTACAGCATGGCCACAGGGAGGATGTTAGATCAAGAAGGGAAGAGTATACAGCTGGACGGAGAGCTCGCCAGCTCGGAGACATGCCCTGATGACACAAGACTGGATTCCCCAGCACGGACCCTAGGAAACAGTTCTCATATGCTCCTGGAGTAGCTCTGGGAAGATTAGAAAAAGCACCGGTTCCAGTTAAAGGAAGTATATGTGTCAGGCGGTATGATCGGCTATGGAGGAAGAGACAAAAAATCGCTTGATGTGAGCGAGCTAGGATAAGTCTCCTGTGTAAGACAGGAAGGTGTTAGGAGAGCTTGGAAGATACGCCACTTATTAAGGCAACAAATGCACTGGTGAGCTCCAGCATTTTTTAGGAGCTGAGCCGTAGCTCTATTTTGTAGGCTGGAATGGATGGTAGGAGATGCTGTTGCAGAACTGGGCTTTGTAGGAACAGTAAAGAAGATGGGGTCCCAGAATATATGTAACCAAAGCAAAGTTGGGGGAATTACTGTTATGGACAGCAGGATTGGATTGGGACCTGCAGGGCCTGGCTTTGTAGGATGCATGACGATGGTCATCAGGATATGGTGTTCCTGAAGGATGCATGACGATGGTCATCAGGATATGGTGTTCCTGAAGGATGCATGACGATGGTCATCAGGATATGGTGAAGGATGCATGACGATGGTCATCAGGATATGGTGTTCCTGAAGGATGCATGACGATGGTCATCAGGATATGGTGTTCCTGAAGGATGCATGACGATGGTCATCAGGATATGGTGTTCCTGAAGGATGCATGACGATGGTCATCAGGATATGGTGTTCCTGAAGGATGCATGACGATGGTCATCAGGATATGGTGTTCCTGAAGGCAAGATAATTGGGCAGCTAACAAGGATGTTGCTTAATGTAGATGACCAAATGGAGTAAACAGTGGTCAAGCAGAAGGCCGAAGTCAGTTGCCCCAATAAATGGTCACAATCCTTTGCCTAGTTTTCAGCCTGAACTTTTTTTTTTTTAGTCTCAGAATGAATTAACTACAGAAGCCAGGTCCTCATGGAGAAGGACCCTGAAATGCCGTGACATGGGCAGGTTAGCAATTTCCTCACTCCTTCCCCAAAAGGAACTATAGATGTGTACTCAGATAACCACACATGGAGGAAAGCAAAATACTCAGTTTTTTGAGCACTGCTGGATACAGGTTCCAAGTTGTCATTGATTTTTGGGGACCCGAAGTGATATTCTGGTCTCCTCTATCACTGTAGAGACATAGAGGAGTTAGATAATACATGGAGTCCTGGCCAAGCTCCCTGTCAGAGTGGATCCGGTAGGTCCACAGACCCAGCCAGGGTCATTTCCGCAGTCACAAATGAGTAGAGTGGATGTTCTCAGGCCTCACCTTGATTTTTATGACCTGTAGGACTTATCACAGAGGGAAAGGCTAAGAAACTCTCCCTCTAGGCAAGAAAATAAATATCACATGTTGAGGGAATGACTGAGATCATTGTTATTCTTAAAAACGTAAAGGATACAAGGGTGGTAGCCCCTCATATCCCCATTTATTTCACTGGGCCTGGCCACTGCTAAGGGAAACAATAATATACCACCACCATGTAGCAAATAGCCCAATTCCTGAAGCTTGTGTCAAGCGCTGTGTCTTTATTAGAAAAGGTTAACATGGCCTCTGGTACATAGTATGTACCTGTATTGATTAGGCATATGTATCCTCTTCAGTACCCAGGAAGAAGGAGAATCAGTTTGCACTTCTATGGGCTGGTCAAGAGTAAACATACAGGTCTTATTTGTTGGGGACCACCTCCGGCCGGGAAAGTCCCGGCCATTACAAGATGGCGCTTGGCTCACTGCCAGCAAAATATGCTACAAGTATACAACGAACGTTTTGGTGAAGCCCGCCTAAAGGAGGACATAGTCATTGGCTGTTTCAAATTTAATCAGCATAGTAACAGGACTCTCATTGGCTCTCCCCATTGCTTGGCCCCTTATTGGTCACCCTGCCGCATATAAGCTAAGGAAGTTGACGAAATAAACGGAAATGAAGCATTAACACCATACCAGGCTGATTGTCATTCTTGCGGGCTGAGGGCGACACGTATTAAAAGGTTATGTTATTTCTCTGGAAATCCATACTACTGTTACAGCTCTTTTTGGGAAATATTTGGTTGGCCATATCTTATTTCATTCTTTTACTTTCAACCTTTCTGTGCCTTTCTAAAATTATCTCTTGTCAATGGCCTGTAACTGGATTTTAAAAATTCAATCTGTGAATCTTTGTGCTTTAAAAGAGAGCTTGCTTAATTTGCATATATTTTCACTTCATTGTATGATCTCATTTAGATAGATCTGTTTTTCATATTTACTTTGTTTTCTGATTCTAGAAAATTCTCAAAGAATTTCTAGAAAATTCTCAGGTTTCCCATTTTAAATAATACCTTAGTCCCAGTCTATTTTTTCTGTCTGATAACTTTTCTTAGCTAGGTATTGGGCACTTAATTCACTTTCCAAATCATGATCTTTCTTTATATTTTTACCCATTTATATTTTATGTTGGTTTGTAGGTAATTACTTCAGATATTTTTTCAGTTCCCCAAATCTTTCTCTCTTTTTAAAGATTTTATTTATTTGAGAGAGAGAGAGCATGAGCAGGAGGAGGGGCTTAGGGAGAGGGTGAAAGAGACACCCTGCTGAGCAGGAAGCCTGATGCAGGGCTCCATCCCAGGACCCCAGGATCATGACCTGAGCTGAAGGCAGACACTTAACCAGCCACCCAGGTACCCCTCCCCACATCTTTCTTTAGCAGCATCTAAACTACTGTTTTGTTTTTTTTTTTAAGATTAATGACTATGGTTATAAAAATTCTTAATAGACATGCACTCAACATGGCATTCAAACATATAGAGTAAATATTAACAGATTGAAGGGAGAAATAGAAGCAATAAAATAACTGTAGGGAGTAGCAGACTTTAATAACCCCGTCTCAACAACAGATAGATCCTCCAGCCAGAAAACAGCAGACACGAGCCATGCTTTGAACCGAATAGAGCTAACAGACACACACAGAACAGTCCATCCAAGAGCGGCAGAAATCACCTTCTTCTCAAGTGTGCACGGAGACGTCTCGGGATGGGTCGTGTCTGGTCCACAACACAAGTCTTAACAAAGTTAAGAAGGTTGAAATCACATCAAGAATGTTTACTGACCACAATGGTTTGAACTAGAAATCAGGAGAAAGCGCTGGAAAGTGCAAGTGTAGAAAAGAGACAGCACCGCTCAACAACCATGCGTCAAATAATCAAGGGGAACTCAGAAAGTATCTTGAGACCAACAAAATGGAAACACAACCTGCCGACACTGATGGGATATGGCAAGAGCAGTTCTGAGGAATTTATACAGTGTTAAATGTCTACATCAAGAGAAAAGAAAGATCCCAAACAACCTAGTCTACACATCAAGGACCTAGGAAAAGAACAACAAAATAAGCCAAAAGTCAGCAAGAAGAAAGCATATAATAAGGAGGAGGGCATAAATCCATGCAATACCCTAGAAACAGAAATGCACTAACACACAAGAAAGACAAGGAGACTAAGAAAATATACACAAAATTGACAAACCTTTAGCCAAACTTACCAGGAGAAAACGAGAAACTCAAATAAGGCGGTGAAAGTGGGAATATTACAACTGGTATCGCAGAAGTATGAAGAACCACAAAAGACGGCTGTGCACGGTTGTGTCAACAAATCGGATTACTTGGAAGAAACAGATATGATTCTAGACATGTATAATCTATCAGGACTGCATCACGACGAAATGGAAAATCTGAATAGATCAATAATGTGTAAGGAGATTGGAGCAGTCATCAAAACTCTCTCAGCAAAGGAAAGCTCAGGACCAGATGGCTTCGGTGGCGAACTCTACTAAATATTTGAAGAAGAATTAATGCTAATCCTTTCCAAACTCCTCCAAAACACCAAAGAAGAGGGAACACTCCCAGACTCATTTTATTCGGTATACAAAAGCCAAACAAGGACCATACAAGAAAAGAAGATTATAGGCCAGTAATGTCTGGTGAACGTATATGCAAAAATCCTCGACAAAATAGCAGGAAAGTGAATTCAATAATGCATTAAAAGGATCACACACCTGATCTAGTGGGATTCATCCTCATGATGCAAGCCTAGTTCAACATCTGCGAATCAGCAAACATGACACACGTTAACAGCATGAAGGGTAAAAACCGTAGGAACATGTCAATAGATGCCTAGAGCTCATGTGACAAAATTCAACATCCTTTCATAATAACAACTTCGACAAATTATCTGTCGAAGGAATGTGCCTCAACATAATAAAGGCCTTCTATGACAAGCCCAAAGCTAACATCCGAATGATGGAAAGCTGGAAGTTTCTCCTGTGAAATTAGCAGTGAGACAAGGGTGTTTACTTACCACTACTATTCAATACAGTCCTGGAAGTCCCAGCCAGAGCAATTAAGCAAGAAAAAAAAAAAAAAAAAGAATCCATATCAGGGAGGAAGAAATAAAATGGTCGCTGTTTGTCAATAACATATTATACATTGAAAATCCTAAAGCCCCCACCAAAACCCTGTTAGAATTAATAAATTCAATGAGGTTGTAGGATACAGAGCCAACATATAAAAATCATCTGTGTTTATAAACATTAACAACAAGCTATCTAGAAAAGAAATTAAAATAATTCCATTTATAAATATTAGCATCAAAAGAATAAATTACATAGGAATCAATTTAATCAAGGAGGTGAAAGACCTATATATTGAAAACTCTAAGACTATAAAACTATAAGAAAGAAATCAAAGAAAACACAAGTAAGTGGAAAGCTATCCTGTATTCACAGATAGGATAAAATTTAATATTTTTTAAATGTCCAGCCTACCCAAAGCCCAAGCCATAAAAGCAAGAAACAAGTGGACTACAACAACTTAAAAATCTGCATGACAAAAGAATCAACCAAATGGAAAGTTCGACTGTAGAATTGGAGAAAATATTTGCAAGCCATCTATCTGACATAGGGTTAATACTCAAAATACATAAGGAACTCATAAAACTATAAATAGCAAAGACCCTAATAACCTTTTTTGAAAATATGCAAAGGAACTGAATAGACATTTTATCAACATATACAAATGGCTGGCATGTATGTGAAAAGATGCTGAATATCACTAAGAATCGAGGACATGGGAAAACTTCCATAAGATAGCCCCCAAATCTGTTAGGATGGCTGTTATCAAAAAGACAGGAGATAATGTGTGTTTGGGAGGAAGCGGAGAAAAGGGGTCCCTCGCACAGCGTTGAGGGGAATGTTAGTGGGGACAGCCATCATGGGAAACGGCATGGAGCTCCCTCACAAAATTCAAAGTAGTCTATCCTGTGACCCAGCAGCTGTAATGGAAATGAAGTCAGCCTCTCAGGGATCTGCATCCTCATGTTCATAACATTAATGTGCGTTATGCACATTAGCCAAGACATGGGAAAAAACTGACGTGTGCATCAACGGACAAACGGATCAACAAAATGCAGTACGTCCATACAGGGGGACAAGTCACGAGAAAGAAGGACATCCTGCCATTTGCACCGACGTGGATGGACCCAGAGGACACGAGGCTGAGGGAAGTAAACCAGGCAAAGAGTGGCAAGTAGTGTGATCTCACTTGTACGTGGAGTCTCAAAGAGTCAAATTCACAGACGCAGAGACTATGATGGTGGTGACCAGGGGCTGGGGGTAGGGAAATGAGGTAGGTGCTGTATATTTAATATACGACATGGTGACTAGAGTCAACAATCTTATATGGGCAAGACAGCAGATTTTGAGGGTTCTTACCACACCCACATATGAGAAGATAACCATAGGAGGTGACGGAGGTGTGAATTAGCCGGATGGTGGCAATCATTTCACAGTGTATGTGTCGAATCATGTTGTACTGCATATACATACATATTTATATATATGTATGTATATATATATGTATATATAAAATATATATATTTAATATACTTAAATTATTATATTTAACATAATAATATAATACTTAATACAAATATTTATGTATATAAAATATATATATATATAAATGTTCAATTTTACTTCAATAAGTCTGGGAAAAAATGACTGGTTCTTTTGTAGAAGCTCTGCTTAGTTTTTCAGATTGGTCCTTTTGTTCGTTGGGAGGGTCTGTTGTGCCATGATGGTATAGTGGTTAGTACTCTGTGCTGTGGAGGGTCTGTTGTTTTATCATGTCTCATAGCTCTTTTCCAAGTTTAATAATTTTGAACATACTTAAATATTTAATTATAGACCTCTAGGACTTTAAAAGCTGCTGATTGTGGCTTCTGGGGTGTCTGTTACCCCATCTGTGGTGTCTGCTGACTTGACCTCCCGAGATCCTTCCTTACACGGCTTACACCTTCTTACCGTGAGCGCACCTCTGCCCTTTATTTTGCATGAGACAAATATACTCTGGGTTCTGGAAGTGTCTCTGGGAAGGCTTCACTTTTCCTTTTCTCACCGCCCAAGACGTTTCATGGTCGTTTCGGTGTTTGATTGAGGAGTCCCGCAGTCCTGGCGTGGTATAAACTTGGGACCCCATGAATATTGTAAGGCTGGATTTTAGTTTTCCATGTTTCATGTATTTTTTTCCTATCGAGAAGATGTGGTGGAGAGCAAAATGTCCACGCTATTTCTAGGAGCCTGCCAGCCGAATTTTTCCAACTGCTCGCTCATGAACTGGCTGTTGTCTGGGGATTCCTGTCTTGGTCTGTTCAGGCTGTCCCCTCCGCCATCTCCCCCTTTAATCTGGGGTCACTCCCACTGACTCGGTGCCTCAGCATCAGGCAGACCTGGTTTGAGTTTTGGCGTTTAGCACATATGCTGTAACTTAGGCAACTTGATCAACCTCTCTGAGTCTCAGCTTTCTCACTTATGCACAGGAGAAGATAACAGTAATTTGTCGACTTGTGAGGATTTATAGACAGCATCCATGGAGGGGCTCGGCAGAGAGCAAGCCCTCTGCAGCTGTTAGATGTTATGATCATTAGCTTTGACTCGGTTTTTGGCATCTTCTTCTGAAATTCCTGCCAAGTTTCCCTGGCTTCCTGCTGCCGTTTTATTATCTATCTTTGAGCCAGAGTTGATTTTTTTTTTTTTAATTGGTGCTTTTCCATTATCGACAAAAATACTCCCTGAAGCACTACTTTTGTTGGTCTTGCTATACCTGTATTACCTGGGACCTACTGGGTTCATGCTTTCTGTCTCTCACTAAAGCTGCTGCTTAATTTTCAGGGTGTCCCATATAAAGAGAGGGAGATGGTATTGATGGTGTCTGGTAATAGTCCATATGAGAGTGGGGATGGTCAGCCATATTGCATGCACATTTTTTTATTTTTCTGTTTTTGTTTTTGTTTTAAAGATTTAGGGGCAGAAGGAGAGGGCAAGAGAGAATCCCAAGCAGACTCTGCATTGAGCACAGACACAACACAGTGTTCAATCTCATGCCCCTGACATCATGGTCTGAGCCTAAACCCAGCCTAACCAACGGAGCCCCTCTGGCGCCCTCTGCTGGCCATATTGTTTTATGCATCGTCATCTTGACATTACTTCTACTAATCTTGGCTGCACTGAACACACAGACGGTTTATGTGTAGACTGGGGGGGGGGGTTGTTTTCACATCTACCTTAGAGCCTTAATTACTGTTGATCCTAACCCATGAAGCCCAAACAGAATAGCCACAGGTGATTTGAACGTTATACTGGATAGTCTCTATTACTCAATCTGTGAAGTGGTCAATGTTAGGTTTCCTTTAAAATACTTGTGGGTAAGCAGACCCCTGTTTGGACATCACACTAGTGTGCGCATTGAAGTTTTAAACATGAACCTCTTTATCATTAATGAAAGGCTTACAGAATTCTCAGCATGTATAGTTTTGTGCCTCCAAACTTTGCATCTCTGTTCCTGTCCATGGACATGACCCCAGTACAAGGAAGGAGGGAGTCAACAGACAGTCACCCATTTTCCAGTTTTGGAGTCAGATCCATCTGTGGATTTCCAGAAGACGGTCTCCAACTAGAAAATAAAACAAAATCATGGTGACAATTTGGGCTATGCCAGACTGGAAGTGCAATTCGTCCTTCATTTCTAGTAGTGAAATGTCTAAGTCTGCTGGGATTATTTCAAGGTCCGTGTTCATCATATCCATTTTCTGAAGGAAATTTCCTAGGAAGAGTGTCTGGTTACTTGATGCGGATATTGCTTTCCTTTCTGGATGTAGACCATCATCCTCAAATTAATTTCCTGTTTACCGTTCAATATTTGAAAGCAGGAAATTGTCATAATAAACGGGAAGCTTGAGATGATGGTGGAAATGCATTCAGAAATCCAGTTGCTGGGGAACTCACTGCTGCCTACTTTAATTTATTAAAAACCTAGACCTCATTTGGCATTTCCCCCCATTCCTATTCTCATCAATAGCCCATGATCAAAAGAACTTTATTAAATATCGATCTCTACTTGGCACTGTGGATGATTGGACCCCTGTGCATGAGCACCTTGTAACAACAAACACAATGAATACCACAAGAACGAAATGACAGTGTTTATTTGATACTTAATTATTGATAGACATTCTTCTAAGAACCTTAGTTAGCTTTTACAAAATGTAGTCCTCAACAGCAGCTGTGTGAGGAAAGGGCTGTTATTACTTCCATTATATCGATGAAGAGACACAAAGTCAATAATTTACTCAAAGTCACACATCTAGTAGAGAGAAGAGTCTGAAGTCACCCCTTCCCACGTCATTAACCACTGTGTTCTACTGCGTCTAATCTAATGAGGACAAAAGAGAAAGCAGAGCGGGGATGCACATGTGGACCAAAAACAGAAGTGTGGACTTGTTACCGCACGCTACATGTCAGCACATTTTGCAGGATGGGGGTGAGAAGACAGTTTGAGGAACTGGACATTGAGGGGAATTCCTGCTGGGCCAAAGAGTGAGATTCTGAAAAGGAGACTGCATTTGTAAATTTATCGGAAGTATGGAAGAGGCGGTTGGAGAAGCACAAAGATTACATTTTACTTTATTTTTATTTTTTATTTACTTTTTATTTAATTTTTTAGAAAGATTATCTATTTATTTATTTGACACACAGAGAGAGAGATCACAAGTCGGCAGAGAGGCAGGCAGAGAAAGACAGAGGAGCAAGCAGGCTCCTCGCTGAGCAGTGAGCCCAATGCGGGGCTCGATCCCAGGACCCTGAGATCATGACCTGAGCCGAAGGCAGAGGCATAACCCACTGAGCCACCCAGGTGCCCCTATGTTTTACTTTATTAAGAAAAAAAAAGATTTTATTTATTTGGGAGACAGTGAGAGAGCAAGAGAGCATGAGCAGGGGCAAGGGCCGAGGGAGAGGGAAAAGCAGGCTCCCAGCTTAAGGGAGCCTGACCCGGGGCTTGATCCCAGGACCCCAGGATCATGACTTGAGCTGAAGGCAGATGCTTGACTGACTGAGCCACCCAGATGCCCCGAAAGATTACATTTTAGAAATGGAAATGGTCTGACGGGCCAAATGGAGAGCAGAGTAGATTAACTTAACGCTGGTGGGCTCAGGTGGTTGGTTTGCAGGAAGCAGAATCGGCACCTCCCAGAGACCCAGCTCCTGGGAACTGGACGGCTCCGTCCGTCAGCCAGCTCCCCTCCATGGTAAGGAGAAGCCAGGGAGGGTGCCAGCCTGATGTGGTCTCCTCAAGACATGTCCGCAGCCTTCTGCCTGTCACCAGAGGCAGCTGTTTTCATCCACCACCACACCTGTTGAAGCTTTTTATCCTCATGCTGGAGCAGCATGACCTGGGGACACAGATGCCACCTAGGAAGTCAGGAAAGTCAGATTCTATTCTTGGCATTTTCTGGAACGAGTAGCTGGCTGGGAGTAGTAGTCATTCTGGGTAGCTCACTAACAAGACATTTTAATGAGTTAATAAATCTTTCTTACTGAACTACATGGAAAGACATGAAACATTACACTTGAGCTACTCACCAGCCTTAATTAAACTTGACGTTGAAAAGGTCATCGCCCTGTCTGGCGGGCTGCAAATCTCGTCAGACCTGACAGTAGGGACGACTGTAGGGCTGAAAGCAAATGTGTGCATAGGACGTGGGGTCCAAGGCCGACCCCAGGAGCCCTCACTGGGTGCGTCATAAATGAGCCGTGTCCTAGCTAACGCTGTTTGCATCTGTATTGAGTGCTGGCTCCGTGTACATCATTGCTCCAAGGGTTTAGATGCATTAATGCAGTTAATCCCCAACAGCAACCCTAGTAGGCACATGCTGTTATAGTTCTTAACAGATAAGGAAACTGAGGCACAGAGAACTGTAAGGGCTTGGCTATGTTTCCACGGTCTACAGAGTGATAGAGCCAAGATTCGAATGCATGAATTCCGACTCCAGGGTCCGTGTGCTTCAACGCTAGTCTTTGCCATGTCCTTCTGTCAAGGGTTGGGTTGTGTTCATGTAGTTAAAAATGCACCAACCTCCCGCGAGTTTTGAGGCACCATGCCTTCCAGAAATTCTAGCCAAAGCATTTTAGGATAGGTCAAAATGCAAGGCAGGTGGTTTTCACCAGTATCATACGGACGGGAAGAGGTCACGAGGAGATTGGGTTGGTAAGAACAATTATTGCCCTTTTTTGAACCAACAAACCTCAATTTAGCAAATGTTTCTTGAGCTTCTGCTGTGAACCAGAAACTATGTCTGGTGTTGGGGAGAACTATGAGTCAGACGCGGTACTGACCTTCAAGATGCTCAAAGATGGGCAAGTCTGCCCTTTCTAAGATTTCGGGGAAAACACAAAAATAACAGTCTGGACGGATCGTTTGTAAACTCAGCGATCGAGTTCCGAGGCGGACTGGCCTTCATCGCTTGCACTGGTGTAGAACGAATTCCCGCGTCGTGGTAACACACGCACATAGGAGTTCCTGCCCATGTTCTTAGGCTCCACAGCAGTGCAGGGCTCTGGGATAAAGGGCAGGTTTCACCCGGGACATGTAGAAGGGTGAGAGGCAGCTGCGTTCTCGTCCTTTCCAGCAGAATCCATCCAAGGGAGGGGAGTCCCCGAGTCAGGCCCCCTGCGTGGAAATGCCGGTTTGATCACTTTGTGGCCATATGTTTTCGGGAGACTTTCTTCATCTCTCGGAGCCCAGACCTCCTTCTCGGTAACTGGGAGGAAATAAAAGTGGTCACCCTCCCCGTAACGGTGTTTGCCCCCTGGTGGGGGACCCAGGAGCGTTCAGCGAGCGTGGGCTACTTTGTTGCGGTTTTGGAATTCCTTCTCATCCTGCGATGCTCTGGAACAGAGTCTCTAGCAGAACAAAGGTTACTTTTGTCTCTTTCTTTCCCCCCCGCGGAGCAGAGCACAAGTTGGGCAAGTAAAACATGGCAGTAAGAAGCTCATTGTTTCCGGCTGACACCTTCTCGTTCTCGGAAGGCGAGGACAGTAACCAGGGAGCGTCTCCTCCGGACCAGACTGCGGGGCGGGGACTGGCGGTGGGGCCTGGGGAGAAGACCAAGGCGCTTGATGCTTCGGGGCCAGAGCACCCGCTGTCTGCACCCGCGTGTTCACATCTGGCCCAGGTCCTCATCCGCGTGTTCACATCTGGCCCACGTCCTCTGCTCGCCCACCCTTGGCTGCTCGGAGCCGTCCTCTGCGGGCCTCAAGCTTCCCTTCCTCCGCTGGCCCCATCCTGGCCCCTGCAGGAAACCTTGCCCTCGGCCATGACTCTGCCTCATCCTCCAGTCAGGCATGGTGTGCTGCTCTGGAAGGTTCTGATCCCCTTGGAGTTGTGAAGCTTGGTGGCCTTGGCCCAGATGCTCCCCCACGCCCCCTCCCCCACCCCGGGTCCTGGGCTGCTTTAGCTACAGTGGCCTGGGTCCAGTCCTCCCCACCTGCCACGCTCCCTCTTGGCTCTGGCACTTTATGCCGTAGCTTCAGCCTTGAAAGCCCCAAGTCTGCCCCCTACTCCCCCCAAAAACAAAGAAGAGTTTCCCCCTTAGATCAGGATCCCTCTGGTTGACGTCTGCTCATATTCTGGGGCACGGGTTACATCTCAGTTCCTCGGGGAGGCCTTCCCAGAAACCTACTCTGGGACAGATCCCTTTGTTTGAACAGGATCCCGGATGGACTCCTCCTTTGTAGCGGTTTGCTCGAAGTCTGGGTCAAGGCCACGGGGATAGGAACGCTGACCACCTTGGTCTTCCCTGTGTGAGCGTCCGGCTTCCACTCTGGCCTCCCTCACACAGCCTCCCTGAGAGGCGACCTCACTTAATAATTTAATATCTTAGTAATTCCTTTTTGAAGCTCTTCTTGGTGGCTCCTTCCACAACTGCAAACAATACACTTCTCTGTGATTTCATGGTTTATTACCTGAGACCGTATTGACTGATTTCCTGTCACGGAAAGATGAAGGTTTCCTTTTTATTCAATTTTATTTCTTCTCTTCTGTCTGAGGTTTGCGCTTCATTTTTAGTCCTTTCATTGGGCTGTCTTTATGATGACAAATGATAAAGTTAAGCCATTGCTTCCTTTTCTTTTTTATTTTATGGATTGATTGATTGAGAGAACAAACGAGCATGGGGGTTGGAGGGCAGGCAGCGGAGAGAACCCTAAAAGCAGACTTCACCCCTGGAGCCCGACGTGGGGCTCAATCTCACGACCCTGAGATCATGCCTCGAAATCAAGAGTCAGAGGCTTAACCCACTGAGCCTTTTAAATTAAATTAAATTAATTTTTTTTTTTTTTTGGAGAGAGTACGTTTTTAAAATTTTTCTTTTTGTATTAAGTTCTTAATTTTACATGCATTTCTTCTTTCCCCCACATTTAGATACTTAATTTCTCGCTAGAGCAGATGATGATATCGGTTTTCCTACCCTTCTCGCTTCTGCTTTCCGCATCTTGCTGGCTCTCCCTGTACGGCCACAGCATCACACTTGCTGTCTGTTTCATAATCATATTTTAGGCATTTTGTTTGTCTACCGTGTGATGCTGGAGGTTGGAAACAAGTAATCGGTTTGCACTATTTTGGCTTTGTAAGTGTATGGCATGGCCGGACCCTTGAGGGCAGGGTTCGGTCCTTCCAGGCACCCGTCCCAGCTCCTGTCCTGCCAGCAATAGACGGGGCCCAGCGGGAAGGCAGGTCGGGTTTCCAACGACTTCTCTTGTCTCAGACTCCTGTTAGTTCTTCCCCATGATTCCAGAGTCATGCTTAATAATTGGGACCATGATTTCATTGTGCACTTTACTTTAAAATGTTCTTTCTTTTTTTCCTAAAAAAACCTTTTATGTATTTAAAAGAAGATGTGGTCCTTAGACACAATGGAATATTACTGAGCCATCAGAAGGGATGAACACCTAACTTGGGCATCAACATAGACGGGACTGGAGGAGATTCTGCTGAGTGAAATAAGTCAAGCAGGGAACGTCAGTTATCATAGGGTTTCACTCATTTGTAGAGCATAAGTAATAACATGGAGGACATTAGAAGGCGACAAATGAAGGGGGAGAAATCAGAGTGGGAGACAACCACGAGACTGTGGACTCTGGGAAACAAACATGGTTTTGGAGGGGAGGAGCCCCATCTCTAAATGTTTTCAGGGGGGTTCTACCGCTTGCCTTTTTTCTCCTTGATAAGAGTCAGTGTATGTTTCTGTAGGCCAAAAATAATGTTCCCATCTATTGCCTGAAATCACAGCCCTTTCCTCTTCCCACTGTGATTTTTTTATTATTTTACAGATGTCTGTTCTCTCTGGATGCTTCTTGGACAATTTTTTTCTTTTTTGTCCTGAAATTTCACAAAAATGTGTCTCTTTGATTTAACCATTCATGGTGTTGAATATCCAGCAAACACATCCAATCTGACGATCTCTGTATTCTGTAGCCAGGAGAAGTTTTCTTCTGTTATTTTATTGATAATTTTTCTCTTCTTTTCTCCTGTTACCTTTTTATCTTTGATGGACTCTCTGGGTCTTTTATTTTTTAATCTCCTTTTAAAATTTTTACGAGACAGGATTTTACTTTTCTGGAAGGGTTTTCAAATTATTCATGTAGCGATTTGTTATTTTAAAACCATTTGATGATGTTCCTCTTTCATGGCATCCTATTTTTGTCTTATGGGTGCCATTTCTTCCTGAAGACTAATTAGATTTTTTTAGAGTTCTCCTGTGATTCCTGAAACACTCATGCTTCCCGTGGAATCTGTTATTCTCTCTGCATTTCTGCTTTCAAGGTGCTGACCCTCACGTGTCTGATCATTCTGGCCATACTTCCCTGTTCAAGGATGAAGAAACACGTGGTTGGTTTAGGAGCGTTGGAGACAATGACTCTGCTCTTGCCTGGGCCGTTCCGGGTCTTCCGTCTGATTCTCCCAGGAATGAGCAGAATGTCTGCGAATTCTGTGTTGTGAGCAGGGCTCCCTGGAGGGAAGATTCTGGTTTTAGAGGTTGTAATGGCGAACCAGCCACTAGACTGGGCTCCCCCAGTCCAAAGCATTGGGTTGAGGAGAGCTTTGCTTTGAGGCACCCGTATCCATACTCTGGTCTTAGTTCTGTCCACAAGATCCCCTGTATACACACACACACACGCAGACACACACACACACACTCTCTCTCTCTCGTTAGGTCAGAAATTTTAGTGCCTCTACCAATTATCTCTGTGCTTCTCTCATGCCTGGCTCTAAGTAAATCTGCAATAGCTGTTTTAAGTGCCCATGTCATAGCAGCACACAGCTTTTCCATACTGCATTTTTGAGGGTTTGCCCTCATTAAGATGTGGTCGCTGCACCCAAACAGCTAACAGTCCAGCTGCTAATGGAAGAAACAGGTGTGTAAACCAATTATAACAGAGACAGAGAAGTGTTCATACACAATGCTGGCTGTGTCCAGGAAGAGGCTGATTTCCCCTCAGTACATATTAGGTCCCGTGATTATTGTTGTTGTTTCCTGATTGGGCCTTGAATGACAGGTCCAATCACCAGTGCAGGGGCAGATGGTTACAGCCGTGAGAGAAGGCTCGATGAAGGAGAAAAGCAGTGATGTGTGGGCGGCATGCAGGGCTCTGGAGTGAGCATCAGAGTAAGTCTGGGAAGGAGCCAGCTCAGACCCCAGGAGGCCGTGCCTTCAGTTTTTGGGCTTGAGATGCTGTGCACACAGTAAGACGGGGGTTCTAAATCTGATACACACTTGAAAACGGGTAGGGACCCCATATCATAGGTGGCACAGCAGAAGTAGGGACAGTAAGAGCACACAGATGTGTCTCCCTGCAGAAGACAGTGCAGGAGGGGACAGGAAATGGTCACATGGAAATCTTCCCAGCAGGGAGGACCGGGAGAGGGGAGGGGAGTGTAAGCAGGGTTAGCTTGCAGGGGACTCTGAATGATAGGATTTGGTCCAATGTGTGGAAGGTTTAGAAAGGCAGATTTTGGAAAGATCTCAGGGTAGGCTTCCTAAGCCGAAGACGCAGGGGCTTGTCCCGGGAGGCAGCAGGGGTCCTTCACTGCTGCTCCAAGCACTTGCAGGACCCGTAATGATGTGGCTGGGCCCGTGTCCTCTAGGGGTGGGACCCACTCCACGCTGTCCCCGTGTGATCTCCAGGCCTGAACACATTGTGTTTCTCCAGTGGCATTGTGAGCACAGACTGCCCGGGGCACCCGTGGGAATTTCAATAGCAGAGAGGAGGGACTGGCTCCCCTCCCCCCTCATCTCCCCCACCCCCGAAACAGGCAGAATGAGCCCAAGGCTCTAGGGCCCGTTCTGCGGCCCTACCACTGCTGTCAGCCCACTCCGGCTTTATGAAGTCTTCACGGGCTCTGCCCTGTGAGTACACGTGGTCCACCCTCTCCAAAGATCAAAGCGCGTGTCCTCTTTCCACCAGCTCCTGCTCTCACACAGCCTGGGCAGGACAGGACAGACGGGACATGCTGAATGGCTTTTTCAGACTCAGCTTCTCTCTGGTTTGGTTCCCTTTAGGTCTTTGGGGGAACAGAGCTGCTTTTTTTTTATGGTTGCAATCATGCCTGTACCTAAAGGTTCCCAGGCCCCAACACCCTTAATTTTCATTCTGGGAGCTTTTCAAAGTCAAGTTCCATCCTCCAAGACTCCTTGGTACACAACGCCGAGGCAAGCACGGGAAGCTTCCAGGGATGTTGGCTTCAACAGATGCTTGGGGCTTACACAAGGCTTCAAAGGGTACAATTAAAATGCTATGTATAAAATAAAATAAAATAAAATAAAATAAAATAAAATAAAATAAAATAAAATAAAAACATTAAAAAAAATGCTACATCCATGGCAAGGTGAGAACCTGAGGAAGCCGGAATGATTTCTCCCCTACCTGGCCCCTGATCCCTGTTCTGTTGAGGGTGCCGATGGGCCCCGTGGTCCCCGCTGGGCCACGCATAACGGTGCACACTGGAAGGGCTAATTGCTTACTCTGTTCTTCCATTTCGCCAGGGAAACCTGAGAGCTCACTTGCCCGGCCTCAGGATGGAGACTCGTTCCTTGGAGAGAAAACAGTCGCAGCGAAGGAATGACACGGCAACTTACGTTCTGTCTGGGCACATATTTTATTATCCAGGGAGGGAGGAAAGAGAGGAGACACAGGACTCGAAGGGGGCACGATTTCTGAGAGAAGACCAAGGTCACGTTCTCCTCAGTCCGGTTTAAGTCCATGGATGACGTAAAAGTGCGTAGGGGTGAGATGAGCATCTTGTTGGAGAATCAAACATCTTATTTGAGGAAGAAAACCCTTTTTAAGGTTAGTATCTACTCACAGGCTTCTTATTTGAGGATGGCTTACTTTAGTCTTTATAAAAACACGACAGCACTGTATAAACTGCTGGGGCTAGATATTGAAACGTGAGTACCTGCTGATTCGGAGATTTTTCTGGGAGTCCAGATCTCAAACAGTCCCACCGAGGTGAGAGCCCCAGGGACATCGCAGGCATGGCCCCCGGAGACCCGATGACACGCGGCAAAGGAGGAATCTCAGACACCATAGTCCAGGATCTCTGTCGCATCGAGGGGACACTGAGGCCGGCGCAGGTTAAACAAACCCCCGAGGTCACACAGCTAGGGGGTAGTAGCTTCTCCTTTCCCCAGCTCTCGGAGGCTGCACAGAAACTCCTAAAGTTCATTTCTTCCCCAAGTTTTCTAAAGTTGGCAATGTTAGCTTTTCAAGTGAAAACACTGGAGAGAACCAAACCAAACCAAACCAAAAAAAAAAAAAAAAAAGATTGGCGGACAACTCCAATAAATTTGTACCCATTCTCAGCAACCTCATGTGAAGAGTTAGAAGACAAATGTTTGGGTCAATATCAAGGAACTCGACTTGTCTATGAACACACATGACAATATCTTACACGTAGTGAGACAGGAACAGACGCAGCACCACACAAGAAAAAATCAGGAAACTGACATTAGAAAATAAAACACGCCACGTTAGCCACTGGTCATCTGGTCTAAACCGCTGGGCACTCTCCAGTAACGCGGGGGGAAGGACAGACAGTCACGATATTAGAGAGGGGAGCTCCCGAGGGTGCCCCATGGGCACACGAGGCCCCCTGAAGCAGCGTGGTGCCTACGCACAGGTCTCCAGGGACGTCACCTCCTCCCAAGACCCCGAGCCAAGCCGAGGTGAGCTCCCGCACCGCACTGCCCGCAGCCGAGCCCTGGGCTGGGGCCAGCCAAAGCCCAAATCCCATCATCTCCAAACCTGGCCCTGCTCCTTGTTAACACTGCATGTGATCAGAGAGGGGGGACTGGGGTGGGCGGTGTCTCAGGTTGCCGAAACAGGCTGGACATTCTGCACCCTAGACAGAGTGACGGGAATCTTTGTTTCCCCGGGGCCCGGGGCTTTTGTAACGGGCTGGCTGTGGACCTTGATGTCCGCGATGCGCTCTTTAAACTTCTGCTGAAGAAGCTTTTCCTCTTTGGAGTAGCTTTTCACGAACACGGACGTCAGCAGGCACCCTGCCATGGACGTGCCCCCAAGG
The DNA here is from genome assembly GCF_011764305.1 of Mustela putorius furo. NCBI lineage: Eukaryota > Metazoa > Chordata > Mammalia > Carnivora > Mustelidae > Mustela > Mustela putorius. The sequence goes on along the minus strand of NW_025421490.1, from coordinate 7,779,490 downwards.
CAGAAGAGAATGGCCCCGGCCAGCTTGCACGCGTCCAGGGCCCCGTTAAATTGCATGGCCTGCGTGTCCACCACCACGAAGTCAGCTTCGCCAAATGCTTCGATTTTGGGGGGCACCAGGAATCCCACTGCCAGGACAGTCAGTCCGAGAACCACGAAGACGGTGCCGGAGATGAGTCCGACCTGGGGGGAAAGACACGGGGAGGCGGGACAGGGTGAGCTCCTCGCCTGGGCTCTCCTGAGCTCCCCAGAGCAGGACCTGGCTTCTGGGAGCAGTTAATATTCCCCTGCACCCCAACTTTGCAAGAAGAGAACCCTATACCGTTTCCTAACGATAACAGAAGGTGAAAGAAGGCACTTTCTAGTGTTAATGCCAACCAGACAAGCCAGCACTGCCTAATGGTTCCCTCTGAGCTTTCTCAAAGCAAAAAGCTATGCAGCGGCCCCATCACCTTCGGACTGAGTTGTCCCCTTGAGTCTCTGAGCAACGGTGAAGCAGTCTTGCACCCGGGAAGAGCCCTGCCCTCTCCACTAGGCCCTGGAGCTCTGAGAAGCCGGCCTGGAGCTCACAGGGAGGCCGCAGCGTCCCCCTATGCATATAATCTGTGACACAGAACGTCTGCATCGGATGGGCTTGCTCTGTGCCCATCACGGAGGGACACGAAACAAGTCCATTTCATCATTCTGTCTAAGCACAGATGACAGACAGGGTCACTGTACCAAGCACCAACCATCCACAGCCCCCCCCCACCCAACCCCGGTAATACGAACAGTGGTTCCTGCTTCACCCAGCGCAGCTTTGGTCTTACCCTGGTCTGTCCCTCCCTGTGGGTCAGATTTATCACTTACTTATTGTCCGATCATAGAATGGGCCCTGACAATCAAAAGCCAACTCCAGCTCCCACAGACCCTTCACCCACCCAAAGCCCACGTCCCGTAACACATCCTTCCTCACACTGTTACTGAAATTCCCCAGGACACCCTGTGGTGTCACCTCTCTCCCTGCAACGAGGGATCAGCTCAACTTGTCCAACCTGCATGTATGTTCCCGGTGACATGGGTGGAGGACACGGGCAATCCGCGTAAGTACCCACCTCTTCCCCCAAGGTGCTGGGAGGGCACCATAATCGCTAGTTTCAGGTCAGGAAATGTCCCCTCAAGGAGGGTGGGTCACTGGCCCAAGGACAGACGTTGGTGAGCAAGTGGCAGAGAAACTGCATTAGCTCAGTTCGGATACAGGGTAACACGCCGAAGCAGGAGGGGGCTGTCCACCCTGTGGTGGTTTGGAACAGACAGATTCGGGCACGGCTTCCAGCACTGCCAACAAGTACTTCAGTCACAGAAGGAAAGTTACTTAAACACTTTCTTCATTCATTTCCCCCTTTGTAAAAGGCTAAGCGATAACCAGAGTCATGGAGAGAACCAAGCGAGGCCAAGCTCGACAACGGAGCCCGGCGCCTGGCAAAGCCACCCACTGTCACACGTCACTGTCACTACATCTATCTGGAAACGCGCCTCCTGTGAAATGATGCTACAGCGGCAACAGCACTAGAACGATCTGAGCGCTTGAAGGTCAGCTAATACAGTTATTTATTTTCTAAATGCATCTAAATACATTTCCTCCTGTCCCTAATTGCTTTTAGTGAACGTAACAATGTTGGGAAAAAACCAAATGCGCAGCACCTATCTTGAGCTTTGAATTTAAAGCGTATTTATTTAATTTATTTATGAAGTTTTAGGGTAATGCACTAATAAAGAAGATTGGGATATTAGGAGGAAAACATGTTCCTGAGTCCATCAGAGAGCTGGTATTACTGAGCTCTCGCTCACGACCTAGGCATAGGGTTCGCTATGTTTTTTTCCCTTGATGCTGTACAGCTTCTTATGAAAAGGAGGTATTTTTTTAAAGATTTTATTTATTTATTTGATAGAGAGATCACAAGTAGGCAGAGAGACAGGCAGAGAGAGAGGAGGAAGCAGGCTCCCTGCTGAGCAGAGAGCCCGATGTGGGACTCGATCCCAGGACCCTGAGATCATGACCTGAGCCAAAGACAGAGGCTCAACCCACTGAACCACTCAGGCGCCCCAAGGAGGTGTTTTTATCTACATTCACCTGGAGGAGACGGAGGCCAGTGGGTTGGGACAAGCATCGTCCAGGGTCCTGTTGCCAGCGGCTGGAGCGACCAGGCTCCAACCCAGGTGGGTGTGGTCACCAAGGCTCACACTCTCTTTTTATTCTCCCGTGGCACTTCACCAATTACATATGTGCTATTATTATTTTTTTTAATTACCACAGAGTTTTAGTCACCATGAAGGGACAAATTTCCATTATGTAATATTATATAGAAACTGAAAAAAACAGTCAATAAAAAGTCTTCTGAAAAGAACAGAACCTTTCCTACATGAGACTCAAGTACCATCAGAAAAGTTGGGTTGTAAAAAAAAATCATGTTTGGATGGCTTTCTCTATTTTTCTGAAAATAGTGGCAAATCCATCCCCACAGCCTAACCATTATTTGTAACTTAAAAAAAAAATGAGTCACGCTGGAAAATTCTGAATGTGCGAGCTAAGTGAACATTAATATCCACGCTGACATGCTTCCCATGTCACCGAATCCCCTTCTTCCTCAAGGACTGGCACTCGTCTTCAGAAGCTGAAGACTGTAAAGGTAGCCATCGTGGTTTCTGAGGTTCTGAAGGGTGACAGAGGCCAGCGCCCCGTGTCTGCTAGTCCTGCCCTGCTCTCCGTATCTCTCGTTCCTGCCTTACACTCCGTGAACATTCTAATCATTGAACTTGACCGCCGGACCGCTGCCGGGGGAGGCAGGTGACCGAATCCGGGAGCAGCCTGCTCCTCCGCGGAGCCGCGATGTAGAGATGAAAATCCACTCTTGGAACCTCCCTCGGAAGCTAAAAGGCAAACGGTGCCTTGCAGATGGCAGAACTCCTGCTCACTTCAAGAACTGGAGAGGGGCCGGGCTCCCCGAGCCTTCTCCCTTTGCCTTTGTTGAACGGGGGCATCCGAGGGGGGGGCCTGCCGTCTCTGGAGGGGAGGGCGGCGGCGGACACCGACTCCCAGGGTCCGGAAGGAGCCCTCCACGCAAGTCTAAGGAGGCGCTCCGAGCCCCGTGCCCAGAGAGGACCCAGAACACGGCGACAACCTGTCTGGGAGGGCATGGGAGGGCAGGACGGGAGGGGCACGCGCGGGATCTGAAGGATGCGTCTCCACGGAGCGCGGGACAGAGGCAAGACGGGATGCTGCGATGCATCAGCCTAGCCCTGGTGCCATCTTGGAGAATGGAAAGGAATGAAGATTTGGGGAGTGATGCTATACAGAGCCGTAAAAACGGTCTCTCTAAGTTGAAGTGGTCCTTGGCCTAAGAGAAAGGGGGCTCTCTTAAATAGAGTTTGAAAAAATGCAACACAGGGTTCCTTGAGGGTCTGAGAGTGCAGACAGCCCAGTGTGGGTCCAGGCAGAGAGCTGGGACCCCACGGGGAGAGGGTCCCCTGGGGCCTGGCACAGCCCCTGGGACGGCTGGTGGTCGGGCCGGCCCAATGCCGAGAGAGAAGGGCGTCTCCGCTGGGACAAACCTAACAGGCCGCAGCGAGGACGGTGACTTCTGATGGCATCCTGGTTGTGGGGACGATGTGTGAGAATCCAGCACCTGCCGCAGAAACGGGGCTCGGACAGGGAGGAGAAAACCCGGATTCCAGAAACCCTGCTGATGCAGGCTGCCGGCCGGCTCCGGCTGTGACCCAGACCAGCATCCCGGTCCTCATCTCTGCGTGAGCCGACGAGGTCAGAACATACCTGCCTTTGCTCCAAAAAAAAAAAAAAAAAAAAAAAAAAAAAGGGCTGCCGGCAGGGCTGCCGGCAGGTGCCGGGCAGCTGTCCCGGCAGGTGTGGTAATGACCGCTGGGAGTGAGAGCCAGCGTCGGGGAAGGACGTGCGGAGCTGAGGGAGCTGGAGGTGAAGGGAGCCGTCTGGCTGCGAGGTACCACGCCGCGGACGAGGTACCACGCCGCGGACGAGGTAACACGCCGCGGAAGCAGCAGCAGGACGCAAGCGGGACGCGTCTTCGTCATCGGCCCTGAAGACCACTCTGACCTCTCCTGAGCAGGACCTGGGCTCTGAGGGCTGTCCCTTGCCAGCAATGACAGCAGATGGAACTCACCTGGCCTGACCTGCCTGTAGGGACCCTGAGCTTTGTGGAGCAACCGTTGATGTCCAGCCGGGATCCAGCCCACGCGTCCCCCAGGCATGATCTCTGGCACCCGGCCTTGGCCTCCCACCTGATGGAGGCTCGGTCCCTCCAGCATGGGCAGACAGCCACTGTCCCCATCTTCCAAAGCTATTCCGGAGCCCTGTGTCTCTCTTTAGCTACGGCTTGAACTCATCCAGTCCTTGGTAGTCAGGCCGAGTCCTACAGTGTCACTGAAACTGGTTTCTCCGAGGCCATGAAGACCCTCCTAATGGTCCAACCCAGTGTGACCTCATTCGAATGCTCTGCGGCCAGTGACGTTAAGTGCTTTTGCCTTCTTAAAAACTCTTGTCCCCGACATGACTCTTTCCTGTTTCTACGTCTGCATCTCTAACGAGGCACTCTCAACCGGTTTGGCCAGATGTTCTCAAATGACTGGTGTTTCCCAGGGTTCCCCCTTCACTCCCATCTCTTGTTCAAGATCTCTCCAGGGTTGCATGCGCAGCTGTAGTTCCAACTCCCGTCTACGTGCCAGGGACTTCCAAGCTCCCATCTCCAGCCTCGATTTCCTTCCTGGGCTCTCGCCCCGGACTTCTGACAGCCAGTGGTAAGATCTGCACAGAAATGTCCCAAAGGCTCCTCCAACCCCAAATACTCAAGATGGCCCCTTTCCTCCTTCTGTCCTCTCTTCCCACTTCCTGCTCCTGCCACCCACCCGGTCATGGAGCTCTTCTCATTCCTAGTATAAAACCAACTCAGCAATCTTTAGCTACACTTTGGAGAAAATCTAAGACAGATACTGAAACTCTGACTTAGCTCAGCGGGGGAACTGGAGCCATCAGGAGAGAGGGGAGGAGGGTCTTGGGAGGAAAGAGGGGAGTCCGAGTCGCTCCCCGTTAAGAGAGGCTTGGAGGAGACGGTCTTATCTCGTGCCTGCACATGGCTGGGGACACCGTTTGAGGGGTTGCTAGTATGGGTGAGGAGAAGGTAGGAAGGAGAGGGACTCTGAGGTGAGGAAAGCCTGGGTGCGGTCAGGGGGTCGCACCGTTAGTTCACAGCTGCCGTTCGGAGGTGATTTGTTGCACAAATGGGCGGCGGCAGCTCTTGTCAAGGTCGAGTGCAAGACTAAGAAGAAAAGTCCCACCCCAGCCAGCCTGAGTCGTGGGCAGTGCCGCGGGAGGCAGGGGCTCCGTGGGATCACGTCACAGGGACTCTGCGTGTGCCAGGCGTTGCAGGCACTAGGATAAAGGAGCTGTGGCTGAGGCAGCCGCGGTGTAGAACCTGTGAGGTCCAGAGAGTGTGTGGAATCCTGTGTGTGTGTGTGTTTACACCTATGAGACAATCCCCCTGAGAAAGCCTACATTTATTTTCTTGCCCGCTTGCTGGACTCAAGCTAGAAGGTTCCGGAAAAGTACCGATTTCAAAGCCTTTCAAAGTCTTCTGTGATCCCGCTCTTGTGTACCTGCCCCCACTCGTCTCTTGCCCCCTCTCCTCCAATGTCTCCTCTTCCCAGGGGATCTCTCCGTGGAGCCACTGCTTCCCCAGGCTGCCTCAGACTCTCCCTGCCCCCAATCCCCGCGCTCCCAGTAAGTACTGGGACTCCTTTGAGGGTAGCGGTTATCATGCTGGATTGTAGCTCTCTGTGGACATGCCTGTTGTCTTTGCCAGCTCTGTCAGGTCAAGGCTGTATCTAATTCACAGGTGAGCAACCGCGTCTTGTTCACAACCAGAGCCTCCCACGTGACCGTGCACACAGTGGACACAATCACTTGTACAGGAAAGAACGACTAGCACCGTGAGCTACAGGCTCTCTAGATGCACGTGGCAGGCAGAGATTCTACCTCAAGCTCATCAGAGTCCAATCTCCATCCTCATTAAGCCGCTCCAAGCTGCCCACAGCTCTGAAGCCGGCTCAGGGGCAATGTCCTAGCCCTCAGCGAGAGACCAACAATCCCTTAGCACCGCTTTTTTGGGAAGGGAGCAAGGGGAAGCCCATAACTTGAACCACCTGCAGATGCTAGAAACATGGGCACAATCATTGCCTTTCTCTGTACTGATAGGAAACATTTCATAAAACCCACTGGAATGGATTCCCTTGTCCTTCCTAGAAGAAAACGGAAGAATGGTTAGTGTCCTCCCCCAGTAGAGGACGCGTCTCTAAGTGAGTTCTTACACAATTCAGGTTGACTCTAAGCTTCGGAATGTTAGTCTTGCGTTTTGTGATGAGGATCTGAGTCTAGGATTTGGATTTTGCTGGAATACAATCTCTATGAGCCCATGGACTTTTGCCCAGTTTTAGTCTCTGAAGTAGGTTCGGCATAATGGAGAACAAGTACTTTTGAAGCTTGCTTGGGTCAGATAGAAGACAGAATTCTGAAGTTTGAACCCCGGGGTTGGTCATTAACGATGGGTTCTTTATTTGAAATCCATACCTGAGTCTCGTTTGATGGATTTATAGCTTCTCACATCTCATCCTGGTTGTGCCTTGGAACCATGTGAATGCTTTCAGTATTCTGTACGATACTGGCATTTCAGGCTCTTGGCACGACGGATCTGTCAGGCAAATATTTGTTTTTTTGACACATGGGGAAGCAACCACCCACTTAACTGGGTAAATACAAGATGTGCCAAGCTTGGCTGCATATTTCGTCGGTCCAGGCCGGCGAGGATTCATCAGAGATGACAGTTCTACAGGGCAAGGATGCTGGGTCAACCAATTTTAATGCCGAGTACCTGACACTTGTAAGATATCGAATTAATGCGGGTCTTGGCTCGTCCCTGTTAACGACTGTGTTGCCCAGTACTTTGTTTATTAAGTAGATTTCAAATTTTCTTTCCACTTCAGGATCCAATGTTTCATTGGACCGCTGATAGTAGGGACTGGTGCACCGAATCCTTGAATGCATGTGAAACATTTAATTCTCACAACTTTACTGGGTAGGGATGATAAGCATCACCCACTGGGCTCACTACGGTCCATTAACTTGCCCAAAGGTACAGCGCTGTGAAATGGAAGGGCTGAAGTTTGAAGCTGTGTAATCTGAGGACGGCGGAGTCCACGCTCACAAGCATTATGCGAATCGCCGCTAGAGATCCCTACTCACATCTCCAGCATAGCACAGCCAGACTCAGACTCTTGGTTCCCCACCACTTGCCACTGCTCTTCCAGGGTTTCCCATCCCAGAAAACCGTAACATCATTCAGTAAATAGCTCAGACTGCAGGCCTTGGAGGCGTGCCGACTCTGCTTTCTCTCATGTCTACCTTGCTGGCACGTTCTCACAATGTGATCTTCAAACTTTATGCTAAATCAGACTACTTCTCACCATCTCTACCAACACCACCCTAATCCAAGCCAACATCACCTCCTGCCTGGGCGCTTTCAGAGCCTCGTAAATAATCTGGCTGCCTCGACCCGTGTGCTCCTATAATCTACTTTCCATGCTGAGTCAGTAGGATCCTGTTAAAATAGGAGTCGGTTCATGTCACTCATCTGCTCAAAATGGCTCGCCATACCTCTCCAGGAAAAAGCCAGCATCCCCATGATCACCTACAAGGGGCTACACAAATTGTCTCTGTCCTGTTATTTTTCTGGATCCACCACCTGTCCTACCCCTCCACCCCCCTTCCACTCCAGCCAGACTGAACTCTTGCTACTTTTCAAGCACACAAAATCGGTTCCTGTTTCACAGCTTTCTTCCCAGCCCAAAAAGATGTTCAGCCAGGTCATCTTACGGTCCTGTCCCTCAGCTCGTCCTGGCACTTGCTCCAATGGCGTCTCCTCTGAAAGACTGTCTATGAACAGCCTATGCCACAACCTGGCTCCATCACTCCCTACCGTCTTGTCCAGATGCATTTCTTTCCACGGCGCTTGTCACCACCTGACCTCCTGGTATGTGGTTTATTCATTTATGCTCTGTTTCCCGTGATCGGTTACAGGTTCCAAGAGGGCAAGGGCTTTTCCTTCTCATCACTTCAATGTCTAGTGCATTGCAGCTTCTCAGCACAGAGTAGGGGCTCACAACTGTATGCTGAATGACTGAGTATGCTGTCAGATGAAGTGCTATGGAGAAGCTCAAGCTAACAGTCTCCGATCATGGCTGGTAGAGGCAGAGACAGCACACTGACCATTGCTGACCATTGTACTATGCCTCAGCCTCAAATCTCTCTCAATACCTGATTATTTCTCTTTAATAATTGTTGCAGTATGTCAAATGATGCTTACCAAGCCTATTGGGGGGAGGCTTATATGATTTTGCCTATGGGTGGCTTCCCAGCTGGTGAATTCAGCGGCCCATCAATATCAGTATCAAAAATAATAATTAATGATGGCATTTATACCTATTTACATTTAACCTGCAAATCAACCATTGTCCTGCATTTGGGGGCTTTCTTCAGCTCAAGGTTTATGTTCTCCTCTCCTAAGGGAAGAAGACTGCCCTTAGGATCATCAAGACGGAGGCACACAGAGAAGACCAGAACTCTCAGCTCTTCACAGCTACAGGATTCACCACAGCCGATAACATTTCTATCTCTTGCCTTACACATGTGTTCTTTCCTTACCTTCCAGAATGCTGAGCTCCACCTATTAGGTGATCTCTGGATCTGGAAATCATCCTCATACTCCCAGATCGAGGTGGTGCAGTCCTCATAGAACTGATGCAGATAGGACCGGACTCCGTAGCGCTGGTAACCGCCCTCGGTAGCTGCCTGCACCTGCTTGGACCCACAGATGTTGCTGCAAGAACTCATCCTTCCCAGCTGCAATGACAACGTCCCCAGGGATCAGTCAGCCCCGCGCTCTGGCTTCCGGATTAAAAGGCATATTAAAGGTGAGAACTGGGCTGAGTCATGTTAGTCTAGTTGAACAAGTGCTCTTTTCTTAAGAGAAAAGACATTTTTAAAGACCGGCCTTTCTTATAAGCTGCTCTGCTTTTTCACTCAATGCAAAATTACCCCCAGATACTTGACGACTAGACACTGGTTCTCCATAAATGAAAGGAGACATAATGGCACAGCTCCCTTAAATTATGCAAAAAGGGAAGCATGAAGCCACATGAAAAACGGTGACAGAGAAGCCGAGATTTTCATTGTTTTCACAAGAAATCTTTCATCTTTTAAAAACCAGTCGTCTTTACACTTACATGTTAAAGAATTAGGTCCTCTCACTTGCTACAGACGGAATGTGTCTCAGATTGTCCTCTCGGATGCTTTCACACGTTCCCTGGTGGAAAATACGGGGTGTTACTCCTCAGCAGTTTGCAATTTTGCTCTCAGATCTCGTGGATCTTGCTCTCACATTTTAGCTAATTGTCACGTTGTATGGAATCTGTGTTTGAAGGCTGCTGAGCAACGCACGCGTCATGGTTTATTAATCACAAATGGCTCAGGCAATAGTTTACACCTCACCGACTCTAACCCTAAATATTTCAGTCATTATTTGTGGACACATCTGTCCATGCGGGATGATAGAGCCTAACGGAGAGGGTAGACATAGACCGTCATCATGCTGCAGGAAGTGTCTACTATACACAAGAGGCCAGAGAATTGCTAAATGGAACTATGTTCTGGGTGGGTTGCTTGGGACTCGGTCTTCTTAAGATGGAAATTTCAACTTGATCTCACCTAATTAGTACCCTTAGAGAGAAGCATTTGGTTATTAATCCATGTTAAAAAAAAAAAAAAAGGAATTGTTGAGGGACAGCAATTTGGGTGAGTAAGGAAATTTTTAGTAATTCTCTGGTGTTTGGCTTTCTTATCTTCACATAAGCAGATACATATGATGGGAATGTGAAATACTTTTTTTTTTTTTTTTTTTTTTTTAGATTTTGCAGTTATCCTCCAGATGGTTTTCCCTGTGTGGACATGGCCTCCAGATGACAAGACAAGGAGCAACGTAGAAGAGCATTTTCCCGTTGAACCAAATTCTCTCAGGACTTGTCCTGTATGTCATCCAGGTTAACACCAGACAGGAACAGTTTCCAAATCCTTATCCAGAAACCATGCAGTGATGTTTATCTACGAGGGAGAAGTGATCCCGAGCTGCCGGCAAGGACCCCTGTGGGACCCTGAGTCCGGCTGGATAGAATTCAGGAGGTAAAATCAAAGCTGAAGCCCCACAGGGATGCCTGGGTGGCTCAGTGGGTTAAGCAGCTGCCTTCAGCTCAGGTCATGATCCCGGTGTCCTGGGATCGAGTCCCACATCGGGCTTCTTGCTTGGCAGGGAGCCTGCTTCTGTCTGCCTGTGATCACTCTCTCTCCCTCTCTCTCTGACAAATAAATAAAATATTAAAAAAAAAAAAAAAAAAAAAAAAAAAGCTGACGCCCCAGATAGTTAGCCTTGTCCTGTCCCAAGGGCACAAAGTGAATCCATTAAATTATCTTGTAACAGGTGCTCACGGCCAACAAGGCATTCTGGTTAGAAAATGCTGTCAAATGCAGAAAAAAATATATGTCCCTGATCTTAGAAAAACGAGGCAGATTGGTCCCATTGATGCTGACCAATACTCTCCTCTTTTTTACTGTTGGTCGGTATTACGTTTAGGGCCTTCCGCCCTGTTTCCGATACGACAGCCAGGAGTGATGACCAAGAAAAAGCGAGCAGGAGAGACAGACAAAAACAACTTTTTTTTTTTTTTTAACTTTTAAACATTTCAGAAGGATATTATTTCATAAAATATAAAGATTTTAGAATGTACTTTTGCCCGATTGGAACAGCAAATTGTGATGGATCAAATTCGTTTGTTAACCTCGTTTACATATTTTAAGTGTTAGGATGATCACTTCAGTGCCTTTAATGCCTTATGATGAAGAGGATTAATAAGGGTCTACATAGAATAATTTTTTTTAAAGATTTTTAATTTATTCATTAGAGAGAGAGAAAGAGAGAACAAGAGCACAAGCAGGGGGAGGGGTAGAAGGAGAGGGAGAAGCAGACTCCCCGCTGAGCAGGGAGCTTGATGCTGGACTTGATCCCAGGACCCTGGGATCATGACCTGAGTGGAAGGCAGACACTTCACCAACTGAGCCACCCAGGTGCCCCCACAAGTAGAATAATTTTAAAGGTGCTTCTTAAAAGAGACATTTTAATAAAATTTATATCAAGGGGCACTGGGTATCATATGCTACTGATGAATCACTGAACACTACATCTGAAACTATGTTGGCTAATTGAATTTATATTTTTAAAAAAGGAAGTAAATAGTGATAAAAGAAAAAAACTTTTGATCAAGAGAAGGGACTCATGCTTTACTAATTCTGCTTTGTCACTGAAGACACTGAGGCATCAAAAAGTCATCTGCTAACAGGTGACCCCCTGAGTCAGGGAGCAGATGGCCAACAACGCAGAAAGCAAGAGTATGGCCTGAATCACGACTCTGCATAATCAGACCAAGTCATCCAGACACGTATTTCCAGGTGTCCTATAAAACATCAGAGACTTGAGCATGGAGAAAGGGTAAAAATAGGACTGGGGCACAAAGAAATTCCTCATAGCAACGGCAGGCACTGTCTTCACTGTTGAAGTCCCTCTTGCTCAGGGTAGAGCTCAATGCGGAGCTGGCCATGTGATATGCATGGCTGGATTCCAGCATACGGGGTCAAGTGCTTCTGTGTTATAGGTTGGGACTCAGGAGTCCAACTTCATTAAACAAAATACAGGTCAAATCATAAAAGAGATGGTAAGGGTTCTAAACAAATGTTTTTGAGCCTGAGTGATGGAAGGCTGTTACCCTAAGTCAGAACAGATTTTTTAGTGATGCTAGATCTGTGCTAGAAAAGGAATCCCAAAGAGCCTTACTTTCTTCTCCACGTATACGAAACACAAGAACACAGCCTGCGTTGTGCTAACCACACAGGGCAGGTTGTAATCCTAGTTCCTGACCTACAATGTATTGGTCATGACATTGCTGGTAAGCTCATTCACCAACCAGGCCTATGGTTTTATCATCCTCAAAATAAGACAGTGGGGCCAGATAGCCTTGAATTCCTTCCAGAGATAGTTTTCCAAGAGTCTCTGGCCATGAGTTTACAGAGTGAATCAGTTATTTTTGTTGGATAAAAAACTGGGTTTACTGATTTCCTATCTCTCATTGATTGTCAGATGGTCCCCAATTCCTTATCACTATCGTGTATGAAAGTTTTGGTTTACAAGAGCATATAAGTGATTAGGTAGGTCAATTACTTGATATTAAGTGGACTAAATGGTTGTGTAGTATTTGTTTCACAACTTACTTCAGGATTGTGTGCATTCCTAAACAGTACAAGTGTATCTCAGACATGGCAGGTTTGGTTCCAAACTCCCACAATATAGCAAATATCATATAAAACAAGTCAAATAACTTGTTTTGGTTTCCCAGTGCATATAAATATTATTTTTACACTATACTATAGTCTACTAAGGGTATAAGAGTATTATATATTAATTAAAAAATACTTCATTATTAGAAAATGCTGTCATCTGACCTTGCAACAAGCCATAGTCTTTTTGCTGGTGGAGGGTCTCTACCTTAGTGTCGAGACTGCTGACTGATTAGGGGGTGGTTACTTAAAGGTGGGGAGGCAGTGGCAGTTTCTTAAAATAGAAATTGTTTGCCATATTGGGCGCCTGGGTGGCTCAGTGGGTTAAGCCTCTGCCTTCGGCTCAGGTCATGATCTCAGGGTCCTGGGATCGAGTCCCGCATCGGGCTCTCTGCTCGGCAGGGAGCCTGCTTCCCTCTCTCTCTCTCTGCCTGCCTCTCCATCTACTTGTGATTTCTCTCTGTCAGATAAATAAATAAAATCTTTAAAAAAAAAAAAAAAAGAAATTGTTTGCCATATCAAATAGAAGTTTGCCGTATCAATTCATTCTTCCTTTCACTTGAACTCCTATTGGCCACTGTAGAGGTATTGATTGTCCTAATTCCAATATTGCTGTGTCTCAGGGAATGGGGGGGGGGCAAGGAGAGGGAGAGAAACAGAGGAACAGCTGGTTGATGGAGCAGTTAGAACACATGCAACATTTATCGATTATGTTCTCTGTCTCATATGGGCAGAGTTCCTGGTGCGCTAAACCATCCCAATAGTAACATCAGAGATCACTGATCATAGATCGCTGAAACAAACACAGCAATAATGAAAAAGTCTGAAATACTGTAGGAATTACCAAAATGTGACCCTGAGACACGACGTGAACAAATGCTGTTGGAAAAATGGTGCTTGATAGACTCGTTTGACTCACGGTCGCCACAGACCTTCAATTTGTAAAAAACAAAAACAAAAACAAAAACAAAAACATTATCTGTGGTGCACAGTAAAGTGAAATGCACTACAATGAGTTATGCCTGTAGCCCCTGGGGACCTCAGAGGTTCCATACATCTTTCCAGATGCATAACTTACTGGATTCATTCTTAGAGGAGAATGATCAGTAGAAAGGAATTTAAAAATGTACCAGGTTATAATGAGAATTTTGCACCTACAGAAACACAACAGAGTTACAGTTGCTCCTAGTGAAGCCAGTAACTTTTTGTCCCAACATAGAAAATGTTACATTTGTTTAGAATCTGCTTGGTTGATTGACACCTCCAGTTACCATCAAGACGAGACTCGATGTCATTTCATAAAATCCCTTTTAAAAGCTGGGCAATTATTATAAAACCAGCGAGGGCCGAGAAGCACGGGAAGGTATGTGCAGAGGCTTTTCAGCGTGGCTCAACATTTACTCAGTGAGCAAGGTCTCCGGAGAAATCTGGCTTTCATATTGGAGTAACTGTAGCCGGAGTAGCAGCTGCAGAAGCAGTAATGTTCTGTCTGTGACTCTTGTTCAGGGATGGGTCCTGGAGAAGGCTTAACATCCCAGGAAGTGCATGAACAGGGGTAGGGCGGCGGAATGAAAATATTTTCCAGCACTGTACCTAAATGGGCTTACGTGAGTACTCCTTTTATCAACACCCCACCTGGTTCCTGCTTGACTTTCCTTGCTGCCGGCGTGGCCATCATGATGGAGCTCGAGCAACACGAGCGTCTGGCTGTTGGTTTGGTCATCTATGAAGAGGGAGTTATTTTTACTCTCCTCAAAGGACATTCTAGGCTAATTAGTTGAGGATCTGGGCATGGTTTTCCTCTTTTTATAATCTGTGGTATCTATCTCAATTCCTTTTGTAGTTATACATTCAACTGGCTCCTCCAGTCTTGGCATCCAGCACACCGGCCATGTTCCGGAGACCCACAGGAGGAGGGTATCAGGCCTCATCGCCCCTCCCCAACTCTCCTGAGTGGCCTCCAACAATTAGAGTGTTTGATGCCAGCCCTCTATCCCTCTCTTTCTCTTGTCCAAACTCATTTCTTTGTATAGGGCTGGTGACCATCTGATGCTTCGTACGTGCTGTATTTGTTCATGGTCCAAACCACTATGTATGTGAGGGACTGGAAGCTTCTTAAGGGTGGGCGCTTTCTGTCCTGGTGACAAGCACTTTGAAACTCCTTGAAATAAAAGGGTCCATGGGTGGGTGTGGATGATGGTCTGATCATCCTTCCTTTTTCATTCCTCCCTTCCTTCCTTGTTTTTACAGCACTAATGATGGGCCAGATTGTGTGAGATAATAAAGCTGAGGAGCACACAATCTGCTCTCAGTGGACACTTAGATTAGAAAGAGAAACCCTGCTGAAGCAAGAAGGGTGACAAAATGGGCACCAAAACCAGATATTTGCTGGGGAACTGGCATGGCTCATTCAGTTGAACATCCGACTCTTGGTTTTGGCTCAGATCATGACCTTAGGGTCATGAGACCGGCCCCATTTCAGGCTCCGCACTTAGCGGGGAATCTGCCTGAGATTCTCTCCCTGCTCCTTTCCCCAACTTGTGCACATACTCTCCCAAGTATAAATAAATCTTAAAAAACAAACAAAACAAAACAAAGCAAAACAAACAAAAAAAAACAGGGCGCCTGGGTGGCTCAGTGGGTTAAGCCTCTGCCTTCAGCTCAGGTCATGATCTCAGGGTCTTGGGATGGAGTCTCACATCTGACTCTTTGCTCAGCAGGGAGCCTGCTTCCCTCCCCAACCTCCGTCTGCCTCTCTGCCCACTCGTGATCTCTCTCTGTCAAGTAAATAAATAAAATCTTAAAAACAAACAAACAAAAAAACAAAAGACAAAAAACAAATAAATCCAAAACCTCAGATATTCGTAGCTGGAGGGAGTGAAAATGCTGAGAATCCTTTGAACAATTCCTCTTTTAAAAATTTTTGTGTTTTTTTTCTTAGGGCACCTGGGAGGCTCCGTGGTTCAAAGCCTCTGCCTTCGGCTCAGGTCATGATCCCCACATCGGGCTCTCTGCTCTGCAGGGAGCCTGCTTCCTCCTCTCTCTCTCTCTCTCTGCCTGCTTCTCTGCCTACTTGTGATCTCTGTCTGTCAAATAAATAAATAAAATCTTAAAAAAAAATTTTTTTTTTCTTAAAATTCAGTTTCGTTACCACAGGTGGACTGTTAGTTTCAGGGTAGGATTTAGGGGTTCATCAGTTGCATATGACGCCCCGCGCTCATTCCACCAAGCCCTCCTTAATGCCCACCACCCATTCCCCCCCAACCCAGCAACCTGCAGTTTGTTTCCTATGATTAAGAGTCTCTTAGTGTTTGTCTCTCTCTCTGATTTCATCTTATTTTGTTTTTCCTCCCTCCCTCCATGAACAATTCCTCTTTCAGCAAGTAAACCCATACAGGTACTATTAAGATCACTACCTGTACCAGTATGTGATTGTATCAATTTGTTGGAAACTTGACTCTCAGTCAAATAAAGGCAATTGCTTTTTTATCTTACTTAAAAAAAAAAATGTTCTTAGCCATGAAAACAGAAATAAGTCTTCATGCCTCTCGAAACCCCAAGAACATCATCGACTCTATATTATTTGCCTTCATGGTCTCCTTGAGGGAAGAGAGGCAGAAAATTGAGGCACAAAAAAGATTAGTGCTTTCCCGTGGCTCCCTGGGTGAGTCGGTTGTGAAGCCAGGCCCAGGCTCTGTTCTATTTATTCTCTTTGAAATATCACTCCATCTTTTCATACTGCTTTTCTCTCCCACAAAATCCTTCGGAGATAATGAGAGTGAAGTCCCCATTAGAGCCACTTTTCCACAGAGCCAGGGCCGCAGGGTAGAGGCGCAAAGCTGCTTCAGACCATTTATCCAGCACCAAACCAAAAGGTCAATTTGCTAAAAGGGCTCAGTCTCCGCATGGATGCAGGAAGGCAGGAAAGCTGGCTAAGAGCTCTTTCATTTTTAAATCAGGTATTCTAGAATTGTATAAGCATGACCTTAAAACTTGAAAATGTGTTTCTACCAGAAGATCATCGCAGAGGAATTTTATTTCCTTGGAGCTGTGGTAGAGATTGCGGCTCTGCATTTTGAGCTTTTTAATGCCATCTAAGTCAATAAGTATGCAGCCACTTTCATAATGTTTTTAAGATTTGTTTGTTTTCGAGAGAGAGATTGAAAGAGAGAGAGAGAGTGAGCGCCCATGAGTTAGAGGGGCAGGGAGAGAAGGAGAGAAACTCTCAAGCAGACTCCACATTGTGCATATTGCTAAACGCCGGGCTCAATGTCACCACCCTGAGATCATGACCTGAGCTAAAACCAAGAGTCAGCCGCTTAACCAACTGAGCTGCCCAGGTGCCCCTACTTTTATAATTTTTGAAAAAGGAGTAATGATATGCAATTACCTTATTACTCCTTCGAGGTGTTTTTTAAAGTAAGGTATACAAAGTCCAAAATCAAAATGAGAAGGGGAAAAGAACTCATATTCTCTTAAAACCTCCTCTTTATCTATGTGCAAACCACAAGGTGCTTATGAATTTGCTTGTGACAAGGATGGAGTCTTACCTTGGAAGTCTTCCTCTTCCTCTTCTCCTTGTTTAGTCTTTGGCCTTTCTTTTTAACGGCACATCGTCCTTCAAACCTATTTAAGAAAAAAACAAACAAACAAACAAACAAACCAAAACTCTGCAGGATGTGATATAGATAAAGATCTGAATTTCATAAGCCATTCTTATGCCCTGTAAAGAGTCACTTTAAGGTTGACAAAAACATTGGCAAAGGACTTCTTGCTGAAGAGCAGGGAGTTATTTCTTCTTAACAAAAGTATACATATTTCATAACTTTTTAATGGGCTCTCAGGAGACTTTGTAGGGTAAACGAGACAATATAAATAGGCTTCGTAAACTATAACGTACTATGCAAACACTATTCTTATTTTGATATAATTTTATTCTGCATAGTCAGTAATACAACTAGACTAATACACCTGTATTTTAAAAATTCTAAATAAAAACTTTATTTGCTCCCTAGATACTCCAGAATTGATCTATCTGGTGCCTGTTCCATTATACTGTAAAGTAAATTAATCTTATAGCCATGGTATTTTCGATCTGTTTACATGCGTTTTAGACTTACTGTAAATCATCTTTAGATGATTTACTCATTGGGTTGATTTTTTTACTCCTACATCCATTTCTTCTTATCATGATCATTTTACTTTCCATCTGCCTAAGAAAAGCAGGTGCCCATGCAAGATTTAATTAAAACGCCAGGGCTGGCTATAGAGATACTGGCGCCCTACATTACTCTAGTCATGTGAAATAAAATAATAGCTGGGCAATATTTTTCAAGAAGTCACTAAAAATTCTTGCTGATGAACAGTTCCATCTGGAAGAGAACCTCAAAGACGTGAGGTGAGCAAGTCTAGTTGAGGCTTGACAGACTGTTTTCTGTATTTTCCAGTTTCAGCCTCTATGAACCATAGACTCACTTCTTTGTCCCCAAATTTTATTTTGTAGGTGGTATGTGAGCAGATTTGGCGGGGGCTAAGGGGAGCAAATTATATTATTAGGGTCCTGGATCTGGATAAGTGAAAGAAAACAAGTGGTCTTCACAGCAGCCCCCCCCACCCCCATCCGTGCCTCTCTCTCAATTAAATGTCTCTTCTTTTTTGTCTGTCTTTTTGCCCCTTTTCTCTGAAGGAAATGACTCCCCACTTGCCTTTTACCAAAGGCTGGCCTGGTCTGGAGCCCGGGGATCTCTCCAACGTGCTGAAAACATTTCTGCTTCAGAGCCAGGAACCAATTAAGTCAACACCAGCTGTTTAACCGCAGCTGTGTTTTCTTTGAGGTCATCAGCTCTGACCCCCACCCAAGGCCTCTTTCTAACAACACAAAGAAGTAGGTCCTGAGATTAGATCCAAGCCCTCACGTATCTTTGAATACGGCAAAGGAATGGGGAGAGCAAGTATGTGGGGGTGGGGTGGATTCAGCCTGGAAAACAAATCAAACCAATTTGCAAACTTCCCATCCGTATTTGACTCTTACCTAACACATAACTTTTCTCGTCTCCCGGGAAAGAAACTCTTTTAAGTTTTCCCTGTAGACCTCTCCAGCTCTTACGTAACACAAACCACAAATCACCAAAGCATGGAGTGGGCTACCCCTAATTTGGATGTGTTCCCGGATTTTAATATGCATGATCTTTGTAGAGATTCGTGCACATATAATAAACGTGAACGAGTAAGGTGTGTGTGTGTGTGTGTGGTTGTGTATGTGTGGCAGACACAGAAAAACAGATCAGGAAGATGTGCGCGTGAGGAGCGAGGCAGGAGAGAGGAAGGGAGGAGCGGGAGAGGTGGGGAGAGGCAAGCGGAGCACAGAGAGCCTGCCCTGGGCCCCGCAAGGCTTTACCTGCCCCCTCCGATCCCCTGACCCGTGGAGCAAGTGCAGCCGGCTAGCCGCAGATCTCTCGCCGGGGTCCCATCGCCGCCGCCGCCGCCGCCGCCGCCGCCGCCGCCGCTCCGGCCGTGCGGAGCTCAGCCCGCGTGATGGACAGCTGGGCGGCCCGCGCGCCCGAGGCCCGCGCAGCTGCGGCGGCCGCCGGAAGGGCCACGTGCGTCCGCGGGGCGCGCTCGGGCGGCGCGTGGGCGGGGCCCCGCCCGGCGCCTGCGCCGACCCCGTCCCCGCCCGGCCGCGCTGGTGGTGGGGGGTGGGTAGCGGGAGGCGGCGGCTGGTGGTCTGTGCGGCGGCCGCTGTGGCCTGGGGGAGCGCGGGGCGCCAGCTCTGGCCTCCTGCAGTCCTGGTGCCCTGTGCCGCCCGGCCCCGCGCCTCGCCCAGCAGGTGCACCTCGTGCTATCTCCCCAGTGGAGGAGGCAGGCCGGCCTGAGCTGAGCTGTTTGCACCACCGCCCCGTTTGGGGTGCATTTGGGGGGATGCAGAGGCTTCTCTGGACCCTAAGTTTTGCCCTTGAGGAGACACGCGAGGAGAGGAGCTCCGCTGGGCGGGTGGAGCGCGGCCCTGCTGGAAGAACCTTCCCGCGTTGGCACCACTGAGCACTGTGAGGTCCCAACGTCAGGGACTCCCCACGGGCGAGATGGGAGGGCGACGAAGAGCGTGAATTCAGTTCAAGAAACACACACACACACTGATGCGTGAAAGCAAGAACACACTAGAAACTACCCGTGAAATTTTCAGAAAAATGTGTGTAGGTGTGGGCAGGTTAACATGTAAATACAGTGACTCCTGCTTCGGGAGACTCTGCAGACCCCTGGTAAGTGGGATTTAATGGAAATGACTGCAAAAATAGTATTTGCCCAGTGGCTCTGCACAGAGAATTAGAATACCTCAGTTTACCTAGTGTTGCTATGTGCCCGGCAGACCTTGCGTTAGGCCCGTTAGGTATCTGTTCATTATAAGCGTATTAAACCCTCACATCTGCTGTGTGTGTCGGGGGGGGGGTGGTAATTCTTTGTTATCCCAGTTTTACAGATGAGGAGGCCGAGGTATAGAGAGAAGTGGCTTGCGCCCACAGTGACAAAGGCTCGTCATGACTTGTCACAGGTCACACTACTGGTCCGTGGGAGAGGAGGGCTGGAATCTGTAGGTTTATCTCCCAGACAGGCTTGAGCATGTAAATGATATCTTGCCTGAAAAAAACACAAAGAAGCTACTCTATTTTCATTAAAGGGGGGACAGACCAAGGCAAATATTGAGTGAATGTTTCGAGGGGGAGGATCCCCAGGGAGGACTGTGTGCTCTCCGTTCTTTTGGTTCTCAGCTCTTGCCCCAAGTTTCTACACTACTTTTCAACACTGTTGAAACCTGTAGGTCCTTCCCAGTCTTCGAAAAGTACTTCTTTAAGGAGTTTTGACATGTTGCTTGTTAGCTTGCTTTTCTTATATTCAGTGAGTGGATCTGGTGAACATTTATTTATTCTTAGCTTGTGACATGTCTGCTGTGTTTTCCATCCTTGAAAGTCAGTAAGAGTCAGGAGCTCTGTCACGCTTCGTCAAGGGCACGGCTGACTGCCAGTTGCCTACCGTGTTGGTTTCTGCTAAGTGTCCTGGCCTCCTCGGACAGTGCATGAAGAATCCATCATCCATTAGACATGCAGACAGGTAGTCTGAATAGGGCTTGAAATTGGACAGACCCGACTTTTAATCCTGGTTCTGCCAACTTCTGCTGTTAAACCTGGTCCACTGGCTTCCCCACTGTATACCTCATTCTCCTCATCTATAAAGTGGTTTTAATAATATTTCTCCATATGGTAGTTACGGGTATTCAAAGAAATTCTATTTATTTATTTTTTTAATGAAATTCTATTTATAAAGCATTTATCACAATGCCTGGTGCATAGTAAGTACTCCGTAGATTATCACGATGGTGATGATGATAATGGTGGTGGTGATGATTTAGCGGAATTTTTTTTCAAGATTTTATTTATTTGAGAGAGAGAGAGAGAATGAGAGAGAGAGAGAGAGAGCATGAGAGGGGAGAGGTCAGAGGGAGAAGCAGACTCCCCGCTGAGCAGGGAACCCGATGTGCGACTTGATACCGGGATTCCAGGATCATGACCTGAGCTGAAGGCAGTCGCCCAACCCCCTGAGCCACCCAGGTGCTCCTTAGCTGAATGTTTTGGGAGCTGATAAATAATTTCAGCTGGGAGTCTCAAGTCTTCTCAGTTTTCCAAGCATTCTCCATTTGCTTCATTTCTTCTTTCACCAGGTCTGTTTTCAATGTATGCTCTCTCTGGCCTCTTGGTGGATGTTTCTGATGAGGTAGCATGGGGCCTGGGGGCCTGGGGGTTGGGGATCCACCTGTCCAGGAGCTTAGGGGCAACCCAGTTCTTCCAGGTTCCTTTAGCACATCTGCCTTTGGGTCCTTCTCAGTCTGAAGTAACT
Source organism: Mustela putorius furo (assembly GCF_011764305.1). Classification (NCBI taxonomy): domain Eukaryota; kingdom Metazoa; phylum Chordata; class Mammalia; order Carnivora; family Mustelidae; genus Mustela; species Mustela putorius. The sequence continues at coordinate 7,758,106 of NW_025421490.1, read as the reverse complement.
TGAGATAGAGTAAGATGATTCACACATCTCAAGATGCCCTTAAATGTGAATTACCACTATTATCTTGCCTTTTTCAAGTTCATAGGTTTTATTTATTAGCTTTGCAAACATTAGGGAACAAAGATGATCATGTTGAAGCAACTAAGTTTTCACTTAGAACATACCACACAATTTCCCTGGGTGATGTTACATAAAAACATTGACCAGTGAAAGTATTGTTAATTCATTATTCAACACACATTTATGGAATGTCTGCCAATCAGAGCTCAGAAGGTGAGATGAAGACAGAGTGTTATGGAAAGTCACAGAGAGAGGGGGTCAGGAGAGGTCGTCGATGCTCAAGTTGTTTTCCAGAAGGGATGCTATGATTAGGCTTTAACCTGCCTATGTAGATATTTCATGATTCCTTTCTAAGTTCATTTCTCATCACTCTGAATGTATTCAGTGTTCTGTAAACACAGCTTGCATGTTCTTTCTTTATTTCCTTTGGTGGTTCTTTGTGCTTCTTCCTCCATATCTATGACTCCAAGTCCTGCTCATTCTTCAAGTCCAAATGTGACCACCACTTTTCAACGAAGCCTTATTTGACATACTTGCTCTTTATTTTGAACACACATAGCATCCTGTCTTATCTGTCTTAGGCTACTGCCACTTTTTTTTTTTTTTGGCCTTCTATTGGCATTATTTATGTATTTATTTGCTTTCCAGGCTTGTAAACGTCATGAAAGAAGGATCTACCCACAATCCACTTTGAATCTCGCACAAAGACTAGCACATCACTTTGTATAAAGTAAGTACTCCTGTTTGGTAGATGAATCCGTTGTTGAAGAACGAGGATCTGGGGATGAGTCCTGCCAGGGGGATGAGACTGGGACAAAAGGAGGAGAGGAGAGAGTATTATGGCGGGCTTAGGGAATGCAAAGCCCAAGATTCAGCCTGCAGTCTCACTTCTCAGATTTGTCCCCGGAATCCAGGACCTCTAAGGGGAGGAGGGGCAGTGATGGGGAATGGGCTCCATATAATTCATTCACTCACCAATGAGAGGCAGGACGCTTGGGTGGTGGCCTCCCTTGCTCCCAGGGTGACTACAGCCTGTCCCAGGCTGAGGCCACAGTGTTCTTTACCAGGCAGTAGCTTGTGATTAGTATGCTGCCTGTGTTCCCGGACAGAACAGATGTCTGTCTGCTTTTCTCTGTTTAATGATGATGGCAGGTTCCCAATGATCAAGATCCAATTTCACATTTTCTGAAATGCCGTAGCTGAGAAATCCTGTGTAGCCCAGTTCTGAGGCCCAGCTTCCTTTGCAGGAATTTTTGCTTTGCAGATTCATATGGACTGAAGGCACCGTGGGCAGTTGTGGTCTGGGCCTTGCTCAGGTGGAGCGGGTGATTGGAGGGCGTCCCAGGCGTGCTCTCTCCCTAAGTATATTCCTTCCTTTTCCCCCAGCAATAAGTAACACTAGGACTTCTGTGGAACTTGTAAATTAATAGGTACAAGAGAATATTGGGTATTTGAAATAGTTTCTTTGATAAGTTTATCTTTGGAGTGTGAAAATATATTAGCTGCTACTTTGGTGATTAGTGGAAAAGTCAATTAGATCCTTTCTTGTAACAGATTGATTTTAGGGATGGAGAAGGAATACCATAGGGCTGGGAAAAAATATAGGTTCAGAATCTGAAAAGCTGCCCCAAGATCTCAGCACTATATTTCCATGCTGGTTTTTGTTTGTTTGTTTTGTTTTATTTTTTCACTGTGTTCCCTCCCAGAACTTTATTGAGATATAATTGACACATGCAATATTGTGTGAGTTTAAGGTACACAACACATTGATTTATACATTTACATCTTTGCAAAATGATTACCCCCAGAATATCGGTCAATACTTCCATCACCTCCCATAATTACCATTCCCTTTTCTGGTGAGAACATTTAAGTTCTACTCTCAGTAACTTTCAGTATATGTATACAATGTAATACAGTATTACTGACTCTAAGTATCGTGCTCTACTTCGGATCCCAGAACTTACTCATCTTCTCACTGGAAGTTTTTTTTTTTTTTTTTTTTTAAAGATTTTATTTATTCATTTGACAGAGAGAGATCACAAGTAGGCAGAAAGGCAGGCAGCGAGAGAGAGGAGGAAGCAGGCTCCCCGCTGAGCAGGGAGCCCGATGCGGGACTCGATCCCAGGACCCTGAGATCACAACCTGAGCCGAAGGCAGCGGCTTAACCCACTGAGCCACCCAGGCGCCCTCTCACTGGAAGTTTTTGACTTTTGATTGACATTTCCCCATTTCCCTCTCTCCCCTGCTCCTTGTGCTAGGTTATATTGAGATTTACAGATACATAGATTCTGTCCTCCAGAGGTTTCTAATCTAATCAGGCCCTGGAAATAAGTCATGTATATAAATAATTATGATACAAGTATCCCAGGAGAGAAACAGATAAGCTGCTGTGGCAGTTGAAAGAATTGAGAAATCACTTCTGATTTGGGGATAAATGAAGTACATCTTAGATTTGAGGCTTTGAAAGTCTTTGAAAAAACTGTGTCCAATGACCTGGGTTTTGAAATACAAGTGAAATTTTTAAACTGGTGACTGCAGGGAGGAAATCCAGAGATGGGACTGGAAAAAATGCCCAGTGTGATCCCCTGTAGCTCTAGGAACCAACAGTTTTATTCGGGGTTACTACCTTTTTCGTTCTGTTTCTTCTCTACCTCCCCCAATTAGACTTAAAGATTCTGAAGTATTTCTAATTCTTGTTCCTGGCACATGTCGGAACACGAATTAATGTTTAGTAATCATGATGGTAGCTGCCTTCTGAGTTTTAAGTTCTTCATGAAAATGGAGACAGGAGTGTCAAGATTTAATCTCAAGTCAAGGCTAATGTTTGGAGGGAAAATGTTATAGAACCAGTTGGTACGATGTGAGAATGGGCTGGAATGTGTGTGTGTGTGTGTATGTGTGTGTGAGTGTGTGTGAGATACACGTATCAAACACAAGGATTGAAGGTTTTAAATATGAGTATTGATTTCAGGTCTGTTTTGTGGTCACCGCAGAGAGTTCACCATTATTCTGGTTTCAGTGTCAAGGATGAGTTTATTATTTGAGACAGAAACTAGTAGGTAGGTAGGTAGTAGAGAGAGGGGTTAAACATAGCAGTATGTGGCTATGATATGTAGAAGATGCTTTGTAAGTAGGACCTTACTTTGTAAGTAGGTTATTTCTCAAAACGCTAAAACCCATTCAGTTCCCTTCTTGGTGGGTCATGGCTGTGCAACCCACTGTTGACTGGTGGATGGAAGAAAAGTGTTGATTCCCTTTGTTCTAACCCTTTGTTAACTAGGGAATCTTCTGATTTATTATGAAAGACATCCTGGGCCAGGTCCACATTTCTCAGGCTCACTCTTACCGCCTTAGGGAGCTTCTAAAATCATTTCAGACTTAGGTGTTCAGTTTTGAATCCCAAGAGAAGCTGGGAGGACCTGAACTTTTAAGTAATTGGTTCATGTTAAAAGTTGCTGGTGATCATAAAGTGATGCCTGGTTGGCATCCTGCTTGCTGGAAGGCTTTTTATGTGACACGACACAAAACTGCTGACACATAGAAATACTCTGATTTCAGGGCCTTGAGGGAAGATCATTTCTCAAAAAAGTCTTTCTCCAACTTCTACCTAATTTCAGAAATGTTCCAAAGTATCCTTCATCTAGTGTGTAACTTTTTCTCATGTCAAATTCTCCAAGAGTGGTTGATAATTCTTTGATCTGTTAGTCAAGAAAGGGCCCAAGTGCATTGAAGGGAATGGCCACAATGTCAACAGGACCAGAGAAGAAATTTTGGATTAAAAAGAGACAACTCTCCCACCTTTTTTTTTTTGTGGCAAATTTAATACTATCAGGACCAATAATAGCATATTTAGTATTTTACGGTATTAATGGTATAGCTCAAAATGCTTGATAATATCTCTACCTTTTGAGGACCCAGTAGCTAAAGATTTCTTCCTTTTGACATTCTGTCTTACAGTATTAACCTGGTAGTCTAATGAATGAATTCTTTGAGTTCTTGGAGGAGAAATGAAATGCATGGTATCGCTTCTTTTTCTCAGCTCATCTGGGCTCCAGCTTTGTTGCCTGCAAAAGTCCATCCAACAAAATGGCAGACTTTGTTTAAGGAGCCTCTCTAAATTCTGGAGGAATCAATGCCAAACGCTTCCTCTGCTTTTAATTGCTTGGAGGAGGCAAATCTTATGTAGCAGCTGGGTGTTATTCAGCAGGTGTCCAAATACTTGGATAGGATGCTTTGTCCTCTAAAACACTCAGGCAATGAACATATAAAACCTATTTCACCATAAATAGAAATTTAATTAGATTTTGAAAGAAGGTTGAGAGACAAGGATGTCAAAGTTTAACGGGGACACATTTTTTAAAAGGTGATCAGTGAGGCTTGGAGAGATGTGTGCAAGGTTTCCTCACTAGTTAGAGACAAATCCTTACCTAAGAGCCACGATTGCTGATTCATAAGCTAGTTCTATTTCCACTGCTTCCTGGTGGGGTGTCTGATTCATTTCTGTCACGCTGAAGAAGGAGGGGGTGTCATTAGTCATCTCTTCCCCAAGGTCCCCTGAAACTTGATGTAATAAAAACAGTACAAGGGAGTTATGTGTCACTATTATGATGCCCGTATGACAACCAAGACCATAATGGGGAAATGGAACATTGGGGAAATATTTTCTCTCTTTGGAAGCAGCGAATCTGAAGAGCAGTTTGATTTGCACAAGTTAGAAATGGTGCTGCTCACTTGGCTTGTCAGAAATAATGAATGTGGAGACGTAACGCAGTCTGGGTTGGGTCGTCCGCTTTCACAGCCTCAAAACTTGGACACTGTATCTTGGAGTTCGGGAAGAAAGATTATTGTGATTTTTTTTTAATGCTTTGGAATTCTGTCAACCTAATTTACCCAGCCCTGAGGCGTAGGTTCAACTGCTATAACTACCACCCCGCCTTTTGCCAAGTGGTTCAGCACATGGCCTAAGGGCCGTATCTTTGAGGGTCTGTACATAGGCCTGCAGTTGCTTCATCAAATATGAGTCAAAGCACTGTTGCTATATGCTGCCTAGAACTTGAGTGTTAGAGAGAGTGTTAGAATCCTGCCCATCTTCCTTCCTAGTCGAGGGGTCCTTAAGTGTTTCTGCTCCGGAAACCCGTCTAAACCCAAGGTTCATCCTTTGAGACTCAAGACTCTGTGCTCTTGAACACCTTCTTGTTCAACCTCCTTTATTCTCTGTTCTAATTATTTCTTCCCTTGCCCTAACATTTTCCTTTCCAGGTGTTACTCCTCTTCCTTCTGCTATCCTTGTACCCGAGAATAGCCTAATTCAACTCGAAAGCACTTATTAATACCCGTGGCTATAAAACATCTTGCATGTTTGGTGGGAAGATATGAAAGGATTAGAGATGCAATCTCTAGCTCATCCTTTAAGTTCAGAGCTAAAGGAGACGGCACAGAATGTCTGCATCACCTTTCTGGAGCAATGGATGGCCCACTGTAGGCGTGGGACCGCGACATACGAATCCTAACCCAGTGTCTTCAATTCTGTAGATGCTCGGTGTGCCCGCTGAGTGAGAGAGAGAGCCAGGCTGGATTTAAAGTCAGGAACAGACCACAGTAAAATGACCATGCTCATTAGCGGGGAAGGCTTAATCTGGGAGAACATTTTGCAACTTTTTGCAGGTTTCCATCAGGCCTTCTGCCCGCCCTATGCTCCAGGCACACCAAAGTAATGACACAAACTCACTTGCACACTGTCTTGGGCTTCTCCTTCATTCCCCCTTCCCACTGGGTGAAATTATAGTCTTTTTTCCTGCTCTGGTTGGAAGGTCACCTCCTATGGGAGACATTCCCTAAGCTGTTCCAACGACCACACTGTAAGGGTGTGTGGGTGATTCCTCCAGTTTTCTCTGCTTTTCCTTCCGTCCTGCCCCACTCTGGGGCTAAGGAGGCCAGATCAAACTTTCAGAATCTTCCTCAAAAGAATATTGACTGTATAGAGCTTGTACCATGTAGGATCCAGGCTGGGAAAATGCAAAGAGAAATAAATCATGACCTTGAACCCAAGAGCTCATAGTCTAGAAATGCAAATCCATACCTGTACCCCATAAACCAATACAGAGTGATAAGGGTTATAATAGAATCAGGGTTTACACTTGATAACTTCTTTGAGGATTCCCAACTGGAGAATCATCAGTTTGGGAGGAAAACAGACAGTAGGTTGCTTGTGAAAAATTACAACTACAGATTGTCTTTAGAAATCCTCAAATATGAGAAGAGTGTATAGTGTGAAAGTACCCCATAAGCAACTGACCTCATAATGCGTCTCCTGTAAAATGACCATGCCTTACCCTCTCACCCGCAGCCTTGCTCTGTGGCCAGCTTGCTCTGGAGAGAGACAGAGGCTGTGGCTTATTATTGATGGGGAAGAGGGAGGGCCGAGGGAAGGGAGCAGACTGCGGATTCTCATGCCTATGAATTCCTTCTTATCTGTGTCGGGCTTTTGAGGATAGACAGCTTGGTAAGGAAGGGAATGCATAGGGAAGGAAGGTACGTCCCGTCCTCTTGGGCCCGTCTGAAATTCCAAAGGTGCTCAGTCAAGAGCTTGACAACAGTAAGAGCCCCAATCAGCCAATTATGCAATATCGAATGTTCCTAAGCTATTGTACTTGTCTTAATTCTGCCCTCCTGGAACAGGAAATGTGCTTGAAACATTGGAAGTAATTTAAGCTAAATAATTTTGTATTGAATCTGTTCTCTGCCAAAGAGGAAGCTCAGGTCAGTGGCCAAACCGACCCTTGGAAAGGAACTCAAGGGCAACTGAGGGGATCAGGTTTTAATCTTCAGAGCATAAAAGAGTAGACTGAAGGAGACTCAAGGAGGGGCAGCCGAGGGGCCGGCCCTGCAGCTACTGGAGAGTCCTGGGCTGGAGTGCGAACTCTCAACCTCAAAAATTACCTTTCCTGGAAGGGTTTGAGCAGATAATTCTCATAAGGAAGTACGGGACCAGTAAATATGGTAGAAAATATTGACCGGCCTACCTCAATTGACCTTATTTCCAGATAAGGTCACACTCACAGGTACCGGGGGTAAGGACTTCAGCACATCTTTTTCAGGCATACAACTGAAGCTGTATCGTGTCATTGTTTTTCAAAAATCAAATTGTCTACAGCCATGTGTTATTTCATAGATGTGGCATAATTAAAATACCCATGGAAGTGAAAAAATTTAAATGATTATATTCAATTTTGGTAAAGATTTGGAGAAATGTGCATATTTTTATTATTTTACAGCTAGCATGTCCGTTACTGGATACAATTCTCCTTGGCTGAATAATCTCACTTCCACCCTGAGGTGTGGCTTGAGGACTGGACCGGGAGCCCGGGTATCCTCTGTCGGGATGAGTGAAGGCTCATTTTGCAAACCAGTCAGGCCCCAAGTCTCTGACATCTGTATGGGAGTTTTACAGTCTTTGGAATAGAAAAGAGAGTTAAAGCTATCCAAACAGTGAGCAAGGAGTAGGTCACCCCCTGTCCATTCCCACTGCAGCCTCAGAGCCCCTAGGCCTGAAGGTAATTCCTTGCCGAGGCACTGGCCACCCTGGGCAACTGCTCTGCCCACTCCATTCCGTGTGCTCTGGGCCAGGCCAGCAGCTGCTTTGTCACTGGACACTACCTGCAGACTGACCCTTGGAGCCCTGCTGGCACCAGGTGACCAGCAGGAATGCAAGGCTGCAGGTGGACCTTCCAGCGTTAGCTCATGGGCTCCTCAGGGCCAGGCCTGTGCTGTGCTCATTTTTAAAGACTCAGCGTTAGGATGATCTACATGTTCGTGGAACTAATCAGAAACTTCTGTGTTGGCTTTTCTGGAATATTCCTGGGAGACTCCTAGTTAGCAGACTGCTCATGTAGAAACCACTGGAAGGGGCCGTCCAGGGTTCCTTTTACTTAAGAGCCAGCCTTCCCTCCCTCCTCGCTGCCTCTTGCACTCTGTGGCTCTCTGTTTCCGCTGTGTGTTCTGACCCCCAGGGGCTACGGCATCCTTAAAACCAGCAAGTGGCCACCTGACGCCATATCCAAGCAGGGCTGTCCCTGGGAAGGGGTGAGCAGCCTCCAGAAATCAGTGCAAGCTCTCCCCAGGGGAGCGCATGAGAGTCCTGGCAGCCTGGGGAGCGCATGAGAGTTTTGGCAGCCTGGTGCTGGCGAGGAAACGGGAGGAAACAGCATGGGCAGTTCTGCTGGGGAAATGCTCAGTTTTTGAGCAGGGGCTTGTGTGGTGTTGTGGAGACACCAGATTGTTCTGGAAAGTCTTTACTTCCTCTTTGTTTCCTGTGCCACTCAGGACGTCTGTGTGTGTGTGTGTGTACTTGATTGTATGGACATTCTTCAGTAAGAAACTTTTTTTTTTTTTAAAGATTTTATTTATTTATTTGACAGACAGAGATCACAAGTAGGCAGAGAGGCAGACAGAGAGAGAGAGAGGAGGAAGCAGGCTCCCTGCTGAGCAGAGAGCCCGATGTGGGACTCGATCCCAGGACCCTGAGATCATGACCTGAGCCGAAGGCAGCGGCTTAACCCACTGAGCCACCCAGGCGCCCCTTCAGTAAGAAACTTAAACGTGCAGGGCATCTGGGTGGAGCAGTGGGCTGAACGTCCGACTCTTGTTTTGTTTTTGTTTTTTTAAATTATTTTTGTTACCATATAATGTATTATTTGCCCCAGGGGTACAGGCCTGTGAATCATCAGGTGTACACACTTCACAGCACTCACCATAGCCCGTAACCTCCCCAGTGAAGACATTTCTTAAGCTCCTGTATTCGATGGTTTTGGTGGGAAGACAGCCCAACCCAGACTGCACCCTCGGGGCCGCCTGCGTGGAGCGTCATGGTAACACGTCCAGTGGGAGGAGCGCCGCTGAGTTCTTGGGATTTCTCTTCCCTCTTAACAATGGGAAGAGAAACAGTTTCAGGTGAGAGATGAGGATGGTGGCGGAAAAGCTACCTCTTTTCATTTCCCCAGTAGTTGCGGATTCCGAGCAAAATGGCAAAGCCCTCTCCAGTTTGGAGGAATAACACTCTGGAAACGTTTGGGAATAGATGGAGCCTCTTGATCAGTAAACGTGATTGTGACACAAAAGCACCGAGAACTGTGGAGTCTCTCTTACTCCTCACGATAGTCAGGTAGCAAAGCGTCACTTCTTGGGGGGTCGAATACTGAAACAACAAGCTTCCGGTCAGAAAGCATTCTCACGGGTTTCCCGATTGTGCCCACGTGTGGGGAGGGATGTCATAGAGGCTGCTCGGGCAGGGGAGAGATACCTGCGGTGACTCCAGCTTTGGGGCTGGGCTTGGGCAGTGTCTTAATGGTTTTCCAGGAGGGTAGTAACATGGTTTGAGCTCCCCACTCGTCACACAGCTTCTTTGAGCAAACCGCAAAACCACCTGTGCTCGGCATTGAGGCTCAACAGCGCGCACACGTTTGCATGTAAACACCTTTGCCTAAAGTGCTCTCAGCAGATAGCCTGTGGTCCTACTTCCGAAGCTGGTCCTGCCAGGTGGTGATCAGAAGCTAATGACAAACTATTGCATGTTCGTTAACCAAATATCAGATGCCATACTTTATCAGCATTATCCCATTAACCTTTTATATCCTCGCTAGGCAGCAGCTTTGAGTGTCCCTCCCTTACTGACAAGGACACAAGCTCAGAGAAATTACGTGATTGGCCTCAGTCCACAAAGCTAGCAAGGGACCGAGCGGAGATCTGAAGTCAGGTCTCTGTACCACTCCACCATGTTCTGATGGAAGAGACAGGAGAGGGTGTGAAGAGCTAGACCTCACAGGGACCCTCCTGGGCGGCCCTGCTGGTTAGTCTGCCCCAAGAGATGCTCGTCTAGACGAGCTGCCATTGCTTCTGCCCTAGAGACATAAAATTCCAGAGCTGCGGGAGGAGGAGATGAGGCTGCTGTCTGTTTTGGGTTGTTTTCTTGACATTGTCTTGTCTTGTGCTGGGCACTCCCTGCCTGCCTAGCTGGAGGGGTGGGGATGAGCGGAATGAGCTTCCGTCACAAGTGACAGCGGATTTGCTCATTTTCACTCACTCACCCACCCACTCACTCGCAGACTCACGAAATACCCCTTTTCTTCCTGGGTGTGGTGCGCGGTGACCAAAGCCCCAGGAGCACTGTGGGGGAATTGCACAGACTGGAGTGGACTTGGGTTACTCGAGGAGCGATCTGAAGACTCCCTCCTCGTGGTCTGAGGGGGACAAGGCCAACCCCCAAAAAGGGATGAGAGTATTAGATGAGGGAATATACAAGAAAGTACTTCAACAGTTCTGAAGTGCTAAAGAAATAAAAACCATGGCTGTCATTTACATCTTAATGGGTTATCAAGACGCAACCGGGTCTCAGCCCCCAGGATGCCAGCCAAGGATCAGCACCTCCCTCTTTTCTGGTGGCCTACGTTAGCACTCCTGAAATTCAAACCCAAACCATACTTGAGTTTCTACTGTGCCCAAAGGCACTTTCTTATTCAGTCTGAAAGTGCGCCGAATGAGGAATCATTACCCAGGACCCAGTTTGCAAAAACAGCAACATTTTCTATATATTCATTATGTATCAAGGACACCTTTCCAAGCGTAGCCCTTCCTCTGCCATTTTAAGACCACTTTATTCTTTCTAACAGTTACATAGTATTCCATTACGTAATTCAACATCGTGTGTTTACTCGGTCCCTATTCACGGGCATGGGTATTGCTTCTAACTGTCCCCATGGCAAACAACGCTTTAATGAAAATCTTCCTACACGTCACTGTGGATTTGTGTCCGTGTTTCTGTAAGATGAAAGTGAGATTGTGAGTTGGAGGGAATTTATGTTTTATATTTTGTTAGATACTGTCAAATTGTCTTCCAAAAAAGTTGTACCAATTTATACTTGCTTGCACTGTATGTGTGAGTCCATATTCCTGCCAACACAGGATATTATCAATCTGTAAAAACATTTGACAAACTTATGGACAGAATTCATATTTCATTATTCACTTTGTGTTCCTTTGTTACCAAGACTGTTTTTTGGCTTTTATATTCTGTAAATTGCTGCTATGTCTTTTAGCTATTTTTCTGTGGGTTGTTGGTATTTTTCTTCACTAGGTTGTAGGAGGTCTTTATATCTTTTGGATGCTAAGATTTGTTTATTGAATTTATGACAAAGGAGTGCCTTTCTGTGGTGTTGAGTAAATTTCCTTACACTCATGTCGATGGATATTAATCTCCCCTTCCCTGAGGAGCTCTTAGGGTCATAAAATTCCCTTCTTTTGGCATGCCGGATGCAGGATCCTGGCACTGATTTCTACGCTCTGGAATGATGTCATAGGAATATTGGAAGAAGAATAAACTTTAGACACAGGTAATGTGATACTGAGTGTTGATTCTCTTGCTTGCCAGCTGGGTGACTTTGAGAGAGTTGCTTAAGCTCTCTGAACTTCTGCTTCCTGTTGTAAGATGGGATAGCTGCCTTCTCTGAGTACCGTATCTACCCCCACAGACTGAAGATGTTTAGAAGTCCCTCTTCCGGGAGATCTGTGGCATATAAAGAAGGCTGGACCTCTTGGCAGTTAAGTCATAGAGACCAGGGAGTTCTGGGAACCCTGAACAGGCCTTGTGTCACTAACCTGCCAAATTAGGTCTTTTATGTTTTTTAATTCAGAACTGATTAACGCAAAAGAAAACTTATGGGTTTTTGGTGCATTTTGATGACTACATACACTTTTGTGGCTACCACCCAAGATAAGATACGTAAAACTCCCATCCCCTCAGTGAGTTCTCTGTATGCTTTGTGGTCTTGACAACTTTCTGATTTCTATCACAATGTGTTCGTTTTCCCTGTGTTTGGGATTTCATATAAGTGGAATCATGTCATATCTATGGATTTGTGCCTGGCTCCTTTCACTCAACATACTTTGAGAGTCATTCATGCTATTTCATATGTCAGTAGATCGGTCGTGCAGTCACGGAGAAGCACTCCATTACAGGGAGATGCTCCAATTTATTTATCCCTCCCTCCCGATGACGGGACATTTGGGTGGTTTCCAGTTTGGGCTACTGTGAGTAAGGATGCTATGAACATTCTCATGCAAGTCTTTTGGTGGACATGTGTTTTCATTTCTTTTGGGCACCAGAGTGGCAGTTTGAGCCAAGTGTATGTTTCGCTCCATGAAAAACTTCCAAACACGTTTTCCAAAGTGGTTGCACCGATTTCGGAATCCCACCAGCAATATGAGAGTGGCCCAGGTGGTGTTTTGAGCCGTTTTGAGTTTAGTCCTTCTCGCGGGTATGACGTGGTGTCTCACTGCAGTTTGGCAAGTTGGAAGTCATGTCTTAATTTTCAGTGGGGAGCTCCCTGTCCCTATCTGTGTACCTCTCCCTCCTTCTATGTGTTTCGGCTGTCCTGCAAGATTTGAAATTCCATGAGGGCAGAGGTTCTCCCTAATGGACCTTCTCAAATTCTGGACTACACCAAACACAGGGGCAGGGGACAGAGTGGCCACTTGATTTCTGGTCGGTTGATTTCGTGCTGCTAAGAAGCGCTTGCAGACTGTTCTGTAAGGAGGAGAGGTGAGCAGGGCTGTCTTCACCAAACGCTTTCCAAATGCTTGCAACTGGAGTTGGTTCCCTTGGAGGCAGTGCTCGGATGTCCTAGGAGAGACTGGCTCTGGTTTTTATCTCGCCCTCCCTCGTTCTCTCTCTCTCTTTCTCTCTGACAAAGAGGTAATTAGGGCTTCTTGGTACGTGCTGGGTGTGGGTGGCACTTCGATGTGTCAGGGCTGTTCAGGAACAGCAAGTTCAGAGGGCAGAGAAGCAGGTGAGCTGAGACCTCTGACTGGTCAGTTTCCCCTTTCGCCCGCAGGGGGCCTCCTTCCCGCATTTTAACTCTGACTGATGTTGCGTCGTGTCATGAAAATGGCTGTTTTTTAAATTTTTTTTTTAAATTTTCAGAGTTACTTGTCCTTTGACCTGAATATATTCTTACAAAAAATGAAATAGGTAAATGAGATTGTCCACAATATGAATTATTTTTTCTCCCAAGAATTTGAAGACAGATAGAAGTCTCCTGGTGATTTTCTGAAGATTTTCTGAAGAGAATCACAAATTGCATGATCACGTCTTTCACTGTCTGAAGGTTGTATCAGGGAATCCTGTGAGACTCTTTTCTTTGGTAGAAATCAGACTTTTTTCTCCCATGAGAATAGTGGGGGGCCTGCTAGAGCAGAGAGAATCGGTCAGAACTCTAGCGCTTGCTTTGGCAAGACCTTGCACGAGGACTTGGGACAAGGTGCTTTCATGGCTTGCTGTTGGAGATCATCAAGAAGAAGACGTGACCACAGGTTGACCAGAGAGCTGGTCCCAGGCTCACGAGCCCCTCCCCTGCTCCTGAATGTACCGCCATTCCCGCAGTGGGGACCATTTTCAAGGACACAGCCTTGAGAGTAAGGTTTTGTATGGGACCATACGGACTGTATGTGTGTTTGTATAAATGTTTAAGGTTCCTGTGGGCAGATGGGGAGGTCTACTGACTGGGCAGCCACAGGGAACAAGCCTCGTGTGTAGGTTCCTTTGTGCATTAGAACCCCCCCCCCCCATGCACCTACAGAGCCTTCCTCTTTCTTTGGTCTCCCTGCCCTCCAGGTAGGGATTTCAGATTTCATCTGGGAAATCCCTGAGGTTGTGAACCAAGATTTACCCGTCGAACCCCTAACCTGACAGTTGTGAGGGGCTCAGAGATTTGAAAGAAAAAAAAAACTCAGACACTGAGGAAAAACGTTAAGATTTTGTGCATCACTGTCTGTCTTTAATTTACTTGGCGTAATGCACATGGAGTATATTATACATAGTCAATACTTCTTGTTTTCCTGTATCTATCCGCAGATACCGATTGTGTAACTTCTGTGGTCAGGCTTTATGCCCAGTGCTGCAGAGGTGTCTGTGAACCAGACGAGCCCTGTGCCTGGCTTTGCCAGAAGAAGTCAGCTAGTGCGGCCGTGGCCAGCAGGCCAGCCATCACAGTGTTCAGGGAGATGGGGTCGGGGCAGATGCGGGCCACAGCTGGTGAGTTCCTCACTCAGAGCTTGGGGTCAGGACAGTCTTCCCAGAATAAACCTCGTCTGCCCTGCAGGGAGTGCACGAGACCTAACTAGGCAAAGGGACAAGAGGATGAGCCAGAGGAGCACCGGGCATGAAAGTTTACAGATGGGAGAGAGGGGTTGCTCCAGGCCCTGGCGCTTATGATGGCGGGAACAAGGGGTTGGGGGTTTCGTGGTGGGGACAGCGGTGAGGGATGGAGCTGTGGCTGGAGGGGAGGCCAAGGCACGTGGGCCCTTCTGCGTCATCTTAGGAGCAATAGAAACCTATTGTGTGGTTTTCAACAGAGCAAGAAGATCATCAGATGTGTTCTGGAGCACAGTCTCTTTGGGTTGCTCTGTGGAAGTTGGGAAGGTGTGAGGCCGGGTGTGGGTAGACCCCCTGCGGAGGCTAGGCTGAGAGGGCTGTGGGGGTGCTGGGAGGAGGCGATGGCTTGGGGAAATGATTCAATACTTGAGGTTCTTGCCTGATTTCCCCAGCAAGTAATGTGTTGGCCAGACGATGCAGGAGGACGTGGAAACGTTGGGAATCCAAATGACCTCTTCCAGCCCCCCGTGGAGCCCTTTCTGAGCTCAGAATCAGTAATTTAGAACTGAGCGAGACTTGATAAAATCACCAAGATGAATTCCAGGGTGCATCTGACTGTGTGTGGTTTTCTGAGCGTGCGGGCAGCATGCTAATTGCCACGCCTGTGCTTTTCCAAGCCGCGTGAGGCTGAAGACCGAAAGAATTTATCTCTGTGAGAAAAATGTGCCAGTGTTTCAAAATAATCCGTTTTCTCGTAAGTCTGTTGCATCCTAGATCATCTTGCTCAGTGTGGAGGGGACAGACCCCACTCCAGAGAGCCAGCGGTGATACTCCTGCTCTGCCCTACAGCTGCTGATCCTAGGCTCCAAGGGTGGCTGGTGATCAGGATGTTTCCTGCTTTTGTTTTGCTAATTATCACATTGTCCGTTAAAATGTTCCTCTCCTCTCACCAAAGCTGCTGTGTCATGCTCTCCTTGATGGTTTCGGAGGGTGGGAGCCAGGTGCCCAATGCATGTCCACAGGCTCATTGCTCGGGGACAGCTGGAACGGACCTGCGGCCGGCAGGAGATTCTGGGAGAACTAGTTTCCCAGGGAAGGAAGAAAGACAAAAGATGGTAACTTTGCCACCTGTAGTTTAATCAAGGGAGTTGGTAGGCTGCATTTTTGGCCCCAAGAGCAGAACCGAGAGACCCTTAAAATCACCAGAGCACATTGTCAGCTGGCCCTGGCCATCACCTCTGCTTCCTTCCAGCAGCCACGGTCACAGCCGTATGGACGAGGGACCCCCATGCCTGGCCATGAGCATCGCGGCTAGCTTTCTGACCACAAGCCATTGCTGAGGTGCCCCCTGTGGAGACCTGCCCCTCTGGCTGCCAGGTCCCTTACCAGGAGGCTGGCCTTGCCCTTCTGCAGCTCTTCTAATGCAACTCACTGAGTTTTGGTCCTACTTGACTAGATTCACCTTCTGGGCACAGAACTTCACTTGTCTCTTTGGAAAACACCTCTCTCCTCTTCCTCACTTTTGCTTGCCTCTGAGACTTTGTTTCGGATCTGATGTACCCACAGCTGCTGAATTTCATTCTCTGCTGGGTTTATGTCCAATGGACCCTGGAACGTTGACTCTTCCAGTCTGTCCGTGTGTGTGTGTGTGTGTGTGTGTGTGTGTGTGTGTGACAGACACACATGCTACATAAAGACAAAATAAGAAGGAAAGCCATTAGAGTTGGTAATACAGATGCACCCCGAAGTCACTCTGCCTCCTGGAGGTCAGCTAGAACGCAGTTGAACCCTCATGTCTCCAGCTTCTGGGCTCTTTGGGGCACTTCTGGATGGAAGTTGTGGAATGGGCTGTTTTCCTTCTTCAGCTCTGCATACCTATTCTTCCTAACCACCCAGTTTCCTGGCATTGTCTTGGCGCCGTGTGGCTCCTCTTTCTCCTTCTCATGTAATTCCCTGTTGGATGCCTCCTGGTATGTTCTTGCTCCCAAGAATGCCATCCCCACAGGGTGGAGATGGAGCCTGACTTTAATGGAAGCTTCAGAGTTATTAAGGGAATTTCCATTACAACGTTGCAAATCACTCACATCAAAGGAACATCTCCTACTGGATTTTAAAAGGCCTTGGGCGAAGTGGTCCAGGAATTTTTCATTGGCCTCTCTTCCTAGACTCCTCTACTTGCTGTGTTCCTAGCGTGAGCCAGCTGCTAGCTACTTCAGTTGCTCTTTGTTTTTTTGTCTTTGGGGGCTTAACCTCTGTTATTCGAGAATCCAGTGAGAGTTCTCTGCATGCCGGAGCCTTCCGGGACTGACTGGAAAGAGCTCTTCATGAAGTGTTCAGGAATTTGGGGCTTACTGGCTACACTAGGAGTCTTTACACCACAGAAATTGGCAAATGTCACAAATCAGTTGCTAATGTGGTCTGTGTGCTTTTGGGTTTTTCAGGAGAGTTAGTGGCAGACCACTATCTCAGGAAGCTTTCCTCACGGAGAAGTGTCCTTTTATTCTGTTCCCATGCAGAAATGGCTGTTTTCAGTTATGATGTTTTTCTCTCCATCACATGGGTTGACGTAAACTGTGTCTGTGGTTGAGTCTGCTGCCGGGCTTCGTTAAGATCCGTAGAGAACATGCTGGGACATGTTGGGGCTATTGGTGTGAGGATAGCCCGGGTCTGGTTTCTCCAGTGAAGACTTCTGTGCAGAGGTCGCGGGGCACACAGTTCACAGGGATGGGCTCTTCAAAGGACATCTCTGAAGCACAGAGACTTAGCCACACCCAATTTCTGTTGGAAAATAGAGGTAAAGGCCAGAAAGGGAGAGATCCATAGAATGAGCTTTGGAGACCAGGCGGAAGGACTAATCCTCATTACCTGAGCCAGTGGAGAACAGGGATAAGGCTGGCCAAAATGGAATTTACCAAGTGTTTGTTTTTTCTTGTGAATCAGTCCAGGACAGCTTGGGGTGGGAGGTCCCCAGGAATGAAGGAGCTCGTGTGGACAGCCGCAACTCTCCAGCATGCCCCCCGCCTTCTTGCTGTCTTGAGCTATTTCTTCTAGTTCTTCTTCTAACTCAGATGAGACGAACAGAGCTCATGTTTTCTTTTTGCTGGACTCATGCTAAATAATTCACTAGTGTTTCCAAATGAAACTTAATTGTTTCATTTCTTTATGATAAATCACGGAGAAGAAAATCGCCTTAATAGAAAACCCAATTAAAACCCACTGCCAGTAGCTGCAGGATCCCTTCGGTGAAAGATTAACATTGTTTGGCCTTTGAGTCTCACCTAATGGAGGTTAACCACTGCCCTGTGGACTCCAACGTTTGTGAAACGTTGGTCTGGGACTGGAATGAGGTTCTGGGACAGGATGTCACATCGTGCTGGGGAATGCTGACCTGAGATGTTGAGGCTAGTCTTCTGGTCCCTGGACCAGAGCATCCTCTTCTGAAAAGTGACAGGCTTAGCCTAGTGTCAACGGGTGTGCCAACCCTGGGGGCTCAGGTTGATCAAATTTGTCGAAGTTCAATCTATGTTTACTTCATGGCCCAGAAATTAAAATTCCTGATACCTTATTCTAGAGAAAGACATATGCTTATGTATGGTAAGGAGATGTGTCATTTCATTTCATTTCTTTTTTTTTTTTAACATTTATTTTATTATTTATTTTGAGAGGGAGAGAGAGGGACAGAGAGTGTGAGTGAGGGGAGGGGCAGAAGGAGAGGGAGAAGCAGACCCCCTGCTGAGCAGGGAGCATGCCTTGGTGGGGCTTGATCTCAGGACCCTGAGATCATGACCTGAACCTAAACCAAGATTTGGAAGCTTAACCCACTGAGCCACCCAGGTACCCTAAGACATATCATTTCCAAGCACCTTTCTAACTCTAAGAGAAGGCAGCAAACTGTAGATAGAACAGACCCATGACTTCCTCTCTGTTAGACTCAGCTTTCTCATCTGTAAAATGGAAATAATAATACAGGGAGGCTTGTTTTGAGCTTCAGAGGAAATAATGCCCATAAATCACCTTGCACAGTGTCTGACCCATATGTTTTCAACGAACACTGTTTATTGAAAAGTGTTCATTTTAGATTAAATTTTAATTACATAAAAATATTTTATCCCTACAAAAATATTGCAATATTACAGAAAGGCCAAAGTGCCCTTCAAGCTATTCATCCTCTCCAATTTCATTCTTAGCATCCTAGGCCACTATTGGGAGGTAATTACTCCTGCTGCTTACATGTGTGTTTGCGCATTTGTGTCTTCCTTGGTCTTTTGCTGGGCATTGAGGTGTGTGTGTGTGTGTGCATGCACATATATAATATATATGTTATAAATATATATATATATTTTTTTTTCTTTCTTTTCCTTTAGAAAATACATCTAGCATTATTCTGCAGCTCCCCCCCCACAGTATGTTTTCAAGATTTATCCAGGTTAATAGGTTTGAATGACCTCATTAATTTTAACTACGGCAGAGTTCCGTATTATGTGTGTCTCGTATTAATAAAAACCATTTCCCTGTTGATGGATATTTGGGTTAATTCTGGTTTTTCTCTTGCACAAGCGGTGTTGGAACAAACACCTTCCTAGCTCACTCGTGCAAGTAGGGGAGCCCTCAGGAATGAGATATGTAGGTTCGTAAAGCACATAGATCTTTTAGCTTCAGCCAGATCTGTACACTGAGCAGCAAGGTGGCTGTGCCAGTTTAAATAATAACCACAGCACATGAGAGAGACCTTTCCCCTAATTTCTTGTCAAACTTATCATCACCTTAAATTTTTTTGATAAGTCTGTCAGCTTTTTCCTTTTGAGGATGGTATACACTGTGGGTTTTTCATAGAAACATTTTATGAAGTTGACGATTATTCCCTCTATCCCTATACTTTGCAGCGTTTTAGTCAGGAGCGGATGCTGGATTTTGTCAAATGCTTTTTCTTCACCAATTTTTTTATTTTTTATAGACATATATTTTTATCCCCAGGGGTACAGGTCTGTGAATCACCAGGTTTACACACTTCACAGCACTCACCAAAGCACATACCCTCCCCAATGTCCATAACCCCACCCCCCTTCTCCCAAACCCCCTCCCCCCAGCAACCCTCAGTTTGTTTTGTGAGATTAAGAGTCACTTAGGGTTTGTCTCCCTCCCAATCCCATCTTGTTTCATTGATTCTTCTCCTACCCCCTTAAGCCCCCATGTTGCATCACCACTTCCTCATATCGGGGAGATCATTGTTGTCTTTCTCCGATTGACTTATTTCGCTAAGCATGATATGCTCTAGCTCCATCCATGTTGTCGCAAATGACAAGATTTCCATCAACAGATGAATGGATAAAGTATATCATATGTTTTAATGAGCTAATTACCAATGGGTTTGAGGATCCTTTCATATGTTCATTGGCCATTTATATTTTCTTTTCTGGTACTTGCCTGGTAATACATGTTGCCCATTTTTCTACTGGCTTGTTTGACTTTTTTTTTTTAATGGGTAGGGAATACTAATCCATTGTTCTGTATGTTGCAAATATTTTATCCTAATGTCTGTTTATATTTCACGTCTGTTTGTGGTGTCTTTTGGTAAACGTAAGTGTTAAATTTTGATGTAGTTAAATTTGTCATTCTTGCTTTTTTGGCTTCTTAAGGAGAAATTCTGTTGCCCTCAAAGCCACAGAGATATTGTCTACTATTTTTTTTTATCACTTTTACAGATACATATTTTACATTTCTGTCTTTAATCCATATGGAATCTCCATATGAACAAATTTTATTTTGTTTCGAAAGGAAGTCTGGCATTCCCAGTATCACTTGCTCACTGATCTACTCTTTCTTCATAAAGTGTCATTTTTGTGAAATATTATTCCTACCAATACATGAATCCATTTTAAGTTTTCTTTCTTGAAATAATCTATGTATTCCTTCACTGCTACCATGTAATTACTGTAATTTTTAATATGTCCTGACACTGAGAGGGCTCGATTCAGTTGTGCTCTCTTAGAGAATTATCTTGGCTATTCTGGCCCATTTGCTCTTCCAAACGAATTCTAGGATCGGTTTGAATGTTACATGAAGACACTTAGCTGGGCTCTGGTTGGAATCATACTGAATACATGGGTTCCGTTGGGGAGAAGTAGTATCTTTGTGGTCAATGACAAGGATGTTGAAGATTGCTCTCCAATTTCTGCCAGAGCATTTTCTGGAGCTCCAAACAGGGTGATTGGGACGATCAAAGATTACAGCGATACCTCTGTTTATTCCTTCTCTCCTTGGAGGAGACTTTTCCCTGGATGGAGTCTCCTTAGAACACACAGTGCGGAAGAGATCCAAGGAGACCGTTGATTCTGGAGATCTCTCATCATTCGTGTCATCTGTGGGTGATCCTTACACACTCTGATCCAACACCTGCCGTGCTCACACATTTCTTGAGGATCGTCTGGGACTCAGGAACCCAGGGGCCATTCAAATATCTGACCCTATAAGTGAGATCAACTACCCCATGGGGGCCCTTTGAAAAGTGATGGCTCTCCGGGGAAGCAGTGGTTCATCTAGTGACTCTTGTTCGAGAATGTATACAATGAACAAACTGCTACTGTGAGTGGAGTAATACTTTTTTTTTTAAAAAAAAGGTTTATTTGCTTATTTGAGAGAGAGAGAGAGAGAGAGAGAGGGAATCTCAAGCACACCCTCTGCTGGGCAAGGAGCCCAATGCGGGCCTCGATCCCACAACCCTGAGATCATGACCTGAGCTGAGACACCCAGGTCCCCCTCTTAATTCTTAAATGTGATTTGATCTTTCACAAAATAGCTGTATGCAGATGAGACATGTTACTTCAACTACAGATAATGCTCGAAGTCCATGAGGACCAGAGAACCACTTATTCTGGCTGATAGGGAGCTCCCCTTCTCAGCTGGATTTACTTGAAGACCAAGGCCAATCTCATGGAACCTCATTTCTTGTCACATTTTTTTATACTCCTTGGAAGTTTTCTAACCTCAAACCCATGTTCAAAATTCTCCAAACCTTTAACCTATAATATAGTTTACAGGTTCACAAAGTGGTACATGTTTTCTTCTTCTATATCTGGGTGACGGGTACCCAGTATAATAAGAAAAACACATTAGCCTTTTAACAAAATGGACGAACCGTCCACAGGTAAAGCAGCATTCATGTATACACTGAACACTGTGGAGAATAACAGCAGACCCTCCCCCCCCCACCAAGGTTATGGCCGAGAACAAGTGAGCTGGTACCTGAGAAGCATTTGTAAGCCCTAAAACTTTATGCAAATGCTGTGTGGCTCAGTAGGAAGCTATACAAGAAACAACCATCTTGGTTCCTGCCCTTGAGGCATTGAAAACCAGGCTCTGATCTCCGTGGAACAATCAGGGAGAAATTGCAAGGCCCCGTGGAAGCAAGCTCCTGCCGATCAGGGGGCTGCTGTAGTGAGAGCCAGCTCTGCCTGCACAGGGGCCACAAGCCACTGCTCCAACCCCGGCAAAGGTAGGGTGCTCCTCGAGGCCGCGAGGCCGTGGATCCTGCAGCTTCACCCTCCTCTCCTCCTCCTCTTCTCCCTTTGAACGCTCTCCCTCCCCTGGAGAACTTCCCAGGCTGCGCCTCCCAGTCGCGGGCGGCCTCTCTCCTTCTAGAGCTCCTTTGCCCCCATGACTTCTCCGTCCTCCTGCCCCGCACTAACGATTCTGTCCATTCTGCGGGCAGTGCCAGGCCCTGGGCCCTGTGGTACTGATGCTGATGAAAACAAGGTCGCCAGGAACCCACAGCAGGCTTTCCGTCCTGGCTCCGGGTCAGAGCCGTGTGGTTTCATGGCTCCATGCACTAGGCTTGCCTTTCGAAATGCTGAGCGCCTGCCCTCCCCTTTCTTTCATCTGAGAAGGTCCTGGGCTGCTGGGAGGTATTCGCAGGTAATTAATTTGTCAGGAGGCAGGCTTGCCAACTACAGGCAAAAGCTGCAAATTCACACCTCATCTAGCACTTGATTAGTTCTTCAAATGACCATGAATAACATAAAAATGTGTGTGGAGGTGGGGAGCAGTAGGGGAGACAGACCTACCCAGGAGGCTTTACTGCCAGGCGGGACACATTCATCCTTCTTGTTTCTTTGAGGGCGGCCGTGCCCCCTTGTGAACGGGTCCCCGTGCCGCCCGCCTCAGTCTGGATCAGGCGCTGTGCCCTGTGCCTCCCGAGGTCCTCGCGTGGGCAAAAGGAAAGGTTTGCTCGCGGCTTCTCTTTCTGTTTCATCTTTGTCTTTTCTTTCCTCTTTTCTTTTCTCTTGTCTTCTCTTCCCTCTGTTCTGTCTTCCTCTCTTGCCTCCTTCCTTCTGTCCGAGGAATCCATGTTTTACACCGGCTGTAAGTTAAAGAGAACACGACCAGATATTCTAAACTTGATGTTGGGAGACGCGGTCTGACGACAAGAGAGAATATTTGAACGTCGCTGGAAAGCCCAGGCCATTCTACGGGGATGAGAGAATTCTCTGCAGGTAGACGGACTGTCCCTCTGGGAGTCTGGGTGACGGACAGCCGGGAAGTACCGAGAGGGTAAGGTTGGTGTGCCCCGTGAGCGCCGCTGCCTGCTGATGCTTCCCTGACAAACCCGCCACGTGCTGGGCAGTTAGTCTCTTCTCGTCTCGGTCACCCTAAGTCCCCATTGATGTGAATAAGTACTAGGGGGGCTACATTTCGGGAAGTTTCTGATGACTTGTCTTGTAAGCAGATTTTCATTTCTGGGG
The DNA here is from genome assembly GCF_011764305.1 of Mustela putorius furo. Lineage (NCBI taxonomy): Eukaryota > Metazoa > Chordata > Mammalia > Carnivora > Mustelidae > Mustela > Mustela putorius. The sequence continues at coordinate 7,735,162 of NW_025421490.1, read as the reverse complement.
AAGGGCATCTCTCCGTGACTATGCTTCCAGGACACCTGGTTTCCTGCAGGACACGTGCCCGGGAAGTCGGGTAACGATTATGTTTGCAAATCCCATCATGGCTTATCTGCATTAGGAAGATTCTTCTGTTAACAGTATCCTAGAGGGATCCTTTCCTTTGGGGGTGGGAGTGAGAACGTTAAGTTTGGTCAGTTCTCCCTTTGTCTAAACTTCTCTGAGTTTTGGTCAACTTACTTGTAAAATGAGGATAATAATACCTGCTAATGAGGATAAAAATACCTATCCGCTCCTGCTGTCCTTAGTCGTGGTGGTAGAACACACAGACTGTTAGCACATCAGCCTTGACTAGAGAACCCACAGGAACGGGACACATCTCGTTCACCCAGGGACATTGCTGTGGGGCGAGTAGAATGTGCTGCCCGTGACGGAATTATGTTGTGTCATAGAATCAGAGCAAATGTAATAGATTTTCAAATTCATTAATAACCACTTAGATTTCCCAATTACCTTCCACCCATCCCCAGAACCAAGGAGATGCCTTTCGTCATGTTTATCAGCTTCCAAGGAGAAGGCTTCTTAACCTTCGATCTATACCTCGGTTCAGGTTCTGACCCTGCTACTTGGCAGGTGTCCTGAGCTCACCTCCTATTTCCATCTCGGGGTTTCTCATCCTAAGTGCCTCTTCTGCACATGTGTGCCTCTTCTGAAAATAAAAGGATTTTTTGTAACCCGTATTCTGGTATTCCAGAAAGTAGTAAGTCTTGGAGCAACAGGAAGTGTGCTCTAGCCAGAAACGTTTTACACCTGCTTTCCACGCCAGGGCAGGGGGAGAAACAGATGGATTTTGAATGCTGAAGAAGAGGGTGAAGGGGGACCTAACCTGCTCAGTGTCTTACTGGAGGAAGATCCCTGGGGATGGAGTGTGGTTTGGAATTTTCTTCATATCCACGACGATGCCTAATATGGTGCCTAATGTGATGTCTGTCCCCGTAGTAGTTGCTCAGTAAATCATCCCTGAGGGGAGTAGATCAATTGTCCCAAACAAGGAAAGGGGAGCAGAGGACTTAAGTAGCTCTCAGATGTCCCTGGACCCCATCACCCAAACCCTGATTTAGGGGATTGCTCCTTAAACTGAAAGGCCCTCTACCTCCCTGCCTTCTCTCTCTCTCTTTTTTAAATTCCTCTCTGGTCCAGTGTCACCTACTCTCTGAAGATTTCCCTGATTTTCCCAGGTAGTATTAGTTCCTTCTCGCTCTTATGTTTCCTTTTCCAAACCATTGACCCAGGAGTCTCCTCAAAACTCTAACAACCACACGTCATGCTCTCTGAACCACAGCTCTGATCTGGCTTTGGACAGACCTGGTCTCAAGTCCTAACTTCAGGATTTATCAGCTGCGGATTCCCAAGTCACTTCTCCAAATCTCGACTTGCTCATGGGTATGTAACAGCTCTTAACTCATCAGATTAGTAGAAGGATTTAAACACCATCCATTTTCATGTGTTTTTATCACACCAGAACCTTCAAAACCAGGAATTTGGTGTCTCTTCATTTTTGTAGCACCTACTTCCATGCTAGGCATTTAAGAGAGTCTTTTTTTTTTTTTTTTTTTAATTTTTTTTTTAATTTTTTTTTTTTTAAAGATTTTATTTATTTATTTGAGAGAGAGACAGTGAGAGAGAACATGAGCGAGGAGAAGGTCAGAGGGAGAAGCAGACTCCCCATGGAGCTGGGAGCCTGATGTGGGACTCGATCCCGGGACTCCAGGATCATGACCTGAGCCGAAGGCAGTCGTCCAACCAACTGAGCCACCCAGGCGCCCCAAGAGAGTCTTGATAATGCATGTGTGTGTGTGTTTGTGTGTGTGTGAAAAATATAAATGGATGGATGTGGTGGTAATAATTGATACGTGATAATCACAGACACCCACCCTATGTCTGCCATACTTCTAAATGCTTTGCATATATTAACGCATTAACCGCAAAACTATAGCAATAATGGGTGTCATGAAGTAGAATATTATTTCTTCCCTGAATGCAGAGCTAAAATGGTAGGAATGATGGTGTGTGTGTGTGTGTGTGTGTGAGTGTATGTGTGTGTAGGAGAGAATGAGTGAGAGAGAGAGAGAGAGAGGATGAGGGTTTGTTACTGCAGATGTCAGGTCTCAACCCACATTGCTAAGTAGCCTTTTATTAATGTTTTCCTTTTGCTTCTGCTGTTTTCTGACCCTGGTCCCTCAGGCTGCTTAGCCATGCTTGCTTTCTCTGAGAGGACCCGTGGAGTAAATGTGTTCTCACCGTTTATCTTGTGTCCCTCCCTTGGTAGCCCGATTGGTGACTGGTGGCTCAATGTGGTAAAGTCACAGTGGTCATGGCCGATCGTGGCAGACATCAGAGGTGTCCTTTCCCCATTGCACGCGCCATAACGCATGTTAGTGCACCTCCAGTGCTTCAGTCTGAAACAAGGCATGGTTTTTGGAGTGTCTTCCACAGAGAGTCTCAGCATCTCTAATAGCAAAGGGAATTGAAGAGCTTCAAGTGGGAATAGAAGTAGGAAAGTCTGTGTTCAGCTGGTATCGATTCCGAAGCTTAATGAAGGAAGTCCAAGAAAGAGGACCGGCAACGAGAGTGGAGGACAGCCTGTGCCTCAGGTGTGAGGCCCTGAAGGAGCAGACGGAGTTCTACTTCTGTGGCTGAGCCCTGGATTACCGTCAGCCGTAGTAATTACAGAGGAGCTGCTTAATGCTTCCGAAGAGCAGTTGACAAGTAATTGCACATTACTGTCCAACAAGAAGTTGGACAGTAATGCCTGAAAAGTTCTATTTAATTCTTAATTGAGTTTATGCTGTGTTGGACAGGTACAGTATGCCATGCCTCTGAGGTCAGAGTTCTAATAATCAGCATTTTTTCACAATGAAAGCACAATACATATTGTATGAACCAAGATCCAATTAGACCAGAAGTCTGGATTTGGCTTGAAGGGTTCAGTGAAACTCTTATGTATTAGCAATGCAGTGTCCATGACTCCTTAAAGATTAAAGATGGTGTAACGAGTTTTTGGCATAGGTAATAAATTTACGTTGGTCTTTCCAAACGGCTCACTAAAACCCAGGAAATGCGTGTGCCGTCTCAAATACTCAGCTCTCAGTGCACCTGAAAGGCAACCTAGTAAACATCACCTAATTTCTTTGTCTTTCAATTTTACGAAGTTTGTAAAATCGAGATTATACACTAAAGACCCGGGTCCTCCCCCAATTTAATATTCCTGGCCATTCCTTCATGTTCTGTGAAAACTGTAAAATCCCCTCACCCCCTCAAAGGTTCTTCCTTAAAAAGAAAAAGATCTTGCCATGGTTGACAGCAGATTGCGTTTTCTAGGGTCTAACAGCCAGATTCTGCACCCCCCATTGAGCAGGGCGACCAGGGCAAGGGTATGACCCAACCCCCAGGGAACTATCCAGTGTGAACGAGCAAGTCTTCTTCTACAGAAGTTCTTGTCTTCTTCTTTATTACTCACATTTTGTCAACTCCAGTGTGCTTTGATACTCTTGCCTTTTGTTTTTTTAACCTTTCCAGAAATTGTCAAAGGAAGATAGATCTTCACCGAAATATGGCGTAACATTTACCTCATGATCATAAAACCTTACCCGTGGTGTGATGCATCTTGATTTCAGAGCATCGTCTGTGAAAGAATGTATGTCTTAGCAATGATGAAATAGGGTGTTTCTTTATTCTGTTCTTTTTCTTCTTTTTCTTTCTTTCTTTTTCCTGTTTCTCCTCTCCCTTCAGGGACCCTAATACGACCCGAACATTTTTATAATGTGAAGTTCAGTTCCTTGCCCTTATTTTAAAAGCACTAGAGTTGGATGCCCCACCTCCTTTTCCCTAAAACACCTACAGATTAAAAAAAAAAGTGTGTGTGTGTAAGAGAGAGAGAGAGAGAGAGAGACGGTCTGTGAGCTCTTCTTCAAGTTTTCTGAAGGTTAGTATAATTCAGTAGCAGAAATATTCAACTCAGCTTTACAGGATAAAACTCTATGTGTGTTTTTTGGAGGATGCAGATGTAGTGTTTAGTCACAGGTTGGTGGAACATTTTGGAAAATTTACAGCAGCCAGCTGGTTGGATGTATTTTATTGAGTTGGGGGTCTGGTTTGGCAGCTCCAGGACGGATCCCAGACACTCTACCTTGATTGGGGGACTTTCACTGAAATCAATGTCCGTTTCCCAGGGCTGTCATAACAAACTGAGAGACTTCAGACAATTTCTCATGTTCTGGAGACTTGAAATCTGAAAGCAAGGTATTGGCAGCATCGGTGCCTCTGGGGGCTTGGCGGAGAGACACCATCCCATGACTCTGTCCCGGGTTCTGATGGTCGCAAGCAGTCCTTGGTGCTTCTTGGCTTGTAGATGTGTCACTAAAACTTCTGTGTCCATTTTCACATTCTTCTTTTCTCCCGTGTGTCCTGGATGTCTTCTTGTCTCTTATGAAGACCAGTCATTGGGTTTAGGGGTCATTCTAATCCTGTATGACCTCATCACAACCAATTGTGTCTGCAAAAATTATATTTCCTTTTCTTTCTTTCTTTCTTTTTTTTTTTTTTTTAAAGATCTTATATATTTATTGGAGAGAAAGAGAGCTTGGGCACAAGCAGGGGGGAAAGGGGGCAGAGGGAGAAGTAGACTTGCTGCTGAGTGAATTCTTGATCCCAGAACTCTGGAGTCATGACCTGAGCCAAAGGCAGATGCTTAACCCACTGAGCCACCCAGGCGCACCTGCAAAGGTCCTATTTCCACAGAAGGTTGCACCCAGAGATCCTGAGTGGACATGAATTTTGGGAGACACTATTCAATCCTGTACAGTGCAGATGCATAAGAGGTGTACATCGAGGAAGTGACGGCTGCCCACAGCTAGACCAGCTCTCTTGAACCTGGAGAATAAAACCTTTAGCATGTGTTGATCTGGATACAGGTAACAATGGATACTTCTGCAGTTCTTTGCATGCTACAGGTGTGTTTTGCACACCTGTGATTGCTCAGTGATTGAATATCGGAAAGAGTAATGGTGAGGGTAAATGAGAAGCAAGGAAGCTGTTTGTCTGTGTGGCATCTTCAGCGGATGAGTGGAGGTTTGAACAACCGGCTGCGGTGGCAGGGGCCGACACATCTCTGTTGGCTTGCCCTCTTCCCTGCTTAACCTTCCTGCTCCTGGGATCCCACTTGACACATTTCTTGTACACACGTCTGTCTTGGGCTCTGCTTTCTGGGGGACTGAGGTAAAGGCAGAGCTATTGGAAGCAATTTCTTTCTGGCTTTGTTTGACGAAAGCATGCACCTGGTAAATGTATCTCATTTGAAAATTTCTGGCCTCTGTCTGGTTGATGGAGGTGGTTCAGGTGAGGCCATGCTAGTGAACTGCAGACCCGAGGTGACTCCTTGAGCTTCATTTTATCCCATGACGAGCCTCCATTTCGTTCCATGACTCCCACGCAGTCTTCCTGAGGATATGGACCTTCTCCATAAAGGAGATGAGGGAAAAACTCCCATTCCCTTGAAGCTGCTTGCGAGGCTTTCTCTTTTTCCATTCCTCCCTGCGCCACAGTATGGTTTTCATCCCATGACTCACTGCAAATATATTCTTAACTTCTTCATCCCAGACATCCAATATCACTAGTTTCTTGGGGTTGCATCTCATAAATGTCTTTTGAAATTGTCCTGTCTTCCCCTCTCCACTGCCCACAAGCCCAACCTTTCCTCCCTGGACCGTCACAACCATGTCCTACTTGGTTTTATCATTCCCATTCCCTTCCTTTCTACTATATCCTCTGAACCTACTGTCATGTTTCAAAATGAACAGCTCTTTGTGTCACTTTCTTATCTTGAAAACAAAAACAACGGACACCTGGGTGGCTCAGTTGGTAAAGTGTCTGCCTTTGGCTTAGGTCATGATCTCAGGGTCCTGGGATCAAACCCTGCATTGGGCTCCCTATTCAGGGTGAGCCTGCTTCTCTCTCTTCTGCTCCCCCTGCTTGTGCTCTCTTTCTCTCTGTCAAATAAATAATGAAAATCTTAAAAAAAAAAAAAAAGAAAAGAAAACAGAGTTGAAAGACAACTCACCATTGGTTCCCAATACCTACAGCCTTAAATCCAAATGTCTAGGTTTCTTTAACCACATTCCTCAAATCCTGTTTCTCTCCACATCCCCTGCCCATCTCTCCAGCGTCACGCCCCCAGATCTGCGTCACATGCAACAAACTTCCTACTTCCTACTTCCCACTTCACACATCCCAAATCTTGTTCTATTTGCCTTTCCTTCTGCCCAGAAAGTCTTTTCTTTCTCCTACTTATTCTTGAGACGTGACATAAATAGCATTGCAGATTTAATTGCTCTGCCTTCTGTGTTCTCACACTTTTTTTTTTTTTTTTTGGTTGCTTTTAGGATTATATGGAAAATCTTCACCTTTTCCCTTAGTGTTCATTATTAAAATTTCATATTAGAGCTTCTTTTGTGTAGGACTTGTGTTATGTCATTATTAGTTCCCCCTCAGCAGGTGTCTTTTTGAGATACTTAGAAAAAAAATTATTTTTAGAAGATTGGAAAGATGAGGAAATTGATCATGAAGGCAATTTAGAAGGAAATCTTGGTATAAATCATCCACATCTGGAAGTCTGGGTGGCTCAGTCAGTTCAGCATCTGCCTTCAGCTCAGGTCATGATCCCAGGGTCCTAGAATGGACTCAGTCCCACATCAGGCTCCCTGCTCAGAGAGGAGTCTGCTTCTTCCTCTGCTCCCTGCCCACTGCTCATGCTGTGTTTCTCTCCTCTTCCTCAAATAAATAAATAAAACCTTTAAAAAAAAATCATCCACTTCTTGTTTGGTGAAAATCAGCTGAACTGTGGGCTAGAGCCCAAGGAGAGATGATGCCATAGTGGTTAAGTAGAGTAATAATACTCTACAGCTCTTGTTACTTGCTCCTGGATAGCCAGTGCCTGTTAAATGATTGAATCTGCAGCTTAGTAGCATCAAACATTTCCTGTGTAGCTCGGAGGTTGCAGTTCACAATTATCTAGTCTGGACGCTGCTGAGAAGTGATAATTAGGTGCTAAATGTTAACTGGATTACAGCTGGGATCGCTCCCACCGGCCATTTAACACCTCATCAGGGGTCGGACCTTAAATATTGTTTTCTACTTAATCTTCCTGTGCAGCTGCCTCTTTCTGACCTTTCTTCAACACTCTATATTTTATCTTTCTGTCCAATTTTGGGACAGCCACATCTGTTCACCTATTTTATATCAGTATCCTTAGCACATAAGGAGAAATCTGTGATTCTTCAAGGAGGGTGGGAGGAGCCAAGAGCCTTTGTGTGTCTCTCGATTTTTCACAGAGAGAGAATTCACTGTAATCACAATGCCAATATTGCTGACATCCTATGTGAAAGATAGTCCATAAGTTCTGTACAAAGATTATTTGGCTTATGAGGTGTTTTGTGTTATTACCATCCCCATGCCACAGATGTGGAAACTAGAGCAACAGGAATTTCGCACTTAGGTTGGATGGACTCGGAGCCCTTGTTCTTAAGCACTGTACCCTGTAGGGTCTCCAAGTTATCTTATCCTGGCCACGTCTGTGTTCCTCATTTGTCACCAAGTGTGCAAAGAGAACCACCATTCCACTGTTTCTTTTCAGTGCTTCATGAGTGAGAGGTGTATGTACTCAGCCCTCAGGAGCACATATCAGAGTGTCTGATGAGGGAAAAAAAAAAAAAAAGATTGTTCTGATGAGTCTGAGAAGAACTGTTCCCATGAAATCAACAGGGGAAATTCCCAGGCAAAAATGCGGGTTGTAGCAAAGACCTGCAGACCAGTGGGATTAAGTTCCATGGAATGTGAGATGATTTAGAGAAGATGAGAAAGCCACAGATAGAGAGGTTTGAGGTATCAATTCAAATACCCTATTTTTCATCAATGTCTCATTACTTTAAATGTCATTAAAGGCAAAAGGGTATGTGATTTTATTTCTATTCATTATACAGAAACATTTCAGGGCATTACTCATGCAGTGGGTGCAGATTTTTTTCTCATGGTGTTTTCTTTTTATTCTGTTATGCTACTATTTGGTAAATAATAAATTTACATTCACTTTGGCTTTTGACTGTGGTTTTCCTGGGAGAAAAACTCTACGTGATGCAAAGCATTCTTATTCTTTTGTAGTAGGAAGGCTAGCAGTTCTAATAATTTTTGGTTTCCAACTTATATTTTGTTCTGAAATTTGTTTATCAATATTTATTGTGTCAATGAAATAGATTTTTAGTATTTTCCACCCTCCCCCCCTTTTTTTTTAACTGTAGGGGAGGAAAATTTTTTCTTCTACTATTACAAGTTCTTTTGGTTGGTCTGTTACCTGAATTACATCCTAGACAGATCAATAGGAGAAAAAAATTTAATTTCTTACATATGGGAGCCCCAGAATGTGAGACTCAAGGCCAAGTAGCTTATATGCCATCCTGGGCTAAGGAACAAAATAGGGTTCTGGAGCTTCAAAGGAAAGGAAGACAATTCACAGGAAGATGGGAAGAGCGAATGTTTGATAAACAGATGTTTGCCATGCCAGTGGGAGAGAGCAGGACATGGAGAGGGCTTTGACCAAGCAGGCCCTGTCCAGCTCCCCACAGCAGACCACAACTGGCCCAGACTCTGTAGTTGTCTCTGGTGATAGCCCTCTATCTAAATTCTTACAGGTAGTTGAGAACAAAGTTAAAATCTCTTCCTGAGTTTATGGGCCTTGATTGTCTTCAGTTCAAAATAATCCTCATGCCAAGGTGGCACATTCCTCTCAGAATCAAATCTGCTGTGAACATGCATGCTGATTAAGTTGTTGGTCTGCTGTATATTTTTCCTAAATATCGTTGAGTAGTTGTACTTTCAAAAAGGTAATTTCAGCCCACGCTGGCTTACTTACCATTCAAGACACTTTCTCTGGTACAATTTGTTATTCTGAGGTTTTCTCTAGGTGGTTGTTTTTACACTTCTTCTTCAGCATGTATTTTCTTAGTGTTAACCATTTATCTGGCTTGATCTTGGGACAAACTCACTTAGCATTTTAATCTGAACCTCGCTTAATCCTTGTCACTCAGCTGCTATAGACTGCACATTTACAATGCTAGTTTAATCATTCTGGAATCATTGGTCATGAATAAAAGAACTCAGCAGCTGCTACAGCTTGCAGGCAGGACAAGACCCTTCTTTACAGAGCTGTTCCAGAGGTTACTGTACCCTCACAGTGACCTTGACTTCCTTGCTTAGGAGAGAGACAAATATCAAATCAGACATTTCATTCAAATACTCTGTATTTGCTGAGCCTCACTGGTCAGCCCCAGGAAAGTTTTTGGGGTCTTTTAGGATCATTTTATCTTTCCCTCTTTTCCTCATCCCTCAGAAAGGAGCAATTTGCATTTGTCAAGTGTTTGACTAACAAAATGGCAGGGATGGAAGAACATACAAATTGTATCACTTTTTTTTTTTCCTGTGACACAACTGATTTGTTGTTGAACCCTGTTAATGCTGTATTTTCTGTCTCCAGTGGTGAATAGTAGGACTAAATAAATTCAACAGTAGCCTGTAGGGCTCCCACCCATCCCTCCCTTTATGTAGGAGCCTTCTCCATTATGGGAAACATCGTTGCCTCGCACCCTGCTCTTTCTCCCCAGCTCTGTCTCTAAGTATTGCGAAGGATGTTTTGAGAATCTGCTTATCATCCTCTGTGTCTATCAGGATAGGCCACATTATGGGAAAAAAACAAATCTCAGTGGCTTCAAACCGCAGTTTATCTAGCTCGTAGAACATGCTCCTTGTAGGTTGTCTGCGGGCTCTGTCTCTCTCAGGGACTCGCCAAGAGAAGCTCCATCTTAGTGATCCAGGCAGGAGAAAGGGGATGTGGCAAATGGAGCTCTGGCCTCTAAACCTTTTGCCCAGATGTGGCATCATCACAGTCTGCTCACATTTTATCAACAGCAAGTTCCAGGCCAATCTCTACCTTGTTCTGCAAGAAGAACCCAAAATTTGTGATCGGCAGGGCTAATGCCTACCACATCCCTGGGATGCACAATCCCCGGAGAGGTTACATGCCATAGTCAGCTTGCTGAGACCGTTTCTTACAGACCTCCCAGGTTCAGATGAAGCTAGGCACCCAAGGAGGGCTGTAAGATTTGTGGGGTCCAGTGTAAAATGGAAACATGTGGCCCCTTATTTAAAAATTATTAGGAGTTCCAGGAAGGTAGCATCTGAAGTTCTAAATGCGGAGCCCTGTGCAACTGTGCAGGTCACACGTCCTCAAAGCTGGAGCTGCGCATGATGCAAAAAGGCGTGCAGGAAGCCAGTTCTCTAGGAGAAGCATCAGGGGATGCTAAATTAAATGTGTGTGCTTGCCCAGGAAGGCCACACACACTACAGCAGATTGTCAGCCTGTCTCACAGGAGGTGCCGTCAAGATGAGTAAGACCATGTAAGGGAAGGATTTTTCCTTCGTGAATCCCTGTGGGGAGGTGACCTCTAAATTCAAGGCATAATCATTCCCCAACGGTGATTTAATAACATTAATTACACTCCTGTAACTGAACTGTCTCACTCTTGTAATTTCCTTAGAGAAGGAAGGTTGAGAACATTCTTCCTTACCCTGAATTTCTCTGCCAATAAGCGTCAGAAGCGATTTCCTTTAGCCTGTGTCCATTTCAGCAGAGCTAAGCCAGAACAACTGGTTTATTCAGGGGATGGGCAAGAAGACTGTTAGCTGGAACTTCTTGTGGCCATGAGCTCCAACTTATCATGTCTCCCCCAAAACAAAGAACCCTGCTGAGTCTGCTTAGCTTGGGTTGATCTTTGAGATGCAGAGATTTTATGTTGGTGGTTTTAAAATATAAGAAGGCAAATTAGCCATTTAATCCTCTGTGCTAAACTCTTTCTTTATGGAGTCTACTTGTGTAAAGGGTGTGAGGGGCAATAACTTTGTTTCTATAGCTCCGTGCCTGACAGGAATGTAGTAGGTGCTTTTGCGGCCCTGTCCAGTCACCCAGCTGCCATGGGGATTGGCTGTCCAGGGCTTATCACCCAACCTCCTCTGCCCCTCCTGTAGAACTACCCTTGGCTGTCATTCACCCTGGAAGCTCTTCATGGCTAATGACTCACTGATAGGAGGGTGCAAACGACCGGGCCCCTCGCTTCAAGGTGAGGACAACTTTGTGATGTGATTTATATTCTAGAATCCTCTGTGGTCCAGGTTGAGGCTGCCCTTGATCTGAGACTACATCCCTGTTCAGTTTTTTCCTTTCCCTAGCCTGATTCTCTCTCTCTCTCCCCTTCAGGAATTTTTCAGGAGCACCGACCCCCTCAAAAAATCTCGTTTGCCAAACCCTTGTCTCAGGCTCTGCTTCTAGGGGACCCCAGATAAGACAAGAACTATATCTGTCTTACTGAGGGAACTTCATCTTGAATAGACATTTGCCACTGGGTCAGAATTTGAGCACAAGGACAGGGACTGTGGGTGCCTTCTTTTCCTAGGAACAAGGGTCTGGTTTTGGCATTATTAGAGAAATGGCGCCCTCTTGTCTTTTGCTGGTCTGTAGATGGCTACCTTCACAGCAGATGAAGGATGAATATCTGTGCTACCATGTCTGATGAGGGCTGCTCGCATATGGCAGCTTTCTGACTAGCAGTGAAGACTAGACTCTTCAGAGCTGGGTCTCAGGGGAGCCACTGGATCACATCCACTGCCCTGGTCCCTGCTCTGCGGCTCCCAGTTAACCCCTGATGGTGTGGCAGTGATCATAGTCAGACTGAGGGCTTTCTACAGGTCCACACCTTAAATTGCAAAAATCACCCCGTGAGGTCCAGGGTGATAGAGCTACTAGGTAGGGGGCAGAGCCCATCCCCTTACTGCTTTGATCTGCTGCCTCACAGGTAGGATTCTCGCCTACTTGCTGGGGTTGCAAGATAAAATGAGATAATGTGAATGAAACAGTAAGTATAATGTCTGAGTAAGGGCTCCATTAATAATAATAACAACAATCATATTTATAATAATATTATTGTATTATAGCATTATATTATAATAATGTAATTTTTAAAATTATCATCATCATCATTATTATTATTGTTGTTATTTTGTGGAAGAGTTTGCAGAGATACCAAGATTCCTGAGGTGCCAGCATTCTAGAGAGCTGGAGTCAGTGTCATCCTAGGAAATTCTTTTTAAAGTACAAACGTTCTGACAAACCATAAGAGACTCTTAATCTCAGGAAACAAACTGAGGGTTGCTGGGGGTCGGGGGAGGGATGGGGTGGCTGGGTGATGGACATTGGGGAGGGTATGGGCTCTGGTGAATGCTGTGAAGTGTGTAAGCCTGATGATTCACAGACCTGTACCCCTGGGGCACATAATATATTCTATGTTAATAAAAATAATAATAAAAATGGAAAAAATCGGTCATTTAATAGAAATTTAAAAAACAAACAAACAAACACAAATGTTCCTTGTCTGGAGTCGTGTCCCTTGCCTCACTGACCTCTGCTCCCCACCATCCTAGGGGACAGAGCCTAGAGGACGTTGAGGGTTCTTCCAGCATCCTGTGTCGGCGAGATGCGGAGCAGGGTCCCCTCACTCCAGGCTCGGTAGAGGTTCTGCTTCCACTTTCTTGTGCTTGTTGCCTCGTATGGTCTTGGAGTCCCATAAGGAAAGATACAGGCCAGTCTGGCTAGAATTGACTCGGATATTTTTATTGTTTTCAGGCAGAAGAAATGGGCATTGCAACCGCCAATCGTAAAACGGAGCTGGCCGATTGAGAAAACGGGACAGGGTCGTTCACACTGGCGGTGTCTCTGCTCTAACAGCGAGTCATCCGCGGCCATCGCCAGGTAAGTCGGCTGTGCCTTGACTTGCGCTGAGCATCTGTACTTGGGTTGAGCTTGGAGAATGTATGACACCTGTCCCAGTAGGTTGCAAACTTGCCATTTAAGCCACTTAACAGTGACAGTTCATTGAATTTCAGCTGAGTGGATTAGCAGCTAGATGGGGCTCTATTAACTGACCCTGAAAGCCGTGGAGAAGTGGAAGAGATTTCCTTTCTGGGCAGTGGCTAACCATGAAGTCATACTGACAAATGACAGACGAGGCACACACGGGGACACAGAAATATACCTTCTTGGCTTAGTTGCTCACAGATGCAAATTAACTCAAGTGAGAAAGAGCTGGGCAGTGGGCTAATTTTATAAGTATTATGCTGCCTCAAGTTTACATTCTCTTCTGGAATATAAGCATCTTGGAGTGGGCTGGGAGTGAGAAAGTGCTGTCAAGGTATTCGGGTGAGCCTGGAGGCAGAAGGGAGAAATTGTGTGTCATGTTTTCTGGGATTTGGATCTTAACAGTGAATTCATTAAAATACAGGTCAGTAGAAACTTCACGATAGCGTGTTCAAAACCCGCAGACCGCTCTTTAACATCTTTGTAGTTTATTGTCACAATCAGAAGACCTAGTTTTTGATCACACAGCAAGCAAGAGCGTGTGGGGGGAGTAACTGAACGTGATCACTGGTTTAGGGGAAAAGTCAAACCAGATGTTCCTGCAGTTTGCTGATGGGACCTCCTGTTCACTCTTCATTCTCGGAGAGGAGACGGTTAGGTAGAAAGTTGAAAAAGACCTCACATATGGGTTGGGTCCGGGACTGGTTGAAAATTTGGTTGGGTCCTTGGGTTTTGTTTTTGTTTGTTGGCTTTGTTTCCCTGCATACATCTGAGCATGTCAGAACTAGTTTGCTTTGACTATCTGGAAATACTCTTTTGTGGGTCATCTGTTACTCAGGTGCCCCGTACAAGGGACAAGTAATAGAACAGATATTATTTCTGGGTGGTGCAGGTTGGAATGTTCGTGGGGAGGGAATGATTGAGTAGGAGTTGAAAGCATAGACTGTAATAAAACTGGTCAAGGTGTTGGAATTCATTGACTGGGTGGCCTTGGAAATATTATTCAATCCCTTCCAGTTTCGGTTTCTTCATCAGTAAATGGGGATTATACTTCAAGGTTTTGTGAAAGGATTAATTCTGACAACGTATGAGGATTTCCAGTCTGGTGTGTGTTTGCAATGTGGGTATTCAGTCAACAGTAGGCACTGGGATGTGGTGCCAATTATGGTGTTAGGAAGAACCCTCGTGTCCGTTAATCACTGAGTCCATATAAGATATGCTTCCACCTCTTCCCTCTCCTTGAATGGAACATTCCGGTAACGATATGTGTTAATGCCCATCATGTTCTTTACAACTTTGATACAGTCTTAGGATCCCCTTTACTGTGATGGCTGAGCCCCCCCTGGTCTGAGAGTGGTCTGTCATGATTGATGATCTGAGTGGTTATGCTGGGCTCTTGGCTTTCCAAAACGGCATGACCATTTAGATGGATCAGCACAAATGGAGGCAGGGGATGGTCTCACTGCTCCAGGAGCCCCCAGATAATAGCCTCTTGCCATTTGATGGCCTGGGGTCGAGGGGAATGGAGAGCAGCCCTTCCCGCCCCAACACACACAAGGAGGCTTCTGAATGGAGGTGCCTAGACTGGAAATGCAAATACATGTATGAGCGTGGTTGGTGGGTAGGAGGGTGAGGGAGGCACAGCCCTTGACAGCCACCCCTTCCAGCATCTGCACCAAGTCTCACGTTGAGAGGGCGGCTTTCTCACGATGAGGTCTCCCAGGCATGGTCTGTATTTGCATGAGGAAGATCCCATCTAGGATTCTGACTCAGAGCCGCACTCCTGGGGACCTTCAGAACACAGTGTGAAAATCACTGTAATACTTGAGAGAACACAGGACTTCTTTATGAGGGAAAGATGTAGTCCTTTAGCTTTGAGGGAAAATGGAGTTTAATATATTCTGTGCTAATGGATAGTCTGTATTTGTGGAGGATTGGCTCACTGAACTCACTTTCATACACCAGCTGGTCCTGCTCTGGAGGAATGCTCTATCCTGCTCATGGAAACCAAGTTGGTTTTCTCCTTCCTAGAAAATATTTCTGACCTTCACTGTCTCAACTTTTGGGACTCTTCCATGAGGTGGACGAAATAAGAACTCTTCCATACTGACATAAAATCTTATAACTTGAAAATAAGAAAGCTTTTGTGAATAAGATGCCAGTCATTGTTGATAGTGAATTTCAAGGTTGCTCAGTGACCAGGAGCAGAGGACAAGTCTTGCCAAATGGAGATGCTTTGCCTCTCAAATCAGATTGAAATAATGACTTATAATTATTCAGCATTTACGTCATATTTTTACATGAATAAAATGCATTCCAGTCATTTTTATTAGTGATGATCATGTGCCTTTTGGGATTTCCGTGCATTTGTGTTGGTTGGTGAGTGGATTGTTTTAGGTAAAAGAAAACAAAACAATCTTAGGGTATAACATTTCATTTCCAATTTTTATTTATTTCTTTAATTTTATAATTTTTATGTTTTTAAGATTTTATTTATTAATTTGACAGACAGTGAGAGAGGGAACACAAACCAGGGGGAGGGGTGGGAGAGGGAGAAGCAGGCTTCCCACTGAGCAGGGAGCCCAGTGTGGGGCTCGATCCCAGGACCCTGGGATCATGACCTGAGCCAAAGGCAGAGGCTTAATGACTGAGCCACCCAGGCGCCTCACCATTTCCAATTTTTAGATGCAAGGTTAGACTTAAGTTGAATATCTTGACTTCATAATTCACTTGCAGACTACAATCAATGGTTTCAAATAAACCTTTGCTAGTTTGTGTGTTTCAGAAATAAATTTGGCATGTTAGTTAAAATGGGTTATCAGTTTTGTTCCAGGAAAATTGAAGTCAAAATTGTGTGCCTAAATGCTTAGGTAGGAGGAAGCATTCAATGGAAGTAAGTCTCAGAATCTGTTAATCTAATTTTTCTGGTAGTGGGTGCTTTAGTCTTCACTTTAGTGTGTTTTTGATGGGTATGATTCTGCACCCAATTCCAGTGTATAGCCCCTTCCCCCACACCAAGGATTTCTCCCATGCCAGCTGGGTATTCTATAATTCAGCTCAATTTTGATGCTTTCTACCTGGGGTTAGCTTCAGATCCCACAGGTTAAGGGCTCAGTCTTAACAAACTCCCTCCCCGCCCTGCAGACACCAGTCATAAAACCAGGTTCTTACCCATGCTTTTGACCCACTGCTTATAGATTTGAGGTTCCAACAACCATCTCCTTGTATTCCGTTAATTTGTTCAGAGTGGCTCATAGAACTTGGAGAAACAATTTACTTATCAGATTACTAGTTTATTATAAAAGGAAATAGGCTAGGAACAGCCCGATAGAAGACATGCTTTGGGCAAAGTGTGGGGAGAGGGCATGGAGCATCCATGACTCTGAGTGCACCACTCTCCCCCAGATCTCCATGTGTTCCCTAGCCTGGAAGCCCTCCAAACCCCGTCCTTTTGGGGTTTTGTGGAAGCTTCCTTATATTGTCATGATTGATTGAGTCATTGGCCATTGGTGGATGCCTGGGGGGCTCAGTCAGTTAAGTGTCTGCCTTTTTGCTCAGGTCATGATCCCAGAGTTAGGGGTTGAAGCCCCACATTGGGCTCCCTGCTCAGTGGAGAGTCTGCTTCTCTCTCTCCCTCTACTTCTCCCAGCCCCGCTTGTGCCCTCTCTCTCAAATAAATAAATAAAGTCTTTTAAAAAAATCACTGGGCTTTGGTGATTGACTCAACCTGCAACTCCTCTCCCTTCCTTGGAGGTTGAGGTGCAATGTTGAGACTGAAATTTCCCACTCTCTAATCACATGAGTAAGCCTCCTGGCAACTAGCCCTCATCCTTAGACTACCTAAGGGCTTTCCAAATGTTATATCATCAGCATAACAGAAGACACCATTATTGCTCTCCTCACTTAGCAAATTCCAGAAGATTTAAGAGTTGTGTGCCAAGAAGGTGAATGAAGACCAAATATATATTTCTTACCATAAATCGTACCACCACGGTAGGCATATGATAGTACATAATAATGGTACCTCTCAAGAATTTCTTCCTAAAAAGGGGAACCTATATTAGAATTGTAGGCTCCTGTGGAATACTTGGAAACCACTGGCAGAGATTTGATTTCTCCTACGTAATTACATCGTAGGCTGGAGCCATGGACATACTAGGTCATGCCCACAAAGTGGCCATTCATAAAGCACTTTCAGCTTGGAAGGAGATCACAACCACTCTGCTGGTCCAGAAGCAGTTAAAATATTAGACAAACCAGTGGTTTGGTTTTCTCTTTTTCAAATAATTGGTTCTTTGATTTCCAGATTGCTTTTCTCTTTTATAGGCAAAGCTGAAGAGGAGGGTTCAGAGTTCTCCCTTGGGTTCTGTATTGTTTGTCTAGTTGGTTGGAGAACACGAGGAAAGGAAGAGAAGGTACAGTGTAAGTTGGCCAAGGACAGCGGCCCTCTGGAGGATAGGATTAGCATTTAATTAGACGTTAGAAACAAACAGAACTAAGTTCAGTTCCTTCCAAGTGTATCTTATTCATATGGAAAAGCTCAGGAAGCTTTACAAAATGAAGTTCAGAAATACTCAGGATAGAGGCAAAGGTTGAATGGTTCACCCTTTTAGAAAAGCAAATGTGAGTTTGTACAGGGACAGGATTTAACAGGAAAACAGAATATAAGCTGCTGTTTTCTGGTTCTGCTTCTAATTGATCACACCCAGGTTCAGGGCTGGGATTTGTACTAGACTCTGCAACTGGGGAAGTCAAGAAGAATTTGGAGTGTTCAGAGAAGGTGAAGAGTGCTTTCATGTTGGATGATAATAGTCTCAGTAAGGATCAAAGAAGCCACCATTTATCAGTCTGTAGAAAGAGAGGCTAAGCCGTAAATGAACAAATCTTCAGATGTTGTAGGACAGAAATTGACTTATTCCGCTTTCTTAATGGCAGTGCCGTTATGCAGTCAGATTTGAATGGGTCCTTGGGGCTTCTCATCTAAGATGTTACTTTCTGTAGGAGTTCCCCAGACAACATTTCCCAGTATGTAACCATTCATTCACCACCTCGGGTGTCAGATTTGCAGTGCCACTTGGGCATTTCCATAAAAATTTGAGGATTTTAATTTATGGAGTCTGAATCTACATCTGTGTAGCCTCTCCTTCGATCCACATCCTGATCTTTAGAGCCAAAGAGGACATCAGCTCTTCCCTCCCCAACAAGGCAGACTTCTGTGTAGTTTGAGGACAAGGGCCATATTCCTTGTATCATTTTTTCAAGGTATGCGCTAATACTACTAAGTTTTTTTCAACTTTGGCATATGCATGGCTTCTCTTTCCTCTTGGTCTTTTTTCTTTGTGCAAATTTCAGTATGTCAATTGTTTTTTAAAATTCTAGCTCAGATGGGACTTCTGGCTGGCTCAGTCAGTAGAGCATACAACCCTTGATCTCAGGGTTATGAGTTCAAGTCCCTGTTGGGTATAGAGATGACTTAAAAATAAAAAAGTCATTAAAATAATTGCAACACAGAGAACCCATAATATTGTGGGGTTAACAGGGCATCAGTCTCTTTTCACTGTATCTTCTGTTCAGAAAGTCTAGGCTACGGTGCACTTATGACAGCAACATAATTCTGAGTGCACAGGCACATGGAAACCTTGGTTATTTAAGTTATAAAAGTTATCTACTGTTAGGACATTACAGCTCTCCATTTTATTTTTAGAACTGTAGCATATTTGGGCACCTGGGTGGCTCAGTTAGTTGAGGGGCGACTTTTGATTTTGGGTCAGTTCATGATCTCGGGGTCCTGGGAATCAGTGCTCAGCGGGGAGTCTGCTTGTCCCTCTCCCTCCTCCTCTGCCCCTCCCCCGACTATATGTGTGGGTGCTCTCTCCCTCAAATAAATAAATAAAATCATTTAAAAAACAAAGAATTATAGAATATTATGTTAGTTTCTCAACGTTGCTGCAATAAACTAGCACAAACTTGGTAGATCCAAAGAACAGAAACTTATTCTCTCACAGCTCTGTTGGCCAGAAGTCTGCAGCTGTACTGCCTCCAGGGCTCTAGGGAATGATCTCCTGCCCTTTTTCAGCTTCCGATGCCACTGGCATTCCTTGGCTTGTGACTGCGTCTCAAGTTCCTCTGTATATTGCCTTCACTTTGGTGGGTCTGCCCCCAAACTCCCTCTGCATCTTTCTTATAAGGGTGAATATCATTGCATTTAGAGACCACCTGGGTCATACAGGGTAAGTTCCTCTTCTCGAGATCCATCCTGAGCAAACTGCTTGTTTCTCATGGCCACTGCAGTAAATCGCCATAGACTTGATGGCTTCAAGCAGTGCATACTCTCCTCGCTCTGGAAACCCCAAGTATGAAATTAGTAAGCCTGGACCCAAATCAAGGCATTAGCATGACTGAGCTCCCTCCAGAGGCTCTAGGAGAGAACCCATGCCTTGCCTCTTCTGGCTCCTGTTGGCTGCCAGCATTCCCTGGGTCACGACCGCATCCCCTGTCCAGTCTCTCCTCTGTGGGCACAAGTGCCTCCTTCTCCTCTGTGGTGTCATTTCCCTCTGCCTCTTTCTTATTAAGACCCTTGCGATGGCACTTAGGACCCACCTAGAGAATCTGGGGTAATCTCTGCACCACTACCCTCAATTTAGTCACGTCAGCCAAGAGTCCTTTATTCAGATATGGCTCTGGGTATTTGAATGGGGATGTCTTTTGGGGGGGCTCTTTTCTACCTACAACAAATATCATCATGTTCAACCTCCTTTTTATACAAAGAAACAAGCCCTGAGACTTAAGTCAGTCTGTGGGAATGGGTTTCTCTTCTTAAACTGAGTAGCAGGAACAAGAAGACCCCCTCCAAACACTACTATAGTGGAAGGAAATAACACTTAATTCCTTGCCCATGATTTTCAGTGGATTCCCTTTATTCTGGGAGGAAGTAAATATAAAATGCAATAATGATCTGTATTAAATTTTGCTATATTTGACTCTTTGTTCTAACCTGTTCACTTATATCAGATTTTCTCAGCAGCAACACTAGTGACTTTTGGATCGGAAAATTCTTTCTTGGTTGATGGAAGCAGGGATGGGGCTGTCCTCGGCATTGTGGGATGTTTACCAGCGTCTCTGGCTTTACCCCCTAGATAGTCTTAGTACCACCTCCCCCATCTCTCTCCCTCCTTCCCGAGTTGTGAAAACAAAACTAGACCTTCAGATGTTACTAGAATGTCTTTGGGAGGAGTTGCAAAATCACCCCCAGTTGAGAAGATAGGGACTTGTATGGAAACATTAGGATTCAAGGTATTCTTTTTTTATTCTGACTTTATTCTCTGCTAATTAAAATTTAAAAAGTAATAATGTTAGAAAAAGGACAGGACTGTCATCAAAGCACGGCAAATCATTACCTTCTTCTTGACGGACCATGAATCTACTTTTTGGAGGCAGCTGTCAGTCCCTCTAACATTATCACCATCTGGGTTATCTTGCTCCTTGGGGTTATTTGGAGCCTATTTATCAAGTGACTTGCTGAAATCCAGGTCCTAGTTTCAACACATTTTCATGCTAATTCTTTAGATTAAGGAGATGGAATGAGTCTGACGAATCTTTGATCTGCTCTGGTACTTGGTAGTTAGGGTTTCCTTTTTAAAGAGCTCACAAATCATACTATTACTCATCTACTCTACAGTTCTTCGGTGCTTGAATTTGAACTCAACTCATTTATGTTTGTGGAATCAGCCTTTCTGTCTTCAAAATATTTGTCTGTTCCCATTCCCATTCTTGTGGTACTTAATCCTTCAATGCATGATTCCTAAAAGATGATGAACCATAGATCCAAGATTCTATCTACAGTTTTTCTGTAGTTTTTTTTTAACCTGGTAAATACTAGATATCTTTATCTATCTGTACCTCTATATTGATCTCTATCTATATGTAGGAGACTTTAACATCCTGGAATCAGCAAACGGCTTTCGTAGAATCTCCTCCATGATTGAAACCTTGCCTCTAGGTGCCAGAATTATGTATCCAACTGCCAATTTGACATCTTCACTGGGATGTCTCAAACATGATTCAAATTACCTTGAACTCCTGATATCCACACCCAACTGTGGTCGTCTTTGCCGTATTTTAGCTTGGTGAAGGGCACCGTCGGCAAACCATGACTAGAAAACAGTCATGAACATCTTACTCTGTATCCAAGCCATCAAAAAAATTCAATGGATTATACCTTCTCAAAATAGTTTTCACATTTCCCCCTTCTTATTTTTTTTTTTAAAGATTTTTTATTTATTCGTCAGAGAGAGAGAGAGAGCACACACACAAGCAGGCAGAGGCCGAGAGAGAAGCAGGCTCCCTGCCAAACAAGGAGCCCAATGTAGGACTTGATCCCAGAATCCTGGGATCATGACCTGAGCCGAAAACAGAGCCCAACCAACTGAGCCACCCAGGCGCCCCACATTTCCCCCTCCCTATTAACGCTCCTTCTCCTATACCAGTTCAAAGTACATGATTTCTCACCTCATCTGAGAAAATAGCTTCCTAACTGGGCACCTGGGGCAACTCCTGAGGTGCATGCTGCACTTCTGAGATATGAATCTGATCATATCATTCTATACTGAATTCCCTTTATTCTGGAATAAAAGTTAAAATCTTGACCGTGGCTTAGAAAGCACAGCCCAGGCTTGCCCTGCCTACCTCTGCAGCTACATTGCCCTCCACCTACATCATCCTTCATCCTTGGCCACCTTGGTCTTCTTTCTGCACCCGAGTGTGCGCACCTTGCTTCCCTGATCTTGCACTGGTAACTACCTCCTGCCGGCCGGGCTCTTCTCTGTCTTGTTTTTATCGGACTTTCGCTCACACTCATCTTCAGATCTCAGCTCAGTGATCCTTCCCTAAGGAAGCTTGTCCCAATCATGTCCTGACATGCTCCTCTTTTCCTCTAAATCAGATCTTCCCAAATCATACCACCACATACTTCTTTGTAGCACTTTGGAAATGTGATCTTACACTTATTTGGGTGACAACTGCATTAGTATGTCTCCTATAGTAAATCAGTGAACTTTTTGAGGAAACATAGGTCTCCCAGTTTTGCTCACTTTTAGATCCTTGTCACTTTTTTATCTTCTGTGCCATGTTTACACCACTTTATACCCCTTGAGAAATACCTAGCATATTGTATGAGCCTAAATATTTTTTTTGGGGGGGAGAATGAGTGAAGGAATGGATGAATATTACACCCTGTTCCCTGCAACAGGTTTGTTGTACTCTTTTATGAGTACATGCATTTCTTCAACAGAGAATGCACAATGAAATCTGAGCTGATTTTGCTTCTATAATGTATTTAATAAATACAATATATTTAATAAAATATATTTTGCAAACATATTTGGTCAAATTAATATAAAACCATCTGCTTTCAGAAATGGATAAGACTCTTGTTCTTCTTTTCTCAGAGAACAATTTAAAAAGCCATTTAATTTTGCTAACTATTCTTAGTTATTTTTTACTATTGTTATTGCTGATTTATTTTATCTCATTTAATTTAATTTATTTTTATAGTGGGTTCTGAGGTTTAGGTCTTCTGACATTATTCAAATTATAGGATTATAGGTCTGTGTAACTCGTTTGTAGTTTAATGTTGATGAAGTCTTTTTCATTTTATCCGTTGCATGTAGTCTTTAAAAAGTATCTTTCCAGATATCTATGTAAGTATTTCTTCCCTAATATGGGCCTCTACTTGCTTTGTTTTTAGATAGCCTATCTGAATTTTTTTTTCTTTTTTCTTCTTTCTTTTTTTTTTTGCTAGCTTTTTAAAATCTCAAGTCTACCTCTAATGTGGGACAGAATTCCCCTATTTGGATATCAAGGAGTCTTAACACATGTTTGGTTTCTCCCAAAGTTATAATCACTTCCATTTTAAAAAACCAGTTGGTTTGTCATATCTGACCAGCTCTCGGTTCCTCTTTCTAGCTGTATGGCCTCAGGTAAGTCCCTTCCCTGTCAAAATTCAGGTTTCCCATCTGTTTCCCATCTGTTGGAAGAGGAAGTTGGACTTGGTAAGGTCCCATCATATTCAAAATCTCAATAAACATGTATCATAGGGGAAGAATCCATTTTCTTTTACTTCTGTTGAGGTTGGAATATGATGAAAGTTTTTGTGAGTATCAATATTTTGTTCTTAATTATTGCTGGTTACTATTCCAAGGTAAGGATATACCACAGGATTTTTTTTAGCTTTATCAAAATATAATTAACAAATAAAATTATAATGTATTTAAAACATACAATGTGGTGATTTGATATACGTATACATTGTCAAAGCTCCCACAAACAGTTCACAACCCATCAACTCACATATTCACCTTTTGTCTTTTTTCATGATTTTTTAAATCATTCACTGTTGAAGGGTATTTGTGTTGTCTCCAGCTTTGACTATGATAAATTAAGCTGCTATCAACATTCATGTGTAGGTTTTTGTGTAAACATAAGTCTTCATTTCTCTGGGGTAGATGCCCAAGAATGTAGTTTCTGGGTCATATGGTACTTGCATATTTAGTTATTATAAGAAATTGCCAGTCGTATTCCAGAAGTATAATTTTGCATTCGCATCAGCAATGTATGGAAGATTGCTTTTCTCTGTTTCCATGCTGGCATTTGGTGTTATCACAATTTTTAAAAAAAGATTTTATTTATTTATTAGAGATAGATAGATAGATAGAGAGAGAGAGCATGAGTAGGGGAGAGGGGCAAAGGGAGAGGGAGAAGCAGACTCCCTGCTGAGGAGGAAGCCCAACATGGGCTCAGTCCCAGGACCCTGAGATCATAACTTGAGCTGAAGGCAGACACTTAACTGACTGAACAACCCAGGTGCCCCCACAATTTTTTATTTTAGCTGTGTTGGTGGTATGTAATAATATCCCATGGGGTCTTAATTTGCATTTCTTTAAATGTATTTTTTTTTTTTAAGATTTTATTTATTTATTTGACAGAGAGAGATCACAAGTAGGCAGAGAGACAAGTAGGCAGAGGAGGAAGCAGGCTCCCCGCTGAGCAGAGAGCCCGATGTGGGACTCGATCCCAGGACCCTGAGATCATGACCTGAGCCGAAGGCAGCGGCCTAACCCACTGAGCCACCCAGGCGCCCATGCATTTCTTTAATGGCTAGTGAGGTTGAACGTTTTTTCATGTGCTAATTTACCATCTGACTATTCTCTATAATAACATGTTCCTTTAGATCTCTTGTCTCTTTTCTAATTGGATTGTTTGCTTTTTTCGTCGTTGAGTTCTGAGAGTTCTTTATATATTCTAAGTACTAGTCCTTTGCCAGACATGTGGTTTGCACATACTTTCATGTCTGTTGGTTGCTCATCTTTTTATCTAACAGGATCTTTCACAAAACAAGTATTTTAACATTGTAACGAAGTCCAGTTAATTCATTGGGTTCTTTTATGAATTTTGTTGATGGTATCAAGTTTAAGAACTCTCTGCTTAACCCTAGGTCCTGAAGATTTTCTCCTTTATTTTTCCCTAAAAATTCTATATTTTCTGTTTCACATTTAAGCCCAAGGTGATTTTGAGTCAATATTGAAATAAGGTGGGGCACCTGGGGGACTCAGACAATTAAATGTCTGCTCTCAGCTCAGGTTGTGATTTCAGGGTCCTGGGATGGAGCCCTGGGTCTGGCTCCCTGCTCAGCAGGGAGTCTGCTTCTGTCTCTCCCCCTGCTTCTGCTCTCTTCTTCTCCTCTCTCTCGGGAGAATCAATCAATCAATCAATCAATCAATAAAATCTTTAAAAAAATGTTAGCATGAGGCCTGAGGTTTGGGTTGAGATTCATTTTTGACTCATGAATATCCAGTTACTCCAGCACCGTTGGCTAAAAAAGCTATCCTTTGTTGCATCACCACTTCCTCCTATCAGGGGAGATCATATGATAGTTGTCTTTCTCCGCTTGACTTATTGGGGAGGGTATGTGCTATGGTGAGTGCTGTGAAGTGTGTCAACCTGGCGATTCACAGACCTGTCCCCGTGGGGATAAAAATATATTATATGTTTATAAAAAATAAAAATTAAAAAAAAAAAGGCTATCCTTTTTCTATTGAACTGCATTTGCACCTTTGCCAAAAATCAGCTGAGCATAAAGCTGCGGGTTTCTTTCTGGATTCTCTCTTCCATTGACCTGTGTATTTATCCCTTTGCCAATACCATACCGTCTTGATTACTGCAGCTGTATAGTCAGTTTTAACACCAAATAAAGTGATTCTTCCTACTTTATTCTTCATTTTCAAGATTTTCTCAGCTCTTCTAGGTCTTTCCATATAAATTTTATTTTATTTTATTTAAAGATTTTATTTATTTGAGAGAGAGACCAAGAAAGAGCAAAAGAGAGAAAAGAGAGAGAGAGGGAACACAAGCGGGGGGAGAGGGAGAGGGAAAAGCAGGCTCCCCACTGAGCAGGGAGCCCAACGTGGGGCTCAATCCCAGGACTCTGGGATCATGACCTGAGCTGAAGGCAGACACTTAACTGACTGAGCCACCCAGGGACCCCTTTCCATATCAGTTTTAAAATCAACTTATCTACATCTACAAAATACCTTAGTGAGATTTAGATGGAAATTGAATTACATCTTTAGATCAATTTAGGGAGAACTGACATTGTTGCTGTGTTGAGTTCACCAGCCCATGAGCAGTGTTTCTCTCCAGGTGGGCTTTCTTTGATTTCTTTCATCAATGTTTTGTAGTCTCTTTCCCATACAGATTCTGTACTTCTTTTGTTAGGTTTATACCTAAGCATTTCATCTTCTTTGAAGAAATTTTTAAATAATACTGTTTTTTAAAATTTCAGTTTCTTCACAGCCATTGTAAATGTATAAAAATGTGATTGATTTTTGTTTGTTGATCTTGTATGTGGACAATTGGGACAGTGCCTTTTTCTGAATTTATGTGTTTTTTTCATCAACTGGATTCTGAGGGCCTTTGGGCACTATATGTTTTTATGCTACACAAACAGTAGGGGCTTCATACATATTTATACGTGAGCGGTCCAGCCCCATTAGTACTGTGATCTGCGACTCGGCCACATGTAATAAGACCTCACTTCTGTTTCTCTACCTTTTCCTTTTTCTTCTTCCTGAAAGAGCTAATTCATAATGCATCTGTTGACATGCCCACACTCCTGTTTTTCCTTGACGTGTGGTGCCCTGAATCTATTTGGAATAGTTCTCATTTATTTACAGCTTCAAGAGAGCAGTGTCTTAGTGCAGAATGAAATTGGGATTTAATTAATGTCTTTACACAGTACTTGGGTACTAACCTCTTTAACTACCAGAGAAATACCTGTATGTCTGATTCCTTTTAGAGTCGTCAGCAGGTACACAAAGTGCTAGAAACAGGTTTTTTTTCCCCCCTTCTGTGTGACACAGGCAATAATTAAAGTTTAAAAGCTGTGTGTTGGCTCTTCTTCATAGTTCACTTGGCATTAATTGTGTTTCTGTGCTTATGGTTTGGTTGAGGACTTTCATTCAGTACTTTTTATTACTTGTGCCATGTGTTTGTACATATATCATATATTTCAAGCATTTCTCAAACACCCTCTTTTCCAATCTCTACAAAAGATAATTAATACCTGGCAGAATACAAATGAGAAAGAGAACAGATGTGGGTGAAGAAAATCTATGATTTAAAGTTAATAAGCAAAGGAAGAAGTAGTAACAATCTCTTTAGGAGACTCAGGACACCAGCTTGGAAATGATTCATAAAACCTAATGATAGTATCTTCAACTGAAGCTTCCTAGTCCGTAAATATGTGTGATCAAAAGTTAATATCTAATTTCGTCAGAAACAAGACTGGTAATGCTGGGTGATAAAATCTGAAATGTTATTGTGGTTTGCTGGGACCCCATTAACGTAATAATATATGTGAAGAAATACAATAGAGAAATCAGGAAGCCATAACCCAGAGGCTAAGGGGTCACAGAATACATTACCCCAAAATAGGCCACTTTGGCATGTGGGTTTCTTTGGGTTGAAGGCAATCAAGACCCAACAGACCCCGGAAGAATTTCTTACCCCCGCCTTACCTGCCTAAGAGAATTTAGGTAAGGGCCTGTATAAGGAAGAGATCTATTCCCAAAGATAGTTTTTATATCAGAAAGGCTCAGTTTCATGGTGTGGCATGCGTTTGTTTACCATACATGTGCTCTTCCTATGAATTATCTTCCTTCCCTTTGACTCTAGACCACTACCCCCTTCTCAACTCAGGAGGGCACATAAACCTCAATTGCCCAACAGGCTTTGGATCTCCTGTCCTTGTGGGGACCCCATATACATGTAATTACATTTGTTTTTCTCCTATTAATCTCTTTTGTGTCAATCTGATTGTTAGACGAGCCAAAGAATCTAGAAGGGATGAAGGGAACATTTTTCTATCTCTACACAATCATGTTTCATAAAGTAAGAAGCTCTTTCTCCAAATAAACCACAAAGTAAGAGAGACCATTGTTTAAATATCAAATATTTAAGGTAAAGTGTAGGTCAATTCAACTTGACAAATGTATATTGAATCCTTGTAGATCCCAGGATCCATAGTGTGTACTGGGGGAAGAGAGAGGAAGAAGGCACAGCTCTTCCCCTAGGTGTGTTGACCTGCAGGTTGCCTGGGGAAGTAATCCTGAAGGCATGGTACTCAAAGAACATCTATAATCGGCAATATCAAAGATAATCAGACTGAAAACAACTATGCTAAACAAAATCAGATATTCCTGAGATGCCTCACATTAAAACTGAATGAAGGGAAGGTTAAAAACAAAACAAACCAAAACAAACAATAATCACTGTAAACCTTAAATTTGGAATCTTAATCAGATTCCTGTACTTTCGAAACCTTTGTCCTAAGCACCAGAATCAGCATAAGATGAACTTGATAGTATAAGTAGCAGTTCTTTGTGTTAATTTCTGGACTTAGTAAACCAGAGAATTAGTTTCTTTTTTCAAGGTGCCCAAAAATACTATAGTTGTTTTTTGGGACAGATTTGAATCAGGTGGATCTTGGTATAACACTGTTAAAATTTATTAAATTTGTGCCTTTTAAGATTTGATGTCTAAGACAACCAGAGGGAGAGTATTCTATCCCAGTGGTTTTCTAGTTGGATCCAAGTGGAAAAGATGTGGACTTTTTGTGGAATGTGGAATTTTCCCAAGTGGAAAAATACCAGGTGGGAGAGATAGTCACCCAACTGACAAGGTCTTGGATGTGGTTGAGCATCTGCTGTGCACGGAGAAACAAAGACGAGTCATGACTGATGCTCTCAAGCAGGTAAAATTCAGTAGGGCAGACAGACTGATGTGTGAGGAGTCCAGCTGCAGATTAAAGCACGGGTGTGGTTTTTCAGGCCCGACTAAAGTCAGTTACAAAGGCTTTACCTGACTGGCCTCAGGGAGAAGTCATCCTGGCTGTGGCCGTCTTGGGGCACAACCGGTGCCCTGAAGTCTGAAGGGACTTGTCGTCTTCATCTTTCCCATCTTTTCATGCCTCCGTGCAGTACCTTCATCCCCGGTCTCTTCGCTGGGGTCGGGACAGCGTCCTCTGCAGGTGCCCACCCCTGCTGAGCGCTCCTTCCGGGAAATGAAGGGAGAACCTTGAAGGCCCTTTTCCCTCACTGTGACTCGGTTCACTTCTAGCCCACCTTGTGTGCCCTCTGCATCCCACTTCAGAGTCCATAAAGCAAAACTCAGGCAAGAGAAGGACCTTCTGATCTGCACGGGTCAACCCGTCTACCATTCCCTGGGGGAACATGGACCGTGAGGAGTGGGTACTTCCTCTGGTTTTAGACTCTGACTTATAATATCGTACGTGATTAAGGGCTTGGTGCCTTCATTTTTGCCTCATTTTCATGGGGTGTCCTACACCTGACAGCTCAGTTGGGCTTCTTCCAGCTCAGCAGAGCTCCTCAAAATATGGATACAAATAGTCACAACAGAGTGAGAGCCGTATAAATGTGGGCCCTGGAAAGAGCTCTGAGGGTCCGAAGGGTGAAGAAGCGGGACAGCTGCAGGAGGTTGTAGTTCAGCGTGGCTCATAGGTACGCACTGGAAACAAAGGTACTCAGGGTCTGGGGGCTGAAACTCCACAGCCCCTCAGGAAATGCAGATAGATTGTGTGGAAGACATCAGCAAGTGGTGGTAGGTAGCAGTGAGGGCCCGGGGCCACCAGAAGGTAACCTGGCCTTCATTCTCCTGGGGAGCTGCTGCAAATAAAAGAAAAACAGATTCATCAGAGGAAAGTGATGATTCAAGTATTTGTCCTTTCTCTAGCTGTTTTGTCTTTTTAGCTTTTAGCTTGTCATGTTGGGATCATTTTTGCTGACTAGTTTATTAAAAATCAAGTGAACTTTGTCATGATGTTATTTACCATGCTGAATATTAGATGATTCCCTCTTTTGGGACAGGCAGGACACTGTGACAGAATCTCCAAGTCCCAAATGTTTTTCTTATCTCATATCTTGTACAGCATGTACAAAGCTCATGGGGCAGAAGGAGCCCTGTGGTAGCCTCCAATAAGAGACGATTAGTGAGGCAGTTAAGGTCACGGAACAAAGGTCAGCCTGTCCAGGATTCCAGCCCCACCAGTTACTAGCCGTATGAGCATGGGTGGGTTAGTTAACTGTCCTCAACCTCAATTTTCCCCTTTCATAAAATGGGGATAATACTAGTACCCACCCCACAGCATGAGCTGATAGATGTAAATCACGTCTTTAGAATGGTCTAGAAGAGAGGAGACAAGGTGGTTGCAGAAAGAGCGAGCTTGAGAGAGAGACCTGTTTGTTGCGTGTTGGGTAGTGGCTCAGCACCTAGATTTTCGGAGCTGGAGAAGTGGCTGTGAGAACAGTCCGATTGCTGGGGCGAGAGGAGCTGGGGAGGCAGGGATAGGGTGAATGTCATTTGGGCAGGACAGAAGTGATCTGGGCTCCTTTCTTAAAATGTCAGGGCTTCAGGAGAGCGAGGGAAATAATTACAGTGTCTGGAAACTGTGCTATTCAGAGAAGATCAAGCCAGAAGAGGCTTGTTTTGAAGACAGAAGGAGGAATGATCAAACAGAGGTAGATATACCAAGTTAGAGAGAGAGAATAATTTTAAAATAATGATTTTTGAAAGATTTTCAGTTGCTTTATTATTTTTAAATTTTCTTTTAGCATGTATATTTTCAAACATGCGCAAGAATAGAGACAGCCTATAATTACCTGTCATCCAGCTTTGGATCCTTACCAATCTTTCCAAAATTTGTTTCATCCGCTTGCCACAGGGGGAAGAAAAAGTTGCCAAAGTATTCTGAAATACATTCCAGATACCGTGTATCATTTCACTAATAATAATTTAATATGCGTCTCTATGCTGATAAGTACCTTTGTTTTCATAACCATAATGCTATTATTAGACTTAAAAAATTGCCATCAACTTCTCATTGTCACCTAATACCTTGCCTATATTGAGATTGTCCCCATTTCTCTCCAAAAGACTTTTTACACAGAGCTTGTTGGAATCGGCGTCCACGTGGGGTCTGCACTTGGTCATGACTTCTTTGACGTCTCTTTCGATCTGCAACTGCCTTTCCCAGAGAGTTCTTCCATCGCATCCCATGCCATTTATTAGTTGAAAAAACTGAGCCATTTGTAGTGTAGAATGCCTCACATTCTAGATTTGACTGATTATTTCCTTTTTGTGTCATTTAACTTGTTGAAGGGTGATGCATGACGGTATAGATTCTGAGATGGAGTATTTTTCTCCCCCCTAAGACGGAAGCAAGAGAAACATGTGATTGAGAAGACGAGGGGAAAGCTGTGTGTGTCTCGTCAAAGGGCTTCTGTCACTTCGGTGAAGTGGACTGTGAGCTTCTCGTTAAGGGAAGGATAGAAGGGACTGTGGCCATGAGTCTGAGGACAGAGCCTTTGTAGTAAGAGTCCAGAGAATGTGGGAATCTAACTGGAAAGTACGAAGGGCTTACCCAGGCATAGTAATAATGAAATTGAGGTTGGTTAACAACCTTTGTGTGCAGATGGTCTACCTGTCTTCTTCACTTGCCCCATCACTGGTTGCTCCATGACTAGGAGAAGATTGTGGCTGGTGGCCTCCAGGGTTAGGGTGTGCCAAGAGTCGATGAGTGCCAAGATGGGTACAGTTGAAGAACTGGAAGCAGTTCTGTAGGACTCAAGGGGAGCAGCTGAGCAAAAGGCGGCAGTGGACCAGCGAGGAAGGATCTTGCGCTAACGGTACTGGTGGGCTATGCAAAATGAGGAGATGAGGGGCAGCACATAAGAAATATGGCAGCCGGGAGAACCCACAGTTGGTGGGATATCTTCAGATGCTTGCGCAGCTGAATGTGGGTGACGGAGCTCTGGGTAATTGACGGGAGGGTGGAAGGTGAGAGTGTGGGGCAGTGCAGACCTGAGGCCCCCTCTCAGGTGAGGGGGGTACCGCTTTGCTGTGTGACCTCGAGCAGACTGTTTAATCTCTCTGAGCCTCCATCTCCCCTGTCATAAAAATGCACCCATCAGTGTCAGTTTTATTTTTGACAGTTTTATTTTTGGTTTTCTGATGCAAGGGCCTGACTGAAGCTTTGACAGCTGAGGCATCCATTTCAAAGAGGCCCTGACTTCAGAGAAGGCTCTGTATACACACAGTGCCAGCCACACAGCTAGGAAGGAGCAAGACCATCTCCCCCAGCTAAGGCTCCTTTGTTTGAGAACGTTTCTTGGTTGTGGGAACAGACCATTTGGGCCGCTTGTATTTTCTCCTCCCTCACTTTAAATTCCCGCTCTTGTATTTTAAATACACCGGTGAATAGTGAGCCCACCACCCTGGAGCCCCCACGGTGGACCATAATAAAAGCAGAATCCCCGAACAGTGAACTGTTTGTCTTCCTGTGATCTCACTGGGTGGCCTGAGGCGTGCTGTGTAATTTCCAGTGTTTTAAGTAATAAACCTTATTTTTTCAGTTTCCTGATAGTCATTGCTGAAGGGCGTCGTGCAATCATAAGAAGAAGTGATGTGGGAATCAAAGGCAAAAGAAAAAAAAAATAAATTTCTTTTTTTCCTACAACCCATTGACAAGTCCTTGAGTCAGGTAGAGTGACCTTCCTCAGGGAGCTCAGCTGCATCCGTGCTGATGCTTTGCTAAAGGGCAAAGGCATTCTTAGCCCAATCTCCCTGGGATCCTGTGAGTCTCCTTTTACATATAAAAATTCCTTTGGAAACTTCCTTTATCCATAACCACCCTCTCCCCTCCCCAGATACACGTTAGCCATCATCTTCTAAGCATGCGTCCCATTGATACAGCTCTGAAGGGTCTCATGACTAGGACTTTATTGGACAGTAATAAATGACCTTTTCCTAACAATAACTGGCCCCCTCAAGGTCCTGGAAACCTTGCTTAGAGACTTAGGCTCTCCCTAATCCCCTTTCCAACTTGAAAGTATATGATCAGCCACTCTCTGTGACCCCAGCACCGCTCTTTCTCCCCGTGGGTCCTATCCCTGTGCTTTAATAAAACCACCGTTTGCACCAAAGACATCTCAGGAGTTCTTTCTTGGCCTTTGGGCTCCAGACCTGCACATTTCCTACATCAGTAACACTGGGGCCTGTCTAACCACAGCACTGCTCATGGGGAGGCTGAGACCAGCACAGAACAATACCACATAAGATTGTGGGAAGAATGAACAATGACTTGTATGTCCAGCATTAGGGCCTGTCCCTTCATAGCACCCACAAGTAGCTGTTTCTAGAATGGAGGAGGTCAGGGAATCATGGGGTCAGTGTGTCTCACCTCCTAAAGAGGTAGGCTGTGTGTTTAAGTCTTGCTGTCCATGAGAAAGTCATTATTAGTATTTTTGGAAAGAAAGCCAATAGATTAAAAAAATTAATAATTCTAAAAAACAACCGTCAGTGCTCAGTTAGGCAGTTGGAAGGATAATAAAGCTAAAAAGAGACTGTTGTGCTGACACATACCCTCAGACATACATACAGGGCTCCCATCCACACGGTGTCCGTGCCTACACCGATGGTCGTTGTTTGGTAATCTCCTCTGATTGGTAACCATGCTGTCAGTCATTAGGCATTCTGGCTGGGTAAACCTGATATTCACAAATCTAATCACGGCTGTTTTTAAGTAAAACACATTGAACCAAGCCTGCTTTCAGACTCCATTCTCCTATCTTTCAGTATTCACAACCTCCCCAAGAAATTCAGAAGAGCCTGTGTGCGGTAAAATTTCCCTGAATATTCAGCATATATGGGAAGTCACCTCCAGTTAAGATAAACGATGAACAGAAAGCCTCGTTCTTAGGAAAGAGTTAATGAGACGTAGTGAGACGAACCCACCAGTTTCCAGCTCCAGCATTTTTTTTTTTTTTGAAACATTGAAAGACGGATCTGCAAGTTTATGAATACACCTGCACCAGTCAGTCATCTCGTAAGACGCACAAATGGCCTTGGCTGCCACTTAAGTGGGTTGGAGATGAAGGGCTCGGGGAGGAGGGTGCCGCCGTGTTTGTGTGGTCCTCGGCGTGATTCTGATGAAAAATGCTGGCAAGGGGCCATGTTTTCAGATACTTGCGAGACTCTCCTGCCCCTGTTTTATCTTTGGATGTTACCATGGCTACTGATGGAAAGAAATGAAAACCAAGAGGTGGAGGGAGGTAGACAGATTAGGGGGTGGAGGAAGTACAGAAAACAGCCTCAACAGCCAAGCATCTGGGAAGATTTATTACTGGAGGTCTCGATTGCCTGTCCTGCTGTGTAGACTCCGTATGCAAACACCCACTCTGGAGCCGGTTACCTTTTTGAATAGAGCTCTACCGAGGACACACGGGGGACCACCTGACCTGTGTCTTTTGCAGCTGTCCTTTTATTTCTTATGGAGGAGTTTGAGAAAGTAAGGATCTTGTCTTCACATCTCAGCTCTGTACTTCCCAGCTACTTGGCTTTGGCTGAGTTATTTCGCTTCTTGGACTGAACCTCTCATCAGGTTCTCAGGGGATCGCTGGTGTGAAAGTCCTTAGCACAATACCATGCATACTAATGACCACTTTGGGTCAGTTTTTATTCTGCTTCTTATGAAGTCGTATATGAGCTGGTTATGGCAAGCTAGTCCCCTTGTCTGTTTCTCAGTCTTCCTTCAGAATAGTATGCATGTGGGGTCTATTTCATTAAAATGATGTGTTAGGGGTCATAAAGGCTGGTGAGCAAATAGACTGTATTCCCAGCTTCTCTATGGATAATTCTTACTCTTCTGTCAGGACTGACTGAGGAACAAGGTGTGTTATCTCACTGTTGGCTGCAGGAGCCCCACCTTGTCCTGGTACTTTAAAAAAGTTGGGTGAAGGGGCACCTGGCTGGCTCAGTCAGTTAAGCATCTGTCTTCAGCTCAGGTCGTGATCCCAGGGCATGGGATCGAGTTCTGCATTAGGCCCCCTGTTCAGCAGGGAATTAGCTTCTCCCTCTCTGTGAACACACTCTTTCTCTCTCAGATAAATACATAAAATCTTTAAAAAATTAATGAATGAATGAAAAGTTGGGTGTCAACAAGAGTTTTATAAATGGAGACATCTTGCCTTGGAGCATCTTTCCTATTACAAAGTTTTGTCTCATCTCTGACCGAGAGGAAATTAACAATGATATTTTTCAAAAAGATGTATTTGTTTATTTCGGGGGAGAAGGGCAGAGGAAGAAGAAGATGGAGAGAATTTCAAGCAGACTCCCGGCGCAGAGCCCATGACACAGGCGTGATCTTTTGAACCGAGAGCCCCCCCTGAGCCAGTCATGAGTCAGACACCGAACCTCGTGAGCCACCCAGGTGCCCTGACAATGATATTTGAATCGAGTTTCCTTTTCAGTGGTTCTGTTGAGTGGTTGGTTAATTTTGTTCCTGACTTCAATGTATTAGGAGGATTATTTTTATTTAAAATTAGTAAAAGATCTTCTCATAAAGTAAGGGTTGCTTTTGAAACGGGAATGCTTAACTTCTTTCATCTCAGTCTACTAGGTTATAAGTATGGGTCTTCATGTACAGTACTGAGTTTTCATGAGGTGCACTGATAAACTATGTCCAACATCTTGAGCCTCTGGTTAAAATAGACACAGAATGTATTCTCCTTGTGGAGGAGTTGTCCATTATTGCTTGATATTTATAGGTGTCTTACATTGTGGAGAGGTAATTGGAAACATTCTGGAGAGTAAGAAGGATGCATTGCTTCTGCAGAGGTTTCCCCCTTACATCTGCGAGTGGTTGCTCTTCCCCTTTCTATACCTACTTAATGGCTGAATCTTATAGTGCAGGACAGTGTTTTCCAGACTGTGGGATACAACGCATTTGTGAGCCAGGAAAACAGTTTGGTGGTGGCTATGAATGTATTTATTTATTTAAAAAAGATTTTATTTATTTATTTATTTGATAGACATCACAAGTAGGCAGAGAGGCAGGCAGAGAGGGAGAGGAGGAAGCAGGCTCCCTGCTGAGCAGAGAGCCCCATGGGGGGCTCGATCCCAGGACCCTGGGATCATGACCTGAGCTGAAGGCAGAGGCTTTAACCCACTGAGCCACCCAGGCGCCCTGGCTATGGGTGTATTTAAAAGGTGAAACGGAACAGAGGAGAAAGTCTCAGAGTGCATCGTGCATGGAAGGTTAAATACTCCTTCTTGACATTTTGCTTGTTATGTATTTCTACTCTCACTTGCAGGTTGAGGTAGGAAAAAAAATGGATAGCCTCTGACTTCGGGGTTGTAGTCCATGGCTGGTGGGGCTGGAGAATGGAACCGAGAAAGTTAAGCTTTTATAAAGAAATTTTCACCTCCCTTATGGGGTGGGAATTTGTGCTACCTGGGGTTTAGCAGTTCTTTTAGGATTAGAATGTTTTTTTAGACTGTTCCACGTTCCTGTTAGAGATGCTACCATCTAGCTGGTTGCTGAGGTTCAGAACAACAGGGTCCTTTTTGTCTTCTTTTCTGCCCCTCCCCCCTTCCTCCTCCCCCTCCCCCCACCACTCCTCCTCCTCCTCCTCTTCCTCCTCCTCCTCTTCTTCTTCTTCTTCTTCTCTCTCTCTGTCTCTCTCTCATCCTTGACTTCAAATCTGTTGCTGGGTGATGAGGATTCGACCTACACATTATCCATCACTGCTCTGCGCTCTCCCCTCAGTTCCCCACACCAGGAAGTCTGGCTACTATAACAGATTTCTCACGACTCCACATTTTCTGCCGCCCAGTGAGTTATCCTAAAACCAGATTGTCATTCTTTTTTTTTTTTTTTTTTAAGATTTTATTTATTTATTTGACAGAGAGAGATCACAAGTAGGCAGAGAGGCAGGCAGAGAGAGGGAGAGGAGGAAGCAGGCTCCCCGCTGAGCAGAGAGCCTGATGCGGGACTCGATCCCAGGACCCTGAGATCATGACCTGAGCCGAAGGCAGCGGCTCAATCCACTGAGCCCCCCAGGCGCCCCCCAGATTGTCATTCTTACGCTCAACAAGTTTCAGCGCTCCCCTGATACCTCGTCACTTCCAAACTGGTTTCCTGATGTCTAAGGGCTTCACGATGATGATGCCCCTTTACCTCCCCCCTCCTCCCTGTCCTCCTGTGACCTGCACTTCAGCCAGCCAGACCTTCTTGTTCCTTTCCACCCTCACCTGTGTGACGCTTTTCCACATTGTTCTCTCTTCCTGGACCCACATTTTCCTTCCGTCATGTCCCTCCTCTGCTCCCAATTACTCGAATTCACAACTTTATGTCATGATCAGGCTGACGCCCCGTGCTTGCCTTGTTTCTCCAGGTAGAAGCATCCTTCGCACATGTAAATTCATTGCATTCTGCCTGTGTCACTCTGAGGACGTGGCTTTAGTTTTTCCTGTACAGGACTGCTCTGCCTTTAGGTGAAATAATCTCCTCCCCCCATTTCCTCTTTACTACACTGTCTTGAAACTAGTAGGTGCTTAATACATGTTTGCTAGGAAGCTATAAAATGACACTCTTCAAGTAGTGTGTTTTGGGTTTAAAAGGGTTAAATCAGCTTCCAGAATGACCTCACATAGTACCAGAAATTGTTCTTTACACAGGAAGAAGGAGAATCTTAAAAAGTCTGGGAGGAACTATTAATTCTTTGACCTGCCTTCAGAAACCTCAAAACACTGGAAAAGGCTGCTGCCGGACATATTGGTCCTTCTCGAGCCATTCACATGTATCACGAGTGACCAGTCAGTGACCTATCTCTAAACACCGTGATAAGGTTCAACCTGCCAGGGTCAACAGCAGTGCCTGCGGCAAATTTCAGTCTTCTTTCTGGCTTGAACCTTTTGTGTTTTGGATAGAAGTTTTCAAAGCATTGTCCCTGGATTAGTACCACCAAGATTACCTGGGAACTAGTTGGAAGTGCAAATTCTCTGCCTCACCCCACACAGTTGATCAGAAGTTCTGGCATGAAGCTCAGAACTCCGTGTTTCAATAAGTCCTCTGAAGAATTCTGATTCATGCTGACCTCTGAGAACTTCTGATTTCCCTCTCTCTCTCTTCTCTTACCCCCATTCTCTCTGTAACTTGCATGAATCCTTAACACCATCACAAGCCTGTGAAGAGCACTGAGTCAGCCACTTGTAATCATGGGTGGTTATGCATCAGAAAAAGACAAAACAAAACAAAAACCCAAGCCAGAAAACAGAACAGTATTGCAACTATACTGGGAATAAGGAAAGCCAGTTTATGGAACAAAATTAGACACAACTAAGCAACCTATTCCATCATCTGCCAGAATTTTGGTTGGTAAAAAAAAAGAAAAGTTGCTAAAAAAATCTCCTTAAACACCTTCTCCTTAATTTTTCTTAAACCTGGCTTTCTTTATGCAATGCCATTCAAGATAAACTCTCTCTCACTCAGTATCTCCCCCCCCCAATTTATTCCCTAGTTATGTGACAGAATTCTGTTACCCATTGCAAATTTGTAGACTGTCAGCAGCATTTTAACTTGGGCGGGCTTTTGTAGACTTCCTTAAGGGTCTAATTTGCAATTAATATCATTGTTGCTACAGGGAAATGTAGTCTCTGTTCCAAAAGTCCAACTCACAAAGCACTGAAATGTGGCAAATTGGTGCATTGGGAACTTCCTGTGCTGGGAAAAGATACTGTGCATATCAAGTTCTCATTTCCTATTTTAGACACGAAAAATTGGCACCAGCGTATATCGTTCAGTGAGAATCTTGATGAAGCACAGGTAGAGCTCAGCAGGCAATAACCTATGTCAGAATTTTTTTGTAGGTGCAGAGATTATAACTGGCTCTTGAGTGCTTCCCTGGGAGGAATTTCACTTTTGGGGTTTTTCCCTTTAGATTTAATCATTTTATCCTAGTAAACCATAAGGACCTTTGAAAGGGGCAACATTTTCAGATCTTTTTAGTTCTTCTTCTTCTTCTTTTTTTTTTTTTTTTTTAAATGTAGGCTCCATGCCCAGTGTGGAGCCCAGTGCAGGTCTTGAGCTCATAACTCTGAGATCAAGACCAGAGCTGAAATTAAGAGTCAGACACTCAACTGACTGAGCCACCCAGGCACTCCTTTTCAGTTACTTATAAGCCTAAGGTTTTTAGAAGAGGAAGAAAATGTGAAGAAAGTGGGCATCTCAGGTAGAGGATGCATTGTCAGGGCCTTTGCACTACCTGTTGTTCTCACTGCCAGTAACACTGTTACCCTAAATCTTTGCTTACTTGGGTATTACTTCATCATTTTTGGACCCAGCTTAAAAGTTGCCACCCTTAGAAATGTCTTGCCTAAGTCCTTTATCTCAGTTAGTTCTCATTTCTCCTTTCATCTTCTTCAAAACATTTATCTTACCAAAATAATTATTGGTTTACTTGATTATTATCTTCCTTCTACACTATAATGTAAGCTTTATGAGCATAAGAATAATGTTTTCTCATTTTCTACTTTCCCTGTACTCAGAATATTTCAGATTCATAGTAGATGATAAATAACTATTTTTTAAAATTAATGAGCAAAGAGCTCAGAAGAAATATGAGGTTGTATCCTGGAAGGGGCACTTTCTGATCTCACATACGTTAGGTAAGTGGTTCTATTAGAGAGGTGACTTGGAGAATTGTTCTAAATCTTCCTGCTTTGACATGGCTTTGAAATTTTGAACCTCCGTTTCCTTATCTGAGGATGATAATAACTACTTTGCAACATTATTTCCAGGCTAGAGATAGTATATGTAAGGTGTTTAACACAGCGCTGGCATCGACTATTGCTATGAAATATTTCTTCTAGGACACCATCTAGTTGAACAAAGATGGCATTGTCTGTGAATTTTTGTCTCTAGGGTTGTAGTGACTGATGTGTTTATCATTCTGGTATCCGCCCCCCTTTCTAGAAATTTATTTGAAATTATTTCTTGACATAGGGTTTAGAAGTTGGCGATAGAATGTCAGAGTATTATCAAGACATTTTTTTTACCCATTCCCTTTATTATACCCAAACTAAGTTTAGGCGTTCCAGAAGACTTGCAAAAGTTTTGTTTTTCTCATGCAGAAGCTCTACTTGAGTCAGACATAAATTTCATGGCAGCAGGCATCTGCTCTTAATCCATATGCTATATATGGACAATAGAAATGTTCTCTCATAGAACTGATAGTAGTCACGGACTAGAATTTCATTTTTAAAAAAGAGTTTGGAACAATCATAGGGTTGGAATTAACGTAAAGAGGACTTGTTTTGAAGTTCCATTTGCGTAAGAAATGTATCATTTTTGTATGAAGACCTTCTTTACAGAGGATGACTGAGAGTGGAAAGCAGAGAGTTGATAGATATTACAAGGATAGACTAAAGTCACCAGCTTAGCAACCTTTTGTGTTTACTCCTAGGAATAGTCTGAATGACTTGCGGGGTGCTCATAAGAGAACATATGTTCTAGTTATACCAACAGAGTAAGATACACAAAATCCTAAATTCTCCATAATACAACTAAAGACAACAAACTTAAATGCTTGTCTAACAAAACAATAAATGGAGCATTGGAATGCGGAACCACTGAGTGTTGTTTTCCTAGTTAGGCAATTTTAATGATCTAGACTGAGGAACATGGGCTATCCCAAAGCCTTAACCTTTCTTTATATTGATTTTGAAGGTACCATTCAACTTAATATATTGTTTATCTGGGGAAGAGATAGAACTTTGTTTAAGAGTCTAAAATATTTATACATTTATATAACTTTGTTTTTACTTTTTTTTTTTTTAAACTATCAAAAGTAAATAATGTTGGCTGGAGCAAACCAGCCAAACTGGAACAGTGTATCCACTGACAACAATTAGGAAGCTGAATAAGACGTAAAAAAGAAAAAATCTTCTAGAAAGGTGCTAGAGGATATAGAAAGAAGGAGATATCAAGACAATATTTTAGAGTAGACAGAAATTCAGAGAAGCAAGTCTAAGATTTGGGGTTTTTATTAGTCTGGGGATATTTATTAATCTAGAGGTGAACAGAACTCAAGTGAAGGTCTGTGAAACAGATTTTATAGTTTCATGTGACTAAGAGAATTTCAGTTGTATTAAGGGCTTACAAAGAGCACCCTGGTAAACTCACTACGTTTTGGAATGGGAGCCTGGTGGATGCACCCTTAGGATTCAGAGAAAGTCAGAGGTCACTCAGCTTTAACACATACTGTAGTCCGGCTTAGAGTCATCTAGGTGCTTCAAGAAAAACCACAATCTCTAAAATTGGATAAAGGTGATCATAGCTTGCTAATACTCCTAAGAATCCAGTAAGAGGAAAAAAAAAAAAAAAAAAAAAAAAAAAACACCACCAACAAAACCCAAAAACTTCTTTGGAGGGGAGGAACTTTATTTTAGCCTAATTATTCAAAGAAACTTATTTCCACAGATGAATTTAAGTTTACAATGACTCGCACTCTAAAAAATAAATAGCTACATGAGATCATGTAAATTAATCCAACAGAAACAATGGACTGTAGAAAGAGAACCAGAAGTGTTATAAATATCTGTAGTGTCAGATTCAAATTTAAGAAAACTACATATCAAATGTGGGAGATGGGATTACAGGGTTTCCTAGATATATTTAGCATAAACACACACATTAAAGAAGATAATGGACTTAAAATTAGTGAGCTAAGCATCTCTTTCACAAACTTAGAAAATATAGAAAACCCAATGAAAGTTGAGGGAAGGAAATAAAATTGTTAACAATATAATTTAATAAAATAAAGAACATACAATAGAGATCAACAAAGCTGTAAACTAGTTCTTTGATGGAATTAATAGAATTGATTACCTTCTTGTGAGACTAAGTTTAAAAAAAAAGGAGAGAAGTCACAAAGCAGAAATAACAAAGGGGACTTACTACAAATCTGGCAGAAATGGTAATGTAAGGGTATAGTAACAACATATTATTTGTGCCAATAAAGTAAAAAATCTAGATGAGATGGATGGAACTGATACAAGAAGATATCAAAAATTTGAATAGTCTTTTATCTATTAAAGTTACTGAGTCTGTAAATAAAAATGTTTCTACAAGGAATATTACAGTTACCCTTGTGTTTAAAGGTGAATTCAGTCAAATACTAACAGGAAATCTTCAAGGAAAAACAAAAAAAGAAGCATTTTCCAACACTTTTAATGAAACTAACATAAATTTATTCTTTAATTTTATTTATTTTTTTTAAATTTATTTTTATTTATTTATTTTTTAAATAAACATATAATGTATTTTTATCCCCAGCGGTATAGGTCTGTGAATCTGCAGGTTTACACACTTCACAGCACTCACCCTTGCACATACCCTCCCCAATGTCCATAACCCCACCCCCCTCTCTCAACCCCCTTACCCCCCAGCAACCCTCAGTTTGTTTTGTGAGATTAGGGGTCACTTATGGCTTGTCTCCCTCCCCATCCCATCTTGTGAAAGTAACATAAATTTAATACTAAAACCATATAGGGATATTATAAGAAAGGGAAATTACTGGCAAATCTTGAAAGAGATGGGGGAGGTATCCTGAAAAACACAGAGCACGCCAATTAGATATAAATCATAAAAATTATAATATTTGAAAAAATATAAATGCTAATATATTAGGCTAAGCTTGTTTCATTCCAGGAGTAATTAACTCAATCATTGTAACTCACCACGTTAATAAAGAAAAAAGATGAAGTCAATTAAACAGTTTCAGAAAAGTATATGATAAAGTCCAGAACCTATTCATAATAAATCTCTTAACAATATACGAATAAAGGGAAATCTCTTAATCTAATGTATGCCTGAAAAGGCTGACAGCAAGAAACAGAATCCAAGTTTCTTTGATATTAAGCATAAGAAATATACCAGTTATACCACCTCTATTCAGCATTTTACTGG
The DNA here is from genome assembly GCF_011764305.1 of Mustela putorius furo. Taxonomy (NCBI): domain Eukaryota; kingdom Metazoa; phylum Chordata; class Mammalia; order Carnivora; family Mustelidae; genus Mustela; species Mustela putorius. The sequence continues at coordinate 7,692,779 of NW_025421490.1, read as the reverse complement.
AGAACATAACGAGTGTTTAAATCAAGAAAAAGGAACAGAAGTTGTAAGGATTCGAAAGTAAGAACGAAAATTTCCATTAATTACGAATGATATGATTGTGAGTAGAAAATACGAAGCACAAAACAGATAAAGTACTTGATTTGATGAATTTGGCAAGGATTCTGATACAAGAACAGCAAAACCCAATGATGTTCCTAAATTGTACTCTTTTATAGGAAATTTTTAAAAAATTACATAGTCCAGTGTGGACTGGCAGTGACGGTTTGGGGAACTCTTATCCAGGGACCTTCCGCTATATGGTTTTGCCACCTCATAGGGTCTGTCTTTTTCTGCCTGTGGCTGACAGATGGGGAGAGAGTATGAGGTCATGGGTGAGAGGTCTTCATGGGCCAGGCTTGGAACCGACCACACTCCATTGTCCAGAACACTGATTGGTAGTTATGGAAAAGAAATTGAGTTTTCATCTACATGTGGCCATTTTTACTGTAACTTCTGTTTATAATATCATTATTAAATAGATTATCTGTGGGTACCAGGGAGGAAAAAAAAAAATATTGTCCTTGAATGCTTGGAAGAAAGAGAAACTTTGCCCTGGCTGGCTTCCTCTGTCTGCATCAATTCCCCCAGAAGACCCCAGTTCCACGTCTAACAAGAACCAGCTTCTCCTGAGGAGGTGAATGCATTCATGGGCTACATTGTTTATTTCAGACAGAAAGGAAAACTACTTCTGTATGATGGTCACTGTGTATGGGTTTCGTTTGTTGGACATTGATTCCACAGTGGCAGAAACACAGATGAATGTGTTGCTTTGTTTGTTTTCTTAAATGTCTTGAGACTACGTTGGCAGAGCGAAGCCATATGCTATCTCCTCTTGCCTCTAATACTGAATGAATTAGCTTGTGATAGTGTTTCCAGAGCTAATGAGGCAAACATTTTCTTGGATTCAGCTGGAGAAGAAATCTTTATTACTGTTGTTTTCGTGATAAGGAGAGCAGTGAGAATAACATTATCAAAATTTGGTGAAGTAAACTTCATGCTGATGGAGATCAGTTTTTCAGGAATAACCCGATTGAACAGTAAAAGTGTAGAATTGTCATTTTGTGGTAGTAGCTACAAATTCTTGAGCAATTTAAAAAGCCTTATGAGAATGGGTGAGAAAGAAGAAAATGGAAAGACGGAACACGGTAAAAGAGTCCATATAAAGCTTTGGAAAGAGATTGTGTATGAAGCTATTAGGTTTCAGACTTATTTTTTATTTTTTTAATCTCTGGGTATAGCTCATTTTTATATTTTGATAAAAGTGTTGGAATGAAAATTCTGTGTGGTTTTTCCTAGTTTTAGAACTCTGTGATTCCAAGTCACTGTTCCAGTTAATAAAATGGCTGGAGAAACAAAAATGCTGTAGGTTGTTGGTGTTACTTATGAGTGAGCTGGTTCTCTGGCAGAGGGGCAGAGCGTATGTACATGAGTAGGGCTTGGTCACTTAGGACATCTACAAACCCTGTATTTGGAAATGAATCAGAATGTGGCCGTTTTACTCTGCTGGCGTACAGGTTGGAGTTTAGGGCTGTGAAACCTCTGGATAGTATCCTAGAGAAGGGAAATTCTCAGTGAGGAGGGAACTGCAGAGAAGGAGCCTAAAAATCCGTGTACAACTTCTTCTAAGGAGTCAGCCAGCTTCTCAGCTGCGCTCGAATGGGGTGAATCTCAAAGAAACAACAGACAAATAACAGCTGGAGTCCGAAGAGCTGAGTAGAGATTTCAGCAATAATTAGTTACTGGGAAGAAAGAGATTCAAGTTTATGTTCCCCAAGATAACCACCTTGGTAAATCTTCTGGGTTTAATTTTGGGACCCCAGAGGCTCTGGAAGTAATGGCCACAGTTCCAGAGTGAAGCATGTGTTCTAGGAGTTTTGCACACCCGTAGTAAAGGGAAACTGAGGTAACCGTGCTCTCCTACAGCCTAAAACAAAGGCTCGGGCAGGATCAAGTGATATGCTGATATGCTAGCTGCCTGCGAATCCAAACAGGACAGCAACAACCGAAACAGAACAACAAACGGAATAAACAAAAACCCAACACACAAACACGAAATCTGAACCTTTTTGGAGGAACGTATCATCCAGGTCCTGAACAGGATTTTATCCACAATATCAAGCTGGGGATACACATTTAGAAGGGATGCTAAGGAGACAGGGGGTAAAGCAAGAAGCAGAGCACAGATAGCAAAAAACAGGTAAATGGTGATGAAGTTATTGGAGGTATCAGATATGGTTAAAACTTTGAATAATATGTTTAAGAATATGAAGAAAAAGATGGACAAAATAGATACAAATATGGAGATTTTCTTTTTTTAAGAAAGATTTATTTATTTTAGGAGAGAGAGAGCACATATGTGCATGAGTAGGGGGAGGGGGAGGGGAAGAGGGAGGGAAGAATCCCACACAAACTCCCCGCTGAGCACAGAGATTGATCTCAGGATCCTGACATCATGACCTGAGCCCAAATCAAGAGTCAGGTGATTAACCAACTGAACCACCCAGGTGCCCCTCAAAATATGGAGATTTTCAACAGAGGATTGGAATCCATAAAAAGGAACAAATGAATATTCTAGAACTGGAAAATAAAAACATGACATTTGTAATTAGGAATTTGTCTGATGGGTGTAACAGCAGACCGGAAACAGCAGAAGACGAGCGGCAGTGATCTGGAGGATGTGTTCAGTCTAAACCCCAGTAAGTGCATCTTTGTGGAAATTCACAAGCTAGTTCTGAAATATCTATGGAAATGGAAAGGCCGTCCATGAATAGCTAAGGCAATTTTGGAGGATACCTCTGTCAGACAGCAAAACTTATTACAAGGCTACAATAATTATGATTTTGTATTGGTCCAAAGAAAGACCATATGCAGTGGGCACTTCAGGTATTAATGAAAGTGGCACTTCAGAGAATGACCTCTCCATGGATAGTGCTGGGCGAAATTGAAATTCACATGGAAAAAAAAATGAAACTTGATCCTCACTGATACCACAGCAAAATTTAATACCCTGTGGAAGGCACATCCTAATGTAAAATATAAAATAAGAAAGCACTTAGAAGAAATAAGAGGTTATGTTTATCAGTTTGGCATATACAAAGATTTCTTAAGTAGGACACAGTGTCACTGAAGAGAAAGATATATTAAAATCAAGAACTTCTGTTCTCCAAATGACCCCATTAAGGGAGTGAAAAGGCAAGTTGCAGACGGGGAGGAGATATTTATGATGCAACAAGTGCAAAGGGCTTACATCAGAACACATAAAGAACTCCTCCGAATTTATAAGAAAATGTTTGGAGACTTGAACTGACACTTTACAAAGAGGCTGACGAAGGGCAAGCAAACATTTGTTCTCAACCACAAATTTTCATCAGGCAAATGTGAATTAAAACTGTAGCACAATATCATTATGTATCCACCAGAGTGGCTACAATTAAAGACTTGTCATTTCTAAATATTTCCAAGAAGATCGGTATCTGGAAGGCTCATCTCTGCAAGTGGGAAAATAAATGGGTAAGATCACTGGGGGTGAGTCTTTGGTATTGTACACGTTGAATATAATTATGTCCTCTATGATCCAGAAATTTCACTCCCGGGTTGGCTTAGGCTAATGGCAATATAATAACGTAGAAGCCCTGAGATGTATGATAGGAAAGAAGGCCGGAAGAGAGAGGGTAATTTCAATCATCATAAACAACCTTGGAAATCCATTCTGGATTCAGATCTTGAGTTCACGTATACCTCACCATGAGAATAAGCCTCCTACTTCAGTTTGGTCAATCAAAGAGGCTACTCAATTAAGTAACTGATGATCCCACTTTTCCTAAAGTGTTTCTAGGTACGAGTTATTTTCCGAACTCCCATTTTGCTTGATGATGATGTAGTTGCAGGCAGTTTTCTCGTCTAAGAATATTCTAGATCATAAACTTATGTCGATTTTTTTTTTGCCTCTAAACTTTGAACTGTTCTATTTGTTATTTGCAGGAAAGTCAGAGATTAAGTAAAGATTATGTATTTTAGTGTAGAGTAGAAATCCTTATGGGAACTGATGAAATTTGGTATCTTGGATCCATCATGGTAATTACATCAGACTTCTATTTTTTTAAATATTTATTTTTTAAAGATTTTATTTATTTGAGAGAGAGAGAGAGAGAGCACAAGTGAGGGGAGCAAAGGGAGAGGGAGATCACACTCCCTGCTGATCAGGGAGCCCGAGGGCTTGGGGCTCGATCACAGGACCCCGGGATCATGACCTGAGCAGACACTTAACCAACTGAGCCACCCAGGTGCCCCTACGTCAGACATTTAACAATTCGTTTTGAGCACTTGGAAAGACCAGACAACTGTGTTAAAATCTAGAGCATATTTTGATGTGGGTTAACATGGGAAGGGCTCTGTGATCATACAAGGAGAATATCGCAAGGGTGTGCGCTGAACGGACACAGAGGTTTTAGGAATTGTCATTAAAATTTAATTGGTTTCACCCTGGGTGTAATTAAACAAATAATGTAACGGTTTCTGTATATATAGATTTATGAGAAAATAATTGGGTGATAGTTTATATCATCAGTCCTGTGTTCTTTTGTAGCCCTGACAGGTTCCGAATTTCTCTGCGGCTCTGTGACAAATAAATAGAAGCAGCTAATTGTTGAGATGTAGGTCCAGTTAAGGCAGGTCGGTGTACTGAAGTTCATTCTGACAGTGGGATCTAGGGACAAATGGCAAACTCAACCATTGGAAGGATGGTTGGGATGGTTGGCCATTGCAGTTGTTTGGTAATTGAAAATAAAGGAATTTAAAAGTTTACAAAATGGAGATCTATTGAGAGAAGGACAAAAAAGCATAAGCCATTTTAATGAAGGAGAAGCACCATCTACCTGCACCAAAACCCATGGAGAGATTATGGCAATCAGTGACAGAAAAAGAAACAATAAAATGTAATCTGGGTGTAAGTCCGTCATCTGATTATGGATCTTGGCCCAAAAGTCTTAGAAGGAAGTAATGCATACCTGATATCTTTATGAGCTCTAAATTCTTGGGTTAGATGTTTGCTTTCTGTTTGAGATTTTTTCCCCCCAAATTTAGTCCATATAAATATCTTTTATCTAAATTCTACTAGAATTATTAGAAAAATTTTAGAAATATTTTATTAGAATATGTAGGGAAGACTATTTCTGAAAAGGCAAAGTTCAGTCTCCAAAGTAGGAAGATACTTGATTTTCCAGTGTTGGGCTGTATGGAAGTTTGTCTGGTTAACTGGGTGTGTCTGAGACCTTCCAGAGTAGTTTCTGCTGTGAAGGGGTATTACCCATAGCTCATAGAATTTGGAGCTGTGACATGAATGTCAGAACACACGGGAGTGAATTGTGGAGAGGACCAGTTGCCATGGTTGGGAAGTATGATATAGCCTGCTGATGTTCAGTAAAAATTCACTGGGTTGTTTACTACTTTATGGTAAGATAGTAAGTCCAGATTACCACTTACATTCTTGACTAATGCAAATTGATTTAGGGGGTGAGCGGAATCTAGGACACAAAAAGTATAGAGGGCTTATGTTTTTGCCTTCCAGATTTCTTTCCAGATTTTACCTTCCCAGACTTCTCATAAATAAATGGTAAAAACAATATTCCAAATGGATTTTTATGGAATTCTAAATATTATGGGGAAAAAATTGCCAAAATAACGACCAAATTAATTTTGGATGTTGGTGAAAACATGTTGCATTTGCGTGTGCATGTGTGTGTGTGTATGTGTGTCCATGGTGGAATGAGACAGAGACAGACAGAGATTGCACAGAAAATACCATTCAGAAAACGAAGGGTGGTTTTATGTTGTTGGTGTTGCAGGATTTGACCCTTCGACTATTCTGACCCTCTTTGGGTACTCCTCGCTGTGCACCCACTTGAGAAAGAAAATCCCATCAGGTTTAATTCCTGTTTTCCTCTTCGACCACTCTGAAGGAGTTCTCCGCTGCCTTGTTGTTCTGGATGGTCTCTCTAATGGGATATAACCCAGTTTCGTGACATTACTTTTGTTCAATCGACTCAGAAAATCCTGGCATGTCTGTGTTCCTGCTCTCCCCTTTTCCCTTTCCTTATCTCCCCCAGATGCAGGGGAAAAAAAGAAAAAAAAAATAGGATGAAATTATAGAATTAACAGACACTGAAAAGAAAGAGAGGCTGAGATCACGAGTTACTAAACCAATTTTCCTGCCTAGAGGGTGTAGTTCAGTGATATTTTTATAAATGTGATTCAAACTGGGGCTTTTGTGAAAGCTCAGAAGCCACATTATTTAAAAAAAAAAAAAAAAAAAGGAAGATTGTAAGTACTGGTCAGCAAGATGGCCCTGCTTTGCTTTTCCTGGTGAGATTTATACAACTTCTGTGATTCTAATTCTTGAGAGATGTTTATTTATGAAATGCTTAGCTGGAAAATAAAACACCAGGTGAAACCAGGATAATTAAACAACTGAGAGCACGTCCGTACCTCTTTGAAAGTCAAGAACAATAGGAAATCTCTAACCCAGAGTGTGCGGTCTGAGTAGAAGAACCTTGGGCTGGCATCAGAAAACCTGATATGATTGTGTGACATTGAGACATTATTTAATCTCTTTGGTTTCGGTTTAGCTTTATGTTAATCAGTTAACCATATCAGAGAAAAAAAAAAAACTGTCCACAACTTTTAATGCAAGAAATGACACATTTATGTTTTATTTTAGAAGTAAAGCAAGATAAAGGTTGGCTGCTGGAGTTCTCAGGGAGGTCTTCTATCTCTCGGGGAGGGGGGCCCTGCTGACATCCCAGAGTACGTATGTGTGTATCTATCTATCTAACAGTAGACCCGAGCTTACTTACTGGCTGACTTGGTATTTTTGAAACAAATTACCCAATTTCCCCGGATTTCTGTTTTGTTATCTGTCAAAGAAAAGTACCACCCCATGTAGTGACCATGAGACGAAAATTGTTATGGGTGGAAGCAGTCCGTAAATTGATGACCCCCTCAAATAGCTCAGCTGCTTTGGGAAATCAGCCCCAACAAGCTGTTCATGGGGCTAATCCAATTAATGCATTTAACAGGTAGGAATGTCTGGTCATCCCGACTTCAAAACCAGAGAAGGCAGGTGCATGCACACATTTTAATGCAGGAATTGGAACCAAACCAGCCTCCAGCAGGTCGTGGTCCCCACTACGGTTATCATGGCTCTGCCTCTTCAGACTGTCTTGTTTGGCGTTAGTAGCCCCATTTCTGTCCATCCCAGAGGCTGCTTCTCTTCTTCTCCCCTCCCCAGATTTATTGAGATGCGGCTGACAATTGAAAATTATACATATTAAGGTATAACACTTGATGTGGTATATGTGTGCCTTCTGGAAGAAACACCAAATCAAGCTAATTAATATATCCATTTCATAATTACCTTTTCTTTCTGTTTATTTTCTTTCCTTTTCTTTCTTCCTTTCATTCGTTCTTCCTTTTGTTCTCCTGTTCTTTCTCCTTTTGGTGGTGAGAAGACTTAAAAATCTACTCCCTTAGCAAATTCAATTATACAATGCGGTATAGTTATCGCTGCATTGTTTTACACGAGATTTTACACGAGATCTCCAGAACTCTTTCCGTCTTGCCCGTTTAACAAAAACTCCTCATTCCCCCTCCCTTCAGCCTCTGGTGACCACCATTTTATTTTCTGCTTCTGGGAGTTTGACTCTTTTATTTTATTAATTTATTTTTTGTTTTTCAAGGGAGGGAGAGAGCATGTGCGGGAAGGGGCCAAGGGAAAGGGAGGGAGAGGGGCCGTAAGCAGACTCCACGTTCTGCATGAGCCCGACTTGGGGCTCCATCTCACGACCCTGAGATCACGTCCTGAAATCAAGAGCCAGACACTTCTGGGATTCCTGTAACACATATATTGTTCTACTTCATGATGACCCGGTTATACCATTGGCTATCTTCACATTTCCCTTGTCTTTTTGTCTTTTTGCTCTTTTGCTTTTTTAACTTTGTGCTCCTCAGAATCTACAAATATGGGCCTGCCTTCATTTTCATTAGTGATTTTTTTCCCCTGACTGTTCAAATGTACCATTGTATCTCCCTAGTAACTTTTTCACTGTAGGTTTTTGTAGTTTTCAACTTAAGAATTTCTGATTGTTTTCTTTTTGTTGTTGTTGTTGTTTTGTTTTGTTTTAGAATTCCTATCTCTTTGGTGATATTCTCATTTTATTTACCTGACATTTGAAACAAAATTCCTTTTGTTATTTGTCTGTGTATTTATTTATTCATTTGATCATATTCAAGTTATTTTTTTTTCAATCTAGCAATTCTCATCTTTGTGTTTCCTAAAGGACAGTTTCTATCAATATATGTTGTTTCAACATAAGGACTAGGTTTTCCTACTTCTTTGTGATCCTTGTGATTTTGTTGTTGTTGGCCCAAAAATAGGCATTGGAAATAAAAAAAATTGCCTTCTCTCCCAAAAAACAAAACAAAACAAAAAAAAGCCAATATACATTTGTGCTCAAATTTCTGATACCCGTTGCCAAATTCATCTTCAGAAGCGTATTAAATCATACTTGCATCAGATGTGATAAAACGTGTCCATTGCTGACAGTATAATATAGGTGAAAAGGGCATATCATGATTTTGATTTGCTCTCCTGTTAATGTGACCGATACTTAGTCTCTTCCCGTATGATCAGAGCATCTGTATTTAATTTCCCATGAATGTTTGTTCATATCCTTGTGTACTTTCTTGGGGAGTTTTTAGGGATCTTTACATAGAAGGAAATGGGTCTTCTGTATTATATACTTTAGCAGTATACACATTTTGTTTCCCCTGACCCAAGTTTTCAATTGTCTTTTGAATTTAATTATGATACTTATGCTTTAGGAAAAAAATGTGTATATTTAGAAACTCGAATTTATTTTATGCTTCTGGATTTTGTGTTGTAGCCAGAAAAAGCTTTGTCACTCTTCTTAGGCCTGTGTCCTCTTATTTCTAACAGCTCAATCTTGGAGCCATGATAATTTTATATGTAATTGTAGTAAGAGTCCAAATTTTCTGGAAATATTCCTACATGGCACTTTTACCTTTGCCTTCTGTGGGGGAGACCCCATGGGCTTTACAGGAATCTGATTACTTATCCTCTTTAAATTCTAAACTTGGAAACATTATACCAGGAAGGTGGTTCATGTTGAAACTCACACAAATACAGGGTAAAGGGAATTGTTGCAACAATTCATGCTCTTGGCTCCAAGCTATAGCAAGTGTCCCTGCAGATGTGTGCTGGCAGGGGGAATTCTTCTGTCCCCTGTTTCAGGAATTCTGGGATGGTAGGGGTGCTCCCTTCCCTATCAACTCCAGTGCTAGGTCTTGGTATCATAAACTATAACGTTAAGTACTAGTGTTTGTGCTGAATACCAATGTGGGGTCACCATTTGTGAGGTAGGACTTCCGGTGCTGATTTTCATAGCCCTGTTGTCAGTGAGCCCTGTGAGAGGACCTTTCCCTTCTGGTAAAGGCTTCCCGTGCCAGTTCCTGCATCTGTAAGAAGAAAGCAGGCCAGACACTCTGTTATTATTCACACCGCAGGAAACTCTGAGAAGAGCTCAATGAGGGGACTGGCAGCCTAAAATTAAACATCCATTTGGTGTGCGTGGTATGTGTTTTTAACATGTGTTTTTCTCCCCCTGCTATCAGTAAACGCGATGACTAATATTCCATCCAGCGGTACGGATATAGAAAGAAAAGTTGGAGTTCGTATAAAAGAAGGTGGTAAAAAAAAAAAGCCATTCATAAATTCAGGGACTGAGTGAGTAACAGAGGGGCCACAGCATCCTGTGGAGGGACTCACTCTGACTTTCAGGGCACCATCTTTTGTTCAGCGAGAGAGCCCCTTCAAGACTGTCAGAACCAGTGCCAGAAATAAGCCCAAATAGCCATTCTGACTCTGGTGTGAGCTTCTTGACTTACCATCTCGTGTGCGGGTAGTCAGGGTTTGGGTTGGGTGAATGAACACTGTGGGGGGGTCCCGAACAGTTAAGTCTTTGAACATTAAACACCTCTCTGTGTTTGGCACTCTCCAGTTTGCTAAAGCATGCATGCCCATCTTTCTTTATAACCCAGCCGCAGAATTTTTTTTTTTTTTTTTTACCTAATGGATGGCAACATGGAACATGGGAGTAGCTGGATGACTTGTTCAAGATTATATTGCAAAATGTAAGAATAAGGTGCTCACAGCAACTCCAAGGAGAGCTCCTGGGGATGAAGAGTGGGAATGTGGACTCCCCCAGCACAGGGAGAAGGGCAGTGCCCGGGAGCTGTTAGAGAAGTGGGCAGCTGCTGGGAATATGAACAGTACTCCAAGTCGAGTGTGGAGAGGGGAGGCCGAAGCAGAAGCAGCTCCCGGGGGCATGGAGGGCCTCACGTGTTTGCTGAGGACTTTGGATCTTTTTTTTCCAAAATAAGGGTAGACCAATGCTTTCTACAAAGTGTCAGATAGTAAATATTTTTGGCTTTTGGGCCATCTGGTCTTTGCTGCGTACTCCACTGCACTGCTCTAGCAGAAAAGCAACCAGAGACAATGCATAAACAAATGGGCATTGTTGTGTTCCAATAAAACTTTATTTATAAAAACAGGTGACATGTGAGCAGAATTCGACACATGTGCTGGTGTTTGCTGACACTACTCTGGAAAGGGTGAACCGCCAAACTTTAAAGCCAAATAAAGCGTCAAACATGCATTGCTTCTTCAAAAAAGCTCTCCCCACTCGACGTCAAAAACAATTAAACTGAAGTAAATATATTTTCCCTAGTCTGTCAAGGAAGAAGGACTCCATGGGAGTAATGGTTAGGGCTCTTTCTCTAGGTAAAGTGACCATAGGTTCTCAATTGGTCTGGGATAAGCCGCTTTGTATCACTCATTCCCCATTACACCTAATGTATCTCCTTTAACCCTCAAAAGTTTTCCTGCTTGGATAAGTTATATAGGACCACCTTATTCTAACCCTAAAAAGGGGTTCATTTTAGAACTTCCACATAAGGATAGACTCTAATCTTTTGTAGATGGCTGAGAAGACTAATGGGTAAGAATGCTACCAGCCGGAGGGAGTTCTGGCTCTTTATTACCTGGTCTTGAGCTAATTGCTTAGCATTTCCAAGTCAAGATTTCCTTAATTAAAAATTGGAAGTAGTAGGTCCTTTCTGTTTTAAAGGGCTATGCAGACATAATACAAAGATTTTTGTAAAAGTTCACAGGGGAGATTACTTGCCATATGTTACCCAGGTGGAGAAGAGGCAGAATTACAAAATGGGTAGAATTTTGGACCCCAACAGAGGGCAAACCCAATCTCCTCTACACACCATTCATGGGACCTTGAAGAAGCAATTGCCTCTTTTGGAGCCTCAGACCCTGATCCAGGCTAATGATACCCCCCCTTCAGAATGGTTGTAATTGCTTAAGATCGGTGTCAAACACTGTGCCTGGCACATGGTTACTACTCCGTGAAATGCAGTCATTATTTTTCAAATAATTACATGCCATATCGAAGCCATTACTCATCTTTGCTTTGACATATGCCTCATGTTGTTGACCCCGTTCCTAAGCCACATCCACGCAGCCACGTTTCAGAATTGGGATGATGACATTGATAATGATGAGAGTAACGTCCTGAGTGGTTTCTAGGTTATAGGTAACTTTAGAGGAAGTCTGTTACCTCTGTGGTTTATGGTGCTGGGTGCTAACTTCATCAGACTTCTGAGGCTCTGAGGCACTTCTGAATCCTTGATTTCCAGGACCATTTTTGGGTCATGGCAGAGCTCCCTGTGGTTTCTCTTCAATAGGGAAGGCCAGATGAAATCACAGCTTGAGGAACCAAGACTGCGAACACCATGCTTTTCTCTGTTAATGCTCTGCCTACACCCTTCCATCATGTTTTCTTGAAGACCTGAAAATAATTGGTTGAAACTACGATTTACTTTTAGCCTTTTATCCAAGTCTGACAAGTAGGTTTCTCCAAATAACATGCACTATAAATGGTTTGGATCTAATGAGTAGTCTTTTTGGTCATACGATCTGTTGTCCTTCCTTCCTTGAGAGGGAAATTACAAGCTTCCAATATTCTCCTTCCATTTCTATAGAATGTGGGTGCTAATTTGCAAGCAGTCTCATAACATGGAAGCAAACAAGCTAATTAGAAATATTTATGGGCCTGTTAGTGCATATATGTCTAATTGAAATAACAAGGCTCTCCCTGAAGGGGAAAACATTACTTTGGTTGTAGGAATAATTAGCTTGTGCTATAACACTGAAATGGGATAAAAACCTTTTCCTCCCTGATCAGATTCAGTTTTACTTGATCAGACCACGGTGTCTCCATAAGGACTCATAAATATTTTTATTACTTTGTTTTTACTATTTTTTTTAAATCAAAGCTGGGCTTTGCACATTTCTTATTCCCCTGAGATAATAATTTTCGACTCTTTTGGTTGATTATTTTGGTACTTACCTCCATATGTCTAAGTAATAGGCTTTTGGTACTCTTTTTAAACAAGTTCTCTAAGTTTTGATTTTTTTAAATCAAAATTACATACACACATATATTCAAGAGTCAAATACTTCTACATTACTTGTTAACAAAACCAACATATCCATGTCACCCACCCCCCTTCCCACCTCCTTAGAGGAAACCACTTTTTTGTGTTGATTTACATAATTCTAGTTAGCGTGATATGATTACTACTTCTTGCCTGATTTATTGTTTCATTCTGATTGAGTATGCCCTCCTGAGGAGATTTCTTTCTCTCTCTCTCTCTTTCTTTCTTTCTTTCCTTTTTTTTTTTTTTTAAAGATTTTATGTATTTATTTGAGAGAGGATGAGAGAGAGAGCATGAGAAAGGGGAGGGTCAGAGGGATAAGCAGACTGTCTGCCATGCAGGGAGCCCAATGCAGGACTTGATCCCAGGACTTCAGGATCATGACCTGAGCCGAAGGAAGTAGCCCAACCAACTGAGCCACCCAGGCGCCCCCCTGAGGAGCCACCCAGGCGCCCCCCTGAGGAGCTTTCTGAGAAAAGTAAAAATACTATATGAAAGATGAGTTATCTGCTATCTTGCAAGTTTGAAAATGATTTTATTTTATTGTTGCGCTTAATTAACATTTGGCCAGGTTAGAATTCTCATTTGGAGAGGATTTTCTTTCAGAATTTTAGAAAACTTTTTTCCCCATATATGTTTATTTTTTTATTTTAAAAAGTTAATGTCTTTTCAGCGTAACAGAATTCATTGTTTATGCACCACACCCAGTGCTCCATGCAATCCGTGCCCTCTCTAATACCCACCACCTGGTTCCCCCAACCTCCCACCCCCCGCCCCTTCAAAACCCTCAGATTATTTTTCAGAAAACATTTTATTATCAAAATTTCTGAACATGTGAAAAAGCAGAGTTCGGAGAAATTCCATGTGCTCATCCCAGAACTACCAGCCTCAACACCTCTCAGCATGTTGCCTCTTTATTTCGCAGTCCCTCCACCAACCTACTCGTTTGTTTGGCTGGAGCGTTTTCAAACAAATTTCAGACATCATCTCACTTCACCACCGGCTGATTCAGAATGAATGTTCACAATAAAATAAAGAATGTTTTCTTACATAAGCAAAATGCCATTATTACACTTAACAAAATTAATAGTAATTCCTTTAGATTATCCCCCAAAAAGTCCATATTCAGTTTTCTCTGATTGTCTATTTTTTTAGGAGATTTTTTTTTTTAGAATTTATATTTTCTAAAAATCAGATATTTTTAGAAAAATTTTATGATTTAGAAAGAATGAGCATGTGAGTGGGGGAGAGGGGCAGAGGAAGAGGGAGAGAGAATCCTAAGCAGACTCCATGCTGAGCACGGAGCCCACGGAGATCGTGGGGCTCAATCTCGCAACCTAGAGATCACCACCCAAGCTGGAACCAAGAGCTGGAAGCTCAACCAACTGAGCCACTCAGATGCCCTATAAACATCTTTTATAGATACTTTGGTTCAAAATCCAAAACATTTCTGCTCATTGTGTTTGATGGTTATATTTCTGAATATTTTAAGTTCCTAGAGTTCCTCCTCTGCCATATCCCTATCCTTCCCCTCCCCAGGGCCGTTGGCTTTTTGAAGTAATGAGAATTCCCCATGTTCTGGATTTGGTGGATTGCATCCTCATTGTCAGCTCACTTGTTTCTCTATTTCCATATTTCTTGTGGACCAGAGGTAGGTCTAAAGCCTTGATTGGATTCTTGTTCTCTTGTTTTCCCAAGGATGCTCTGTAGGTGGCAAGAGTCTCTCACTCTCTGTTATCCTGAGATAGAACAGTGGTTCAAGTAGTGATAGCCTGGTCTCTTTTCTTTAATGTTCTCCACCAATTTTTCACCTATAGTTTTGTTTTTGTTTTGCTGAGAGCTTTGAGGTTCTACCCTTTCGGCAAATTTCCATTAGATAATACAGTGCAACCAGCTAGAGTCACCATGTTACTTGTTAGCTCCTTAGGCTTCATTCGTCTCATCACTGGAAGTCTGTACCCTTTCACCATTGGGTCCCTATTTCCCCTCACCTGTTGTTTTAGTATCAGTTGATGATGATCATCGAAATCTGTGATCTTATTATGGAGGTTATATGATAGTGATATTTCTGTCCTTCCTATTCATATATTGTTGGAAATCTTCCTATGGAATGATTCTTCCTTATTTAGAATGGCTGTACAGTTTGTAGTAGAGAACTTAGATCGTCTTTTCCATTTAATTACTTTCCGAGTAATGAGTGGTACCTTGAAAATCTCTTCTATTGCCACATGAATTTTGTTTACACTTTTTTCCCCTATTCTTTCTTTAAGTGTCATTATGAACTAATGACTTTTTAAAAATATTTTTATTTATTTATTTGACAGAGATTATAAGTAGGCAGAGAGGCAGGTAGAGAGAGAGAGAGAGAGGAAGGGAAACAGACTCCCCGCTGAGCAGAGAGCCTGATGCGGGGCTTGATCCCAGGACCCTGGGATCATGACCTGAGCCGAAGGCAGAGGCTTAACCCACTGAGCCACCCAGGCACCTCTGAACTAATGACTTTTTTTATAGTGAGTTTTAACCAATTGCTGTCCTGATGTGTTTGTTGGTTAAGTTGCCTATTGGCTAGTGGAAGTCTCTTTCCCTCAGAAATTTAAGGGTATTGATCTGCTGATTTTTAAATCCTTTAAATGAAACCTACTTTCTCTCTGTGAATGTTTGTGGGATCTTTTCTTCATCTCTGATGTTCTGACATTTCATGATGATGGCCCTGTTTCATTCTTTTCCCAGGACTTATTTGTTTACTTAGGTGGCCCTTTCAGTCTGAAAATGTATGTCTCCAATTCTGGGAGATTTTATTTAATCACAACTTTGATAATTATTCCTGCTGCACATACCCCCCTCCCCGGCCCATCTCTTCTTCTAGTATTCTTACTTAGATGTTGGATCCTTTTCTTTTTTCTCTTGTGTTTTTACAGTCTTAGTGTTTTTACTTTACTTTCTGGGAAATTTCCACAACTTAATCTCTTCTTGGGATTTTGGGATTTTCTTCTGCTGAGGTTTTTCAATTTTGATGTCATTAACTTTAATTTTAATTTTTCACCTACTGTTTTTAATATCTACTGAAAAAGCATATTTTATGTTCTCTGAATACTTCCTTTCATAGCATCTTTTCTCCCTTTGATGGGTATAATAACAACTTTTTAACTCTTTGATGGATTAATAAAAGGTTTTTTCAAAAATGTATCCTTCCTGTGTAAGTTTAGGGACTTAGGCAACACCTTCTACACTTTTTTATCCTTTCTTTTTTTTTTTTTTTTTTTTAAGATTTATTTTAGAGGGTGAGGGAGGGGCAGAGGAAGAGAGAGCCTTAAGCAAACAATGTGCTGAGCACAGAGCCAGACAGGGGGCTCGACTTCATGACCCTGAGATGAGGACATGAGGTGAAACTAAGTTTCACCAGTTGGTTAAATCTCTGTCAACCACCCAGGTGCCCCCAGACCTTATGCACTTCTGACACCAGCTTCAAAACTCAGTGTTCACAAGACCAGCTTCAGGGTAGATACTTTGTGAAAAGGACTCATAGAACTCACTGAAACAGTGATTATCGTCATAGTTACGGTTTATTATAGTGGATGGATACAGACTAAAGTCAGCCAAGGGAAGAGATACATGGAAAGTCTAGGAAAGTTCCAAGCTTAGATTTTCCAGTTGTCTTCTTCCAGATTCACGGACAGTGTTAACTGCTCTTGGCAACAGTGTGTGACAGATCATACAAAGTATTGCCAGCCAGGGAAGCTCACCCAGCCTTAGTGTCCAGAGTTTCTTTTGGAGCTCAGTCACACAGACAAGTCAACTGCCCACATGCCTGACTTCAGTCTCCAGCCCCTCCAAAGGTCAGCTGACAGTATGTTACCCATGCCCCTACTATAAATCATCTTTGCATCGCTGGTATGGCCCAGGACCTCCAGGTAAACAAAGACACTTTTATCAGGCAGGACATTCCAAAGTCTTAGAGGTTACTTCCCAGGTTAGGGTCTCTGTTTTCTTCAAACTGATTTTTTATTTGCTGGTTTTTCCCTGAGTATCTCACCTTAGGTGTTTTCCTCAGACATCTGGGGATTATTACTATTTGCTTATATTTAAGAGCAGGGAAACAAAAAGTTGATAGGAGCTTTCTGCCCATGGGTGGAGCTCGTGGGCTGTCACAGTAGTGTTATCTGCCTGCGTAACCTTTTGGATTCCTTATGCTACTGTATTTAAATTATTTTAAAATTTTTCCTATTGGAATGGTCAAATTTCCCAGGGAATGTTCTTCCAGTTTCTTGCTAGGGGTTATGGAACTAGCTGCATGAATCCTGGAATCTGAACTGGAAAAGAAGATAGGGAATTTCAGTATCCAGTCCACATCTTCATGCAATCCCTCTAAGCATCGTATTCCCATTCTTAGCTGTGTTTGGTGCCATTCTGCCCACTGACCCTCTGTTCTACCTTTCCTGTACAATACACCTTTAGCTTTCTAATAGTGAAGGGGATGAATTGTTAAATTGATTTTCAACTATCCTACTATTTTCTGCTTTGTCCTGACTTCCAGGGTTGCCTGGCACCACTGATTCCTATCCTTTTAGTATTCTGTGTTGAAATCAGGTTAATTCTCAGCTTTCCCCACTGACAGTGCAGGATTGAACTTTAGAGCTTCGCGTATGGTTATAAAGGCTGTGCATTGTACCCACGTGGGAGGTCTGTTGTGAAGGGTACCATATGCAATTAGTGCCCTAGGATCGTGAAGCATGCAAGGTGCACATGCAAGTTGGCCCAACTCAGGTTTTCTTAGATCTAGTAAGGAGTTCCAACTCCTTTTCCTACATTACATTTTCCAAAATTTCATTTGTTTTCTTCTTTCCACTTGTATTTGAACTTATTATGTTTAATCTCTTTACTGTGTTTTTAGCATGATCTGTCAGGAAGAAGAGTTAAATGGGTGTGTTCACTCTCTTTTATCAGAATTCTTATAACACATTTCCTGCATTAAAAGAACACAGCCTGTTCTATGTATGTTTGAGCTTTAAAGCTTGTGTAATTTTGCTTCTAAAGAGGTCCTTTTTCCAAGTTCTAAGCAGTCCAAAACCCATCAGATCTTACAAAAGTTATGATGGCGGTAGCAGCCATAACATAAAATTAATCTGTGAAGTTGTGGGTAGGGGGGTGTTTGCTTCTCACTGTTTGAAATATGTATTAAAGGCCAGTAAATGGGTTGAATGGAAGAGCTATGATAGTGGCTGTGCATTTGAAAATGCCCATTAGGTACAAAGATGGGAACCAGGAATGAATCAGAAAGCTTGTCTTAGGTATTCTTACTAAAATTAAGAGGCAGTTTTATGTATGCAGCTGAACTTAGCAGTAGTTAGCTATGCCTACTTGTTGAACTGTCCATTACTTTTTTTCCTATGCTTCTGACTCTTTATGATAGAATATCTTATATACATACTGTTACAATTAAATCATTTATGGAGTGCCTACTATTTATTTCATAAGTCCCTACTAATGATTCATTCTTTTTTTTTTAATCTTTTATTTTATTTTTATTTATAATGATTCATTCTTTGGAATGAAAATTTAAATCATGAATACCCCATGGGAAAGAGAGCACATTACATTTTGCACTTGTTCACACCTGAACCAGTCAATAAATTTGTCCAGCTCATCTTACCTGGTTACTCTGAAACGGTTAGGAAGGAGTAAGACAGTAAGGGAATGAATATAAACAGCAAATAGTGCACTAATATTGTCAACTCTGTTGTATATGGAAATGGTCAATGAAATTGCCTATCAACTTTGGTTGGATAGAAAACAGAGCTTTGTGGTTAAGATTGCTGGGGAAAGGTGGGAGAAACATTAATCTGATCCTGTGATCCAAAAGCTGAAAATACTTGAGAAAAATGCACATCTAGAAAGAGGAACAAGAAAAAGTCCTTTCAGTATTTCTTGGCTCCATATAGGTGAATTTATCATTGATGTTTTTGAAAAAATTTAATTTATTTTACTATAGGGTTTTATAGTGTTTTAATGAGGAAGCCAAAGACAGAAGCACTCTTTTTTAAAACAATAGTAATTTATTAAAATTTTTTTTTTGCCACCATTACTACTCTTATTTCCAGAAACTTTTCATCATCTCAAACAGACACTCTGTACCCAATAAGCAATAGTCCTCCCATGCTGTCCTTCCCTGGTAAACTCTTCTTTCTGTTTCTATGAATTTGTCTATTCTGGATACATCCTAGAAGTGGTATCACACAACATCACTCCTTTTGTGGCTGGCTCTTCTTAGTTAACATAATGTTTTCAAGGATTATCCATTCATCTCTTGATGGACACCTGTGTTACTTCTACCTTTTGGCTGTTGTTAATGCTGCAGCGAACACTAGGGTACACGTAGTTCTTTGAGTTCTTGTTTTCAGTGTGTGTGTGTGTGTGTGTGTGTGTTACCTGGGAGTAGACTTGCCAGGTCATATGGGAATTATTTGTTAAATACTGAGGAACTGAGAGGAACTTTTAAGAGTCAAGTTTATCTTTTTCTTAATGGGACACTAAAAGGATGAGATTTGGTACATTTTTTTTGTAGACATTCCTTAGCTTCCAGAGGTTTCTCTTGGCATAAGTGCCTGTTGTTGGGTCTTGGTGAAATGGCATTATTTCATGGAATAAGATTGTTTCCCTTCTTTTATATTTGGGATCAATAAAAAGGTCTCAGCTGAACAAGGTCTGTCATAATGACCTCTATTTGAGATGGTGAGAAAAGATTTGACAACATAGGTTGAGAGGGGCTGCTTCTATGTTTCTTGGCCCCACTTGGTGCTGTGACTTTTGTGTCTGGTAATTTACTGCTGTGTTGTTCAGCGGCAGAAGGATATAATGGCCATCTGGAAATCTTATGATCAATGTACCTTTTCTTTTTCTTCCTGGAGTCTTTGAACATTTTCTTAAATTTTGGATTCAGTTTTCCCACACTATTCCCAAGCCATGATCTAGTTGATTTAGTGGTAGGAATTAGTAGAATCACTGTTCTCTTTGGAAAAGAAGACTTATACTAGTGTGATGGTTGCACAATGGCCATGGAATGGAGACTTTCTTTATCAAGATGCTGCTAACTTTTGTTGTTATAATTCAGCGATCACCTTAAGTAAATTGGTATATAGCTTCTCAACTAGAGTTGCCAGATAAAATATAGGACACCCACCCAAACATATATTAGCTAAACAATGAATATATTTTTTGAAGCATATCCCATGCAATCCTTGGGATATACTTACACTAAAAATTAGTCATTCCCCCGTCCCCTTAAATTCAGATTCAGTTAGGCATCCTGTATTTTTATTTGCCGAATCTGGCAACCTTCCTCAGAGCACTAAATACTTGTGAAACTGTTTCTTTTCTTCAGAATGTTCTTCAGCACTTGTACTCCTGTCTGTGTGTGCCCTCATGCCTTCTGCACCATGCAGCTGGCTCATGTTTCTCACAAGCTTCTAGTATAAACAATGGTGGATCAGACTCCCACATCAAGGATGCAACTGTGCGTATACACCCCAGGGGGCTGCTGTACCCACAAGACAGGGAGTTGATTTTCAGACCTGGAAAAAGCATGCTTGAGTGGCACATCTCTGTGGACATCAGAAGGATTGTGTGTTCAGACCTTGGAGGGGTGGGGAATTAGGAGAGCAACATGTGTGCTGCTGGGATAAGGGAAGCAGGAGTCAGACAGACTACCTTTTCTGCATTTTTGGATGATGTACTCTCACCCCAGGCATGAACTCTTGCTCAGCCGTTGCCTTCGCTTCCAGCACCTGGCTGCAGGTCAGAACAGACCGGCTTCCACTCAGAGCAGAGTTCTTCCATTTACAACTCCTGCCCCCTGGTGAATTTTCCTCCTGCTGTTACTTATGCTCCAAGCTTTCATGAACTTGACTCGTGTCCTGTTTTTATATTTTAAGACCAACAATTACAGCCACTGCAGCTGCTAGGTAAAGTGAGGCAGGTTCCATCCTATCCAGATTTGCTTTCAAATGAGGTTTGATAAATTATGGTCATCTCTAGAGGAGTGGATGAGGGATAATGATTTAGAGGCATGTCCTGATGTCTCAGCAGCACAGAGCTTCCTGAATCTCTTTCTTTTCTTTCTCACTCTTTTTTTTAGATGAAAAAATTCTTTTTCTCTTCTCCCCACCCAAGCCAGCAGAAGCCAATGTCCAGCACATTATAGGAAAGGGTTATTTTCATAAACCGGGGGCATGCTGTGAAAGGCATCTGAGGGTCTCATCTAGATTGTTTTTCAGCTTACTTTCTTTCTGACAGCTTTAAAGGGTCTTTTAAAATTGCCAGGAGAGTAGATTCATATTTTTATCATTCCACCTGCATAGCATTTTAGACACATTTATATTCCTGAAAGCATAATAATACATAACATTTAGCATTTAATTTATGACTCCTGCCACATCTGGTATAAAACTCCTTCTGAAGCAATAAATCAACCTCTTCATGTCAAATTGCCATTCATTCTTTGACCTCCTCCATAATTTATGGTTTGTGAGTGCAAAATGGGAGAAGCAGCTTAAATCAAGTGGGTTTTAATTAACAATCTTAGAAAATTCAGAAGAATATTTGCAATTTATTCATGAGAGGAAAAGACTTTGTTGCTAGAAAGAAGAAGAAGAAGAAAAAAAAAAAAACAGCTTATTTCCATGGGTAGAAATTGAAGTCTATTCTGGGTGCTTCAAAACCACAACATAAAGATTTTCCTCCAAAGTGATTCTGATAGGAAAAAGCCATCCGAGCTCCCAGGACAGAATCCATTTTCTAGGAGAGGTTTTGCAGGGAAAGAGTAGGGGGAGACATGCAACCGTCTTCTGCTTAGAGCAGCCTTTAACAGAGTTGCCTGGCTGCTGACACGGTACCTTTCATGTCAAACAATTTTATTTCTAAGCTTTTCACAGGGTGTCCTAAGTAGCTTCTATTAGCATTGTCCTGTCCGTTTCCTTGGCAACGGAGCTGGTCAATTTAGACACCATTTAAGAGCTGTGGAGAAAGCAACAGCCAGCCGTGTGATGGGCAAAATTACAGAGAACAAACTGAATACAATCCTGGCTGGAGTAGATGCATTTTCTTCCAGGGCCCATTTTATTTTAATTAAAATCGAAAGCTCTTTTAAACAAGGCCCTAGATTAAGCACAGGCTGGAGGAATCTACCCACCGTGGTACAACTGCATTCTTTCATGCTATCTCTTTAACCTTAACGGGTTGTTTGCACTTTTTCCATCCTTCTTTCTTTCCTTCCTATTTTCCTTCCTTGCTTCTTCCTCTTGAGAAAATTTTCATGGCTTTATGGTATTCAGAGGCATTGATACATCTAAACAAATCAATATCTGGGGGGTGAGGCGGTGCTTTCTCTTTCCCTTTTTGGGGGTTTACTAGAGCAACTTGTCAGTAGACTAAAAAAGAAGAAGAAGAAACCCTTTTGCATTACTGAAGTCTTCCCAAAGCATGTGCTGGGACAATACAAACTTCTGTCAGCGGCAACCGGTCCAGCATGTAGCCATCATGGTGATACCCGGGCAGTGGGCCCTGCACCGGCTCCCACTGCAACACTCCGTTGTTGGTGGCGTTTGGAGCATCTGCAGAAGTGTGACTCGTGTCGGGAAGAGGAGAGGGAGGAAACGGGAAGAGTGCCCAGCGGGGAGGTCAGCTAACGGGGTGCAGGGCAAGCCCGAACATGACATTGCTGCAAACCCAGCTATCACTGATGTGCTTTTATAGGAACATGCAGTGGAACCCCATACCGGGGTCTTCACCAACCTTGAGTTGGCCCTCAACTATGCTGATGATGCAGCTGTCCGGGACAGGCTGTGGGATTGTCTGGGACAGAGGATAGACAATTTCTCTACAATGGCCACTCTCCCCAGGAGTTGCTGTCTTTCCCACGTAAGGCAGGATGTGTCCATACAAGTTGCCTCTTAAATGAACTCTTTCATTATCAAAGAACTGGCAATGATGTTGAAGGAAGCTGGATCTAGTCGTGCTCCAAAATTGGCCTGCCTTCCATTCTGGAGCATTACCTGACCTTGGTGAGACCTTCAGGATGGCTTCCCCTATGACTCCTGCAAGAGGGCTGCGGAGCGCGCACGCATCACTTCTGTTTCTGCAAGAAGGCTGTGGACGGCAGGCATCACTTTCTGTTTGCACTCCAGCAGTCTGTGGGCTGACGGTGGCCAGGATCCTCCAGGAGTGAAAGTGACTTTAACCTCTTGCCCGCTGAACTCTATCCTTCACAGACCCTCAGGCCTCCCAGGGGCTGGCTCCGTGGTGGTGGTGGTGGTGGTGGTGGTGCTGGCAGCGGCAGCCCAGTGTTGTCCTCTTGCACTTTTTCAGATAAACAAGGAGGGAAAACCTAGGGACAACATGGTAGCTTCTTACCAATTATTAGAGCAGATACAGAACAGAGAGAGGACTCTTCCTGTCCGCAGTTGTGTTTCAGGGGAGCAGGAGAGAACCTCCAGCTGTACACTTGGTGATTATGATTTATCTTGAATGAGAAGTTAAACTTTGCAAATGTCATGGGTGGTCTCGTTTGCTCTTTGTCTGGTTTCATGAGTTGTGGGGTTTTACTTCTAACAGTGACTTTATGGGATTATGTTGATATATATTGTATTGTATTAATATGTATTGTATTATATTATGGGATTATATAGATTTTTTTCCCAGTGACCTTATAGGGATCATTTTGCATATGGAACCAATTAGAACTTTGGAGTTTTCAGGACTGGGCTCTGTGTTGGCAATTAGCTTACCACTCACCATTACAGTTATAGCTTTTTTTAATTTTTAATTTTTAATTTTTTTTTTTTTTTTAAGGACAGGACAGAGAACATTTTGGGAGCTCTTTTCTCCCAACATTGAATATGTTAAACATTCCTGGTCCTCTGAGATGAAAATAAGTTAATTTATATACTGTACATATTTGCAAACAAGACAAGACTGATTACTTCTTTAGGGGTTTGAAGGTAGCTTTAATATCATTTTCATTTTAAGAAAGTTGGACAGGGCAGTTTGTGTTTATGAATAGGGAGTTTCTGATAATATTGTCTATACCATGGTGAGTGCACTGGGACATTTCAGGGGTTGCTTCTTTGATGCTTTTAAATTACTTTCATCTGAGTGGAACCCTGTAAAACAGCGAATGCCTCTTCACTGAAAGTCCTAAAGCAGAGACCTGTATCTTGTTATTGGAGATATCTTATGTAGATTTGTGCCCAGTAGAATTCTAAATTTGTAGGACTTCTAAAGTCCGTTCTTATGTTGGTATTCCTGATCTTGTCTCTGAACATGGACAAATGTATGTTTGCCCAGAGTAGCCGAGGGATTAGAGGGAGAAAATGACCCCTCTATTCTATTTTCTCCAGTTATCTGTAATATACTTCACCTCTTTCTACAGAGCTCCTGTTTTATGTTGTGGGTGGGGAGAATACAGAAATGTTCATCTCTAGGCTTTTTGGATTCCTGTCTTAACAAATATAGTAAATGACAGTGTTCATGAAAGTTTTTGATCAGATATTAGTAGGATGATAAAGTTTTGGAGATTTCTCTGCATTTTTTTTTCCCCTTTGAGTAAGAATCAGCCTGAATCATGTTTCCCATTGAAAGGGTTACTGGGGCTTTAATACCATTCCAAACAGCAATCTTCATGGCTAGATAAAAAAGATGCCAATTAATGCTGGTTATAAAGGGGAACAGCAGGGCCCACCAGTCATATTCCCATATGGCACACAGGAACAATTAGATACATAGGCTGACATTTCATCTTTGGTATTTACATAATGCATAGTATGGTGATTGATAGGAAGGAGGTACATAGATCTGACAGACTGACAGAGGATAAAGGCAGATGCCGTCCGTCTTTTTCATTATGATGACTATTTTAACGAACAGATCAACTCATTTCTGCAGTGCATTAGATCATTTGACAGTATAAACATCTGGAGAAGAGCCCTGGGAATTGGGTTTGTCAGGTGAGGGCTCTTGGGCTGATGGGGAGGGAGCAAGGAACTCTTCTGGGGCTGCTGATTCTTGGGAGACTGCAAGCTGCCCATCACAGAAAACCCTGCCTTTCTTGACACCGGGGTTTCGGGATGTGGAAACAATGTATGTCACTTACACATCCAGCCGAGTATCCAGCTGAGAGCTCAGTTCTGTCCTGTTACTGTTCATTCAGGATTCTTTTCTCTAATGTCTGGCCTTTCCTGGTTTCCTGAGCTCTTAACCTGATTCACTGAACAACCTTGAGCAAATGACAACCACATTTAGCCTCCTGCTTTCTCATCTGCGAAATAAGGATCCCTCTGACTCCCAGTTCCCTCTCCCAGGGGAGTAATGGTTTCTGAAAAGCATTGTGGTCTCCATGGGGGGAGGGGGAGGTGTTATACAGCAACACAGACTTATATTGTGCTCTGTACCACCCACGAGTTTAATTTCTGTGGTCCTAGCCTGACTCCGTAAGCAATTTAAGCATTTCTTGTGTGTAGGTAGTGACTGACCCCCGAGAGGGGAAACCACTGAAATTTCAACGTGAGCAGCATTCAACGTGGCTCTTTTTCTTGTATCTTTGTTCCTCTAAACAGTGTTTCTCAGCTTTGGGACTGTTGGCGTGTGGGGAAGGATGGTTCATTGTTGTGAGGAGCTCTGTGGACAGCACAGACTTTACTAGATGGCAGTGTCATCCTTTCCTCATTTCTTGAGCTGTGACAGGCAAAAAAAGTCTCTCGATGTGGCCAAATGTCCCCTGGGCTGTAAACTCATTCTCTGTTGGGAAGCACTGTTCAAAAACGTGCTTGCAGGGCGCCTGGGTGGCTCAGTGGGTTAAGCCGCTGCCTTCGGCTCAGGTCATGATCTCAGGGTCCTGGGATCGAGTCCCGCATCGGGCTCTCTGCTTGGCAGGGAGCCTGCTTCCTCCTCTCTCTCTCTCTCTGCCTGCCTCTGTGCCTCTATGCCTACTTGTGATCTCTGTCAAATAAATAAATAAAATATTTAAAAAAAACCAAAACAAAACAAAAAAAAAAACGTGCTTGCACAGTCAACCCAGCTACGTGAGACAGGACTGTGCTTGAATCTGGGCCGAGGCTGTGGCTCATATAAACTGGCTTCCAAACAGTGAGGTTTGAAGCCAATCCCAGAAAGAAAGAAAGAAAGAAAGAAAGAAAGAAAGAAAGAAATCCCATTTTTATTTTTGAGTACAGCTAGTTACACACGATTCTTCTGGCATTTTCTCCACCTAGATTGCTGCTGCCTCTCACAGTGATGAGAACGAACAAGGGGTGCTGGCCTCTGAGCTTTCCTTAGATGAGGACCAAGGGAGCTGTTGGGTCTATTTGAAGTCTCCAGATTGAAGAGCAGACACCCAGTCTGGCTGTGCGAGATACAGTCTCCTCCAGTCATGATTTTATAGGGCTTCTTGGAAAAGCTTGCGGCCTCACAATCACAGCCTTATTAGCTGGTTTTGTATCCAGCAAACATTCCATTGATTCTTCTTATACTCAGGGCGTGATAGAAAAGCTTGCACCATGCTGGGCTCGCATAATCTGCAAACATGATGTAATCATTGTCATTAAGTCATAGAACAATCAGGAAGGACCTTGGCTGAAATAACTAAGACTGTTGCATCTACCATGGGAGGTCAAAGGATGGAAAGGTATTTGGATAATTGGTTAATTATTCTGTCTGCTAACTGAGAAGACAGGGACCATTTTTTTTTTTTTTAAAAGCAAAGTTAACTGTTACTGGAAGAGGAAGCCTTTGAGAAAAGAGAGCTTTTAAACATTCCTAAAAACTGGTTAAGAATTTAGACTCCTTTTTTCTCTCTACCTGCAAAGAAAATGTTGCTGTCACAAACCTGTGTCCACTGAGTTCCTTTTTCTGTAGTGTGATTTATCACACGCCTTAACTGGAATTTAACTAACAGCTTCACCTTTCCAGGAGACAGATGTGGAATCAGGAGGTAAAAATCAATTCTGATCACCAGAAGAGATTCGAAACAACCTGTGTACTAGGATTTGCATACTAATCGGTCAATTAAGTAATTTCTTGACCTCCACTTCAACCCTATAATCGACAGCTATCTGCTCCCAGGGAAGAAGAATTTCTGGTTTGGGAAGCAAGCTCCGTGCTGCCTAAGCACATGGTTTTAGTCTTGGCACCAGAAGCATGGTCTAGTGTGGGCTCCAAGTGGGCATCTTTTCTTTGTTCTTAGGACCCAATAGCCTATATGGGGAGGGACATGGCTGGGAGAAGGGCAGTTTGGGGCTCTTTAGGGGCCAAAGCCCAGAATAGGAATCCTTTTCTCTCCTCTTGATGATCAACCTAGCACTGGAACCTGATTGAAATAAGACAGATGTAGTTGACTTGAGTTAAATGAGCTAATACACAAAACACTAAGAAGAGTGACGCATGCAAATCTATAGGTGTTAGCTCTCTGTGCTGTTATTAGCATTGAGAAAAGTCAACCCAGGTTTTGGTGCATGGTATATTTTGGGTATACGTCAAAAAACAGAGATCACTTGAAAAGGGAAAATTTGGAAAATTTCTTCTTCCAGTGCTGTTCCGTTCTGATGGTAGTTCCATTGCCATATTGTAGCATGAACTAGTGCTGTGAACTTTGAGGTCTGAGCTTGCAGGTTTGGAGGCATCCTAGGGAATCACTGAAGTCTTACCATCGCACCCGTGGTCTATCAGGCCGTGTTTCTGGATCACTGCTTTTATCAGTTAGTTCCTGGAGACCAACACCTTGCCTGGGGTCTTGTTTGAATATCTTACAAATATTTAGCTTGGTCAGGTGGAAGCACTAAAGACAGTGAAGACAAAACAGTCTAAGTTTCCAACACTGCTAGAAAAACTACTCAGAGTATGTCTTGTTAAGTGGTTGGTCAGTTGTTAACCTTTTTAACAATTGTCCATGACTTTTTAGTTCAATTGTCTGGTCAAATGTTCCAGAGGAATGGGTGGCTTGCTTTATTTAAAATTTATAAAAAATTAAAATTTCTAGCCATATGAGTTACTGAGTCTATTATTCTTAGCAATCTGCTTTGGGAATCCTTCAAGACTATTGCTGGGCTAGCTATGTTAAAAAACACATGATAAATTAGCTTCTAAAACTTTAAAAAGTGATGTGACAAACTTTTCCCTCTTAATCACCTTTGCATCATTGAACTCCACATGGATCCAGTCTGGGACTGACCGTGGACCTCTCTGAGTTAACAAATCAAGGTGTCAAGTGAGGCTCATTTATTACTTCTGAATGTCAGCGAGTCTGCCCAAAAGTCCCAAAATAGCAAGGGGCTCCAGAATGAATCATGTCCATTTATTTTAGGCTTTCAGTTTCCACTGAGCAATTTTTACAATTCAGTTCATCGAATTGGGGAGCAGTCTAGCCAGTGGTGCTATGACAAATCAGGGTCAGAAACTTGATAATGAAAAGGAGGAATTGGTAAAATAAAATTTTTAAATTTTAGGAACAAGGTCAGCTTTTATTGTGGGGCTCAATGTGCAGCCATTCATGCAGTGAGAGGCAGGTGGAAATCCAAGAGAGAGAGTGGTCCATTGCTAAAAGCTGTAGGATTTATTTTATGCCATGTGGATGCATTTAATGTGATCCGAATTGGTTCTCTAGAAAGATAATTGTGTAGCAGCATAAAATGCATTCAAAACATGAACATATTTTTTCTTCTAAAATAATAAGGTCATTTGCTAGGGAACCACTTACTTTTCTTCCTCCTGTCCTTGATTCATTCCTTTTAAAATGGTACTGCTTTTCTCTTTCCTCATTAATAAATCTCTTTGTTTCCTACAGAGGAGAATAAATAAACCCTTCCTTTTTCCTTACAGAAAAGTCCACAATTTATGTGTGTGTTTTCCACTCAGTCTCACTTCTGATGAACTCGTGATTAGAAAGAAACCCACATTACCCTGTTCTGTCCATCCGCTGAAAGGGAACTGGGAGCTCACTCATGTAAGCATTTGGGAGAATGACCACATATTTTAATATCTCCATTTTGTAGGAATCCTGATAAAAGGAGCACTCCAAGTAGTTTCTCTAGAAAATAAGTCACTTAAAAAAAAACAAAAACTACATGCATGGTCTCTTGACATTGAAAATTAAACTGAGGCTCTTGACTCAGGATTAAAACCAACTCAGAGAAAAAAATGTTGAATGGATAGAATTTTTCTCTCAGGGGATGATCTCCTTTGGGGACATGAGACCATAGCTAGTTCTCTTGTGCTCCTTGACAATTTCCTAGGCTCCTGAATCTTTTGTTTTCCCCCCATGTCCACCTGGAACAGAATTTAGGTCTAGGAAGACTCACAGGGATTCTAAGTCCTTTCATTTTCTAGAAAAGGGAATCGATTTCAAAGGAAGTTAAAGATTGTGTGCAAGATTCCATTATTACTCACTAACCTTGGAGGCTAGATCTGTGTTTTCTCTGTGGCAAACTTCTCTGATTTCTGGCTGGCTGCTTGTCTCCTCCCAAGGGCACTGGTATTTTCAGGTTGGGGTGGGGACTGATTCCAGAGAACACATTTCTAGAAGCTGAAGAAATGACTTTAATAGCAAGAACCTGAGAGACAGTAGCAGGCTGGTATGGGTGCTCCCTTAGGAAATAACATATTTTGGTGAACAGGCTTTTGGAGGTGACCTTGGGAACTGCCCAACACCAAGGTTGGCCATGGTGTTGAATCCTTGCTTCCGTCCCCAGTAAGCTCTATGGGACCTGCCCACTTAGCTTTCTTCCAATTAAATAATTACAGTCTTTTAATTTCCAGGTAGTTAACATTAAATTACACAACATTTTCTTTCTAATATTTCTTTGTTCCTCAAACTACTTATTAATTAAAGATACTTATTCTTTGTAGAAAATTCGAAAAGTATAGAACAGTTGAAAGAAAAAAAAAAAAGGCAATGCTCGCTTTGCTGTTGAAGCCGATCTGTTAACACTTGGGCATTTTGACTTTCTGTTCTGTTTCCATTCCTTTGCCAAGTTAAGGATTAATGGTCATATTTTTCTTTCTTTTTTTATACTTTTTTCTGAATATAAAAGTAATATATGTCTGTTAAAGAAAAATTGGAGAATGCAGACAAGTATAAAGAAAAAAATAAATCATTAATAAGCTTGTACCTAGAGCTCACCTGTGACACCTTTCCTTCTAGCCTCTTAACCAAAAAAAGAAAAAAAAAATCCATACTTCTCGATTTCACTTCTTAATCAACAATCAACCAGTGTAAAGCTAAAAGGAGTGACTGATATTTTTCCCTTGGGTAAGATCAAGACCCTCCAATTAGTTGCCAAAATCTGTTTCAAATTGATACAGGTGAGCTTTCATTTCAGAAGAAGAGTTTAGTCCAGACTTTCTCCTATATATAGTTCACATATTAAATCTATGACAGAACATTCTGAACATGGCAGATGTGCATTCCAAAATGTCCAGAATCATCGTAGCTTTCCTCAGCTAGGTCTTTGGTGTCCTTTTCAGAATGCCTGGAGATGGGGCAAGCAGAGTCTGTGATCATGGGGTTGGGTGGGGGACCTCTCAGTAACATATGACATGAAGGGCTCTCTTATAGAAATGATGCTCATGGCCTGAGTGCACTGCAGGGGTGTGAGGCCATTACCGCTGGTTCTGTCTAAGTGAGCACACTCTTGTTAGTCCTCAACACCAATACCTTGCCTGTCCCCTCTTTCCCTCTGCCTGTCTCCCTTCCAGCTAAGAGGATAGAGTACAGTGGAGAGCACAGCCTCTCTGGTGGGCACGGACGGATAGGCTCACTCTTTTCCAAATGCACATTTTGCTCAGCTTGTGTACTCAACCTGGGGTACATGTTTATCTAATGGAATCACAGTCTTCAGGCCTGTGTGACACTTGCTGCTCTTACTCCCCCCAGGTAGAGCTCTCTTTGAGCTCCAGGGACAAATGTTCTCTCTACTCATTGTTTGACGTGAATGTTTATTGGGGGAATGCAATTTATGGTATGTGGGCATTGTCCCTGTCCTTCTCCATGGAAAATCATGCATCCTCTACATATTTTCCTCATCTTCCCAAGTTCCCAAAGCTGCATTGGAGCGGAATCTCTACTTTGTTCTGCCCCACTCTGTACCATGGGGACAGCTGCACAATTAAGTCCCACTCAATGACAACCCAAACTCCCATTCTCCTTCCTCTCCAAAAAGCTTGCTGGTTGCATCTTTCAGACCAAAGAAGGGATGCTCTTCCAGACACCAGTGAGACCCCTGGGTGAGCAGAGCTGGTTATGTCCCTGGATGGGATGTCATAGAACTTTCAGTTTGTTTTCAAGCTAGCAGAAGGAGTGAGCTCTCTGAATCATGCTAGGATAATAATAACCTGTCCCAAGTGTTCTGAGCAGGGAGTGTATGGACTCAGTGGGAGCAATCCATCATTTTCAAATGTGTGTGTTTTCCCATCATCCTTCCGAGAGCCCCACCTCTTCCACTAAGTTGACTTTCTCTTTTCTCTGGTGAAGAAAGAAAAACACTCTGGTCAAGTGTCAGTGACAGATAAAGTGAAGGGCAACATTTTCTGACATTTGCTGCCAGGATCACCAGACAAGTGACTTAGTTTAAGTCAATGGTGAATATTCTCTTATTGCTAAGAAAGGTTTGATGGGCATTAGTACATTTGACATATAATGTCTTTGACACATATCTCTTCTCCCCAAGAGTCAGAGAGATGAACAGCCCTGGCTTTGGTTGACTTTCAAGGGATCTTGAATTTCACTCTTAATTTGCTTTTCTCAAGTCTTGATTTACTTATTTGTCTATAGCTATCTATCTGTCTGTCTATCTATCATCATCGTCATCTATGTATTGATCTTCTCTGTTTCATCATCTATTTTTAAAGTCACTATTGGATTTATAGAAATTCACTCCCCCCCCCCCCAATTAAAGTATGGTAAACATGTAGGCATGATCTGAGTGTCTTTACAAATTATTTTCTTGTTAAATAAAGTTGAGATAGAAACCTTAATTTCTAGTTTCATAAAACTGTGAATTCATTGCTCAGGCCTCTGTGACCTTGCTTCCCTAGCTTGTAAATGAGCAGGACGATGCCTGCAGAAGTTGTCAAAAGGAATGAAACTGACTTCTGTCACTTGTGGCCTATGTAGGGTTGGGGGCCGACTGGTAAAACCAGCCTCTGGCTTTGTTCAGGAGTGCTTAATTTAATTGTGTTTTGTGTTTTTAGAGACAGTTCTCTATGCCATCAGTGAAAAACTGGTCCATTAGAGTATGTTAGGTTTATTTCAGTTGGGTGTTGAATTGTGAATCTCTGTTTTTATAAATAAAGTGAGATGGGTAGGGGGATGTCCATACAACACTTGCTAGGATGTATGTGTGCACCGTGTCTGAGGATGTATGGACAAGTTGCTATTGAGGGTCATAGAGCTAAGCAGCGAGGCGGGCAGTAGCTTAGTGGTTTGGTCCATCTGAATGGCCAGACTGATCAAGGGAATTATCTAACGTGAAGACTGAAGAGCCCTTCTCCCTTTGCGTCAGCAGAGCCATAGCTCCTTTCAGTAGAGTAGGGAAGAAGATGGCCTCATGATACAGGTGATTGTTTCCACTGTTCAACTCTTCCCCTCCTGAGATAGTGCACAAGATGTATACTTCATTTTTGGAAGACAGACTCCAAGTGTTGGTAATTCTGGTCCATGTGACCAATTTAGGAATGTTTTAAAAGATTATTCATGGTCTGTGATTGTCAACAGAATCCTGATACAGGGTAATTTTTATCCTTATTTATGTAGACATTAGCATGTTGAATTTTGTGTGTTTTTTTTTTTAACATGGATTACTCATATATATTTTGCCTATTATGTGATCCACCCATTTTAGGTGTACCATTCAATGGCTTTTAATGTATTTGCCCACTTGTGTCTCCATCACCAAGTCAATTTTAGAACCTTTTCATTGTCCTGAGAAGAAATCCTGTGTTCATTAGCTGTTGCTCCCCATTGTCATCCCTCCACCCACCCAGCCCATGCAACAGTAATTCACTTTCTGTTTCTTTTTTTTTTTTAATTAACATATAATGTATTATTAGCCCCAGGGGTACAGGTCTGTGAATTGCCAGGTTTACAGACTTCACAGCACTCACCATGGCACATACCCTCCCCAATGTCCATAACCCCGCCCCCTCTCCCGCCCCTTCTCCCCCCAGCAACCCTCAGTTTGTTTTGTGAGATTACAAGATGGGATCGCGAGGGAGACAAACTGTAAGAGACTCTTAATCACCTTCTATTTCTATGCCTTTGTCTATTCTGGGCATTTTCTTTAAATGGAATCCTTTAAAATGTTGTCTTTTGTGGCTGACTTCTTTCACATGGGGCAGTGTTTTTAAGCTCACCTATTTTGTGGCATGACTTTATACCTTTCATTTAATCTTTGCCAGATCCTTTTGAATATTCACGTTAAGTTTCAGGTTTCCTACAATCTCACATATATAATCCTTTCTGTTTTACCCCTCTCTAAGTTTTTGGGATGAACTTTTTTAGCTCTTTTAAAAAAATGTTTCAAAACATTATCTCTAAAGATTTGAAGTCAAGAGTCAAAGAAAATATAAGACTGGTCCCAGAATTAGTCTTACTCATTTAATACCAAACTAATAATCTTAAAAAAAAATTATAGATTTATTCCCCCATTGTCAGTGATTTTTTTTTCTTTTACATTTCTATATATCCTTTTTAAGGCTGAAATTGGAACTAGAAACACTTACTTTCCCAGAGGAGTGTTTCTGTGCTTAGGTTACTTTGAGAAACTTCAATAGTTCGGGTTAAATTGAATAGTTTTCCAGTGTTGGAGAGGTTATCTCAACAGAACAGACTCCCTGACACATTCAAGCCTACTCATTGGAAAGTCTGGGAGGCTGTCTTTTCGAAGAAAGTAGAGAAAAAGAGATAGACCACAATCATGGTGTGGAGGTGAGAAAATTTCCCTTCTTTGTGGCTTAGTTTTCTTTTTGTGGATTCTCTGATTTCACCCCTCCCCTGAAGGATGGCCACAGTATGGGAAGACATGAAGATTTTGACACCCCGACCTGGAAGAAGACCAGACTGTTCAGTATGTGACCCTCCTGGTCCACTTAACCAATTTTGAAAGACTATTAAGTCATATCACGTAGTGCAATTAAATGACAGAGGTAATAGGTAACCAAAATACTAATGGTGACAGTTTATGACAGCAAATGCAATCTATTTATTCTTAGTTGCCTTTGTATTTGTTTGAATCCTTCCCACATACCCACTGAGACAAACAGTGAATGGATGGAATTTTCTAGAAGAGAAAAAGTGTCTCTCACCAAAGCCATGCCTAACTACAGCTACATCTAAAATCAGGTTTGTAAAGAACAGGCCAATTAAAATGGAAATTATAGCAATAGAAAGGAAAATTTGGATCATGAAGCCAGATAAGCTCAAAAGGGGCTTTCTTTGAGATTATTAGAGGATGTAGAACTGCAATTAAAATAAGGACCCAACATATTAGGGCCAATTCTTAATTACATTAATGTCAGATCAGTAATTAATAGGAATATATATACACCCTGTGCAAGTTATCGTGTATGTAGTGATTTGTGGGTTCATTTAATTCATAGGGAGCCAGAGTTCATGGACCCACAGAAGGCAAAATTGTATTGCTTGGTATAAAATCTAATTGGGCAGTTTTAAAGTTTATGACCTCTGGCACAATATGCTTCCAGGAAATGAAAGCAGAATGTTCTGTTACTCAGAGATCATTTCATAGTATACCTAGTGTATCCTCTGTATATTTATAGTGACTTTATTCTTCATGTTATACTTTTTTTCCTTCAGTACAGAGGGAATAAATGAACCATTGCATTTGTTTTTTGAGCTGTACAATTAACAGGTTTAGTACAGAGTAAGGATACAACAAACAAATAGCACTTTTGGTATGAAATCTTAGTGTCGATTGCCTTTATTTTGGCAACAAAGGAGTCGTACAATGGACAGCATTTTCTTTCATATGGTTATTATACCAGAGGCTTTGGATATTAATTAAGAAATCCAGATTGTGTTGATTGTCTTCTTGGCTAATAGCCTACATTTAAGAAAAGTGATGTAATTGGAATCTTGGAGTAAAGAGGAAAGCTGATTGAGGGTTCGGTTTTGGTGCATGTTTTATTTTGTTATACATCAGTAACCTTTGCAAAAATATTCTCCTGGCAGTAACAACATTAAATCTCAAGCAGCATACGATGCAATTTGTGTCAACTGCCTCACTCTGGATGCTGTGCTAAGACAACATTGCCCTAAGTGCTTTGAGCAATCATCCTTAACTGGAAAGGCTATGCTAACCACCCTGTAAAATGAGTCGGTTCAAAATGAGCAGGCTGGAATAAGAGATGATTTAGTTCCATGATCCACTCGGAACCTGGGGTATATTCAAAATCGGCTGTGGACTGCCGGATGTTATTAGAAGCATGCAGCTCACCGGGTTAAACGTGAAGTCGTATTTTTACAAATAAGCCTGCTGGGAGTGGGCTGCCGTTAGTGGCTCAGTGGTGCTGCAAATGGCTTTTCAGCTGTGAGTCACTTCCCGTGCTGTTTCCAAAATACTGTCAAAAGGTATAAAGAGCAGAGAGAGAGCAAGAAGGCGGGGGGGGGGGGGTGACTTTTATCTCCTTTAAAAGACATTACCATGTGAGACTGAGTTTTGGGAGCTCGCTTTGAAGCATCTCCAGTCTGGAGTCCTCCTGAGAGCATGGGGCCACCTTTCTCCACTCATCAGAGCTGCAAGGACAGCCTCCTGGAACTCCCTGCTGATTCAACCAATATTGGGTTCCCGCACTTTTTGTTTTAGGTGGACAGCATGACTCTGTCGTGTATTGGGAGTTATATTGTATTAGGTACTAATGGGACAGGGGGAGAAATGAAAAGAATAGAAGCCATTAAAACAATGGAAGTCCCCAGAGAGCTTAGGTTGCCATTCTCTTAGGAAAGACTGAGGCCCATAGTCTCCAAATCATACTGCATGTTTTCCTTATGTGCTGTATCGTAGTTTACCTGGAACTATGGTTGGTGGAGAAGAGAAGGCGTGTTGGGAGTTCAGGGTCTGCAGTCAAGGTGAACTGAAGGGCAGAACCTGTCTCCTCTGTTTCTGTCATTTGCTGCCCATGAAAAGAATGCTTGCCGGGGTGCCTACCACATAGTGTGTGCATGGACGAGTTAGAAACACCTGCCACACCTTAAGGCAGCTTCACATTCCTTGGGTGTTACAGAAGAATTTGTCAAAGTTTTCATGTTTCTGCCAAATATTGGTGGTGGGGGGGAACTCATTTCCAGCTGGGATGCCAGTTAGAGAGTTGCTCTTTACTAGAATGGATGAAGTCTATTGTCCCATTAGTTTGTTTATCCATATATCCATACCAGAAAAACTGAGCCAATACAACGTATATGGACATATAGAAATATATTCATTACGAGGGACTAGCTCATGAGTTGCTGAGGCTGAGAAGTCCCGCGGTTTGCCATCTGCAAGCTGGAGGTTCAGAAAACCCAGTGATATGTTTCTAGCCAATATCTGAAGGTTGAGAACCAGGGGAACCAATGGTGTAAGCCCTAGTCTGAGTCTGAAGACCCAAGAATCAGGATCCCCATGGGGGCAGGACAAGGTGGATATCCCAGCTCAAGCAGAGCCAGTGAATTAGACCTCCTCCATCTTCTTAATTCTGTTTTAGGCCATTAACGAGTGAGGTGACGTCTCATCCACATGGTGAGGGTGGTCTTCTGTACCTGGTCTATGGATTCAAAAGTTCATCTCTTCTTGACTCACCCCACAGACACACCCAAAATATTTTGCCATATTTTGCTCTCTGGGCATCCATTGGCCCAGGCAAGTTGACATGTAAAATTAACCATCACAAAAACTTTGCTTGTAAAAGGTGATTCTGAATAAACTACAGAAATCATTAAGACCATTGCATGGATGCGTGGTGATGATGCCCATTTATAGTTCTTTGTGAAAAACTAGCCCCTTTCCGTTTTATTCTTTCTCCCTCTGCAGTGCCTGTATGGTTCGGTGACATGTTCTGAGCCTTGTTCACGTTAACCAGCACTGATCTTCAACATGATAGAAGAAGAGGAGAAACTGAGTGCAGAGACTTGTTCCAGTTTTTCTTTAGTTAGATGATATCATTCTCCAAAAAGAAATCACCTTATATATGTAATTTTATATATTTTAAGTATTTGGTTTGATGGTTGATGGGGTTTGGTTTGAGAAGTTCATTGCATTTCCTTTCTCTTGTATGTTATTATTGTGTAAAAACAAAAGCAAAAATGCTAATTAGTGAATTTATATAAAATTTCCACATAATTTCTGCTCAAAATTTTAATGATAAATTTGAGCTTGCTTCTGTGAATATTACCATTTCATATCAGTTTGCAATGGCTAATGAAGCTTTTGATTAAAAGTCTTTAACAATAATCTTCCTGAGTTCTTAAGAATCCTTTCTGCATTCTTATGAGAATTATTTGGCACAAGTTGGTGATATAAAGTTTAAAGCCATTTTTACAACCATTCAAAAATGTGTAACATTTGACATTTTATGTAGACTCCAACATTCTTCCTGTTTCATTATGAAATGTAAGGATGAAATATCTTATGCTAATGCGAATGAATTTTGAATTTTATCATAGAATTTTTATAATAAGTTTTCCAAAATAAAGATCAAACTTAATTTGCAGAGGACCCATGTGATTGTTAAAGCAGTCACTTTGCAGCTGGTTTGGATGTCACTAAAGGTCACATCTATTGCAAGAGGATAGATAGGCTTAAGATATATGAACACAGAGATTTGGGAATCTTTTCTGGAACTGCAGGGGTATCCTGCCCTAATTGCACACCTACCTTATTCTGATCCCCATTTCCTGATTCTTGGGAACCTAGAAAATTAACTCCTTTAGTGCTCCCCATGTTCAATGGCAATAGTGTGATCTCAGCTGGTTGCAGAACTAGATGTCCAGATGGACGTCTTGGCCAGAGCCAGAACATTGTGGGTGAGCAGCATGTTCTGGACGGTCCTCCTGTGCGTGCTGCCAGCAAGGACTGCTGCATGACCAACAGTCTTTTTTGCACTCTCAGTGTCTTTTGAGAATCCCAGATAATGCTACACCTCTTTACGGAACTGTTCTGGGGTTCCCGCAAACTCTGGCCCTTGTCAGCTACTCTGAGAGCTGGCAAAATCAGTATCTCCCATTTAAATGTAATCCATTGTGAGCCCATCAGTAGGATGGCCCTTGGAAATCTCTGTTCTGAGCAGGGAATTTTGAACATTTAAAATCAGACCTACTCAGGACCTACCTATCTATCCACTAGCATGCAAGCCTGAAACAAATGTTTTAGAAATTAGATTTACATTGTGCAATTCACTCTAATATTTTCTATTTTATTCTAAACATTTAAAAAATATTTATTTATTTTTTATTTGAGAAAGAAAGTGTGCATGAATAGGGGGCGAGGGGAGTGGAAAGCAGAGGAGAAGGACACACAGATGCCCCACTGACTGCAGAATCTGACTTGGCGCTCAATCTCATTACCCAAGATCAAGACCTGAGCTGAAGTCAAGAGTCCGATGCTGAACTGACTGAGGCACCCTCGGGTACTCCTCTATTTCACTCTGTTTCAAGTTTAAAAATACTAAATGTGATCCACTAAATTGATTTTACCATCTACCTAAGGGGTGTGATCTGTGCTGTGAAAATCACGGTCCTAAACCCGTCATGGAAGATGGATTCTACCCTATGTGATAGTTTGGATAGATGTGAGGCATCTTAGATCAGGAGCGCCATTTACCAGACTCATGGCTGCAAGAGTCAGGGTTGAGTTTTATTCTCTTTATTTGGGCCTTCCAGGATCCTCTGTATCTCCTAACATAAACCACGATTGAACATCAGGATACTTCATTTAGTGTGTCAATTAGTTTTCTTATCTCCTTCAGTGAGTTCAAACTCTATTCCTGATTTTCTTTCTTCCTTGAAATTCTTCAAGTGTTGGCTAATTCCATGAAAATCATTTTTTTACCCATTAAATGCTTCCATATCTGTTTGCATTTCCCCCTCAATGATATAAAACAGAATTTATGGGGCGCCTGGGTGGCTCAGTGGGTTAAGCCGCTGCCTTCGGCTCAGGTCATGATCTCAGCATCCTGGGATCGAGCCCCGCATCGGGCTCTCTGCTCAGCGGGGAGCCTGCTTCCCTCTCTCTCTCTCTGCCTGCCTCTCTGCCTACTTGTGATCTCTGTCTGTCAAATAAATAAATAAAATCTTTAAAAAACAAAACAAAACAAAACAGAATTTATAGGGAAAATTACCTTTCAGCAACAAAGTAGGCCTTGCCTAAAGGAGGGCCAAATGTGTGCTGGTGGTCTTGGTGACCATTGTATTGGCTGGCATTCCAGTGAAAAGCAGGATGAAAGAAATTAAATCTGCGTGCCATTAAAAGTAAGAAACTTTGGGCACCTGGGTGGCTCAGTGGGTTAAGCTGCTGCCTTCGGCTCGGGTCATGATCTCAGGGTCCTGGGATCGAGTCCCACATCGGGCTTTCTGCTCAGCGGGGAGCCTGCTTCCTTCTCTCTCTCTCTCTGCCTGCCTCTCTGCCTACTTGTGATCTCTCTCTGTCAAATAAATAAAATAAAATTAAAAAAAAATCTTAAAAAAAAAAAGTAAGAAACTTTTATTTTTATGGAATAAAACAAAAGATCCATTTGGAGCTAGTTATCTTTAGTCTGTGGTGGGTCTTGCCAAATAAACTGCCCCCACAGAACATGCTTGCCAAGCAGGGCATCATGCTTAGGGAAGCCATGTTGGTTATTCTGCGATATTGAAAAAGAATGGTACTCTGTGCCGGACTGATCACTTTTTTCTGTTGCTTTCTGATTTAGAAAAAACTAAATTTAAATTTCTATTGGTCAATCTTCATAATATATTATTAAGCAAAATAGTTATATAAAACATCTATGTAATGATTATAATTTTGAAAAAAAAATGGAATAGATTGGAAAAAAATGAGTAGAAACAGAACCAGGAGAGACATTTATCAACATAATGAATGTAGTAAGAGTCAGAGGTAATTTTTATCCCTTTCCTTTGGGCTTTCCGTTATTTTCCATACCTTCCTCTATAAACATTTAGTTACTGATGATCAAAAGGCTAAAAGGTTAATTTGGCTTTTGGTCAAGCGTTTGACAATAATGTGCCTATTCTTTTGCAAGATCTAATAAAATCACTAAAAATAAAGCATGGGATAAAGCCTTATAAATGATCCTAGAAAAAGTTGAAAACGTTTTATTTCTTTGCCTGTAAGCTATAAGTAATATATAGTTTGAGACCAAAAGAAAAAAAAAAAGGTGTTCTAATAGTTTCCAATTATTTAGCCCAACACCAAGAATTATCTCCTTATAATAATCGACCCAATAACATCACACATAATTTGAAGTCAAATTAACTTCTATTCTTTGTAAATCACTAATTCTTCAGCTGAGTGATAAATAGGAAGTTTGGACTGAAAGAAGTTAAGATTAATTTTCAAACAGACTTACCAAAATGTATGCATTAAAGAGAGCTTTATACCCTTAAGTAATTATTTGTGTTGTTGTTCAAATATGTTAGTTCTATCTCACACACCTCCCCTAGAGCAAGTTCATGACCCATTAGCCCAAATGATCTTACCAAGAATTTATCTACTGTTTTGTCCATCACACATGGCTTTGAAAGGGTGCTGACAGGTTCTAAAACAGAATCACATCTGTCCTCAAGGGATGAAGATCATCTCCAGCCTCTTGCTTTTTCTCAGGTACACCGTGTGTGGTGCCTGCTTCCAATGTTTGTGCCTTTGATTAGGCTCTTGTCTTTTCTGAAACACCTCTCCCTTTATCTCTCTCTATAAAGTCGTACTTGTCCCAGAACCTCCTGGCAAGAACTGTCTAGATCTACTCTGGGTTGCAGACTGTGGTTCACACCTCTGTTTCCCCACATATCTCTTATAGTGCATTTTCAGGTATGACTTCATTCTTCATATAATTTATACATTTCTCATTGTTTGCATACACTAATTGTAGGAGATCTTAACACGCCTCTCTCAGAATTAGATCATCGAAGCAGAAAATCAAAAAAGAAACAAGAGCATTGAATGACACATTGGACCAGATAGACCTCATAGATATATACAGAACATTCCACCCTAAAACAACAGAATACTCATTCTTCTCAAGTGCACATGGAACCTTCTCCAGAATAGACCACATACTGGGTCACAAATCAGGACTCAACCGATACCAAAAGACTGAAATTATTCCCTGCATATTCTCAGATCACAATGCTTTGAAACTGGAGCTCAATCACAAGGAAAAGTTCAGAAGGAACTCAAATACCTGGAAGCTAAAGACCACCTTGCTTAAGAATGCTTGGATCAACCAGGAGATTAAAGAAGAACTGAAACAATTCATGGAAAGCAATGAGAATGAAGACACTTCAGTCCAAAACCTATGGGACACAGCAAAGGCGGTCCTAAGGGGGAAATACATAGCCATCCAAGCCTCCCTCAAAAAAATTGAAAAATCCAGAACACACCAGCTGTCTCTACACCTTAAAGAACTGGAGAATCAACAACAAATCAAACCAACTCCACACATAAGAAGGGAAATCATCAAGATTAGAGCTGAGATCAATGAGGTAGAAACCAGAGATACAGTAGAACGTATCAATGAAACTAGAAGCTGGTTTTTTGAAAGAATCAAAAAGATCAATAAAACATTGGCCACACTAATCCAAAAGAAAAGAGAGAAAGCCCAAATTCATAAAATTATAAATGAAAAGGGAGAGATCACAACTAACACCAAGGAAGTAGAAACAATCATCAGAAATTATTATCAACAGTTATATGCCAATAAGCTTAGCAATTTAGATGAAATGGATGCATTCCTGGTACTACTTTTCATCTTTAGTGTCTTTCAAGTTCTTAGCTCATGGTAATTTATGACAGTTTTGGAACAAATTTAAAATAATACGAGGCTAATGAAACAAAAGGGTTATCATGTATATTTTGGGTTAATAAAAATATCTGAATAAGTGTATAACACTAAAGTATAACCTTGAAGGGATACAATATCCATAATATTTACATTTTAAAACTTTAGTTTAAAAATATTATTTTATGTTTAAACATTTTCTTCAGGAATGTCTGCTCTGGGCAAACCATCATTCTGGGTGTCATGGACAAGATTTAATTCCTATCACCAAGGAACTTAGAATGGAGTTTAAGAAGTTAATAATTATTTGGGTGAAAATAATATTGTACATGTCAAGTGCCAACAAGAATAGATAATACTGTCATTTGTTCAGAGGATAGAAAATTCAGCTTAGGGAGAAGTAAATCAGTGAAAGTTTCTCAAAAAAAAAAAAAAAAAAAAAAAAAAAAAAAAGTAAAATCTGGCTCCTAAAGTGTATAGAATGGGTAAGAGTTGGTGTGTGTGTGAGTGTGTGTGTGTGTGTAATGGTAACTCTTCTTTTGGCCATAGAGAGCAGAAGTCATGTGTCTTTCTGGATCATGAGGGAGCTGAACTGCTCCGTCCCATGGTTCAGGTGGCTGTCCTGTTGTTCATGGCTGAACAAGAGGGAGGACTCAAGTTCCTTTATTGACACATGCATGCTCTTCCTATCAGTTATTGCTAAGCCATTATAATCCATAGTGATGAGGAAGGGGAATTCCTAATGAGTTGTGAGACGTTTCATCTTCCTTAGAGAAAGCCCGATCTTCGGAAGATGTGTTATGAAAAGAAAGAGAGGCAGATACCCAAGACCTACAAACTTGAAATGCTGTGTAGAGCAGTTCTACTTGAGATGGACTTGTCACCAAGAAAAAGACCACCTCAGGAGAAAATAAATGTTCTGGGTAGTAGACTCTTTTCCCTTCCTGGTTCCCTATAATAAAGATCCTCGAGGTGATTCCCACTAGGGAGGAATCCTGCTTTAAAGGAGGTTGTGCTTCAGAGGAGCTGAGGGGGTATGAATGACACAAAAGGGCAGTTGGCTAGAAGAGAGCGCTTCATCCTCCTCTGAGAATGGGGAGTGGCGGATTTTTGTAACCACAGGGAGGAGGGTGGTGGATGAGACACAGAATGCTTGCCATTTTCCAGGTGATTCTGAGTGAACTGGGATGGTGGACTGTGCAGGAGACTGAGAGATTGTAAAACCCACCGACACCATTTGTAGACCTCAAGTATGTTTCATGCTACTTCGTTTTGCTAATCTTTGTGTACATGATTCCATCTAACTAGTTACAAGGAGATCTTGTAGTATGAGGAGTCAGGATGGCCTGAGTTCCCATTTGGTTCTACCAGGTATCTTGGTGGCTCACTTCAACTTTCTGAGCCCCAGTTTCTCCTCATTAAAAAGAAGAGATCGTATTTGCCATCTAGGGTCACTGTGATGGTCAGAGAAAATGTATGCACAATTCCTACTGTTGTGGTTGGCACATAGAGGCACACAGTCAATGGTAAAGAACAATGACAGTGAAGATAATAATAATAATGCCATTAGGTGGGTAATATCAGGCTCTCAATGATGGTCGGTCTATTTTTCTGGGGCTGTGGACTCTGAGTTAATATGAAATGTGCTCTCCCACAAAGAATCTCGGCTCCTGTGTGTCACATGTCTCTCAGTACTAGAGTCCCACATGTGCTTCCTCTTCTATGACACATGCTAGGCCTGTGGCCTCTGAATGGCAAAACTATGGTGGGCATTCTGGGATTGCCTGTTGGCACTCTCCTGCCTCTTTCTAACTGAAGTTTTTGTTCACCTGTTGAGAGGGCACTTACACGTGGCTGAGAGGAAATACAAAAGTGTTCTCACATTTGTCTAACTTCTGCACAGTATCCCCCACATTGAGGAACAGGTAGTCTAGGTGGCTGCTCCATGGATGGCTGCCTCCCACACAGAGAGTCCAGCTCTGAAGGAGATGCTACCTCATCTATCACTGAAGTTGAGTCATCATACTTTCATTCACTCATACACATTCAGAGTCTCCACAGGCTTTGCAAATTATTTCCCTTCACATCAGAAAAAAAAAAAAAACATTTTGAATTTCAGATCTATTTAAAGTCCACTTCTTAAATAAGACAGTGCTCAACGGCTGACAATAGACATGCCTTCACCACCTCGTGCTCTTTGCAAATGTTTAGGGCATTTGGTAAGGCAATAGTTTAAACTAT
Source organism: Mustela putorius furo (assembly GCF_011764305.1). Taxonomy (NCBI): domain Eukaryota; kingdom Metazoa; phylum Chordata; class Mammalia; order Carnivora; family Mustelidae; genus Mustela; species Mustela putorius. The sequence goes on along the minus strand of NW_025421490.1, from coordinate 7,648,892 downwards.
TTCTTAAAAAATACTGATACTAAAATAAAAATGGAATACGCTGTGTAGATATAACATTATTACGGATTAAAGTTCCAGTGGGGTTTGCTGACATTTTCAGATTAAGGAAATTATATTATTTTTATATATATAAGAAATCTAGCCATCCCATATGTACCAGGCAGTACAGGGAACAGGACTGAGCAGGTTGGAAGTGTAGGTATAATACCTCCCGTTACTTTTGAATCTAAACCGGTCAGAGTAGAGCTCTTTTGAAACAGACAGTAGCTTTGCTTGTTTGCTAAAACTGTATTTATATATTGATAGGAAAACACTCATGGTTTAAAATTCAAAACATGTAACAGTTAGACAGCAAAGAGATTTCCTCATAATTCCTTTTTCCCAGGCTTCCTTGTTTCCTTTCAGCTCTGTTTTATGTGTATATAAGAACGTGCGTATTTCGTGTGTGGTTTTGTTAGACATTGCCAAAGCATGTGCCATTACGTTTTTTTTTTTTTTCTTTTACCAATTTATAATACCACCAGCAAAGTATGAAAATAGCTCTTTCTCCACCTCAGTTGCCAAATTTATATTACTCCTCAGCTGCCAGGATAGAATTCTGCCTCTGTTTTTCCCTCCCTTCCAAGCCCCCCGCCTGGGCCTTACACAGCAAATTTTACCCAGGTCTTTGTTCCAGAAGTGCTATGTGTTTTCTGATATTTTCACCCCTTGAATATATTTTTATGTAGTAGAAAAGGAATGTTTTTTTCAAATCAGAATTGTTTTAAAATCTATAACAGTATAGCACATTTATGAACTTGGGCTCTGGGGGTCGGTAGTGTGGATTTGAATCCAAGTTCCTGTACTTACTTCCCGTGTGGGCTTAGGATAGTTATTCACCTCTTTGAAAATCAATTCTATCATGTAAATTGGGGAAAATAACTTGCCTTGCTGACAGGGTGTTAGGAATAAATGAGATAATGTGTATAAAGTGTCTGGAACTTGGAAGATGCATAAAAGATAGTGGCTTTTGTTGTTAGCTCTGTTATTAATAAAATCTATAATACATGTCATTCAGTGAAATATATACTATATATAAATAGGCTTAGGTTAAATGTTAACAGCAATACATAAGGTTCACATTTTAAAGGGAGACTTTTATCTTTGAATACAGAAGACTATATGATGAGGAATTAGGGTAGCAAAGAAGATAAACACTGAATTTGGGGTCACTTTGTTGGCTATGGAAAAGCCACCAGAAAAACCTGTTGATCAACCGAGGCTAAGTTTATTAGACTTTCTGCAATAAAGGGACCCTATGTAACATTATGTCTTAGCTATATTGTAATAGGAGTGAGTCAGTGAGGGATATTTAAAGGGGTTTAGGGACCTGAGCTGGGTACTTTTAATAGTTGAGATTGGACAAAATTTATGACATTTTTGGTAGGCACAGTAAAGTAAGGGTCTTGAAGTAAGAATTAATGTGTGAACTGTTAGTTTTGACAGGTTAACTATTTTAGTTGGTTTAAAGTCTTACCACCCAGGAATAAGTATATCCTAGACCAAATAGCTGATATTTTTGCCTGAGCCCTGTTACTGTTTAGAGAACTGGAAATAGGGCTTTGTTTAAGAAATTAGGACACTTAGGGGGGCGCCTGGGTGGCTCAGTGGGTTAAAGCCTCTGCCTTCAGCTCAGGTCATGATCTCAGGGTCCTGGGATCGAGCCCCGCATGGGGCTTTCTGCTCAGCAGGGAGCCTGCTTCCTCCTCTCTCTCTGCCTGCCTCTCCACCTACTTGTGATCTCATTCAAATAAATAAATAAAATCTTAAAAAAAAAAAAGTAAGCGACATCAGGGGTGAGGGGTCAATTAAAAAAAAAAAAAAAGAAATTAGGACACTTAGGAAATTGGAGACTATTTGGTCCCAGGATTATTTCACACAGGGATTGGAAATTACACTTTGTCTCAGAATTAGTTAGCACAGGAAACTATGTTGGTTTCAATTCTCAATCCCAACTTTGCTGCAAAAAATACCTGTAACTTGGGGCAAGACTGTCTACTTATTAGTCGTACTACTTATAAGTACCACCTACTTATTCCCTCCTCAGTGCCTGAAAGCCTAGTGAAAACTCTGCCTTCTAAGGAAGGTGAGGGTTAGGTCAGGGAGGCCAAATGTATTCTGGACCTTAGGAGAAATAAGAGTAAATAAAGGTATGTATTTTGAGTAAAGACTCAGAAATGCTGAGATTTTCAAGAGAATAAAAATGAAGAAGTGAGGAGCCTATTAGCAGCTGAAAGTGTCAGAAACAGGGCGTCATCCGGTGAGAGAAGTAGCAGGGGAGAGCAGTTCTGAACCAAAGACTAAATGCAGACCGTGTGCTAGGTCAACCTTTTTCATGCCACCATTTTGATATTTTGAAGGTCTGTTTGGTGGTTAAAGGAGGAAACAAGGGGTGCCTGTGTTGGAAGCATCAGCCTGTGGCTCAGGTCATGGTCCCAGGGTCCTGGAATTGAGCCCCACATTGGGCTCCCTGCTCAGTGGGGAGTCTGTTTTTACCCTGTCCCTCTTGGTGGCTTCTCCCTCTGTGTGTACTCTCTCTCTCAAATAAATAAATTAATCCTTAAAAAAAAAATAAAAGAGGAAACAAGCATCCAGTTAGCCGTTGGGGAGGAAAAAATTCTCTCTACCATTCTAGATGCTGTGGCTGATAGAGTAATATAAAACAGATTGACAGGAGAAGAAAAAGTTAATTATGTATGTATGGCTGTAGGATCCATGGACAAGTTGGGCAATTGAGGCTTATATGTCATCCTGAGCTAGGGAACAGACTGGGGGCCTGGGGCTTGAAAGAGGAGGAGGGAAAATCACAGGAAGATAAGAAGAGCAGATGTTTGGTAATTGGTAACGATAGGTCATTTAGATAAAAGTTATCTCTGGTAAAAGCTCTTTCTCTGAGCCATCCGCTCTCCAATCTAAATTATTTTAGGTAGTTAAAAGAAAGGTGTTTGTTGTTGTTGTAGTTTTGTATGTTTTTTTTTTTTGTGTGTGTGTGTGTGTGTGTGTGTGTTGTGTTTGTTTGTTTGTTTGTTTTTTGTCTGCTGGGTCTTGACTGCTTTCAGCTTAAAGTAATTCACATGCCAGAGAGGTCACATATTCTGCTCCCATAATTATAGGGCCAACATATTTCCTGAAATGAATGCTTCTTAATTTGGTTTAATTTTACCTTCTTCAATTAGGGGTAATAATACATTTCAATAAATTCTGATTCAATTACTATTTATTGAAAATCCACTGTACATGTTCTAGCATTGTGCTCTTTCACATCCATATCTAAGTTCTTACCTCTGTGAGTGTGGTAGGCATGATTGTCGTGTTTCCGAAACAGTGTTTTGAAGTATTTGCTTAGACAGGGATATTTCAATTGTTGAGATTCACTGCCAGGAACTGTATGTGATATTTTATTCTGCCTTAAAACATTTTTCTCATGTTATGTAGTCACAGGCTTAATGTCATGCCCTGGACTTGGTTCATAGAGCAGCAAATGGCAGAACTGAACTGAGATCAACTGTGGAGCATTTGACAATTTACTTTAAAATAATGATCTCAGACTCTAAAGGGAAATGGTCTCAGATATAAACAATTTTGCTTGGTGAAGGCCAAGGACAAGATAATGTTTATTCAGTTACTTTTGGTCCTCTGGAGTGTAAAGATAGATGATCAAGAGAAAGGAAAGAGACATTCAGACAGGTCAGCATTCCCTAGATCCTGGCAAGAGTGTGGTTTTTCCTTTTTTTCTCATATTTCCAGCAGTACTTAAATAAATAAAAGTCTATTTAGTTAGTCTTCTAAGTAAATTCAATAAAAAAAAGGAGAGTCACATTGATAGGTCCTAATACAGGAATTTGGTTATATTAATGGGTAACTATATGGTGCCAGTGTTAGGGATGGCTTAATACTATTGCCTTTTCGTGTTCTAAAAGAAGAGTAATGCTATACTCCTCATACCCTTCCCCAGATTGTGTAGGGGTGTGTGTGTATGCGTGTGTGTAAGGAGAGAGAAAAAACTTTGTATCTTCTCTTACATGAATAGGGCACTAGGCACACAATATTTGGGGGGAAAAGCATTTTGGAAATGCAGACAGGTAAGACTTTTCACTCTGTGTTTTTTGAAAGAGAGTCCTGCTAACTTAGGTAGTTAAATTAGCTTAACTTATGCTACTTAAGGGCTAGTGCTTTGGGCTTTAGTGGTATTCTATATACAAATTATGAACCTTTCTATCGGTCACATTGGTTTGTATGTGTGTTTTATATCTTCCCTTCTAAAGTTATACTCTATAAATGCTACCACATTACTGTTTTCCAAAGCATATTCCATGACCCCAAATAGATGCCCTGTGGGAAGAAAGGGGTCTGTGATGAAATACTTTAGAAAAACTGGGTTAACAAATTGAACAGATATCTTTATTGCAAAATTGCTCAAACATATTTTTATGTTTATTCACATTTTAATTTTCCAAGAGTAGAACATTATATGCAGTTTTTAAAAATACTTGTTGACCTAAGCAATCTATCAGCTATGCCCCTAAAAGAATTTTTTCACCACTCATTGTCTGTGAGTTATCTCAACAGGGAGTGTTTCTGTAAAACAAAAGTCAGCTGAATAATTCCAGTTTGGGGTGCTCTGTTTAATTTTGTAGAAAAACTAGCTTGTTTTCTTCACATTTGAAAAAAAAATTACTGTTGATTTTATATGCATTGTGGTTTAAGCTTAGGTTTTACATATTGCTGTTCCAAAGCTGTTGCTTCTTATGTTCTGGAATTATCATAAACTTCCTCCAGATGGAGGTGGTGGTTTGGTTATTTTTTCATGACTGATGTGAATATTGGGAAAGAAAATTAAATATTACATATTTCTACCCTGTGATTGTTTTTCCTATAAATAAGAATATCTTATTGAAATATGGTTGCCTATAAAAGCTTATAGTGATGTAAATATGCAAATAGATAATACATAGATTATGATGTCACTAAAGACCAACAACTATAGAGTATTTTTCATTATGAAAATTAAAAAAAATTAAACTCTACTTAAACTAACTCTGGGGGCGCCTGGGTGGCTCAGTGGGTTAAGCCGCTGCCTTCGGCTCAGGTCATGATCTCAGAGTCCTGGGATCGAGTCCCGCATCGGGCTCTCTGCTCGGCGGAGAGCCTGCTTCCCTTTCTCTCTCTCTGGCTGCCTCTCTGTCTACTTGTGATTTCTCTCTGTCAAATTAATAAATAAAAAAAAAATCTAAACTAACTCTGATTTTGATTTCTGGGCTTAAGTGGTTGCATTATCTGTTTTTTGGGACCCTTCCTAATCCATGCATATTTGATGAAATAGTGGTTGACTGGATGGAAATGCTAACTTCAAAAGAAATCTAGCCTGAATCTGTCTTGCCTGGTTGAAAAGAGGTCAATTAGACTGGAAAAGAGAATATACAAATCCTAAGAGAGTACTATTAGTATACAATATATGAACAAATTTGAAAATTTGGATAAATAGGCATTTTTAAAAAAGGTTTTATCTATTTATTTGACAGAGATCTCAAGTAGGCAGAGAGGCAGGCAGAGAGAGAGAGGAGGAAGCAGGCTCCCTGCTGAGCAGAGAGCCCAATGTGGGGCTTGATCCCAGGACCGTGGGATCATGACCGGAGCCAAAGGGAGAGGGTTTAACCTACTGAGCCACCCGGGCGCCCCATAAATAGGCATTTATAAGTGAAATATATACTTACCAAAACAAACCCAAGAAAAAAATAGAAAAATAAAAATGAAACAATACATGGCAAGGAAATTAATTTACTAGTTAAAAATCTTCCCCATAGAGTCCCGGTTCAGGAAGATTTATAGGTGATTTTGCTAGAATTTTAAGAAATAGATATATTCTGTGTTGGAAAAAGGAAAAGAAGTGAAGAGACACCTACTTATGTATTTTTTAGATTATTACAAATTTAATAACAAAGTTGATTAAAGATAATACATGAAATAAAATTATTGTAGTGTATGATTTATGAATAGATACAGAAATCCTAAATAAAATATGAGCAAGAAAATACATAGGTTTAAAAGAAATGAGCAAAAAGTAAAATAGGATTTATACTAGGAATTGAAGGCTAGTTAACTTCCAAAAATATTTATTAATCTAATCCACCCAATTTATAGGTTAAAGGAAAGTGCCATATAGCAGTTTTCTAAAGCTACAGAATAAGCAGCCGTCAGCACGTTTACATTAATATTTCGTGTAAATTAGGATTAGGAGGGGATGTTCAGAAAACCATGGCTCTGTGTTTAACGAGAAAACTTTAGAAGCATTCCTGTTAAATTCAGGAGCACAGTGAAGTGTTTGTGCCATAATATTGTGGTAGGACAAGAGTGTGAGTAAATCTACATTAACACGATAGTTCCAGAATAACAGAGCAGATGGAGTGTCTTCAGAGAGACTAAAGCCTATGTGGGAACAGAGTCATTTCAGTAAATGGATTCGAGCTGCTAGATTCTACACGATAAAAATAGAAATAAAATCACTTTAAAATGTTAGAATAATGCTGCAATACACATAGGGTGCTTCCATCTTTTTGAATTAGTGTTTTTATTTCTTTGGGTAAATACCCAGTCATGGAATTATTAGATCATACGGTATTTCTGTTTTTAATTTTTTAATTATGGATGAACCTAGAGGGCATTACGCTAAATGAAACATATCAGATTGATATAGGAAGGCAAATACCATATGATTTCACTCATATGTGGAATCTAAAACAAAACAAAACAAAACAAAACAAATGAATAAGGAAATAAAAAGCAAAAACATATACATACATAGAGAGAACAAGCTCATGGCTTCCAGATGGAGAGGGGGTGTTAGGGGATGGGCAAAATGGGTGACGGGAAGAGGAAGATACAGGATTCCTCTGATGGAATGAGTATATCATGGGACTAAAAGCGCAGCATTGGAAATATAGTCAATGGTATTACAATAGTGTGTGCTGAGAGATGGGAGCTTAGAGAAGTTGAATCACTATGTTGTACACCTGAAACTAATGTAACATTGTGTGTTAACCCTATTCAAATGAAGACATTTTTAAAATGTTAGAGTAAAATGTAGTAAAATATGATCACAGGCTAGGAAAGAGTTTATTGAACCAGATACCATCAAGAAGTTAAAAAGAAAGAAGAAAATCTAAAAACTTTGTGGAGTAAATATACGTTAAATTCTTTAATACACATAAAAATCCCAAACACTGAAAATATATTAATATTAGAATATAAAATACATTAATGTATACTATTTAATTATTAAAATATTTATGGTTTAAATTTAATTTATGTAAATTGATACCTCAGAAGATTTATGAAAGTCCTAAATATATATGTTAAAGTCCTAAATATTAAAATGTTAGAATAAAATGTGGCAACTCCATTTACAACCAAATGGTAGGAAAGGGTTTTTTAAACCAGGTACCTCAAGAAGTTATGAAGAAAGACAAATTTTGATACATTTTATAAAGATTAAAAACTTTTGTTCAAAAACTACACCATTAAGAGATGAGCGACAGAAGATACATGCTATGTACCCAACAGATCAATAATCATAAATTTAAAAAAGTGTGAATATGTGCTGCAAATCTGACAGGAAAAGATAGACAACTCAGTAAAGAGATGGACAGAATATATGAATAGGTAACCATTGAAGAGAAAATGGAAAGAGAACAAACATGAAAAGATGGTTGACTTCATTAATAATGTATGAAAGCAAAATGAAACAATGAGATTTTATTTTAAACTCAATCAGAACAACACATTAAAAGGTACAGAAAGTCAAGTGCTAGGGAAAATGTGGAACGTTTCATACAATTCTGGCAATTGGGTAACTTGGAACAAGCACATTGTACAGTCCCATGGCAACATTTGTTGTCGTTGAAAATGCACAGATATCGTGACTCAACTAACTATTCCATTTCTGGATATATGTTCTAGAAAATTCTAGGATACATAACTGTGTAAATGATAGCATCATTTATAAAAGGAAAAAAAAAACCCTCAGATTCTTGTAAGTAGGGAAGGGGATAAACAAATTGTTTACTCGGGATATTATACAACAAAGCGAATAAATGATATGAATGCATAACTATGGATGGGTTTCAGAATACCTAAGGTTGAGTAAAAACAAAAGCAAATTGTAAATGTTCCATAGAGTGTGATAACATTTATGCAAATTTAAAAATGCAACACCTAATGTATGACTTACACATTTTTTTTCAAATAACATTCATTACAAATACATACAAATATGGATTGCATACTTGACAAATACAGGGTAGTGACTGATGCCAGCGATAGAGGGAAAGGGTTGGGATGGGGGAGTGGTCAGAGAAGGCATCAGTTTTATCTGCAGGATTTGTGATCTTTGAAAAAAGAAGGTCTGAATTAAATATGATAGGAGTTTGAATGCTCATATTAACTCTGAGTGATTGGTACACATCCATTTCTTGTATCAGCTTTGGCAGTATTCTGGAAAATCCTTTCAAAAAATTACAAAGGGGACACATTCACATTATCAGCTCAGTTACACAGCTGATAATGCTGAGCCTTTATTATTATTATTTTTTATAAAATATCATTTTCCACTGCTCCACTATCCATCACAGTTTCAGTGCATGTTATCACCTGGGTCTTTCAAAGCTGGGAGTGCAGTTATTGCCAGTCTAGAGGCGGTGATGAGATTTCCATGTTCAACACTCCTCTGTTGGTTCCCCCAAACCAGTGTCCTGTTATCTTAACTGGAAAACAGCTCCAGTGATCTTTCCAATGCCATCTCTTCTGAAGCCTGCCTGTTACCCCAGCATGCTTTTTCTTATAATCCAGGATTGCAAAGACATAATTTTAAAAATATATTTCAAAAGAACATTATATTTTTGAAACAGAAACACAAGGGTGTTCCTTTATAGAAGTACATATCAAAGGAACTGTAAAAAGCTTGCTTCGAGTGACTCAAAACAAAGTTAGAAAATATTGCTCGGGTGTTGTGAAAAAGAAGAGGATTTTTATTGATTGCTCAACGTGGTGGTTCAAATTTCCTGTGAGGCCAGAGAATGACATACCATAACATTGAGAAATTTGACACATGTGAGGTACCTTGAACGTGTGCAGCTTTGAAGTGAAATAGACCAGTGTTGGCTGCTGCTTTTTTTTTTTTATGGGCTGTAATTTATATAATTCCAGAGTTTGAACAATTCTCCCTTTCTCACTTCAAAGGATACAACAATGTAGTAATCAGAGCTCCAGGAGAGCCATGCTATGCTTGCATGCATCACGAGCTGGAGTTCCTGCCATCCCGAATGCATCATGGTCCTTCTTTTGGTCCATTCTATTCTAGTATCGGCACGGTGTATTTCTGAAGGGTGCTTTCTGTCTCTGTGCCATTTTATTTCAATCAATTTGTATAGATTGCCTAGTTGTGCAGAACACTGGGCATGGACAGCAAGGTGAAGAACTCTCATTTTCTGCACTTCTGAAATAAACATGGTGACTACTCCTGGGCAATATTCATTCGAAGGATATTGGTAATGAAGAGAGAGGGATAAACAGGACTTGAGAGCCCTGACTCTCTGATAGGGATCGTACACTTTAATCCAACTGAATGAAACACACACACATACACACACACACACACACACACACACACACAGGTATAACTAAACAAAGGTAACATTTGCTTCCTTAATCTCTATTTTAGTGACCTCTTCCCCAGGTTTCCTTGTGCTGAAAGCCATACAATGAGACAGGAAGAAGGTTTCCAGAGGCCCATGAGATTTCGAAGCGTAATGCAGGCACTTTTGGTATCATTTACTTCATTCTCCTGTAATGGTTTCTAAGTGAAGCCCGCCATCCACTGTAAGGAACAAAGAGAATAATGGAACCTCGGGGATTGTTGCCTGAGAAAGAGCTGCAGAAGTTGACCTTCCTTTTTCGAAGCCAACACTTAGCCTTCTCTGATATTTTGTCACACGAAACCCCTAAGTTTTATATTAGGAAAGGACTTTCAGGTCTGTGCTACCTGGGGTTGCATCTGTTCCCTCTCTATTCTGATGGGAGGCTGGGGCCCTTCTTCCTGGGCTCAGCTAAACAAAAGGTATTTCTCTCAACACCAATGATAGAAAAAACTAAGCCACATTAAAAAAAAAAAAAAAAGCCCACCTGAATAGAAGCAGCAATAAGCATTTGTGATTTCCACTTTTCTAAGCCAATAGCTATTTACATTCATGTGTGTCCAAATCTAGGCCACCAGTCCATTTGTGTTGGCATCCCTTTTTTTTGTTGTTGTTGAAAGGCTGAAAAGCCTCATGAATGGAGAGGGCACAGACCCCAGGCTTTCTCTTTGCTTTGGAACTTTTGTGGATTTCATTCAATTTGATAGTGCTTTGGGGGCAATTTCTTTGTGCTTTACTTCTCCTGAGGTTTTATTGATGAAGATAAACTATATGAAGCACTATATTAGCACAGGAGGTTCTCTTTCAAAGAAGCGTTTCAAAAGCCATTATGCAGGAGACCGCGAGAGAGATGTTTGCATAGTTGCTGTTGGCCTTACCGTAGGAAGTGTTCAGTTACCATTCTGGACCTCAAGGGACCACCTCTGTTGCCATTTGGAACCTAGAGTAGCTCTGTGCTTGGAAGTCGTGGGCATAAATAGTTTTCTGCCAAGGTTCACGGCTGCACAGAAACTCAGAATAGGAGCATATTTGGAAATGGGGTCGTTGGCAGATGTAATCTGTTAAGGACCTCGAGAAGAAACCGTTCTGTATCTAGAAAGTCCTTATGTGAACACCGGTGTCTCTGTAGGAAGAGAGGATGCAGGAGGCACAGAGAAGGCAGTGTGGAGGAGGCAGAGAGTGCAGTGATGCTGTGGCCGACCCAGGAAAGTCAGGGATTGCTGGTGACCTTTGGCAGGCAGCAGAGTAAGAAGTGAAGGACTTTCTTCCTCAGAGCCTCCAGAAGGAGCCAAGCCCTTGATGTTGGACTTCTGGACTCCTGAAATGTGAGAGGATGATTACCGAGTTTGAGGTCATTTGTTATGGCAGCCCCAGGGGAAAAAATTAGCATCCCACATCCATATCTGTTCTTCGCTCTCTTGTCTTAAAAAAGATTCATTTATGTATTAGAGAGATAGCTAGAGCATGTGCATGCACAAGTCGGGGGAGGGGAAGAAGGAGAGGAAGAGAGAAAATCTTCAGGCAGACTCGCTGCTGAGTGCAGCCCTGAGTGGGGCTCGATCTCTTGACCCATGAGGTCATGACCTGAACTGAAACCAAGAGTTGGATGCTTAACCGACTGAGCCACTCAGGTGCCCCCAGACCTGTTCTTCTAGGGAAATTTCTTGATTCTTCCCACCTTCCCTTCTATGTATTTTGGAATATATCAGGCTAGAACATCATGATACAGAGAACATTTACATTAGCTTCAGTTTTTTACAGTCACTAAATCAAAGACGGTAGTAGAAAGGTGCTGTCTGAGCATTTTTCTTCAGTTGTTCACCAACCATCTAGTGCTGTAGGATCCTGACAGCTGAAAACTATACTGCCTGGGCTTTCCATGGAGAAAGCTCTTTCTAGTGCCATAGATCTGTAACGTAGGGTAATAGTTGTATTATACACACACACCCCCCACACACACCCTAGTACCAGTATATACAGAGGCCTTGTGGTTCTATCCTTGGTTCTATGGCCATTGCATGCAATAGTCCAAGATCTTGAGCACATGGCTGGTCATTTCAGATCTAGACCATTGAATATACCTTTGAGTTGGGCTGTCACTAAGCATTTATTTCTGCTCCCTGCCGTCTTTGATATCAGTAGAGTTGTTTTACTGTGACATGAAGAAGATACGTGTGTTTGTAAGAGGATCTTAGCCCCCCACTATGTTTTTTTGATGAAATTTCCAGTTGCAAAGACAATGTGGTAGACTTATTTATTTTTTTTTACAGTCTTGTTGTCTTTTATTTATCTATTTTTTTACATTTATCATGCCATGAATTCATAAGGAATGGGTTCCAGCAGCTCAGGCTCCTTTCCATTGGCTTTTTTTTTTTTTAATTTTTTCAATTTATTTATTTTCAGAAAAACAGTATTCATTATTTTTTCACCACACCCAGTGCTCCATGCAATCCATGCCCTCTATAATACCCACCACCTGGTACCCCAACCTCCCACCCCCCCGCCACTTCAAACCCCTCAGATTATTTTTCAGAGTCCATAGTCTCTCGTGATTCACCTCCTCTTCCAATTTCCCCCAACTCCCTTCTCCTCTCTAACTCCCCATGTCCTCCATGTTATTTGTTATGCTCCACAAATAAGTGAAACTATATGATAATTGACTCTCTCTGCTTGACTTATTTCACTCAGCATAATCTCTTCCAGTCCCGTCCATGTTGCTGCAAAAGTTGGGTATTCATCCTTTCTGATGGAGGCATCATACTCCATAGTGTATATGGACCACATCTTCCTTATCCATTCGTCCGTTGAAGGGCATCTTGGTTCTTTCCATTGGCTCTTACAAAGTGTGCTTCTCTAGGTGGTATAGGTTGATGTTTCAGTTGAACCTAAGTACCCTTCTCTTTGGCTTCCTTATTTTTCTGGTCATTTTCCTTCACACATTTCAGGAAGCTCTCTCAGCTCTTTGAGTGTTTACTATATTCAATACATACACAAATTCTCTTGGCAAAAATCTTGTCCTTTACTTGTTTGTTGGCAGCAATGCCAATGGTATGTTGGGTAGCATTGTAGACTTCCAATTTTGCCATGGTAACATTTGTGGGGACATTCCTTTGTGAACAGTGCCCATTCCCTTGATCTCCCCAATATCACCTTTTTTTGTAGATTCTGTAGATGTATGTGATCAAGGGAACAGCCCCATGTTTTCTAAAAAGGCTAGAGAACATATACATAGCAGGTACCTTTCCTCTTTTCCTTTCTGTTGGTCATTCTGGGGAATTACTGGAAGATGGCAGTTCCGCCCCAAAGGTAGTCTTTTTTTTTTTTAATACTAATTAATAAAGGAAGTTCTTTATTTTCATGTGGTTAGACTGAGACAATAAGCAGTGTTTCATGAGTGAGTGCCATGTCCTCTTTATTCCTGAAGGTTGTCTAAGGAGCAGTTGTCTTAGAGCTGAATAACAGGGCATCATGTGTAGACTTAATGATCTCTCCTTTTCCTCTTGGCAAGTCCCTTTAAGACCTGTGCATTATGCCTTCCATGCTCTTTGTATTTCATGATCCTTCTCCTTCAGCAGAATCACTTGTTGTCTTTCTGTGCCTCTACTTACCCAATTGTACTAAAGTTTCATTCTTTTAATTGGTTCAGAATAAAAAAAAATCTCCTTTGACTCTGGGATTTATTACCTAATTGACTACTGTATCCTGATCTCATGGTCTTCTCCCTGCTGCTCACTAAGTCCCAGCCCTGCCTGCCTTGTCTGATGGTTTTCACCAGAGGAAGATCTTCTGGCTTTAAGGCCTTTCGCACTGGCTTTTCCCTGCACCTGAATTTTCTGTTAGCACCATCTCATCTCTGGTGCCTCAGTGTCCATGACTCCATTATATCAAATAGGCTTTTATCAATTATAAAACCTTATTTATTTCTTTCATAGTATTTATTATTTTTATTTGATGAATATTCCATTAGGCTAGAGACTCTGTCTTGTTTCCTAACACAGAGTCCCAACACACTTATGTTGCCAACACAGTGCATGGCACATGGTAAGCAACCAAGAACATTTGATGTTGACAAGTGGATGATACAGACATAGATCAAATATTTCTACTAATACATGGTGATTGACTATGCTATGTGCTATAAAGGAAAAATCTCAGAGCTTTGATGTTATTTAATGGGGAGTTAGGGATGGCTTCCCTGAGAAAACAGTGTTAATTATGGCACTTGAAGAATGAGCAATATGGACCATGGTCAAGGCAGGGAACATTATCCAAGTGAAAGAAAAGAGCATGTACTTGGGCTCAGGGGTGAGAAGTAATCTTCTTTGGGGTGATGCATTCAAGGACCTAAAAGAAGCCCAATGTGCTGGAGTTCAGGGCACCAAGCAGAAGACAACAAAGGAAAAGAAAGAAAGACTGTGCACATAACTTTTCTCTCCCAGGAGATTGCACACCCTCTGCATGGGGGTTGAGTTGGGGGTTAGGGGTATGAGGATGGATGGGCAATGACTTTTTTTTTTTTTTAAATTTTTTGGCATTTCCAGAATAATGGCTGATAGGTAGAAGTTCAGTTAATGACATTTAAGCAGAGGGGGCTTGGAGTTAGTACTTCCTTCCAAAGTCAGCTCATGTGCAGCATCTGCAGATCAATAATTACACAGCTTGGAGAATAGCTATTTCTGTAGGGAGCCTGGCTTCCATAATTGTTGGTGAATAGACTCAACAGATGTGCCTAGAATTCCTTATTCTTTCAGCACACGTTTATCATCACATTTTGTTCCTTATTATCTCAGGGGTCTTAACTTTTAGGAAATGTCTGTGTCCAAAAGGTTGAGTGGGATAACCTGACTGACCAATGGATGACAGGAAAATTAGACTTTGTTTTATCAGATAAAGGATATCCATTGCCCATTTTAAAAGGCAGAAACAAGCTCTGGTTTATGCTTTGGTGGAAGAAAAAATATTCAAACTATTAACAAAATTCCTTCTCTCAAAATCTCATGTATTCCTATTTTTTAAAAAATCCCAAATGGAGAAATTTGTTTAAAATGGAGAAAAATGGAGGTGAAATGCCTTTCTGTTAAGTTATTACATTGCATTTTATTTGTGAGATTGTAGTTCTTTGAATGTGTTCCTGGAGTGGGGAAAATCCAGTAGTTTTAGGTACCGGTCATTAGTAGAAACATGCAGTGGATTTATTATTTGGGAAGTAGTGAAACTAAAGCATTTCATAAGAAGCTTTGCTCTAGCAGCTACTCACTAGTAGTGACTTGAAAGCAGAAGTTATTACATTTCACCAGATAAAGGCTTGTTGCACATTTATTTTAAAAGTTGTTTCATTTGGTCATTGCTATGAAGGTCACATTAACTATAGTCAAGAAATGTATTCTAACAAGACAAAATGGAATTGCATACTCCTATTGCCATGATTAATTTGTATTTTACACCTTAACATTCAATATGATGGAATGTCATTAAACTGTGAAGCTGGCATTAATGAGGTCACCTGGTTCATACCAGGGTTTTGCATGGCATTTATTGATTTAACTGACTTCAAAAGTTGTACTCTGAATAATATTTCAAATGAAAGGTAGAAATGTCCTCATTCTTAGTCTTAGACATGGAGTTTCAAGGGTTTAAAAGACCCCCTTATCCCATTCCCATTTTAAACAAACTTTTCTTTTTCTCAAATCACATTCCACCAAGTGCTCATGAAAATTTTGAAACATAGATTTAAACTTTCAGTTTATTTTGTGATGTTATTTTGTTATGTAGCTTGTATTTTTGAAAAAGTGCTGATAATGATCAGAAAGAGAGTTATTAATAGTCTCATTAAAATTTTACTAACAACTAATTAATGTTACTGATATCTGAATTTGGATTAATGCCAAGTTAGAAAATGTTGAAAAGTTTTATTACTTTTATTATGAATTTAATTTCCCTACATATCACTTATTTCCCTCCCTTGTGTTCCTTTTTCATTTAGGTATGACAAATCCTTTGGCATATAAATCTTGGAGGGTAAGATAGAATATATTATTCAACCTCCAAAACATATGAATAGATCAAAAATTTTGTTTAAATACAGTGATTGAGCAGGACTGACTCAAATCATATGTCTGTAAGTGAAAATAATTTTCTTGCCCGAGAAAATATCTCAAAACTAGCCAACCTTTTAGAATGGAATGGCAAAATTTATGACTGACTTCTAAGTATGGCTTTTATACCTAGAGCGCAAGATCGGTGCCTTTCAGTGGACTGAATGTGGTAGGTGGACAAAGTGGCTGACACACCATAGTCGCCTAATAGTTCCTCAGCTTACTCTCCTTTAGTTATAGCAACGCCTCTCCTCAGGGGACGCCCAGACCAGCAGCATCAGCATTATATGGGAACTGGTTAGAAATGCAGATTCTCAGGCCCTACCCCACTCTGGAGCTGGGGCCAGCAATGGGAGTTTTAATAAGCTTTCCAGATCATTCTGATGCTTGCTCAATTTTGAGAATCTCTGCTCTCAAAATTTTCATCTATCGAGATTTTGCTAATTTTCTAGGATATCCCTTAAGAAAAATGAACTTTAATTCTTCTCACTTTCTCTTTCATACTTTCCTAACACAGCTAACCTTTGTTTAGTTCTGGATGATATGTTTGAACTGTGCTAACACCTTAAGAGAGGATGTCACCTGATTGTTGCTACAATCTACTGTTATTACATCCATTCTAGAGATGGGAAAACTGGGGTTTTAAGAAATTGCATAATTTGCTGAAGGTCAAGGTCGCTAAGCTGGTAAGGTTAGTGAGGATTCAAATCCGAGTGGTCTAATATTGCTCTTCATCGTTGCACTCGTTAAAAAGCTCTTTGTTATTGAACAATTCAGGCATAGCCAAAGCTACTCATAAAAGTGCTGACAAATCTATTAGATTCCCCCTTACATTCGATCTTGAGATTTCCAACTGTAATCTAAAATGAGCAATTACTTGTTAGTACTGTATTTGTTTTAGTTTCCATTTGTACTAGCTATAGTTGTTCAAACTGACATGTCCCCCAAGGTTGGAGCTGGTAATAACCTTAAAAATACACCAGCTGACAGAATTTCACTTCGGCTGCATGTTCAAAACAAGTGTATATGGAATACAGATATTTTACTTCTTGGAAAACAGCAACACATGTTGACTCAGCAGAGCAGCAGAAGATAAAGCAGAGAGGAGAAAACAGCAGTTCAAGGAAACCTGGGGTGGGCGTTGGGGGGTGGGCGTGGAACAGGGCAGATAGCAGAATGAGCAATGCCAACCGTCCTCCACATACCCCAGGGAATGAAAGTACTGACTACAGCATCCTTGTTAGAAGGGAGGAATTCATGACTCGGGTTTCCAGTTGGAAAGTCCCAGGTGAGCCGTATCAGCAAGCATTGTGACCACTAAACTGGGATTTTTGTGTTTGGCTCCAGTGCAAGAGAAAACTATGGAACAAGCGGCTTCAGCGGATAAAGAGGGGTGCCCTGAGCAAAAGCGATGATTGCAAGGTTGATGCAAGCAGGGAAAGGTCTCTGCTGGTCACCTCTCTTTTTGCTTTACCTTCCCTCACCCTTCATATTTTAGAAGCAACTCTCCTCAACGTATTTATGTGTCCTTGGAATTTCTTTTTAATGCTAAGTTTGTCCTCTGTTTGTCAATGACTGGCGATGATGTTGGAATTCAGATGAGGGGAGCTTTCCAATTATATTTGGGGTCACTTCAGGTCTGGGATAAGCAGCGAAGCTGGGCTGTTATCATACTGTAATAAAGCTGCCATCCTGGGCCATCCGGCTTGACTTGGAGAACCTCCCCAGATAGCCCTGGTAGGTCAGCTCTTCAATGGCACATTTAAAGCACAGGACCCCTGCAGGGCACAAGAGGCTTTGAACGATTGAGTGTAATCTTCTTTTTAATGTTATGTTTTCCCCAGGATAACGCCTAATTGCTTTGTAAATGGTCCTGGTTTTTGCCTCTAAGGATCTTGCACGGAAGGCAATTATGGATTTTTTTTAATGTGTAAAATACTTTCTCTGGTCTGTCTCTTTCAACTTTTATGTATGCTGCCCAGTTAGACAACCTGTACAGCTTGTCCTTATGACTCCTCGTCATCTTCCAAGTTATGTCTTTCATTCTTTAAGATTTTCATGTTCTCTGATGAAGAGGTGAATTACCAGGTGACCACATCCACGGTATTTCTGTGGCTTTGCTCTCAAGGCAGAAAAGGGACTTATTCACTTTTCATATAACTGATGAGGCCTCCCAGTGCTCAGATCTCTGTGTCTAAGCCTGAACAGTCCTGGGTAGAGAATCCGGGAGTTGTGAAGGCTGCTTCCTCTTGGGAAGACAAGCAAGATGCCCAAAGTAACCTTCCTAAGAGCTATTAATTCTCAGTTGTTGCTTAAATTTCAGAACTGGGGCTGTTCTTCAAATGTGAAGTGCCTCTCTCATCCGGGGTACTGTACCGTCTGCTGGCGGGGAGACTGCCCCTCACATCGACCAGCAGATCGATTTTCTCTTTAGAGACCAAAACTCAAGTCCTTTTCTATTCCTTTCCAGGGAACTATCCCTAGTTTTTCATAATTACTGCCAGAAGCCCACCTTCCTTTCCAGCTCTTCACAGCCTTGGATCTTAGTTATGTCACCCACATTGGCTTACCTGTAGCCTCACCATTCTGTGACGTGTTCATGAAAAGGGGATTTGGGGGACGCCTGGGTGGCTCAGTGGATTAAGCCGCTGCCTTCGGCTCAGGTCAAGATCTCAGGGTCCTGGGATCGAGCCCCGCATTGGGCTCTCTGCTCAGCAGGGAGCCTGCTTTCCTCTCTCTCTCTCTGCCTGCCTCTCTGCCTGCTTGTGATCTCTGTCTGTCAAATAAATAAATAAATAAAATCTTTAAAATAAAAAAAAAGAAAAAAGAAAAGGGGATTTAGCATTCTTGCCTTTGTAATAATAATAATAATAATAATAAATCTCTGAGCTTATGCAAGTCCTGTTACTTTGCCCTTCAGGGAAAAAATGTAGTTGTTAGGTAAGACAATAATTATCCCTTTTCCGTGACTGTTTCTTGGTGACTGAATGACACCATGGATCTTTGTGACCTTCAAAAGTCACAAATGCTCTTGTTACCTGTATGAAAACCACATCAGAAATGATTTGATTTGGGTTTTGATTCTTTGTTTGTTTGGTTGGTTATATTGAGTATTGTTTTCATGTGAAGAGAATGGCAAAACAAATTTGATGATTTGTTGAAAAGCTATTTTGAATTTAAATGCTTGATTTGGATACATAAGCTGAAACAAGTCTTTCTCTCATTAATACATGGCTACGGCAATTTTGACTGGATATATCAGTGTACTTCTGCTTGGACATAAGGATGTTTTGGGGAAGTTCAAGGGCATGCAGATTGTCAGATATGGACTCCTGACCTGGCTGTGCCCTATCCAGCCTCTGGGCCAGTCGCAAAATTGCTCTGGGCCTGGGTTCTTTCAGTTATACATTGAAGAAATCCTATAAGGTGCTCCAAAAGCTGTTTCAGTACTCGAGTCCTGATTTCCTGTTTTCAGGTATCTCATGATGACAGAAGAGCTGGTAAGACACAAGCTAAAGAGGAACCTCCATGAGTGGGGTGGTGTTTTGGAATGCAGGTTTCTGCAGAGTTCACTACAGATGCACACACTTCCTCTCCCAGGGTTGGCCCCGGCAAGGTCAGCTCATTCCTGCGTTTAAGTGTGAGGCAATGAACTTGAATTTGCAGTATTTCCATTGGCTCATCTTTTCCGGCAAGGCCACTGAAGTAGGAAATCACTCTTCATCAGTATATCATCAATAATTTCTCCACCGCAAATACTTCAGAGTTATCTTTCCAACCTTTTCATCAAACGCTTATATTGTTTATAAACAAAGTGAGGTATCTTCTTCTGTTCTCTCATATTTGTATTATGTCATTCATATTCTTCAAAAATATTTCTTTCTTGGGGCCCCTGAGTGACTCCGTTAGTGAAGCCACTGACGGTTGATTTTGGGTCGGGGTCATAATCTCAGGGTCGTAGAATGGAGCCATGGCATTGGGCTTCATACTCAGGGGGAGTCTGCGAGATTCTGTGTCTTTCTCGCTCTGCCCACCCCCCGCTTGCACTCCTGCATTCTCTCTCTAAGATTAATAAATAAAATGTTCAAAAAAGATTTCATTCCTGCATAAGTTAAAATGTATATTTTCGGCCTGTTTTCATCCATTTTTAAGCCATTCTTCCAACTCAGGGCTTGGATTCATGGAGTGCTTTTCACACAGCAATTTTTATTTATTTATTTATTTCTATCAACATAGAATGTATTGTTTGTTTCAGGGGTACAGGTCTGTGAATCCTCAGTCTTACACAATTCACCGCTTCACCATAGCCCATACCTTCCCCAGTGTCCACCCCCAGCCACCCCAGCCCTCCCACCCCCTCCACGCCGGCAACCCTCAGTGTGTTAGGTGTGATCTCACTTTATAGTCACAGTAACCCTGTGAAGTAGGCATTACGATTATTGCCATTTTCTAGACCTGGCAACTCAACATTAGAAAACTCAAGTAAATTTCTTCAAGTTACCCAACTGGTAACTGGGGAGACCAGCATCCACATGCCAGCTGTGAGTCTAGATGCTCAGGTCCTCACCAACTACCTCAAGGAGTGAATCGGTAGTATTCTGTAGTATTGTCTACATAAAATGTGTCAGAGACGCTCTAATCTTAGTGTTTTCTTTTTTCCTGAAATACTTACATAATTAAGAAAATGGAAGAAAAATGGCTATTTGACCATATATATATATATTTACATATCTATAGATCATTGCTCTTCTCTGAATTTTGGTTTCCTCATTTATACAACAGATGGTGTGTTAACAATTCTTAACTCAAAAGACTGTTGTAAAAATTGAAATAATGAATGTGAAATTGCCTTAGAACTTGAAAAGGAAGGCAGGGCTGTCTTCCAAGCAGGGATTCTAAACTCTGAGATTGTACTTACATGATTCTGAACTCTGAGATATTTTGGCAAGAAATACCCAGGTAAGTAAAACCAGTATTTTTCTTCTGGAATGAAACAGGCATTTCCTTGACTTCCAGATTTCAATTTGAAAATATTTATTTTGAAACAGTAAAGAACTTTTTTTTTTTTTAAAGATTTTATTTATTTATTTGACACAGAGAGAGAGAGAGATCAGAATAGGCAGAGAGGCAGGCAGAAAGAGAGGGGGAAGCAGGCTTCCTGCTGAACAGAGATCCTGTTGTGGGGCTCGATCCCAGGACCCTGAGATCATGACCTGAGCTGAAGACAGAGGCTTAAGCCACTGAGCCACCTGGGAACCCCCAGTAAAGATCTTTTTAAAAAAGAAATTTCAACAAGGAATGAACGGAATTGTGAAAGTCAGCATATCTCAACGGATTTAACCATTCATTCAACATGTAACAAATGTTTTCTTACTGTGCTAAATCCCAAGATGTCCAGGTACTGCCATACGCTGGGACCACCACCACAAAGAGGGATCTCTGTGACCATTTGTCATTAAAGCTGGCTAAGAGGCCTTCTAATAAATGTGAGGGACATTCCGGAGCCTGTGTTACCATTTTACAGGTAAACAGGTTCAGAGATATGAAGCAACATGACCAAGGTTGACCAGCTGGCCAGTGACAGAACTGGAGCTAAGCGAAACCAGCCCCATGACTCCATGCTTCCTTTTTTTTTTTTTTTTTTAAAGATTTTATTTATTTATTTGACAGAGAGAAATCACAAGTAGGCAGAGAGGCAGGCAGAGAGAGAGAGAGAGGAGGAAGCAGGCTCCCTGCTGAGCAGAGAGCCCGATTCGGGACTTGATCCCAGGACCCTGAGATCATGACCTGAGCCGAAGGCAGCGGCTTAACCCACTGAGCCACCCAGGCGCCCTCCATGCTTCCTTTTAATACCAGTGGAATGCTGCCTGCAGATCACGGATGGAGTTAAGGGAGAGGCCGATGGCTTTGTGCTTGGGAAGGTATTAGGTGGATGTTTGTGTACCCACGGCAGTAGATTTTTTTTCTTTCATCCCAATTTGTACAGAAACATCCTGGCTTCCCTGGAAGCTTGTTTAGGGCGTGCCAAGCCCGTGTTAGCCTCCCATCCTGATCGTTATGCTGTCGCACTCTTCCCCTGATCTCAAATTCACTTTCTATATTTCTTGGCCACTGGGCACATTATTTGACATTTATTTACACTTATCTGCATTTTCCATCTTCGAAGCCCACACATAGCACATAATAATGTAAATCCTTGGCTGCCGCTTGGCATTTGGGTACCTTATTATTTACTGCATCGTGTCCCTCCCCTCCCTGTTTAATGTAATCTGCAAATCTTGTTCTCAGTACCAAGTCATTTGTATACATAATTAAAATATGCAATCCCTCCCAACACTGATCCTTGTCATATGTCTTGCTAGTAATTTCTTTCCCAGACAGTGAATATTTTGCTTTTATTTATTTATTTCACTCTTTGGAAGGAGATGGAGGCAGAGCAGGCTCAGCAATGTTCCTGAAGTCACCCAACCCTATTCTCTAAAGTCCCGAGGAATCACAGCATCCTTAGTATTAACGTATCGGCTGAGTGATTTGACGTATTTCTTCTTTTTTTTTTTTTAAGATTTTATTTATTTATTTATTTGAGACAGAAAGGGGAAGAAGGAGCAGAGGGTAAGAATATCCAAACAGATTCCTGCTGAGTGCGGAGCCTGTTACAGGGCTCGAGCTCACAACCCGTGAGATCCTGTTCTAAGCCGAAACCAAGAGTCGGTTGCTTAACTTACTGAACCACCCAGCTGCCCCCTGACATATTTCTTTTTAGTCAAAAGAAGTTCTGACCAGTAATTATAGTAAAGATATTAATGACACACTTATGATGGGGAGCCATTTCTCCAGCCATTTGGAGGCTTTACAATTGGAGATAGGATTTGAGTTCATGCTCACCATGTGCTGGGTGCTTATTGTTCACCTCTCTGGGGTCACAGAGGGACCATTTCTGGATAAAGGATATTGCACCAGATAACTAATCCCGAGATTTTTTAATGGCTCTGAAGCCATTAACTAGGGGCCTGATTGCACAGGGACATGCAGTGAGTTAACTCTCACAGACATCTGGCAAATTGCTTGCCAAACAGCCATTGCATGGCTGGGAAATTCTCTGATGCTTGAAACTTTCTGCTAGTTGAATAAAGAGTATTTAATAGTGTGAGCCAATAAAGCTGTCCTCATTTTTTAAGCAAAATCGTCCGTGTGGAGTTGTTTGTAAGCACCCCCACACCCACACATGCATTCCCAAGCTTCTTAAATTTTTCTCACCAGCTTTGATGTTTAACAGGTGTCATATATCTGCCATTTCTTAATTAGGTGAGGTCTTAACATGCATGTGCCTTTGGGATAGGTAATGGATTGATGGGAATGAACACTGATGCGTACAAGAACTGTTTTCTGACCTGGGAGGCTGTCCGGGAGGGCTTGGGGGGGGGGGGGGGGGGGCCGTGCACAGGGAAGAAAACCAATGCAGTGAGGTGAGGCAGGGGGGTACGTAGCACATGGCAGTTTCTCCAAAATGCAGGTTTCCTAATTAGGGAACTTTAAGGCTGTATATACCCCTGCACTGAAGTCTAGCGTTACTCCCGATTTAACCTTTTACGTATGGAAAGTTTACCCTCACACTCAAAATGATAAGGTCAGCCTACTGAGACCAAATTTCTCCTGAGATCCTGATTCGTGAGGGGCAAGTGTGAAAGGCAGGGATTGAAGACTGAAAGACGGACGTGGTTCTGTTTCTCTTCAGGAGCTCCCATTTTCTCCTCTTGAGAAGTCAAAAGCCACACAATCTGTCTCTGATTGTCTGCAGACCAAGAGATGTTTATTTTTCAGCCAACAGAGGCTCTGTGACTCCTTTAGAAATTTCAACCTTGATTTTTTTGTCAACACCATTGTCTCTACTTAAAGAATCATCCCCCTATGAGATGGGTTCTTGTGATAGTATTTTGTCTTTCCTTGGAGACAAACTCAGTTCATTTCCAGAATTTCCCCCAGAAGTGCCACAACCCCAAAGAGACAAGCCAAGTCAACTGAGAAATCAAATATTTCCTCACATAGATACAGACCTGAAGCATGTGGTTTATTTGACTGTTTGTTTTTTTTTTTCTCATTGTTATTGGCTTATTCAGAGCTGTTAATATCCATATGGCGGTACCAGTGGTTAAAAATATTGTCAGCTCACATCATCTTTTTCTTTTTTATTTTTAATTTATAGACACTGGAATTTACTCCTTTTAGTGTACAGTCTGTGAGTCTTAAAAAACAATCTGAGGGGTTTGAAGGGGGGGGTTGGGAGGTCGGGGTACCAGGTGGTGGGTATTAGAGAGGGCACGGATTGCATGGAGCACTGGGTGTGGTGAAAAAATAATGATACTGTTATGCTGAAAATAAATAAATTAAAACAAAACAAAACAATAACAACAAAAAAATGAAAAAATAAATAGAATGTGAAAAATTAATTTAAAAATAAAACTAAAAATAAAAAAAAATAACACAGTTGTGTAACTACCACCATAATCAAGATGGAACATAGTTTCATTACCCTAAACACTCATTCACACTGACCTCATGTAATTATACTCTTCTCTCTTGACCCTCTGACCCCTGGTACAATGCCTTTGTCAGTTTGTTATTGCTAATATTTCCTCCCAGTCTGTGACTTGAAAAAAAATTCTCTGAACAATGTCTTTCATAGTATAGAATTTTGAATTTTGATGAAATCTGTTTATTAACCTGTTTCCTTTTGTAGATCATATTTTTAGTGTCAGATTTAAGATGTTTGACTAACCCAAGGTTTTAATGATTTTTTCCCTGTTATTTCTTCTAAAAGTCTGATATTTAGAAGACTTTATATTTAGGACTGTAACCTATTTTTAAATTAAGTCTTATAAAATAAGGCACACATTGAGATTCTTGTTTTGAAAATGGATGTCCAATTGTTGTAGCAGACATTTGTCAAAAATATTATCCTCACTCCATTGCCTTGGTGCCTGGGCTAAAAATCACTGGGGATAACTGTCAATTTTGATTTACTCATCTCCTCTTTCACAAAAACCACACTGTTTTGATAACTGTAGCTTTATAGTAAGTCTTGAAATAGGATGTTAAGAGTCTTCTAATTTGTTCGTCTTTTCAAAATTATTTCTGATTATCTCAGTTCTTTTTTTTTTTTTTTAAGATTTTTAAACTTATTTATTTGACAGAGATATCACAAGTAGGCAGAGAGGCTGGCAGAGAGAAAGGGGGAAGCAGGCTCCCCGCTGAGCAGACAGCCAGATATGGGGCTCTATCCCAGGACCCTAAGACCATGACCTCAGCTGAAGGCAGAGGCTTCACCCACTGAGCCACCTGGATGCACCTGATTATCTCAGTTCTTTTGACTTCACTATACATTTTGGAGTCAGTTGTCAATTATTTACAGAAAAGGTTGCTGACTTAGTTTGAGATTGCATTGGATCTATACACCAAATGAGGGCCATTGGTATTTTAAGAATATGGAGTTTTCCAATCTATGACAGTGATCCCTCTGTTTATTTGGAGCTTCTGGATTTCTTTCATCAGTGTTTGGTAGTTTTCAGCATAGATTCTGAACATATTTTGTTAGATTTATACCGAAGCTTCATTCCTGGGATGTTATTTTAAATGCCTTTCTTTTTAAATTTCAAATTCAAGTTGTTTACTACTGCTATATAGGAATATGATGACTTTTGTATAATTGACTTGGTATCCTGCAGTCTTGTTTAAACTCACTTATTTGATCAAGGTGTTATTTTTTTTAAAGATTTTATTTTAGAGAGAGAGAGAGATCACAAGTAGGCAGAGAGGCAGGCAGAGAGGGGGGGGAAGCAGGCTCCCCACTGAGAAGAGAGCCCGATGTGGGGCTCGATCCCAGGACCCTGAGATCATGACCTGAGCCGAAGGCAGAAGCTTAACCCACTGAGCCACCCAGGCGCCCCTCAGGGTGTTACTTTGAAGAATATTTTGGATCCTTTGCACAGACAATTCTATTCATGAACAGACAGATTTCCTCTTTTCTTTTCAATCTGTATGCCTCCCCCCCCCATTTATTATCTTATTTACTGGCAAGGACTTAGAGTATGAGATCAAATAACAGAGGGGAGAAGGGATAGCCTTCCCTTTTCCCAGATCTTAGGTGGTAAGCATTTAATCTCGTACCATTTTGTGTGATGTTAGCTGTATTATTATTACTATTTGTAAATAGCCTTGGGTAGGTTCAATTCTCTCTTATTTATCATTGGTGAAAGTTTTTAGCATAAAGGGATGTTGAATTTTATCAAATGTTTTTTCTACATCTATTGAGATGTTAATACATTCCTTCATAGTCTGTGAATATGGTGAATTACATTGAGTGATTTGTGAATGCTGAACCAGCCTCGCCTTCCTGAGGTGAAACCCACCTGGTTGTGAAGAGATCTGTCTTTATATTTCTCTAGATTTTGATTTGCTAGTATCTTGTTGAGGACTATTGTGCTTATATTCAGCAGGGATATTGCTCAAGAGTTTTCTGGTACTGTATTAGTCTCTCTATGGTGTTCGAGTAATGCAGGTCTCATAAAATGGGTTAGGGAATGTTGCCTCTCTTTCATTTTTTGGGAGTGATTGTAAATGTGGTATAATTTATTCATTATAAGTTTAGTAGTTTACCCCTTCAACTAAAACATGGAAACCTAACCACTATATATATTCTAACGTCAGCCTTACTTGCTTAAAAGGAAATGGTTGCCTTTGATTTTTTTCCTCTTTTCAGTGCTCGAGAGCTAGAGCATGGGCGTGATTACAATCTAGTTTTTTTTTTTATACAAATTAGATTATTTATTTATTTATTTATTCGACAGAGACAGAGATCACAAGTAGGCAGAGAGGCAGGCAGAGAGAGAGAAGGAAGCAGGCTCCCGGCTGAGCAGAGAGCCCGATGCGGGGCTCGATCCCAGGACCCTGGGATCATGACCTGAGCCAAAGGCAGCGGCTTAACCCACTGAACCACCCAGGCGCCCCAATCTAGTTTTAAGCAGAAGAGATGCACAATGGCTTAGAACAGTGAAATAGGGAGAAGGAGAAATCTGTATTTTTCAGTGACCATCTAGAGTAGAGGCACCCTGCAAATGCGGGAGTCCTCATGTTTGTATGCGTAAGAAAAACACCTGTTCTCATAAAGCCACTACATTCTGGGGTCTTTTTGTTAAAATGGCTTAGTCTTTACCCTATTTATCCCAACTGAAAAGAAGATCCTTTTGTCTAAACATG
Source organism: Mustela putorius furo (assembly GCF_011764305.1). Taxonomy (NCBI): domain Eukaryota; kingdom Metazoa; phylum Chordata; class Mammalia; order Carnivora; family Mustelidae; genus Mustela; species Mustela putorius. The sequence continues at coordinate 7,621,816 of NW_025421490.1, read as the reverse complement.
GTTGAGATTCACCTGCAAGAAGTTAAGTGGGATTAAGCACAGGAGGAGGCTATGCATCGATTCGAGGTCTGCCATGGAGAAGGTTATAAAGCGGAGTGAGGGCACACCCTCAATTTTCCTGGAGAAGCAGACTGTGTTTCCTGCACATTGAAATTTCTAGCAGCATCTCCCTCTCTTGGGCCAATTTAGAAGTCTGGATTGCTTGGGTTACATTTTTCCAACTACTGGCAATGAGCAGGAACTGATATTTGGGCGTATTTGACAGGGCTTAAGACCTCTTTGGTAGGTCTCTTTCACAGTATCCTAAAATTTCTATTTCATTAATTGAATTAAATATGAACACATACAGAGAAGGTAATCTTCCCTGATTTTGAACCAATCCTAAAATGCAATGCCTGTATAAAACTTTGTTAGAATAGGTAGAATTATAAAAAGGTTGGAAAATATATGCTTTTGCCAAATTTAATAATTTTTATTTTGCCAAAATTAATAAATTCTGTTAACTCTAACAGACTTGAATTCCTCATGGGAGTAGTCCGACTGTTGGGGGAGCTGTTATCATTTGGAGGCCTAATCATAGGGGCCGTGAAAAACCCATAAAACCCCCAAAGTACCAAAAAGGATTTGTTCTTACAGAATTTCATTACCAGAAAATACAGATGCCAGTCTCCTGCCACTTCTTCTCCTCTTCCCTCCTCTCTCCCTGTAGATTCACTACAGGCATTGGTCCTGTCCCTTCAGAAAACGGACAACCTGATGGCATTTTGTAATACAGGGAAGGTGAGTACATTCTCTAACCTGGTTGTCTCACAAATAACGAGGTGTGTGCACATGCTCTTCAGAATACACACGTTTAATAATTTTAATAGTATCACTGTGGTAAGAGCTCCAAATTGAAAACAGTTGTCCCATCCAAATGTCCGTCCATCAACACTGGATGGATGCAACGTTATATGTGATTCCCATAGAAATTATAGAGTAATGAGAATGAATACATCTCAGATACACACAACTTGGATGTATCTTGCAAATATAATGTGGACCCAAAGAAAGAATGTTTCCTTCATGTAAAGTTTTGAACCATGTCATTTAGGGATGTGATGCATTCATAATTGAGTAATCAGACAATAGAGAAAAGCAAGGAAGTGATTATCTTATCAGGTGAAAGTGGTGATTATCTCAGGTGGGGCTGGAGGGGATTGTCATTGGAATGGGGTAGAGATGGAGCTTCTGGAGCACGCCAGTGCTCTCTTTCTGGGCTTGCTTGTGGTCATCGGTTGTATTAATTGTCTCTTGCTGCATAATACATTGGCAGAAAGGTAGTTAAAAGTGTCCATGGACAACTGCAAAATTGAACACTTGTTACTCTCCTGGTCCTAATGTTGAAAACCAAAAGGAAGACTTCAGGGGTCCTTCCCACAGTGCCGTGCTTCTCAGAGACTTGGACCTTTGTGAAGGAGTGGCTAGAGAACAGGAAACGTCATTTCAACATCAAAGAATTTGGACCCTGGCATAGGCTTTGGAGATGGCTGAGTGTGGTCACTCCATTTACGGAGGTGCAGCTGGAGTCCTGTGAAAGTCATGATTCAGTGGAAGTGAATGGCCATTTAGTATTTTTCTTTATCAACCTGCCACATGTCACATGATTTTTAATGCTTCATCTTGCTTACATTATAAATTATTGGATGTAGATATTAAGTTTGATATGGATATTATATCTACCTTAAGTTCTAAAACGGACTATAGGAAGGCAGTTTGATGGACGTAATGTTTGGAGAAAATGCTTAGTAGTTTTAATTGCACACAGCTTTTGTGATGGTGTGAAAGGGTATCATTCTAAGTTGGGGTTGAAATGGGTAATGGATAATGTCAATTTCTTCAGTCTTTTTGGTACCTTCTATATCTTGACCTCGAGGAACCTCTTTTCTTCTCTTGTGGGGTCTGCTCTCAGTTAAAAATTCCTTAGTTCTGAATATAGGTTCAGGGAAGGGCAGAACACATCCACTTCAAACTATGTTTCTTCCTATCTCAAGCCTCGCGTGGAGAATTAGCCTCCCAAGCCTTTGGTCTTGTGTCCTCATATGTCCTGATTTCCAGCTCCTTTCTGCCTTATTGTTTTATCTGATTTCTCATTGGCTCATGTCTCAAATTGTTATTTACCTCCTCCTCATTGCATAGTTTGTACATTTTAGCCACCTTAAAGAACATCAAAAGACTGGGACTTAGGGAGGACAATCAAACCTAGAGGCTGAAATTTTTGTGGGGATCCGGCTATGTGAGATTAAATCTTGATGATTTGCAACAGAGCTGGTTTTGCGTTCACCCATTTGGCCTTTCATGGGTAGAGCCTAATGGGGAGACAGTCTGTCTCAGGCCATGCTGTATTTTTCTTGGGTGGTAGGTACAGTTGTTTCACAGGTGGGTGCTTATTTCTATATAGGTCTTGAAAGAGTGCATACTGGACTTGGGCAAATACACAGAGTTCAGGAGGTGGTGGTTGTGAATGTCCTTTGCAAGCACAGGGGCCTCAGCAACCATATGGCAGTAGACAAGATTTCTTTCAACAGTGGATTCTTTGGGCATTCTCAGAAGAAACTGACATTTTTCTCTATGGGAGATCCCACAGAACAGATCTGAGGAGATGGCGTTTGGGAAACAAATGGCTGGGAGAAAATCTAACACGAGTAAAAGGAAGAAAGCCAAATGGTGCCAGCCGTGTGTGAGTTAGGAAGGAAGGCACTGAGTTTAAGGAGTCGGTCACGCGTTCTGCTCCGCCTCTCTGAGAAGAATGAGACCAGCATCATAAATGGAAATACTGCAGATAAACGTCTAACAAAAGCAAATGCTACTCAGCGCAGGGATTTTCAAAAACTATGGAAAACCTCGAGGAGAACAGGGCAGAAGTGTTAGTCCTAACTGTTAGCTCTAGGGGCACAAAATTAAGAAAATCAGGAGTTTACTTGGGATCCTCGTCCAGCTGACAATACTGTGTGCAGAGGGGAGGCTGATCTCAGAGGCTGAAGCTAAGTCATAGGAAGAGGCAGCACAAGTGTCCACTGTGTCACAGAACTAAAAATGGCTGCTTCTGAGAGAGCGTGGAGCCCAGTTACTAGACAGAGCCAACCTGAATGTGGTGCCAGGATGCCAGGATACGGAGCTGAGAAGCAAAATAAAAATTAAAAAGTTTTTATTAAATATGCTTCTCTGGAAGGACACACTAAATAAGGCTATGTGGCCAGGGTTGTTATGTCTCAAATTCCCTCTCTAAGAGGGAAGTAGTAGTGACCTCATGAATAATTTCTCTTAGTTGGCATGGGTGGAATGACATCCTTCCAGTGGTCCCAAGGAAGATCCACAGAGGACCAGCGGCACTGGGGCAGAAGTGTTTGATGGTAGGAAAGTGGACTTGGGCAGGCTTCTCCTCTGGGGAAAAACCACATCCTGGGTTGGCCGTTGGTTAATGATTAAGCCCATGGTTAACCAAATTTTATATCTGTATGACAGACCCACAGCTAACGTCATGCCCAACAGGGAAAAGCTGAAAGTTTTTCCTCTCGGATTAGGAAAAAGACAGAGGTGCCCATGGTTACCAGTCTGATTCAACATAGCACTGGAAGATGTAGCCAGAGCAATCAGGCAAGAAAAAGAAATAAAATGCATCCCAATCAGAAAAGAAGTAGAATTGTCTCTCTTTGTTGATGACATGAAAATCCTGAAGATTCTACCCAAAACTATTAGGCCTAATGAACAAATTTAGTAGTTTCAGGATACAACACCAACAAGAAGAAAATCAGCTATAGAAAAGGAGTCTTGCCGTTTGCAACAACCTGGCTACAACTTGAGGGCATTATGCAGAGTGAAACAAATCAGCCAGAGGAAGATACATACTATATGATATATTCATAGGTGAAATCTAAAAAGGTTAAACTCATATAGAGTAGAATGGTCATTGTCAATCGCTAATGGGTAGGGAAAATGGAGAGATTTTTGTAAGATTTTTATAAGATTTTTGTAACTTTCAGTTACAAGATGGGTAAGTTCTGGGGATCTAGTGTATAGCATGGTGCCTATAGTTGACAATAGTATATTGTATACTTGAGGGTTGCTATGAGAAAAGAGATTTAATGTTTTCACCATAACAAAAAGGGCGCTTAAGTGAGTTAGAAGATGTGTTAACTAACCTTATTGTGTAAGCATTTCACAGTATATGTGTGTATCAAGTCATTCCATTGTACACTTACGTTTATACAATGTTATACATAAGTTGTATTTCAAGGAGTTGGAAAAGATGGATTACTAAATAAATATCACCAGGGATGTTTATTATTTAGAAGAAAAATTAGAATCTCTTCTAATAGCAGATGACAATGTAGGCCCTAAAGAGATAGTTAACAACAAAACCGAGTCTATACAAGAATAAAGATTTACTTAATCTCTGGGAATGAAGAGCCTTCTGAGAATAGCACCAATGAAAGTATCATGAAGAAAAAAAGAGGAATTGATTTGACTATATTGAAATTATAAAACTTATGTAAATAAAAAATGAACAAAATTAATGATAATAAACTGATAAAATATTAGTCCCAAATCAAAGAAATAAGAGACCAATATTCTAAAGGCACCTGGGTGGCTCAGTCGGTTAAGTGGCTGTCTTTGGCTCAGGTCATGATCCTGGGGTCCTGGGATCAAGCCCCCTATCTGGCTCCCTGCTCAGCGAGGAGCCCACTGTTCCCTCTCCCTCTGCTACTCCTCTTGATTGTGCTTTTTTTTTTTCTCTTTCTCAAATAAATAAATAATTTTTAAGGGGCGCTTGGATGGCTCAGTCACTAAGCCAATGCCTTTGGCTCAGGTCATGATTTTAGGGTCCTGGGATAGAGCTCTGCATCAGTCTCTCACTCCCGCTGCTTGTTATCCCTCTCTCTTTGTCAAATAAATAAAATCTTAAAAAAAAAACCTTTAAAAAAGAATAATTTATAAAAAATTTAAAAATTAAAAAGAATTATATTTTAAATATATGAAGATGTCTATATAAATTGATAGTAAATGTGCTAAGACCTAAATAGAAAAACAGAAAAAACTATGAAGACTTTAAAACAGAAAATTAAAACAACAAATACATACGGTCAGTCCTCATTATTCAGAGATTCCATATTTCCAAACTCGCCTGCCTGCTAAAATTTATTTCTGTTTTCCAAATCAATACTCACAGCGCTTTCACAGCAGAGTGGCACTAAGTTGGTGTCCCCCTGACACTTATGTCCCCAGCTGATGTCCAAGAAGCCGACAGTCTCCTTTCTTGGTTCGGCTCTGAGACTGCAAACAAGTGTCTCTTTCAAAGTGTATATGCTGCTACGGTGTTTTCACTTTTGTGATTTTGCTGATTTTACTGTTTAAAATGGTCCCTGTGCTCAGTGTGAAGTGCTCACTAGTGCTCCTATGTGCAAGAAGGCTGTGCTGTGCCTTCTAGAGAGGGTGGGGTATGTTCTGTAAGCCTCCCAGAGGCCTGGGTTATAGTGCTGTTGGCCATGAGTTCCGTGTAAATGAATCAATGATAAATATATTAAATAACATATCTTTAAATAGAGATATATACAAGACAAGATGGTGCACTGATCAGTTGTGAGCAGAGGCCTGTCGGGACCCAAATCCGTATTTGCCCTAGGAACAATTGTTGAGTATTTGCTAACTCGTGCAGGCTTTCTAGAAAATAACCGCCTTGAATAATGAGAGCCAACTGAATATGAAAATGCTCAGATTTGCTTATAAAACATGTAGATTGCAGTATTGGGACTTAACCTTTAAATTAAAGTGTATCATGGTGTCTGTGCTCATACTACTGTGATACAGACATTTTCATATAGTGCCGGTGTTCTTTTTAAATGGTTCAGTCTTTCTGGAAAGCAATTTGACATTAGACATTAAAAGCACTTAAAATATTTCGACCCTTTGACATAGTAAGTCTATTTCTAGGGATCTGTTCTGATGAAATAATCAGAGTGATGCTGTTAAAGATGGGAAGCTGTTCATGTTTAATGTTAAGTATTTAAAAGAGCTGGATATAAAACTGTAAGTGACCCCCATTATTTAAAATAAGTGATATCTATTTATATATATCTGTATAAAGCACTATGCAGAGGGAGAAGAAATATACCAACATATTAACAGTAGAATATTCTTTCTCTTTTAAACATTTTTCATTTATTCCTTTTTGTTATGATCCCCCAGGCTAATGTCCTCCCTAGAGATACACACAATATATATAATATTTTATATGTGGCTTTTGCAAAGTATATGTAGGGCATATATGTGTCTATATATGATGTATGTAAATAATATTGTACCATTAGCTTGTGTTTTTAGGCACCGTGCACTAGTACTTTGTTGTGGGTCCATCCTCGATGGTAGAGTACATCTGATTATTCCTTCTGAAGCTGGAAAATTCTCATAGTCTCCATCATCATGTTTTCCTGCCTTCTTCTCTAACACTAGTAGCCAGGCTGCCTCCAACATTCTACCCCCTAAGTAATGCTGAAATGGGCATCCTCATAGGTATTTCTTTAGTCCCATTGTGGGGCATAACAGATGCGTATACTTAATTTGACTTAGTGGTGACATGTTGCCCTTCAGAATAACTGGCTTATTTCAATTGTGGGATTATGGCTATTTTGTTTTTCTTAATTTGCTTATATTATTTTTATTAAAAAATTAGCTTACTTTTTAAAGTATTAAAAGGGAGGAGTTTGGAAGTAGGGCCGTGTCTTTCTGGGGCCTTGACATTGCTGGTTTGGTTTCTTTGACCTTGCATGTTCCCCTCTTGTAGTAGATAGAATAATGGCTCCCACATCCTACTCCCTGGAACCTAGGAATATGTTACCTTATAAGGCAAAGAAACTGCAGATATGATTAAGGTAAGGGCCGTGAAGTGGAGAGGTTATCCTGGATTATTCAGGTGGACTCAGGGTGGCTGGAGGAACCTTATGAGAGGGACCCAGAGGGGTCAGAGTCAGAGGGCAGGGCCCTGTGGTGCTGGAGAAGAGACAGGGGTCACGTGCTCCTTAGAGACAGGTGGAAGCCCAGGATCCCAGTGGCTTCTGGAAGCTGGCAACTCCACGAGGAGTTCCCTTCTGGAAAATACCTTCCTGGAATGTTGCCTTTGTTAATTTATTTCTGTGTTTTAAGATTTTGCTGCCCACTAATGAACAGGTGTCTAATTTCATTACTAAATAGGATGCCTCGGAGATGTGGGAAACATGTCATTCCTTTTCAGAGCTTTATAAGGCATAATCAACATGCCCGTAATGTAGGTGAGGAAGAGTCACGTCCTCCACACCATCCACTTTAGGGGTCTCAAGACACCCAGACGACATTGCTTGGAAGGTGTGCTGTGAATCACTGATACTAATCATCACTAAGGTGCTGGAGTTTGTAAATGATTTAATTTTAAAAACAAAGAATTCAAACTTACCCCCACAATAAGTTGTCCTCTTATCTCTCATTCTCTTGCGTTCTGCTGTGCTTTCTTAAGTAAGAAAGTTGGGGATGGCCATATCGTTGATGTCCCCTAGAACTGACACAGTCTTGTTTGTCAGTTGGTGAGGTTGCAAAGAAAAATGAAAATATAATATAGATTTTTAAAAAATCAACAGGTGGAGTGTATATGTAGCTGAAATAGAGGAATGAATTGGTGGTAACGCCAAGATTTTGAAAGACAAGGGGATTGTTTGGGGGAAATTTTTTGGTAGTAGAGGAGTGTGTGTGTGTGTGTGTGTGTGTGTGTGTGTGTGCATTTGACAAGTTATTCATCAGTGTTGGAAGCAAATAAAAGTTCCGTAGACAATTTGTTGATATGCAACAGAAGACTGAAAGCACAAAGGAAGAAACGAGGAGATCTGGGCATTTGGGAGTCAGGATAGCCGTTATCAATGGGGATTCTTCGAGAAAAGTGTTACATGTAATTGTAGGAGAAAGTGCTGAGGGCTGAGGCTTTGGGGATCTGGAATATGCTGACTGTCATTCAGAGTAAGAAAGTAGAGGATCCGAAAAGTCTTATTTGGAAACGGTGGGAATAAATCACATGATAATATGGTATCACAGATATGGAAGGAAGGGTGTATTTCTTGAGGAGTAGTCTGTAGTGTAATTCCTATAATAAGTATGCTTTGAGCAACACTTGGCTTGACCAAGTCATGTTCAGACGTTCACAGAATGTAACTCCAGGGGATGCTATTTGTACGTTTGTCTGTGTTGAATGTTTCTCCTCTGGAGTTGTGCAGTGCACAGCCTGTGCAGCTGCTATTAGGAAACCTATCAGATGATTGAAGAGATATAGGTAGGAATGCATATCTAGCGGGGACATGGAGGAGGAGAGAGAATTAATATTGGTGCTATATGGAAGGGAGAGCCACAGAGCCGGGGAAAAAACCCAGAAAATAAAGACAATAAATTCTACAAAGGAAATTTTTCTGATTAGTTTTTCCCCCTCTTTCTTGCTCTTTGCTCTTTTCTTGATTTGATTTACTGCTTCTCTGACTGGTAAGCTTTCACCTATTATTCCAGACCAGGCAAAAGTTCTGTGTCTCTCTGAAGTCTTCTCTTGTCATTGCAAACAGGACTAATTCTTCCTTTTTGTAATTCTATCACATTTACTATAATATTGTCAAGGACTGCAACAACATTGTATTAAAAATTGCTTATGTGTGTGCCCTCCCAATAAATTCTGGTCTTCTCTTTGGGCTCTAAGGCCTTAGTCTAAGTCGGAGGTGAAAAGACAGCCTGGAAATGGGCTGGTTGACTAGGCTGTGAACTGCACCAGAGGCTCTACTAATTCATATCCCTAAAATCGGGCAGCCGAGGCTCTGCCTTGTAGACTCTACAGCATTGCTGCGTACATCATATTGAGGACCTTGCTGAGTGAAGGTTCTGGATCAGGCAGTCTGGGGTGGCAGGCTGAGATTCTGTGTTCCTAGCACGGGCTCAGGAGCTGTTGGCACAGTTGGTCAGGGAACTACACAAAGTACAAGGCTCCAGGCTAGATGGAATTTGTCCTGATGCCAAGTCTCTGGACTTGGCTTATATTTATTGCAGAATAATAGGACGTCAGACTGTATGATTTGGGAACCCAAACCTTAAGACTCTCTTTTACTACTGGCTTGTTGATTAATGTTGGATGTCTCACTATGGAAGACTGTTTTTTTTTTTCATTAAGACATGTGATGACAAATCCTGATATCCCTGTTAGGATATCTGTACCCCTACAAGGCACGGCGGGTGTTAGAGATATGAAACTAATCAGCAGATTGTTCACAGAATTCCGTAGTGGTGACTATGGTCCTGAGAAATAGTTGACAAAGCTCTTTGAATTTCAGTGGAAGAAAAGAGAGATTTTCTAGAAGTATAGAAATTCTGCTGGTGAAAGTATAAATTGGAATGACCACTTTGGAAACTGTTTGACAGGACTTACTAAGGATGAATATAAGGAAACTCTATGACAAAGTATTTTTTTCAGCATATTAATATATTATAGCAAACCAATATATGTAAAATGCAGGCTACCTCATTTCATTGTGCTTTGCTTTATTACAGATGTAGCATGTCTTCCTTCCTTCCTTTCTTGCTCTCTCTCTCCGTTCCTCTCTCTCTCTTTCTTTTCCTGCCTACCTTCCTTCCTTCCTTCTTTTTTTTTTTTTTACAAATTAGAGGTCTGTGGCAATGCTGTGTTGATGAACTCCATTGGCTCCATTTTTCCAACACCATTTCTTCACTTTGCGTCTCTCACATTTTGGTAATTCTTGCAATATCCCAAACTTTTTCATAATCGTTCTTTGTTGCAGTGATCTGGGATCAGTGCTTATGACTTACTGGAAGCTCAGATGATGGGTAGCATGTTTTAGCAATACAGTATTTCTTTTATTAAGGTAGGCACAGTGCTTTTTAGACATAATGTCAGTGCACACTTAATTGACTACAGTGAAGGGTAAACATAACTTTTATATGCACTGGGAAACCAAGAAATTCATTTGACTCGCTTTATTGCAACATTTACTTCATTGCTGTGGTCTAGAATTGAACCTGCAATATCTCTGAGGTATGCCTATGTATAAACAAATATAAACATATATAAAACTAAATATGTACACAAAAGACACGAGTTAGTGTGTCCATAGCAGTGCTCTTCATAATATCCCTAACCTGGAAGCTCTCCAAATGCCCATCTGGATGAATGAATTGTTGCATACTCACACAATGAGATGTGTGTTTACTGCAGTGAAAATAAATGATCTGTAATCTCGCAACAATATGAATGATTGTCACGAACAGAACATGGAACTCAAGAAGCCAGACACAAAGGAGTTATGTTCTATGATTCCATTTATACAGAGTACAAAAGAGGCAATCTGTGCGGTTAGAAGCCAACATACTGTGTACCATTGGTGAGTGGTATTTTCTGAAAGAAAGTACAAAGAGGAGTTTCTGGGCTGCTTGTTTAATAGGATTGTGCTTCACAAGGCTAAGTGCTAGTTATATGGGTGTGTTTGGTTTGGGAAAATTCATCGAGCCCACGGTGTAATTTTCTGTATGAATCTTGTATTATCATAAAAGATTAAGGAATATGCACACAAAAGGAGTCTCCAGGGTAGGACCTTGGATTGCTGGGGGAGCAGTGATGGGATTAGGAAAGGGACGAATGTGGGAGGTACCTAAGGTCAATTTTATTCTCTTCGGGAGCAATTATGTATCCAGCAAACTGTTTTCTGGGAGTGATTTTGTGGGCATGCTGGTCTATGTTATAAGATCTTTCTTCCCTGGCATGATTCTAATATAATAGCCAAGATTTAAAATGTTTACTTCTGTCTTGATTTTTGTTTTTACAAAGGATTCGGGGCAACTTAAAAGAAGTGCGCACCAATTACTGGACAAACAGTTTCTATGAGAAAATCAGGTGGAATAATTCAGAGGAAAACACCGATAAAAATGGCTTTTAATGATTTTCTAATAGAAAAGCCATCTGCACCACCCGGTATCCCAAAGAGTTACCCAGTTTACTTTAAGAAGTATTTATTTATTTGAGAGAGAGTGAGAGAGCGCATGTGCCGATGGGGGCTAGGGGCAGGGGGAGAGAGAAAATCCCAGCGGACTCCTCATTCCGCAGGGAGCCTGGCTCATAACCTGAGCCACAACTAAGAGCTGAACGCTCAACCGACTGAGCCACTCAGGCACCAAGTTTATTTTGGGATGCAGTGGGTTCTGTTCTTGATTTTTACTAAATAGCTATGCATAACCTTAAGCAAGTCCTAAGATCCCTCCGGACAACTCCAACCCCAACAGTAACTTGGTTACCTTGACTTTTTTTTATACTGAGAGCACTTGTTACATCTGAGGTTATCTTAATTTTTTTCCTCATTGTTTATTTATTTCCTGATTCCCTCTGTCTCTAATGTTTGAGTTTTCTAACTCCCAGTTTTATTCACTGCTGTGTTTCTAGTATTAGAACAGTGCATGGTCCATAACAGAACATTTTTATTTAATGATTGAAAAACCTGGACTAGGTCACCAAGCTGTTTTTAGCTATAACTTTTCTGGAACTCTAACATTGCACAAGCAATTTTGCAAGGCCAGTAGGGACTCAGGAGTTAACAAAATTCTGATTCTAGACTCAGAATGAAGGTAGAAAGCAGGATGGTAGTTCTCAAAGCACAGGCCAGGGACGCCTGGGGATTCCAACAACTCAGACGTTCATGGAGTCAAAAATTTTATTATAATACTGAGGCATTATTTGTATTTATGAATCGAATCATCTCATGAGCATCCAGTGGAATCTTCCAGAGGCTGCATGACACATGATACTGTACTCGACGGAATATAGAAGCAGAGATTAGAGTCCTGCTGTCTTCTATTATGCAAGGCATTAAAGAGATTTGCAAAAATCTCCAGTGCCACTCTTCTTGCTATTCTTTATTTAGGAAAACACAGATATTGTTTCATAAATATGCATTTTTATTAACATACAATGGGTTTAGTATTGTTATTTTTAAATGCATTAGGATATACATGGATTAAAATGCCCTTATTTCTAATGCTACCTGTAAACGGATATAACCCACAGAAACTGAAGCATCTTCAGTAATTTTCAAAGAGTGTGAAGACAGCCTGAGTCCAATAGTTTGAGGACAACTGATGCAGGAAGCCGTTGAGGAAAGGCCGGATGGGCCAGGATAGCCTGGCAAGCTAGGAATAACTCTTCTTGACTTACCTTTTCTTCCTCCAGGCTGTTCTCCTGCTCTGTAGCCTGTCCCATTAGTGATACATCCTACCCATTTCCCTTTTTCTAGAGAATTCCGTCGCTGTGATTGCCTTCCTCGATGTCAGTTGCTACGATCGCTACGGTAAGTCAGAAACTATTCCGTTACTGTTTAGCCGAAGTCTAAGGAACTTAAGTATCCAATGTCATTGTTTATTTGGCCAGGAGAATTTCTCTTGCCTCACTTTTATAACGCTATCCATTTTCCAGGGCTGAGGGTTGTGTTTTTCTCCAAAGAGTTGACTCCAACTGCTTAGTTACTTTTTATCTGGTGCAATTCAGCACATTTCAGAAGTGCCAGGGGCAGCATGTTTTCATCTGTCCACACCAGCTCCTACCCAGGGCAAGGAGACCCAGGAAAAGGTAAACATGGTTGGCTGAGCCGCTGCTGCCTGGGATCTTAGTGGGACGCGTGTGCCCGCCTCCACTTCAGAGCCGCAGTCCCAGGGAGGGGCTGGCTCTGTTCAGACGTGTGCCAGGTTGGAGGCGAGCCGGGGTTGTACAAAAGAAAGCCACCATGATCCCTCCTGCTTCTTTCTCCACCATTCTCCCTCAATGTGCCCACTGTGTCTCACCACTGAATCACATGTACGTTGTAAGAACTTTTTAATGAGAATGGATGCTACACCTCAAACAGTTTTGTGATCCTGGATTTATGCGTCACACTGACAAATGAAGAGATTCCCCCACAGGATCTCATGCTCTTGGTGACTACTGGATGAGGCCAGTTTGAGGCAAAGTTCATATGCATATTTGAGGCAGCCTAGTTCCCTCATGAAGTTTCATCCAATTTTCAAGCCTGCGAAGTCATCAGACAGTCATACTTTCTCTTCCTACAACGATAGCGTGATGTCAGAGGACTAGCGTGGGGTCTCGAGGTTAGGTGCTTGATTTTAACCCCATATCAATTGTGTGCTAACCACATGTTGCTGGTCAAGTCACTTAGCCTTTTTGAGTCTTGTTTTCTTAGTGGCAGCTTAGAATGATATCTATCGTATAGACTGACTCTAAGTCAGATTAAACATACTTTAAATAATTTCTTTTTTTTTTTTTAATTTATTTATTGGAGAGACAGAGATCACAAGTAGGCAGAGAGAGAGGAGGAAGCAGACTTCCCAAAGGGCAGAGAGCCTGACGCGGGGCTCGATCCCAGGACCCCTGGGATCATGACCTGAGCCAAAGGCAGAGGCTTTAACCCACTGAGCCACCCAGGCGCCCCTTGAAATAATTTCTTAATTCAAAACATCCATAGGCTTTAAAATTTTTTAATGTCATATTACTGTCCTCTGTGAGTTTGCGTTTTGCCACGGGTATTATATTAACTCTACATGATAAATTTCAGTTTTATTCTAAGGATAATAGCTTCCAACTCTACTGGGTCTGTCTACTCTTGGAGTAAAAATTACCGAGTATCATCAAATTCCTCCCTGATATGGAGGTAGACTCAGACATTCTAAAATTAAGTTTCTCTTTTTCAAAATTCCCTTAAGAGGCTGAACCGTAGAAAAAGCTTACTGGTGTCTCACTGCTCACTGAGGACAGACACAGGAGAGAGAAGAAAAGGCCCTAACTTTGAGGAACTGAATACGTGTTTATGTCCTTCCCACTTGGCTCCCCCTTTTCTAAACAGTTGCACACACTGTGGCAATTTGGTTTTTGTGTCTTAAATATAGCTTTTGTGATTTTGTCCACCTAGAAACACAGTAGCATAAGAGTTAAAGGTACAAGATTTAGGGGTTGTTGCACCTGGGTTTGACTGACATTTTGGTCCTTGACCAGCTCGCTGACCTCAGGCAAGTTGTCGAACCTGAATGTGTAAGGTTCTTACTGCTGTGGTTGATGAAGACTACATACCTAGGGGTTTTAAAACAACACAGGTTTATTAGCCCACAATTCCATAGGTGGAAAGTGGTTTCTCGGGCTCAGCTGGTTTCTCGCTCCAGGCCGGAGAAGGGCCAAGTCCAAGTACCGGCTGGCTGGCCTCCTCCTGCCAACTTCTGGGAACAGTCAGCTTCTAGTCCCCTTCAGAATCCTGTTCCTGGCGGTTGTAGGATTGATATCCCATTTCCTTGCTGGCTGTCGGTTTGGGGTTTCCTTCGCTCCCGGAGGCCTGTCTTTGGCCCTTGCCCACAGCCAGCAGTGGTGTGTCAACACCGTCTCCTGCCTGGAACCTGTTGGACTTCCCCCCTTTTTCTGCTTCTCACCGCAAGAAGGCCGCCTTCTTTCTAGGACTCAGAGGCTCCGATGGGGCCCACCTGGGTAATCTGGGCTCCTCTCTCCATTTTAAGGCCTGTGACCTTCACTGCATTTGCAAAGTCAGCAGAATAGGGCTGTGGACATCTCCGGGGCCTGCTGTTCTGTCTGCGGGACGAAGTTTGATTTCCTGTATGGGAAACCTTGGGATTCATGCCTTCCCCACGGGGCCGTTGCTCGGATTGAGTAAAAGATCTGTGAAGCGCCTTGCGCTAGTGAATCGTACTGACGTTCTGAGAGCTACCGTATCACACTGAAATCCAGATCGTGAGGTCCTCTGTGTGATGGGACAGGACAGCGGCGACCCTGCCTGTGTCTACACTCCCGCGCGCCGCTGCTGTCTTCACCTCCTGCCAGGCAGGCTCCCTCCTGATGATTCTCTTTCCTTCAGCTTCTCTCATGTTCCACCTGCGCGGAACGTCTTCTGCCTCTTTTCTACGTTGGCTACCTAACATCTTCAGCCGAACCCCACCTCTTTGTTTCGTGTGTTTTCTGTTTGGGAGCTCACCAGCGGTATCCCAGCCCGTGCCGCTCTGCCTCGTCAGATTCCCAGGGCGCGTCTCTTCGGGGTCGTGCTGTTCTAGTCTAGACTGGGTGGGGTGTGTTCCCCTCCCCCGATTCTCAGCGCATCGATTTACTTTTGAGCACTTGTCATAATGCCATGTTCCCCACCTGTCACTGGTGTTTGGGTGACAGCTTCAGGGAGGCCAAGAATCCAGCATCGGACACCAGAAACTCCTGTCCCAAGCCAGCGATTCCCTCGTGGGCCCTCTTCCAGTTCCTCTGCAAGCACAAGGGAGTTCGTCCCAATCTGGTCAGTAACATCTGTCTGATACTTGTTTTCTCTCTAAGACAAAGAAAAAGAGGGGCATCTGGGTGGCTCAGTCAGTTGAGTGCCCGACTCTTGATTTCGGCTCAGGGTCATGATCTCAGGGTCGTGAGATCGAGCCCTGCATCGGGCTCTATGCTCAGAGTATAGAGTCTGTTTGGGTTTCTCTCTCCCTCTCTATCTGCCCCTCCCCCTTGTGCTCTTTTTTTCTCTCTCTCTCAAATAAATAAATAAATCTTTTAAAAAAAGATAAAAAGAGAAGCTCTCTGGAGGCAATAATGGACAGCTAAATGTAATAGCATAATTCTTTTGTTTATATCACATATTTGTATATTAATACACTTATATGAATTAATAATTATTTATATAACAGATACAATTAATTATAATTACAAAATATATAACACATATATAATATTCCATATGTTTTATATAATAAATTTAAATCTCTTTCTATCTACAGTGGATATTATTCAGGTGATTATCTAGAAAAATCCTTGGAAATGGTAACTGAATGATTGATCAAAGTGAACACATTGACTGTTGCTGGATAGTCAGATCTGAGTTTTGTCATTGGCCTGCCTGTGTCCTTCGGCTAGAGATGGGGCTTCTCTGGGCTTTGGTTTCCTCACTGTCAAATGAGATTATTTTTACCTGGTTCATAGGGTGCTTGGGAAGATGGAATGAGATAAATTATGTCAGGAACTTGGCACAGTGGCCAGCACATAGTGACTTCTTGACTGCACTGGCTGTCACCCCTCTGACTGATGGGCATTCTTCCTGAGGCCAGCCTGCATAGCATTCCTTCTAGGTCACACTGTCCTTGAGAAGAGGTCAGTCACATAGAGCTCTCATTTCCCAAACATGTGTCCTCATGTATATTCTTTTACTTCCCATATAATAATTTAAAAAATCAGGAAGATGTTGCTGGAAATAGCCCAGTAACCCAGCTTTATTTGTGGAAATGAAGTCTTTTTCTTTGTAGAAGTCTATGGGATCTCAGAATAGGGTATAACATTTTGTTTTTTTTTCACTGAGATTTTATTGAGCTGTATGAAAATGTCTACATAAGAAATTTCTGCTTGGAATTACGCTTTCTTGAAACAAATGCAACAACATGAAAGCTCTTGTAGTAAAAGATAGAGCCTGGTCTGGTTCCTAGAGGTCATAGCCCACACCAGGGTCTGTCTGGCAGCTCAGTGCTTTAACTACTGAGCGCAGAGATGAATGTGAGACGGTCCCTGGAGAGATGAAGCAAGCATTCTTGTGCGTGGTTTTGTGGTTCCTGCTTTTGACACCTCTTAACTTACATAAATGTCTGGCTCATAAATGCCATCAGTGAACTTTTGTAGGTAATTTTGGGGGAAAATAATTTATCTTTCACAATTCAAAGAAGAGAAAGAAATGTGTGCCTTCACATTTTGTTTGAGTAACTGGTCTTTTGGATTGAGGAAGCACTGACCGCTGACCCGAGGTGGTGTACCTGACCTCGGGTAGTGTACTTGCTTTTAAGTCTCTTCCCCTAGAGCAAAAACCAAAACCCAAAACCCAAAACAATAAAATAAAAAACAAGAAGATAAGAAAAAGTCTATTGAAACAGGCTTTGGATTTCCACTATTAGAAATCCCAGAATATTTGGTGAAACCATTGTTTCCTATTGACAGGTAGTAGAAAGAGCTCCCATGTTAGAGTCAGATTTACCTGGCTGAGAATCCCATCACTGTCTTTGGACCTTGTGTAGTTTTCTTAATCTCTCTGAAGCTCATCTGCTTCAACTATAAAAATAGTTAATAGTGTTTGCATTGCAGTACCTAAGTACGCTGTTTCAAACCATTAAAGGAGATTCTATGAGTAGACTACCTTTCTCATCGTACCTAGTGCATAGTAGGCTCTCTGTAATCAACAGTTACTACTGCTGCTGTCTTGGAGGGGTTTGGCTCAGTTACTATTAAATTTTATATATTAGAATGTCAGATTTTTCCAGAGTGATGGCTAAGGAGAATTCTCTAAAGCCATAAAAACGAAGTTTGGTTAGAGAATGGATGAAGAACCTCTAAGACAGAGGGTACACCCTAATGGAAGGCTTAAGGATGGACTGTTAAGGGTCACTGATAGAGAATCTGATACCCTTTGTCACCCTCCAAGTTTGTGTTGGGCTCGCCTGGGACTGGGTTGCAGAGAAAAAGTCCCAGGCCAAGGAACTTCTAGCCACTAGCATTATCTGCATCTGAAGAAGAAGGTGAAGATGAAGAGGGAGCGATTAGGACAGGAGAAGGACCAGGGGTGCTCGTTTTTCTTGCTAATGTGGCATCTTTGTATACCAGCTGTTGTTCTTTTTCTCCTAGATTTCAAATATCAGTACATTAATGCTGTTGGCAAAACACAGGTTAAATCAATGCTGGCAGAAGTATCATGCTAAAGGGAGGTTAAGTCTTCAGTTGTAAATCTATCCAGGTAAAGACAAAAAATATGGCTATTTGAGCAATCTCAATAGCTTCTGTAATTTTTAAGATTATAGTTTAGGGGCACCTGGATGGCTCAGTCAGTTGTGTCTGTCTTGGGCTCAGGTCATTATCTCAGGGTCCTGGGATTTAGCCCCACACTGGGCTCTCTGTTTGGTGGGGGGTCTGCTTCTCCCTCTCTCTTTGCTGAATAGAAAGAAATAAAAAAGAAGAAAAAAGATTATAGGTTAGCATTTGAGTGGGCAAGGACTGTATTTGTACCTACTTAAAATTTTCTGTTAAATCATTCTTTTTTTTAACATATTTTTGATTTTTATTTATTTATTTGATGGAGAGAGATCACAAATAGGCAGAGAGGCAGGCAGAGAGAGAGGAAGGGAAGCAGGCACCCTGTTGAGCAGAGATCCAGCAGATTGATGCGGGGCTCGATCCCAGACCCTGGGATCATGACCCGAGCCGAAGGCAGAGGCTTTAACCCACTGAGCCACTCAGGCGCCCCCTGTGAAATCATTCTTAATGAAAATTTGCATAATTTTCTATTGAAGAACATCTACTTACAAACTGATCATATATTTATATTATATACATGTTTCTTGAATAATATAGCATAATATATTCACATAATACATAACATACACCTATGAATAAAATTTAGGAGTAGATATGTGACTTATGTTCAAGTGAGGTCTTATATATCAAGCTTATCTAAAAAGATGCTGTGGCAACTTAGATGATAAATTATTTCTGGTTTTGATCCAAGTATGTCTCCCACACAAATAGAGCAGTCTTTGGAGATCAGAATAATGATGTAATTGAAAAAAACAGAAATCATCAATATTCTTTCCTTGCTATTGCTTCTTCTTCCAATATTTTTAATGTCACGAGCTCCCCAGAATGTTCCTAATCAAATCTTACACATCATTGTTAATTGTGATGCTGTCTCTTGTCAAAAGTTTGCTTCTAAAGGAGAAGACTCTGAAACTGCTTCCAAATTTCAATGGACTAAACACATAACAATTTTGATGTGCTACTTGACATGCCCACACATATCGGTAAAGGGAAATATCTGTTCAAAATATGATCCATAGTCTGATAGCACACACGGTGCTTGTTTCCATCATAGCACATACCATACTGTACAGAAATCTTGAAGGAAACTAGAGGTGCACACTCCTTATTGTTGGTATCCTTAGTCCAAGCATATAGCACAGAGAAGGCATTGTAGTCAAGGCTGCATGAACATGTGAGACCTGTTGGGTAGGAAGTTGTTGTGCAACATCCATGAGGAGCTGTGGGCACTTGGAGCTCAAGATATAGATTCATGTAGAACCACTAGCTGAAAGTTTGTGTCTAGAACCATGCGTGTGCCTGAATTTATCAACTGAGAATTGTTAGGGTGGGAAAGGTCAAAGGAAAAGATGGAATTTTGAAGGGCATGAAGGTGTAAGAAATGGGGACCACAAGCTAGTTCAGCAAAGCTACTCAATGGACAAACCAAAGAGGAAGGGAAAAGATGGAGATAATGCAACGTGCCGAGCAACCGCAGGAAGAGAACTCTTCAGAAGAGAATGATTGTAGGTGTCGAGTGTTCCAAAAAAGTAAACGAAGGACTGCAAGTTGCTTATTATATTTATCACCAAGAAGGTGTGTGTGTGTGTGTGTGTGTGTGTGTGTGTGTGTTACAGAGAGAGATCTAGACCGAAGCAGCTACTGCATCGGGCTGTTGTGGTAAAAACCATAGTGTAACAGAATGAGGAACAGAGGGCAAGTGGGAGTGGAGAGAAATATTTTAGGAAGCTTAATTTTAAGAGAGAAGATGAGATTAGGGTAGTAACTGCAGGGGGGAATGAGGTACAGAAAGACGCCTGATCACAACTCAATGCCAATGGTAAGGTTGATGTTATGAAATAGTAACAGTGGATGACCGATGGCCTTAGGGCCATGTGAATCCAGGAGGGAACGAGCAGCTGAGGAGAGATGCAGGCGTTAGCCTCACACAGACAGGACTTGTGTGGGGAGCATAGTTCTGCCACTGTCACAGGAAGAAAGGAAAGGGTGAATTTATATGAAGGCGTGGTATCAGAATTTGAGGGACTTCCTATCTGGTTATTTTTTATTTTCTTTGTGAAATACGTGATAGGTGCGTCTGTTGGGACTCTGGGACAGGGGTTATGGAGTAAGAGGTTTGCTGAACACAAGAAGGTGTGGGCATAGCGTCTGTGGAGAGCAGTAGAGGGGACTGGCCAAGAAAATGTAAGATCGCCAAGATGCACAAATGCCCGTATCTGGTGAAGCTGGTCTAAAATCTCTAGAACACTAAATTCATCTTCTTTCTACCACGTGTCACTTTCCGCATGAGATAAAGAAGAAATTAAAAAAATAAATTCTGATGAAATTCAATTGAATTGAAGTTCATTTCCCTTCCACTTTATCACGGACCATTGAGAGAATGGGCTGAGGGACCACATTGCGTGGGATCCAGTTCTGCCTCTGCCCCTTGATAGCTGTGTAATCTTGGTCCAGCTGCTCCACCTCCAGCTTCCCGTGTCTTATTGGTAATATGTGCATAATAATGTTACTTCTGTCCTCTAACTGTTGTAAAGAGCTAATGAGTTAGTACAGGCAAACCAGAACAAGCGTTCAATAAATGTGAGCAATTATTACTGCTGAATTCGTGGCAACCTCTGAGCTCAGCCTCTCAATAAGCTTGGCTGTTTGTTTGTTGACCCGCAGGTTAATTTCCTTCACCTCCCACTTCCCGTAGTTTGTGTGGCTGAGATACGATTTCAACATTCCATTTACTCATCCATGTTTCCCAGCCATCTTGAAGTGAGCTGGGGCTCTCTCTCTGCATTTGCCCAATGACTGACAGCTGGAAGGAATTCATGTCTTTCCTCCTGGGCCAAGAGACAGAAGAACTGCAGAATTGTGCACAATTCTGCAGTTCTCTTTTTCTGCCACAGCGACTGAAAGAGCCATGTACTCCACTTTGGAAAGCTAGACAATGGGGCACCACCTTTGTCTGAGATCTCGGAGTCACTGCGTGGGAGGGTCCTCCTTGTCCCCGACGCTATAGCAGAATTCACATGGATGGAGAATCAAATCCTTGTTATACCAAGGCCACTGACACTTGGGGGTTGTTGGTTACTACAACATAATTTAACCTACCAGGATTAAAATACCTTGTTCTTGCTTGAGTCAAATTGAAAAAAACAAAAAACAAAACCAAAACCCTGAGTTCACTGCTGATAACAACTCAGCGGCGAATTTTGTATTTGTAAATAAAACAATATGGTGCTGTGTTGTCAAGGAATGAAGGTTCCTTGGCTAGTCCTTGATAAAAAATAAATGTTAAGGTATTATATTTTCAGTCCTTTCTAGAGTCAAAATTCAGTTCTCTACTCTTTCATGGGCAATTTTTAAAATGTAAAAAAGGGAAGTTTTAGATTTCCTTTGAGGATCTTCAGCCATCCACTTGGGTTATTGACAGAAACACTTGTAGTGGGTAACATAGTAATTGTTGCTCATAGACAGTGTCAGAACATGGCCTCTACTTTGAATCAGAAAATCAAAGAACCGTTGACTCTCAGAGCAGGAAGAGGCTTTATGGCTATCTACCTAATCCATGCTCCCCCCATTTTTTTAAAGGATCATCCACATGGATATCTCATCTAGTGGCTCACTGCAGGTGGCACTGTTGTTAAGACAGTACTAATTTGAAGGGAGGGAGCGTTAAACTTGGTGATCTTGGGGCACCTGGAGGGCCCAGTCAGTTAAGCATCTGCCTTCAGTTCAGGTCATGACCTTGGGGTCCTGAGATCCAGCCCTGCCTTGAGCTCCCTGCTCAGCGGGGAATCTGCTTCACCCCTGACTTGTGTGTGCTCTCTCTCTCTCAAATAAATAAATAAAATATTAAAAAGCCAACATGGAGGTCTTCTTTGCAGAAATGTCTGTTCATGACACATGAAAAAGTGCTCCATATCACTCGGCATCTGGGAAATACAAATCAAAACCACAATGAGATACCACCTCACACCAGTCAAAATGGCTAAAATCAACAAGTCAGGAAATGACAGATGCTGGCGAGGATGCGGAGAAAGGGGAACCCTCCTACACTGTTGGTGGGAATGCAAGCTGGTGCAGCCACTCTGGAAAACAGCATGGAGGTTCCTCAAAATGTTGAAAATAGAACTGCCCTATGACCCAGCAATTGCACTACTGGGTATTTACCCTAAAGATACAAACGTAGTGATCCAAAGGGGCACGTGCACCCGAATGTTTATAGCAGCAATGTCCACAATAGCCAAACTATGGAAAGAACCTAGATGTTCATCAACAGATGAATGGATCAAGAAGATGTGGTATATATACACAATGGAATACTATGCAGCCATCAAAAGAAATGAAATCTTGCCATTTGCAACAACATGGATGGAACTAGAGTGTATCATGCTTAGCGAAATAAGTCAAGCAGAGAAAGACAACTATCATATGATCTCCCTGATATGAGGAAGTGGTGATGCAACATGGGGGCTTAAGTGGGTACGAGAAGAATAAATGAAACAAGATGGGATTGGGAGGGAGACAAATCATAAGTGACTCTTAATCTCACAAAACAAACTGAGGGTTGCTGGGGGGAAGGGGTTTGGGAGAAGGGGGTGGGGTTATGGACATTGGGGAGGGTATGTGCTTTGGTGAGTGCTGTGAAGTGTGTAAACCTGGCGATTCACAGACCTGTACCCCTTGGGATAAAAATACATGTTTATAAAAAAATTAAAAATTAAAAAAAAAAAGAATGAGAATTCAACAGAATAAAAGCCCCTACACAAACAAAACAAAACAAAACAAACAAACAAAAAAACCCAACATGGTTCTCTTTTGGTTTGTCTGCCTTCATGAAATTATGACGACCTGGCTCCATGTTTCTTTAATGTCACCTACACCACCCCTTTCTGTTTTCTGCACATAGGCTCTCTTTTAACTGGACAGAACATCTGGTCATCACAGGCCTGCCTCCTGTGGCTGCCTGTGGGTCGCCCCAGGTGTACAAAACCTTCCCAGCTGGATGCCACTGTCACACACACACTCCTGTTTCTGAAGTGCTACTCGTCATCCATGTCCACGTTAAGAAGCAGAGAGACTCCTGAGGTCTGGGCAGTAAAAACAACCACATAGAAGGAGAAAAATGAAGACAGAGCAAATGAGGTGGGAGAGAAATTATATAAAGAGCCCTTTTGGGGTGCCTGGGTGGCTCAGTGGGTTGAGCCTCTGCCTTCGGCTCAGGTCATGATCTCAGGGTCCTGGGATGGAGTCTTGCATCGGGCTCTCTGCTCAGCAGGGGGCCTGCTTCTCCCCCCCCCCCCCCCCCTCTCTGCCTGCTTGTGATCTCTCTCTCTCTGTAAAATAAATAAAATCTTAAACAAACAAAAAACTATGTTAAAAGAGCCCTTTTGCTCCACCTGCCTGGCTGGATTCAGTGACCCCAGTGGCACAGCTCGGATGAGGCTGGGGTTTTGTCCCTCTCACTTTATAGGTGGTGATGCAGAATCCTTGGGGCACCAGTCAGGAACCATGGGCAGGACCAAAGGAGGAATGATCTATGTGTAGAGTTAGGGTAGAGGATTAATTTTTTTTTATCAGACTTCATAAAAAATTTATTAGTTGTATTAATGGTCATGAGGTGTTTAATAACTAAAAAAGAGGAATTTTCTCTAAAAATATTTTTTTAAGTAATGTTACTTATGTGTGCTGGCTATTTTTTATCAGTTTGTAAAATGTGGTATCATTAGTTCTGGTATTCAGGATGACTTGGGGTGCTGTGTTCATTTAATAAGCTTTTATTACTATTAGGTTGTGAAATTGTGTTATACTGAAATCGGAATAAAAATAAAATTTAAATTCCCAAGTTCAGGCCAATTCTCCTAAGTAAATCACAAATACATAGATTTCAGTGAATCTTTATTCTTGTCCTTAATAACTGATGTTGGGAAGACCAGTTCTTTTAATGATTTTCCTTCTGCTAAATCTAAGAGTGCTTATTAGTGGCTCAGATGTGATTGTCCCCTTTATTCTTTTCTTATTGAGCTATCAAACAGTGTTGCCAAAGGCTTCTCTGTTTCCCTCGCTGCTGTTTTTTTCCTCATGAATTATGGTGCGATTCAGCTGGGTCCAACGCTTTGTCAAATTGAATAGTTTTAATTGCCTTATTTGCAATGGGAAAATCTTTTAATATTTCACGTTGTCCCTCAAGAAATTCTATTTCTACTCATATGACATTTCTCTCTCCTTCATTTGTGAATAACAAGATAAAGCTACAATGACTAGACCCTCCATGATAGAGCTTATCATTCTTCCCTTTGCCTCCTGCCCCCGCCCCCATCTCTGCCTCTCTGGGTCTCTTCAGCTGTGATGGATAAAAGGGATAGAGACCTGAGGGGTTTGAAGTGGCGGGGTGGGGGAAGGTTGGGGTACCAGGTGGTGGGTATTATAGAGGGCACGGATTGCATGGAGCACTGGGTGTGGTGAAAAAATAATGAATACTGTTCTTCTGAAAATAAATAAATTGAAAAAATTAAACAAAGGGATAGAGACCTAACTCAGCGAATCCATCCTGTATTTCCTCTTTTTGAAGATGATCTTCATTATGTGTCTCTAACCAGTGTCTTTCTGCACTGAGAAAAGAAGTTACTGGTTGAGTCGCTAGTAGTTCCTTTTTATGGCCTCGGAGAACTTTGTTCAGCCAATCCTGCTTCACCTTTTCTGCTCAGTATCCGTAGTATGTACCTCCCTGTGGTGTCCGGCTAGGGGCCATCCTTTGTATGCTTTCGCTCTGGCAAAAACCAGTGCATGAGAAGAAGGTTCTTAAATCATGTAATCTTTTGAGGGCAAACGTGCCAGGCTCTGCTGACCATGAGAATAAGAAAAGGGAGAATGTTCTTTCTTTTCATTGATCATGTTTTATTTATTTCCTTTCAGTATTGCTTCTTGCCTTCTGATGTAACAGTCCTCATCCAGGTACATTTTACTTCTTGTCTCCATAACCTGCTTCAAATGAAATGTTGCTTTTTGAAATATGCTTTTAAATCGTCCTAATTTTCTTTTATTTTGATTTAAACCACTAATATTCCCCGCCAAAAATCTTGCTTGTGTTTAACGTGACTGAATGAGAGAAAATTCTCATTGTGTAACTATGCCAAAAGCATTCTCTTTTATACCTAAAGGTGTGCCTTTGTTAAAAAGAATCTCTCTAAATTTCTGAAAATGGGCTCATCCATATTCAAAACCTACACTATTAATGTTGTCTATTAAAAGAGCAAATCTGTGTCGCGAAAGAGCATCCACCCCCTTTCTTTTCTTAATCAAGTCTTAGGACTTTTTTCCTTGTCTTAAAATGCTCTAAAAGCCTTAGTTTTAATGTTTCTTCCTTTAAATTCCTCCCCCACCCCCTGCCAAGTAGCCACTCATCCTAATTACCTGTCTTCACCTGCGGTCTTTCTCGCTTGGACCTAATTGACGCAGAGCTTCCTGTGATGAGGAAAGCCGTCTCGTGACACAGATCCCGGCCCTGCCTGTGTGAGGGCTTCCCTTACCCTTTGCGATGTAGCCACTTAAAATTTAGCCTAATATTGATAATGAAGCAAAACGAAAACCATACCATGTGTATTAGTTTCTTGGGGCTGTTGCAACAAGGCGCCCCACAAACGTGCTGGCTTCCAACCACAGGAGTCCATTCTCTTGCCCTTGGGGAGGCCGGACGTGTGCAATCCAGGCAGGGCCACGCCTCCCCCTCTGAAGGATCTAGGGACGGTTCTTTCCAGCATCTTGTGCCTTGGAGGGCGGCTTGCTTTGTGGCCACTGGACCGCTGTCTCTGCCTCTCTGAGGCTTTTGTAATGCCTTCCTCTCAGCCCATCAGATCTCCCTCTGCTCTTCTCTTAGAAGGCCGTCTGCCATTTGGATGTGGCGCTCGATCCCAATCCTAAATTATCACAGCTCAAGAACTTCAGTGTAGTGAGAGCGGCAAAAACTTTCCAAGTGAGGCTGCATGCGGAGGCTCAAGGGATTAGGGTGTGGACGCATCTTTTTGGGGAACATAGTTCAACCCGTGGCACCATGACAACACATCATCCCTTTTATTTTCGATTTTTGCCAAATGGTTGGCAGTGTATTAGTTGAAAGTCTTAAGACTGAGGATATGAACATCCTATAAGGAAACATATGGAATGACATAAATGACCTATTATCTCTTAAAGTGCCCAACAATGTTTTGCCCACAGTTATTGCCCAGCTGTTAGCCAGAAGGGGCAGGTGGTGCTATGGTGATGATTAATGATTTCTTATTTTATGTGTGATGTCAAATGTCTACTTCTGTCGATCAAGTATCAAAATTATTTAAGTATGACTAGAGTTATTCCTAAACCTTTATTGTTTCATAAATTTCTTTCAGATTTTTTATCTCTTATTTTCTTATAATGGCCACAACAGTCTTATGAAGTAGAGTAGTAGCTTTAACAGGTGAGATGAGCGAGACTCAAAGAAGCAAGGTGAGTTCCATGAGTTCCGTACGATCTTATGAATGACAGTGATGGAGCCAGAGGGTAAACCCAGATATTTGGGCACCTGGGTGGCTCAGTGGGTTAAGCCTCTGCCTTCGGCTCAGGTCATGATCTCAGGGTCCTGGGATTGAGCCCCACATCGGGCTCTCTCTCAGCAGGGAGCCTGCTTCCCCCTCTCTCTCTGCCTGCCTCTCTGCCTACTTGTGATCTCTTTCTCTGTCAAATAAGTAAATAAAATCTTTAAAAAAAAAATAAACCCAGATATTTGACAAAGAGTCTTCGTCTCCTTTTTTTTTTTTTTGCTATATATGTTGCCTTCTTGTTCATATAATTTCATATCAAATGTACAAATCATTCACTGAAAGGGCATATATAGGCTTAGCTACTTGGGGGTCAACTAATTAGGTAGTAAATATGTTCACATTGATATTATTGAGTGTCGATGATCATACGACATTATTTAACATTTGTTTCATTACATTTCAAAGGGGATGGCCAACTTCATGCTTTTTAGAAAATGTCGTGCTTTTGAATTAGGGTTTTGATTTTTCTGGATGAGGTGTCAGTATACCAGACAGAAGATATTTTTGGGTTTGTGGGGTGTACGTGTCTGTTGCAATTACTGAATTCTGTAATGATAGTGAAAAAGCAGCTGGAGACAACACGTAAAGGATTGAGTGTGGTTGAGTTCCAATAAAACTACATTTACAAAAGCATATTGGGGGCCAGCTATGGGCCATGGGCCATAGTTTGCTAAATCTGGCTCTAGGTCTGTGGTTTCCAAGTGGATGTTTGGATTCTGGTACTGGCCAAGTACTCTATGAGCATGTGAGAATGAAAACCTTAGAACTATTACTGGCTGCTTTTTTTTTTTTTAACAAAAAACAAAGATAATCAAATGTGTTAATATATGTAATATAAATATATGTAAAAAAATTAGGGCATGTGCACAATATTTTAGTGACTGGTACTTAATATAAAAAGTTTGGAGATGATTGCCCTATGTAAGTAACTCAAAAAATTAGTAATTTTCAAGTTTATTCTACCAAAAAATAACCTAAATAACCTCTACAGGTAAATTTGTATGGAACATTTACTGTTAATAGTCTTGCCTGTAATTGATTACTCAGCTTAATTAACCATGTTCTGGTGTGTATTCTATGCTGAAATTTTTATCCAGGTTTATTCTGTCACAAAAATGTAGCAGGATATGTGAATAAAATTCTTAGGTAGGATTATAAAATTATTTCCTTGTATTCTTGACATGAAATCTCTTTGGATTTTTACCTCGGACTTCAGTGTCTCTGCTAGACAGTTGTCTAGGAGAGTAGGAGAATTTATTAAAACATGAATCTATTTTTTTTTTGTTTGTTTGTTTTTTCCATATTCCTTCTTCTCTTACTAGCCAATTGACATAATGCAGTCAGACTTTGCAGTGTCTTGCTGCAGAGACTGGGCCAGGCAGAGACATTAGACCACTGGACGCCGCAGCCTGGACTGAAGGCACCTGGGAGTCTTTTGTAAGTGTCTCGGGCTCGTCCAGCTTGTGGGGTTGCCATAACAAGGTACCACAAGTAGGTGGCTTAAGACCACGGAAATACATTGTCTCACACTTCTGGAGGCTAGAAGTCTAACGTCAGGGTGTCAGCAGGACCATGTTTCCTCTGCTACCTGGACTAGGGAATGGATCTTTGCCTCTTCCCAGCATCTGGTGACGGCCGTCAGTCCTTGCCGTGCCGGCTCTCCCGTGCGTCACTTTCATCTCTGCCCCTCCTCTCACACGCACGTCTCCCCGTGTGTCGTTGTCTTCACAAGACAGTTTCCTCTTCTTACAAGGACTTCAGTTACATTGGATCAGGGCCCACCTTAATGACCTCAACTTGATTTCACCTTCAAAAACCTTGTTTCCAAATAACTCTACAGTCATAGGTCCTGGGGTGAAGGAGTTTCCCGTATCTTTTAGGGAACACAGTTCAGCCCATAACACGGCCAGTGGGGGTGGCACAGGAGAGGGAGACACGTCTTTGAGAGGTAAGGAGGTCAGGAGGGAAAGTTCCTCAGGAATGGGAAAGGAATGTAGGTCTGTGGGTCACTCAGAAGAGTGAAAAAACTGGCTCATTGCCCTGAGGAGTGGCTACCTGGGACGCTTGGGAGCAGAGACGCCGTTTATGCGTTGTCACACTCCGTCAGACCGAGAGACAACAGCTGGAGCTTTGTGCAGTACTCTTGGCCATGCACTTTGTGTTGAAGGAGACGGGATATATATATGTGTGTGTATCTAGATAGATAGATATAGATACATGTAAATATATAGATATATAAAATTAGAATATGCATCTTCCTGGAAGTGGCCAACGACTAGCATGGCTGGTCAGGGCCTGGAAGGAAAATGATTAAAAGAGTAAAGACCAGTTGGTCTAGAGAAGGGGGAAGTAGATGGATAGATATAGTGGGCACAACATGTGAAGGCTTTCATATTATACACTAATGTTCATCTGAAATTATCCACCATGTAGGAGATACTAAAAGTCAGATAGGAAAAGTGACTCATCCAGCGGATGTCAGCCGGACCTTGCCACTGATCACCTGAATTCTGGCAAGAAAGAAGTGTTCACAGAGTGGCCATGTGGCAAAGTTGGAGGCTGTGCATGGGTCCCAGTATGAACTTCAGACTGCTGAAGTCAACCCAGCTTCTGCTGCCTCTGGATGTTGAACCTGTCAGCAGCAGAGACGAGCTCTGAGCAGCAGGTGTGGCTCTACTTCTTGAACAACTGACCCCTTGACGGCAAATTGACTACATTGGGGCTTTCTATCCTGGAAGGGCTAGCAGTCTGGGCACATCCGAACAGACATGTAATCTGTGTGTGGATTTCCCTTATCTGCCCAGACTCCCAGCCAATGCTACATTACTGGGCTTCACAGAATGCATGATCCTCAGGCCCGGAATCTCAGACCTCACAGCATCCAACTGGGGTCCTAACTCCACATAGGAGGAGAAGGACCCACTGGCTTTCCTGGCTGTAGCACCACCCAGAAGCTGCCAGCCTGTCAGAACTAAGATACACCCTGCTGAGAATGTGCTGCTGAAGTGCCCGCTTAGCATGGCTATTCTGCAATGGAGGGTAGTTTTCCTCTGGTATGTGGCATAGACATCGGACTGGAGACTTGCATACATGCTCTTTCCCTAATAGAATACAAGGATCTTGGAACCCTGGGCCCGAAGTAGGATGGACCATAGTTACTCATGCTCCCAATGACTCATCAGGAGTTTTTTCCTTCCCATCCCACAATTCTGGGCTCTGCGAGGTCAGAAGTCCTGCTGTCAAAGGATATGCACTCTCACTAGGCCATGCAGCAAGTGTTGGCTACGCACGAGACATTCCTGCTGCCTGGGTGCTTCGGGCGTCTTGTATCTATGGTTCAGCAGTCGAAAAGAGAGGTCAACCTCCTGTCAGTGATAAGTGACTCTGATCTCTGTTAAACAGTGGAATTGGGGGAGAGTATATATGGGACGCAGGTCTTAACACCTCCAGGGCCCGCCTCAGCTTTTGAGCCAAGTGCAAGTTGTTTAGGCAAGCCTAAGTCAATGACTTAAGCAAAGCGTATGACAGGGGTGTAATTATGCTGTTCTATAAAGAACTCTTCTTCTGGGCAATCTCTGAATCTCCTGAGTAGACTGGCTGATTTGTCAGGCCTGCATTAATTACTGTCTGATGATTCCTTCCAGTCTTTTCCCTGTATAGATGTTTCTTCCCAATAAATCTTTTTAATTATTATCTCTCCTTCAGCATCTGTTGATGTCTCCGCTTCTTGGAGAATGTGGCTTGTAATATCACACTTGGAAGAAACAGAGCTGTGGATGGATGAGAAGCCATGGCACCTGGGACATGCAGGTTTCTAAGGGGCGACTAGTGTGGGTTGATGACGAATGCTGATCAGGAGGGCCTGCTGTCAGGCCCAGGGAGTCTGGAAGAGGGGAGGATTGGGGGAGTGAAGAATGATTTTGGTTGCATTCCCCTAGAGCTGAAAAAAAACATGGGGCTTAGAATTAGAATTCCCTTGATTTAATGAAATAAAAAGTTGTGGTCTAAGTCAAAAAGGGGATATGAAGATGTTTAGCATAGAATGACTAGCAGCATAGAATTGGAAGCAGCCTGAGTATTCTTTATACTAGAACTTCTTTTCCTGTTTTCAGTGAAACCACTGGCAATAGTTACTAATTTTCTTGTCTTTGTTGGAATATGTAGTGTTTTGAATTTCGAGTAGGAATCTTGTAGCATGTGGCTAATCCACTATTTTGGCCTTAAATCTCCCAAAGTGAGCTTTTTAGTATGCCAATGTAATGATACAGCGGTGGGGGGGGGGGTGTCGAATTCTTTCAATCAGTCCTTAATGCTTCTAGGTTAAAGTTCAGATCACTTCCGTAATAGGCAAAGCTAGTTACCTGCTGTTATCTCTTGCTCATTTTCCTTCCTTCCAGCCTTAATTAACTGCTTGCATCTTTGAAACCTGCCAAGGTCTCTCAAACCACATAAATCATCCAACATCACTTTCCAGGTATTAAGTTGGCTATGGGTACTCTCCTTCCTTAATTCATAAATCAATACAAACACTACTTTCATTGACAGACCCATTTGCTTATAGTTCTAAAGCTAATCCACCATTGGCAAAACTATATAAGTAATTTATAAAAAGAAACGCACAAGCGTAAATGGATAGAGCAGTGTTAATGAAGTAGTTACAAAGGCTGTACACTAACACTGCCTGGAGAAGCCAACACAGATAAATGAAATTCATTTAGAGAAGCAGTGTATTTGGGAAGTTTCTTTCCATTATATTACCTGTTGATCTAGCTCTTTATTGTTGTGTAACAGACCACCAAAATCAAAATAGCATCTCTAAAACGGCAGTCTCAGGCAGTGTGATTTCTTAAACAATCGTTTACAGCTCCTCAAGAGTATGTTCCAAGAATCTAAGGCAGAAACTAGAGACTTTATGATCTGACCTCAAATGTCCTGTGGCACCACCTCTCCCATATTCCGCAGGTCCAGTCCCAGTTCAGCATGGGAGGGCCTCACAAGTGCACGCATGCCAGAGGGGCTAACCTTTGGGGGTCCCCATTAAACTTACCCCATCATACCTGGGAAAGGGGTCATTTATGTGAGGAATCCGTCAAGTGAATGGCTCTATCTTACAGCATCCAACATATGTTTATTGACCCACCTTCCTTTTTACTGGGTCCTAATCAAATCAAACCCGGCTACTCAGTTTCTTGGGAAGTATGGCTAGCTGCTGTGCTTTGTGAGACAACAGGGCAAAACAGTGCCCTAAAGCACCAGCTCTGTGACCTCGCTCCACATTTCCTTTTTCTTTTGTACTATACGTTTATTTTTTTCCTTGTAAAATGAGCATTTTTTTTAGGTGTTTACAATTTCTATATACATTTCTTTTCAGTGCAATAATATAGTAACTCTTACTTGGTTTCTTGCAGGAAATATAAGAAATTCTAGTAACTGGATTTATTCGTTCTCTTTGCAGCAACTGAGACACTTTTGGCCCCAGTATGTATGAGTTTGAGGGTAAATGATGCAAGTGAAAACTATGGGTTGGACCTAGAAAGATTATTATGATTGTAGAGCAGTCACAGTCGACAGAGGCAGAAACTTTAACACAGGAGGCTTGAGGATAACAAAAGCAGATGAGGAGAATGGTCTGTGCCTCAGAAGACAGAACTGATTCTAGATGCTAAGGAGATGAGACATGTTAGAGCAGGTTGATGGAAACTAATGGGTGCTTTCCGTCTCTCCCTTTTTAATCATCATGTGCATCCCCGTTCAGACCACTCTGGGATACCCCCTTTCATGTAAGCATTTCCCAGTGACGTATACTTGCTTTGTTCATGAGCATCTTATGAACACGAAACGTTTTACATCTCTTTACTTAAGCTTGAGACCATGGAAAATGGAGATTCTGTAATTTTTTTTCATAGACAACAAAGGAAACTGAACTGAGCTTTTTACTAATTTAATGTACTTGATATCTTTGCTGACATTAGATTTATTTAGTAAGCTCTAACGTTTTTAGATCAATTGATAATTTTTATTGGACTGTAAATCCAAAGACTTTTTTTTTCAGATATAAGAAGTATCTTAACTTTGAGTTCTGTTATTTTTTATTTTTTCTTAAAGATTTTGTTTGTTTATTTGACAGACAGAGATCACAAGTAGACGGAGAGGCAGGCAGAGAGAGAGAGAGAGGGAAGCAGACTCCCTGCTGAGCAGAGAGCCTGATGCGGGACTCGATCCCAGGACCCTGGGATCATGACCTGAGCCGAAGGCAGCGGCTTAACCCACTGAGCCACCCAGGCACCCTGAGTTCTGTTATGATGAGGGTTTTCATTAGGCTGATGCCCTAGGGTTGTTGAGAGCCAACTCTAATGTTAGTAAAAAGAGAAAAAAAATGGACACAGATGAACAACTAAATGGGCAAAGATAACAAAGGAGCAAATATCAGAAAGAAGGAAAGGAACCATGCAAAGAAGAGAAAGATTGTGAGTTAGTCTTTGTAATTTCTACTAGTAGTCACATTTTTAATAAATAAATAAATAAATTTATACTCGCAGAGGGAGAGCGAGTATGAGTTGGGGGGAGGCGAGGAGCAGAGGGAGAGGGACAGAGGTGCTGAGCACAGAGCTGGAATGGGGCTTGCCCCCATGACCTGAGATCAAAACCTGAGCTGATTTCAAGAGTCAGTTGTTAAACTGACTGAGCCACCCAGGTGCCCCAGTATTCACGTTTTTTTACACATGCATATAAGTAGAGGTTACTTCTGTAAAAGCTCAGAATGAGAGGTGAACCTCATTTGGAGAATGTCACAGGTAATATAGGCTACAGCTTCATAGATCTAGATTTTTTTTAAATTCCAAGTAATTCTGGTCTTTCTAAAGATCACAGTTCATTGAAGTGGGGAGAAGACTGAACCCGGCTGAGAACAGAGATGATGCTCTCTGCTCCCTTCTCCCCACTTTTTCATTTTCTAAACATGGGCTTGGAATATATTTGAAAAAAGTAGTTCGAAAGCCAAGACTTGCATGTGTATATATTATTATAAGTTTCAGGCTTTTAGTGTAAAGGAGGAAGGTATTTGGGTTCCAAGGAGTTGAAGTTGAGGGTTCAGAGCTAAGATTTTAGAAAAAGTTGACCCAAGACATGGAAAGATGTAAGAGGGGAGTTCTCTGTTATGAAAAGAAGATGGGGAAGCCCATTTTGGGCCAGGAAAGGAAGTGGATAGAGAGGCTGGAGAGCACAAATGCTGAGGTCTGTCCCTGTGGTCAAAACCTTGGGGTTGGAGACACACCAAAGAAATCCAAGGACAGGATGCCCATATGCCCTTACCACTGGTGATTTTTTTTTTTTTAAATTTTATTTATTTATTTGACACACACAGAGAGATCACAAGTAGGTAGAGAGGCAGGCAGAGAGAGGAAGGGACACAGGTTCCCCGCTGAGCGGAGAGCCTCACGTGGGGCTTGATCCCAGGACCCTGAGATCATGACCTGAGCTGAAGGCAGAGGCTTAACCCACTGAGCCACGCAGGTGCCCCACCACTGGTGATTTTTGGAGGAATTGGTTTTCAATGTTAACCTGGAGAGTTTAGATAGAGAAAAGATGGGATTTTTTTTTTTAAGATTTTATTTATTTATTTATTTATTTATTTGACAAAGAGCACAAGCAGGGGGAGCAGCAGACAGAGGGAGAAGCAGGTTCCCTGCCCAACAAGGAGCCCAATGTGGGACTCGATCCCAAAACTTTGGGATCATGACCTGAGCTGAAGGGAGACATTTAACTGAGCCACCCAGGCATCCTGAAAAGATGGGAATTAATGTTACTGTTTTCTGACAGCCTACACAATTAGAGGGAAGGAAATTCAGATGTTCTTAGATATCCCAGAACACTGATCAGACTGGGAGGGCACAGAGTTTTGGGATCAGGACAAAGAATGGACCGTAAATCTTTTATAGAAAAGTCTTTGAGATACTGTCAGATTCTTTGGTAGGACTGTTTATATCAGCAGTGAACTGACTTTAGTCCATTGAGATTTCAGAGAACAGTTTTGGGCAAGAAATGCCTTCCTTACCTCAATGGTATGATAGATTTTTCCCTCCATCCCATACCAAACCAGGTAGGAGGGGGAGGAAAAGATGCATAAGACAGGAGAAGGACTTGTTAAGGTGATTGAATTTTGAGTTGACTGAGTTTAAGTCCTAAAGAGACTGAATAATTCCTCAAAAGATTGTTTTCAAGTGAAAGATCCTTACTTAGCATGAAGTGGGGAGATTAAGTGATTTTAGCTACTGAGAAGGAATCAAGGCTTGTGATTATGTTAAATTCAGAAAAAAAGTATCATTTTTGTACATCTGAGTGTCAGAGTAGCTAGAGACATAGGTATGTGTTCCTTTTTTATTACATTTTCAACCTCCTGTTGTCTGTTGTATTTTAACTTCCTATGCAACAGTGTCTGTATAATGCTGATATTTGCATGGAATTGGGGAGGTTTTAAGGATGGAAGAGAATTTAAAGAAAAATGCCACCAAGAGTCAAAGTGTAATTAAAAAAAAAGTTAAATTCTGAATTTCACACAAATATAGAGTAAACATGTGGCAAAGATTTATGTAGTTCATTCTTGAGGAAACCAGTATGATGATAAGTCTGGTGCAAAAGATGATCAAAAGAAAGGTAGTTAGTGAGTCCCTCATAAAAGTTCTTACTAAGATAAATTTACTAAATTAGAGCATGAACTGGTTAATATCCTACAGGGCAGCAAAAGCATAATCTTTGAGAATACTTTTTCTACCGGAAAGAGATCATCTGTATTTCTACCAGACAAAAATCTATAACTTAGTATGTAACTTAATAGGATCTTGGCTCTACTTAATAATAAATGGCAAGTCAAGCCCTGCTGTATCTCCTGACATGCTTAAAGAATCCATGGGTCCATCTGTGAGTTCATGCTCTGGAATGACATTAAAAGTCCATGCAGTCTTTCTTTTGCTTTATTTTCAAGATGTGGACATTATTATTATTATCTTGTCAGTTTTTAATTGAAGTTTAATTAGCATAAAGTGTTATATTAGTTTCAGGTGTATAATAAATAATGATCGATGATTTAATTGATAATTTAATCGATAATATCGATAATCTAACGCCGTACTCCATGCTTGTCGTGATAAGTGTGATTTTCACCCCTTCATCCATTTCACCCATCCCTACCCACCTCCCCTCTGGCAACCACTAGTTTATTCTCTGTATTTAAGAGTCTTTTTGTAAATTTGCTTATTTGTATTGTTTCTTAGATTCCACATATATGTGAAATCATATGGTGTTTGTCTTTCTCTGACTTTTTTCATTTAGTGGAATGCCTTCTAGGTCCATCCATGTTGTCCCAAATGGCAATGTCTTCTTCTTCTTCTTCTTTTTTTTTTTTTTTTACAGGTTGGTGATATTCTACTGTATATATGTATATACCACATTTTATTTATATATTTGTCTGTGGATGGACACTTGCATTGCAGTAAACTCATGTTATTCTTTAATGGATACCTAATTATGATCTTTAAATCTAGGGTCTTATTTGTCTCACTTCTGGATTCTGTTGGAATTCAGAGCAGAAGTTAAAACTTGGCAGTATATTTTGAATTGTTTGGGAGCAGTGAGAGATGAGGAATTTAAGGGTAGCAGAATATGTCACCTTCAAATATGCCACTTGGGCATTAGGACTATTTTGAGCCAAAGGCATTTGAGAAGAAGCAAATAAAAGAAAAACTTTCTGGTCTTCTCTTATTTGCCCAAAAGCAAGACCTACATTTGTAAAGGTGTTCTCTGTCCCCTCTGCTGGGATGGATGTTAATCACCAGAGGCAGCTCTAGACTGTTATCAGCCCAGATACAGCCCCAGAGGAACCCGCATAACAAATCTTGCCCAAATTAGCCCTTTATCTACTCGTTTCCCCAAATATTTGCTTTCCCACAATTCGCCACCCCAGAAGCCCAAAGTCCTTTTTCTTTGTCTTGTCACTTCTCTTAAGCAGGTTATTTTTCTCTTGTGAAGAAGCTATAGAATCCCACGTTCTAACCGCCCCTTTGAGTTCCTCAGCACTGACTGCTCCCACGTGTATGTGTGACATGTGTGTGAATAAACTTCTGCTTGGTTTTCTCATGTTAAGCTGTCTTCTGGGAGTCTCATTTATAGGGTCCTTATAGAGAACCTAGGAGGGTGGAGGGAAAAATAATTTTTTCTTCCCCTGCAGAACCACAAGGAAAACATTTAGAGAAACAACCAAGTTAAAAACTCCCTTTTGGCATCTCAAATAGACAATTTTAGGACTGAGCCCTTTATAACAGCAGTCCTCCCAATGGGTACTTCACCAAAAGTTCTGTTGAATACTGGACTTCTCTGTTCTCTAGGAGCTTTAGTTAGAACTTCGGATTTAGAAATGCTAATTTGATCACAGACCTGAAGGCAGGAAACCACCTCAATAAAGATCAGTGACTGGACCTAATGATGCTGCTGTAACTTACTGGGTCGAGCATCTCAGTGGTTTTCCAACTTGGCTGCACATCAGTATCACCGTGGAACTTTTAAATATCTGAAGACCCAGGTCTGACCCCAGACCAGTTAAATTAGAATCTCTGGTTTGGGGATCCAGGCATTGCCCTTTCTTTATTTTTTGAACAACTCTCCGCATGATTCCGCATGTTTTGCCAGGTTTGAGAACCACTTCCACCTCCTAATGTTTTCTTATGCTTTTGCTTTTTTCTACAAACAGCCACAGGAAAAAGTGAAGGATCTGGCAAACATTAGAAAGAAGTCCCTTTTAAATGCTGTCTCCAACCTGCCTCCCCCATTTCTTTCTCCTTACAGAAAATAGGGACAAATCTGGAGAATACCTGGAGGAACCCTATGTGCACAGCTCTTTATTGCA
Source organism: Mustela putorius furo (assembly GCF_011764305.1). Classification (NCBI taxonomy): domain Eukaryota; kingdom Metazoa; phylum Chordata; class Mammalia; order Carnivora; family Mustelidae; genus Mustela; species Mustela putorius. The sequence continues at coordinate 7,584,441 of NW_025421490.1, read as the reverse complement.
GTAGCAGGACATTTCCTAGGAAATTTCTAGAGTTAGGCATAGAAAAAACATAGGAAAGACACTCCCATCTTGGAAACTACTAATCCCCAGGGGCATCAGTCAGTTGAACACTAGAGGGGATCCAGGCTAGTGCTGTCCATTTCCTACAAGTGTTTTTTGTTGTTGTGCTATATGTGAAATGACATTCATATATGCAGCACTTTTCTGAATGCTCACACACCTTTTCTTTCTCATTCAGGGCTCCACCCTGGAATGTAGTGTTCCAGGTATCCTAGGATAATCTTAAATTTGTTCCTATTTGCTATATTTTTTTCATTTTTTTATTAATTTATTTATTTTCTTTTTTTTTTTTTAAAAAGGACTTCTCAAAATTTCAGAAATTAATATTAGTAGTAAGTCACATGCAGTGAAACTCACACAGGATTTGAGCCACAGTATTGCCCTTGAGAAAAGCCCAGCTGCGTAGAAATGGAACACAAATGCTTGGCAGTTCTGGGACCTCTCTAAGACCTGTTAGAATAGATGATTTATGGAAGTTTATCCTGGCCTCTAAGTAAACCTGCTCTGCTCTTCTAACCCTGTGTCCATGCTGGAAAACCTCTGAAAGAAACCCAAGTTTTGACTCGTTCCAAGATTTGAATCATCATTCATAACTCAAAAGATAATACCTCATTTCTAGAATGATGGTATAAATTATGATATATCGATATGATGGGGTTTTATGCTACCATGAAAACAATACTCAGGAAAGCAATGCAGGAATGTGGAATAATATCTGATCATAAATATGGACAGAAAAGCCTAAGTAAAATTAACCCCTACCGTTATTTAATATTTGTGTATCTGGAAAATTACAAAAGTGAAAATCATTTCAGTTTTCAAGTCCTGAAGCAGAGGAGAGTATTTAAAATATGTCTACTGCTCTCAACCTGTGTATTTGTTTAGAATTGTTAGGATTCCAGCATCCTAGACTTCAGCCAAGTGTCAGTGTTCATATCTGGCTTAGTTTACAGAGAAGTATTTTTTTTTCTTCTTGGGTTTTTAAGACCCGAAAATTCATGTTTTAGTCTTGTATCTCTTTCTTTCCAATTTATGATTTAGAAATTATTGTAAAAAATTCACATATTTTCACCTGACCTTGAATTATTTGTGGTATTTTGTACCTCCCCTCTCATACTTCTAAGGACCATGCTTTTAGTGAAATGGTCCATTTATTATGCCAAACTCCTAAGAGAAAAAGTAAAAACTTCCATGTTCTCTTTCTATTCCTTTGTTGTGTAATACTCATTAATGCAGTAGGGCTCAGCATAGCCAGTTACTGGCCGATAGGGTCTAACACTATCTTAGCAGTAAATGTATCAATATCAAAAACCATGTCTGAATTTCACACTCCAGACAGACTTAAAACAAACAAACAAACAAACAAACAAGTTCAGTGCCACTCACCTTAGAGACCAGTGACATTAATGAAGATTGTCCCTTCTTTGCATATATTATGAGAGTTTTCTGAGAAGTTCATTGACATGGGCTGTCCGCTTCATTCCTTCTTCAGCCTTAGCTTTGAGCTTTGGTCAGCGTATAAAACAGCAAAGGATGAGACATTTTGCCTTCATTTGTGTGATTATCTTGGCACCACCTGACAGGTAATTTCTCTCCCATTTTCTGGAGATTTCACCTTTATTTTTGTAGGTGGAGATCAGCAATGTGTCTTAGGCTCTACCTTCCTATGCCCATTTTCTGTATGGTCATACTGTCACCATTCTCAGACCCAAGTAAGTAAGGCTTGGTCATTGTGTATACCCTGTCTAGTCAGGTCAGAAACCTACACGAGTCGGTAGCTGAGAGGTGCAGGAGCAGAGATGGATGATGGCTTCTTCACATGAAAGGTGGTATCGGTCTGCATATACTTCCCTGAGATTGCTCATCTGGATATTTGTGTTGAAGTCCCTCAGACTGAGTCATTCACTGCCCATCATTTCTTGGCTTCCTGAGAAAACAGCTTTCAGTTTCTTTTGATTCGACTTGACTTGGTTGTACTTTTCATACCTCGAAATATTTTCACTCCGAATTCATTCCATCTTTCCTTAGTCTATTATCCAAGTGTCTTTTTTATTTGCTTGTTTTATTTTTATGTTTCTTCCAAACTAGAATCACCTTGCTTCTTTTGGGTATACAGAGATTTATCAGGAGGCCCCATAATTACCCCTTGTGTTTCGGGGGGCAGCTTAAGGGAAAGAAAAGGGTCCTGTCAGTAAGACAAGGAACTCTAGAGATGTGGATTACTAAGAAGGCAAGAAAGAACCAAGGATAAAAACAGAAAAACTATTCCCAAATGCTTGATTTCACGACAGGAGTTATTTAGTGGGATAAACTATGGAACTATGTCCAAGGAGCGTGTGGATGGTATTGTGAAGCCATGACAGGGTTTCTGGACTCCTGGTATCCCTCACAGAGATATGATGATATGGTCAAGCACTTAGATAAATATTACAGAGGCTAGATTGCCACAGTAAGGGGAACAGGACTGGGAGAGGTTGGTGTGTGAGCATAGAAAACCCGACTGTCATCTCTGAGAAAACAGGCAGTCTGATGTTCCAGGTACCTACTGGAAATCTTGGCTGAATTATAGTGATAACTACAATTAACTTGATGCATTTTAAAAGTGTCTTGAGGGGCACCTGGGTAGATCAGTAGGTTAAACCTCTGCCATCAGCTCAGGTCATGATCTCAGGGTCCTGGGATTAAGCCCCACATTGAGAATCTCTGCTTCTCGGAGAGCCTGCTCCCCCCCCCACCCCCAACTGTCTGCCTGCCTCTCTGCCTACTTGTGATGTCTCTCTCTGTCAAATAAATAAATAAAAGTGTCTTGGAGTTTTTGTTATTAGGATATCCAAAGAGGTCTCTATAATCTGGAAAGTGATTATTAAAACATTGTTATATCTGAAGAATTTCTGTGCCTTATACACAATTGAGAATGAGTAGTGGGAGAGGGTACAGATGTGGTTTTGACATTTTTTTATATGGCGGGATTTTCCCACCACCAGAAGTCCTCATATGGCCCTTAATCACTTTGAATCCCAGTATCTTGGAGAGTTTAGGGATATGAGGGAAGAAGAATCATTCTGTCTGGGACTAGGAGGCTTCCCTGCCCCTGTGTACCCCTAGGTTGTCTGTAGGCAGGTGTGAACTCAAGATTGGTTTTATTTCTAACCAGAAGAATCAGCATGCTGTTGTGAAAATACTTGACTTACAAGTTGGGGGACTTAGATTCTAGGGTCGGTGTGGTCTTTTTTATCTTTGGAAAAGTCTCTTCTGTCCTCTCTGCTGCAATTTTCTTGGAAAACAAAATAAATGACTTGGATAAATTTGAAAAGCCTCTCTACTCTACTATTCTGAGATTATCATTCAAGAAGAAGGTTGGGAGATATTGCCTTTTGGTGCCTATGGGTTTTTTGTCCTTGTTGTTGTTTTAAATTCTAAATTCCTTGTCAGATACCTCATAAAGTGATGTTTTCATTAACAGTCCTTTTACATAATTTGAATGGTCACCTGCCAGCCAATGCTAATGTCCCTGGGAGTGTGGTGGCTGGTGGGCCTCTGCTGGGCAGACTGTGCTTTTATTCTTCAACCATAATGATATCTTGATGGTCTTAATCTTTATGGGTCTCAGTGGACTGCTTTATGGCTTTGCTCATCTCATTTGGAAGCCTCTGAGTCACCAAGGCTTCTCCCACTAGTTACTTTACCTCAAGGGCCCCTGTGGTGTCACCAAGCTACCAAGGAGGTGTTATCATACTCTTTGGTATCTTTTCCTCTTCAACCGATAGAAGATGCTACCTGGCTTTTAACACACAGTTTAGATGAAGCAAGCTCTCCCATCGTGGCGCCGTTGTGATGAGGGCTGTCCCCAGCAACATGGGCACTGTGTTCCCAGAAGGAACACAGGGGACCTGCTTTCACATGGACCTGTGACCAGTTTTTGTTAAGATAAAATACACCTGCCCAGGCACATGGAAGCAGGCTTGAAAAACTTTTGCTTTAAACATCCTGCTTTTTCATAATATACTTATTATACTTCTAAAATCTTCATTAAGAAACCTTCAAAGAATGAAAAAAAGCAAAAGATGAAAAAGACAGACTTGGAGAGTGAATAAGAGAGAGGAGCTATCTCTGTAGAGAGAGAAAGGTCCATGTGCGATCCACCGCCAGCTGACTTGCACCCAGCAGCCAGCCACTGGCATAGTTTCTTCTCGTACTAATATCGGTGCCGTTATCCAGTAAGACTCCAACGGCTATTCAAGTACAGGTGATGGGGAATTTAACTTACTTCAGTGCCCTATTTGATGATTGCCTCAAGGACTCATTGACCAGCTCGTATTAGGTACACTTAACAATGAACTGGTGAATCTTGCGTCCAATTTTGCATCTCATTATGGGTGTTTGGTCCCTATTTGAGTTAATTTAGCACAGGACCACTTCCAAAACCAAACTTGGTCACGTTTTTCAACTCTGTTGTTGGTTGTCAGGCTTCAGATGAGGTGATGGGACCTGACAGTACCGGTGGGGGCAAGGGAGGGATGGTGCGTGTGGATGGATAGATAGATGGATAGAAAGATAGACAGAGAGGGAAGGAGAGAGAGGAGAAGGAAGAGAAAGACAGTGCCACACTCATTCACACAGCAGGCTCAGTGTGACAGACCACTGCTAACAAGCATGAATGCATCCTCCATTTCCATATAAATGTAGAATCTGACATTTTCTAGGGGTCAGTGATGAAACCAATTCATTAAAATTCCAAGAGAATAGTAATCTTTATCTCAGGATTTCTTGGTTGAAAAGGTTCTCCTCTTATTCGGTTTTGTCTTTTTCTATCCCTCAGTCATTCGTTAAGTTGTGTACATAGGACCCTGAAAAGCTGCATCCACTAGGCTTCCACTGAGTTGTAAGAGGAATGGGATATAAGTAACAGTGTGTACTGTTCTCTGCAGAAAGTACAATTTTTTTAAGAATGTGAAAGGAACAGGTGCAACCCAAAATTTGGCTCATGAACCATTCCTTTTCCTCTGAGTGAAAGAGGCTGCATGGTCTGTTAGTGTAGCTTCTCGGCTAGCCATGCCCCAGACTACCAGGCTTTGGCATAGCAAGGTGTCTTCCTCTTACACGGGAATTAGAAGCGCCTTATCTGCTGTACTCTGGACTAAAGTCTGGCTGCTGTGGGAACATAGAAATACCCTGACTCCTTGGGGGAAATGTGCTGAACCATGGTACCTTATCTCATAGTCTGCCATGGGGGTAGAGAATTGAATCTTTGAAAGCACAATAATCTACTTAAAGTTTGTTTGGTGAAAAGCTATATGAAGTGAGTTATTTATGAACTTGAGAAATGGAGAACCTCTTGAGGCTTTAGCCGCATAGAGGTTGGTTAATGCAATAAAGATCTCTTAAAGGTTTAGTGGGGATTAAAGAATTTTTGAATTGCAAACATTCAGAAATATTAGACAAAGGGAGAAGGGGTCAAAACCACGGAGGCAGGTAGAACAAATGCAAGAAGGAGCCAAGGCCATTAAAGAAAGATTGATCTTTTGTTTAAAGGAGGAGTTATCTCTTGATAAAGGAAAACACCTTTGAGAATGTCAGGGGCAGGAACTTTAGTTAGGAGCCTTGAAAATGCCCATGTGAAGGAGGAAAGTGAAGTCAAGGTTAGTAATTTTGAGGTTTAGGTCAGAGATGATACATTATCGTATGAATTATTTTTCAATTCATCATGCTGGGCTCCTAGTGGAATATCTTGGTCTGAGATCTGTGTGTTTAGTTCTGGCAGGTTGTTTGCTTGTAATCTCTCTATCTTGTCCTGTCCGAAACTTCCAGGAGATATGTACTCAATTTTCTCTATTAATGCATTAATATTCTTTTTGTTCTATGGTCCTTTTGTTGTTAGTCTAGAAGTTGTCTCAATTTTATTTTCCAAAATTACTACTGAGAATTTTTTATTTCAGCTGTCATTTTTTTTCCCCTCTACTTTTTAAAAAACAAAGACATTTTTTAGACGTGTTTTAGTTTCGTAGGAGCACTGTGGGGTAAGGTAAAAGATTTCCTGTAATTCTCACACATGCAGAGCTTCTCTCATTAGCAACGTCTCCTACCAGAGTGGTACATTTATTATAACTGATGAACTTAATTATGACATCATTATCACCCAAAGTCCATATTTTACATTAGGGTTAGCTCTTGCTGTTGCGAAGGTTATGGTATGGACAAATGTGTAATGACATATAGCCGTCGCTATGGTATCATACAGGGTGCTTTCCCCACCCTAAATACCTGTACTCTATCTCCTCATCCATTCCCTGCACACGTAATCCCTCTTTCTTAAGTTTTGATTGTGGCTTTCAATTATTTCCTGCCTGCAGGATCTTCTATCTGTTAGTATTAGTCTCCACTATTTTGGAGTTTCCTTCTCCTCAACCTTTTGTCTTTTTTAGTAAGCCCCTTTTATTGAGTTTATTTGATTCTGTCTCTGTCTTCCATGTTAGAGGCTGTCCTTAAATACATGCTAATCCTTGGTAAGTCTCTCAGTATGTCTTAGAGACTTATTCACATATCCATTGTAAAACATAAAAAAATAAAATTCTTGTTCCTTTATAAATTATAATTTTTATCTAGATATACGCTACTTAATATAGATGCCTAATATATTATAAATCACACACAATACATTTTATTTATATTATTTTAAATATCATATAACATAGAAGTATAGATATTTTATTTTTCTATTGCTGTAGGACAAATTAATGCAAACTAATGTCTTAAAACAACATCCACTTACTAGCTCGTAGTTCTGTGGTCAGAAGTATGAGTGAATTTGGCTGGGATTCCTGTGTAGGGTATACCAATGCCAAAATTATGGTGTTGGCTAGCTTGGGGTTTTATCTGGAGACCTTGGGAAAGAGTTTGCTTCCAAGTTTACTCTAGTTGTTGCCAGAATTCAGTTTAATACAATTGTAGGACTCAGGTCCCTGGTCCCACCATTTTAATAGTAGCAATAGCATGTCAAATCCTTTTGTGCATTCGCTGATTTCCTTTTTTTGCTATCAGCCAGAAGACGCTCTCCACTTTTAGAGGTCTCATGTGATTTGTTGGAGCCAAATCCAGGTACTTTTTTTTTTTTTTGGTCCTATAATAGTCATGTGATTGATTTCATACTCATGGATTCCCTCCACACAGTTCCACTCATACTCCCCTTACTCCAAAAGCAAGGGTCATTGAGCTCATTCTTAGAATTTTGCCTACTACACTTACCAAGATAAATGAAGCACAGTCAGGGGTGCTGCTTACAATGGGAAGGGGATGGCAGGGAGCAAGGGCTCCCTAATCAGACTCTCATCTAGTCTTTCGTAGCATTCCCACCTCTTATGGCTACTTACAGTGGCAACTGGTGCCTCTGATTCCTGACTGCTTCCTGGGTTCTGTAACCTGAATCAGCACACCCTCTATAGCCATGTTGGTGCAGATCTTCCTGCTGTGCTGAATTAAGGATTTGTGTGCTTTCCTTCTTCTGAAGGTTTGTTGGCATCTTTGTCTGCAGTTCATCTCCTCTATTATTGTTATTGTATGTTTCTACCGTCTTATTGCTTTACTATCTTTAAACCTTGCTAACATGGATACAACAATCTTCTTCTGGATTAGCAGTCCCTTGTATAAAACATGCAATTTAATGATGGTACAAAACAGGACTGAATTAGGTAGAAATTGACATGAAATCAGAGATGCAAAGTTTCTGATTCTTTTTGTAACATTGCTACTCCTCTCCCAGGTTCATGAGTTTTCCTTTGAGGAGATAGTTTTTCCTTAAAGCATTAAAACATGTTATCTAGACAGTGAAATATTTATTGAATCATTGAGGTAATTTTTAACAATATATCAAGAAGCTAGATAACATCTGGACGTTTTGTTTTTTTTTTCCATGTGGGTAGTATTCTGTCAATATGTTTTAAAGCCTTGTTTAAGTTTTCTTAAATTTAAAATATTGTCTTTAGTTGATAACATAAAATATTTAAATATGAAGCCTCAAAGGCATTCATAGCATTGCTGCTGCATTGTTTTATTGAATGTACTTTTTGATGTCCTTCAAGCTTTTTCAAATACTTTATAAATTTTTTCAAATAAATTCTTAAGACTGAAGCAGTGCTTAATAAAAACCAGAAGCAACAAAATTATGCATTCCCTTCCTCCTCTTTAACAAAACAATCTGATTTAAATCTGATGTGGTACTGTGAAGAACTTTTTTATTAAAATATATTGTTATTACTTCTAATTTAGAGAAAGTCCAAGCTATTGTTTGGCGAATACAGCTGTTCAAACTGAATATAGAAGGAATGTGCCTCAACATGATAAAGGCCATGTATAGAAAGCTCACAGCTACCATCATCCTCAAAGTTCAAAAGTTGAGAACTTCTTCTCTAAGGTCAGGAGCAAGAGACAAGGATACCTACACAGGCCACTTTATTCATCATACTACTGGGAGTCCTAGCCCATAGTTACCAGACAAGAGAAAGAAATAAGAGGCATCCAAATCATAAAGGAAGAAGTAAAGTTGTCTCTATGTGTAGATGACATGATAGTCGAGGTGGAAAACCCTAAAAACTGCACCTAAACTATCATTGAAAATAGAAGGAGAGATTAAAAGCTTCCAGGACAAACAAAAACTGAAAGAATTTGCAAACACCAAACCAGCTCTACAGGAAATATTGAAAGGGGTCCTCTAAGCAAAGAGAGAGCCTACAAGTGGTAGATCAGAAAGGAACAGAGACCATATACAGTAACAGTCACCTTACAGGCAATACAATGGCCCTAAATTCATATCTCTCAATAGTTACCCTGAATGTTAATGGGCTAAATGCCCCTGTCAAAAGACACAGGCTATCAGAATGGATAAAAAAACGAAACCCATCTATATGTTGCCTCCAAGAAACTCATTTTAGGCCCGAAGACACCTCCAGATTTAAAGTGAGGGGGTGGAAAAGAATTTACCATGCTAATGGACATCAGAAGAAAGCAGGAGTGGCAATCCTTATATCAGATCAAGTAGATTTTAAGCCAAAAACTATAATAAGAGATGAGGAAGGACACTATATCATACTCAAAGGGTCTGTCCAACAAGAAGATTTAACAATTTTAAATATCTATGCCCCCAACGTGGGAGCAGCCAACTATATAAACCAATTAATAACAAAATCAAAGAAACACATCAACAATAATACAATAATAGTAGGGGACTTTAACACTCCCCTCACTGAAATGGACAGATCATCCAAACAAAAGATCAGCAAGGAAATAAAGGCCTTAAACGACACACTGGACCAGATGGACATCACAGATATATTCAGAACATTTCATCCCAAAGCAACAGAATACACATTCTTCTCTAGTGCACATGGAACATTCTCCAGAATAGATCACATCCTCGGTCCTAAATCAGGACTCAACCGGTATCAAAAGATTGGGATCATTCCCTGCATATTTTCAGACCACAATGCTCTAAAGCTAGAACTCAACCACAAAAGGAAGTTTGGAAAGAACCCAAATACATGAAGACTAAACAGCATCCTTCTAAAGAATGAATGGGTCAACCGGGAAATTAAAAAAGAATTGAAAAAAATCATGGAAACAAATGATAATGAAAATACAACGGTTCAAAATCTGTGGGACACAACAAAGGCAGTCCTGAGAGAAAAATATATAGCGGTACAAGCCTTTCTCAAGAAACAAGAAAGGTCTCAGGTACACAACCTAACCCTACACCTAAAGGAGCTGGAGAAAGAACAAGAAAGAAACCCTAAGCCCAGCAGGAGAAGATAAATGATAAAGATCAGAGCAGAAATCAATGAAATAGAAACCAAAAAAACAATAGAACAAATCAACGAAAGTAGGAGCTGCTTCTTTGAAAGAATTAATAAAATTGATAAACCCCTGGCCCGACTTATCAAAAAGAAAAGAGAAAGGACCCAAATAAATAAAATCATGAATGAAAGAGGAGAGATCACAACTAACACCAAAGAAATACAAACTATTATAAGAACATACTATGAGCAACTCTACGGCAATAAATTTGACAATCTGGAAGAAATGGATGCATTCCTAGAAACATATAAACTACCAGAACTGAACCAGGAAGAAATAGAAAGCCTGAACAGACCCATAACCAGTAAGGAGATTGGAACAGTCATTAAAAATCTCCAAACAAACAAAAGCCCAGGGCCAGACGGCTTCCCGGGGGAATTCTACCAAACATTTAAAGAAGAACTAATTCCTATTCTCCTGAAACTGTTCCAAAAAATAGAAATGGAAGGAAAACTTCCAAACTCATTTTATGAGGCCAGCATCACCTTGATCCCAAAACCAGACAAGGATCCCACCAAAAAAGAGAGCTATAGACCAATATCCTTGATGAACACAGATGCGAAAATACTCACCAAAATACTAGCCAATAGGATTCAACAGTACATTAAAAGGATTATTCACCACGACCAAGTGGGATTTATTCCAGGGCTGCAAGGTTGGCTCAACATCCGCAAATCAGTCAATGTGATACAACACATCAATAAAAGAAAGAACAAGAACCATATAATACTCTCAATAGATGCTGAAAAAGCATTTGACAAAGTACAGCATCTCTTCCTGATCAAAACTCTTCAAAGTGTAGGGATAGAGGGCACATACCTCAATATCATCAAAGCCATCTATGAAAAACCCACCGCAAATATCATTCTCAATGGAGAAAAACTGAAAGCTTTTCCGCTAAGGTCAGGAACACGGCAGGGATGTCCATTATCACTACTGCTATTCAACATAGTACTAGAGGTCCTAGCCTCAGTAATCAGACAACAAAAGGAAATTAAAGGCATCCAAATCGGCAAAGAAGAAGTCAAATTATCACTCTTCACAGATGATATGATACTATATGTGGAAAACCCAAAAGACTGCACTCCAAAACTGCTAGAACTTATACAGGAATTCAGTAAAGTGTCAGGATATAAAATTAATGCACAGAAATCAGTTGCATTTCTCTACACCAACAGCAAGACAGAAGAAAGAGAAATTAAGGAGTCAATCCCATTTACAATTGCACCCAAAACCATAAGATACCTAGGAATAAACCTAACCAAAGAGACACAGAATCTATACTCAGAAAACTATAAAGTACTCATGAAAGAAATTGAGGAAGACACAAAGAAATGGAAAAATGTTCCATGCTCCTGGATTGGAAGAATAAATATTGTGAAAATGTCTATGCTACCTAAAGCAATCTACACATTTAATGCAATTCCTATCAAAGTACCATCCATCTTTTTCAAAGAAATGGAACAAATAATTCTAAAATTTCTATGGAACCAGAAAAGACCTCGAATAGCCAAAGGGATATTGAAAAAGAAAGCCAACGTTGGTGGCATCACAATTCCGGACTTCAAGCTCTATTACAAAGCTGTCATCATCAAGACAGCATGGTACTGGCACAAAAACAGACCCATAGATCAATGGGACAGAATAAAGAGCCCAGAAATAGACCCTCAAGTCTATGGTCAACTAATCTTCGACAAAGCAGGAAAGAATGTCCAATGGAAAAAAGACAGCCTCTTCAGTAAATGTTGTTGGGAAAATTGGACAGCCACATGCAGAAAAATGAAATTGGACCATTTCCTTATACCACACACGAAAATAGACTCAAAATGGATGAAGGACCTCAATGTGAGAAAGGAATCCATCAAAATCCTTGAGAAGAACACAGGCAGCAACCTCTTCGACCTCAGCCACAGCAACATCTTCCTAGGAACATCGCCAAAGGCAAGGGAAGCAAGGGCAAAAATGAACTATTGGGATTTCATCAAGATCAAAAGCTTTTGCACAGCAAAGGAAACAGTTAACAAAATCAAAAGACAACTGACAGAATGGGAGAAGATATTTGCAAACGACATATCAGATAAAGGACTAGTGTCCAGAATCTATAAAGAACTTAGCAAACTCAACACCCAAAGAACAAATAATCCAATCAAGAAATGGGCAGAGGACATGAACAGACATTCTGCAAAGAAGACATCCAGATGGCCAACAGACACATGAAAAAGTGCTCCATATCACTCGGCATCAGGGAAATACAAATCAAAACCACAATGAGATATCACCTCACACCAGTCAGAATGGCTAAAATAAACAAGTCAGGAAATGACAGATGCTGGCGAGGATGCTGAGAAAGGGGAACCCTCCTACACTGTTGGTGGGAATGCAAGCTGGTGCAGCCACTCTGGAAAACAGCATGGAGGTTCCTCAAAATGTTAAAAATAGAACTGCCCTATGACCCAGCAATTGCACTATTGGGTATTTACCCTAAAGATACAAACGTATTGATCCAAAGGGGCACGTGCACCCGAATGTTTATAGCAGCAATGTCCACAATAGCCAAACTATGGAAAGAACCTAGATGTCCATCAACAGATGAATGGATCAAGAAGATGTGGTATATATACACAATGGAATACTATGCAGCCATCAAAAGAAATGAAATCTTGCCATTTGCGACAACATGGATGGAACTAGAGCGTATCATGCTTAGCGAAATAAGTCAAGCAGCGAAAGACAACTATCATATGATCTCCCTGATATGAGGAAGTTGTGATACAACATGGGGGCTTAAGTGGGTAGGAGAAGAATCAATGAAACAAGATGGGATTGGGAGGGAGACAAACCATAAGTGACTCTTAATTTCACAAAACAAACTGAGGGTTGCTGGGGGGAGGGGATTTGGGAGAAGGGGGTGGTATTATGGACATTGGGGAGGGTATGTGCTTTGGTGAGTGCTGTGAAGTGTGTAAACCTGGTGATTCACAGACCTGTACCCCTGGGGATAAAAATATATGTTTATAAAAAATAAAAAATTAAAAGAAAAAAAAAAACTGCACCTAAAACCCTGTTAAAATATTAAACAAATTCAGTTAAGTTGTAGAACAAAATCAATACACAATGGATGGTTAGAAAGAGAAGTAAGGAAATAATCCTACTTATAATTGCAAAAAGAAAAAGAATAAAATACTTAGGGTAAATTTAACCAAGGTGGAAGATCTGTGCACTGAAAACTAGAAAACACTGATGAAAGAAACTGAAGACACAAATGAATGGAAAGATATTCCATGCTCATGGAATGGATGAAACTATCCATACTATACAATAGTATGAAATATCCATACTATACAATATAATCTACAGAGTCAGTGAAATGGTTACCAAAATTCCAATGGCACTTTTCACAGAATTAGGAAAAACAACCCTGGAATTTGTATGGGACTGCAAATGATTGGACAGCCAAAGCAATCTTGAGAAAGAACAACAAAGTTGGAGACATCACACTTCCTGATTTTATTTTATTAAAATAAAATATTTATTTGACAGAGATCACAAGTAGGCAGAGAGGCAGTGGAGAGAGAGGGGGAAGCAGGCTCCCTGTGGAGCAGAGAGCCCGATGCAGGGCTCTATTCCAGGACCCTGGGATCATGACCTGAGCTGAAGGCAGAGGCTTAACACACTGAGCCATCCAGGTGCTCCACACTTCCTGATTTTAAACTATATTACGAAGCTATAGTAATTAAAACAGTATGACATTGACATAAACACAGACACAGATTAAAGAAATGGAATAGAGGGCCCAGAAATAAAGCACTGCATACACGGTTGATTAACTTATGACAAAGGAGCCAAGACTATACAATGGGGAAGGACAGTCTCCTCAATAAATGGTGTTGGCAGAACTTAACAGCCACATGCAAAGGAATGAAATTGGACCCGTATCCTACACCAAACACATAAATAAACTCCAAATGGACTAAATACTTGAATGGGAGACTCCTAGAAGGAAATATAGGCATAAGCTTTTTGACATTATTCTGGGCAAGGAGTTTTTGGATCTGACTCTAAAAGCAAAGGCAACAAAAGCAAAAATAAAGAAGTGGGAGTATTTCAAACTAGAACTCTCCTGCACAGCAAAGGAATCCATCAGCAAAATGAAGGCAAAACTACAGAATGGGAGAAAATACTTAAAATTCATGTATTCTAATATTTAACAATTTCATACAACTCCATACCAAACCAAACAAAACCAAAAACAGTCTAAGTAAGAAATGGGCAGAGGAACTAAACAGACATTTTTTCAGAGAAGACCTACAGATGGCCATCTATATGAAAAGATTCTCGACATCAATAATCATCAGTGGGATACACATCAAAACCACAGGAGATGCTGCCTCGCACTTGTTTGAATGACTGACATAAATAAAGACAAATGAAAACAAGTGTCGGCGAGGAGGTAGAGAAAAGGGAACCTGTGCCCTGTTGGTGGGAATGTAAGTTGGTGCAACCACTATGGAAAACAGTATGGAGGTGCCCCAGAAAGCTAAAAACAGAACCAGCATGTGATTCAGCAATTCCAATTCTGGGTATATATCCAAAAGAAATGAAAATAGAATCTCAAAGAGATACCCTTTGTTCATTGCAACATTTTTTTTTTTTTACAACAGCCAAGCATGGAAATGGGTGATGAATGAAGGGATAAAGAAAATACAGTACATATATACAACAGAATATTATTTGGCCATGAGAAAGAAAATTCTTCCATTTACAGAACCATGGATAGAACTTGTGGGCATTATGCTAAGTGAAATAAGCCAGACAGAGAAAGACAAATACTGCATGTGGTACCATTTATATATGGAATCTAAAACAAAACAAAAAACAGAACAAATAAACACATGAAACAAAACAGAAATAGACTTATAGATATAGGAAATAAACTATTGATTGCCAGAGGATGAATGGTTGGAAGTGGGCAAAATAAGTAAAAGAGATTAAAAGGTACAGATTTCCATTTATAAAGCAAATAAGTCGCAGGAATATAAAGTACAGCATAGGGGATATAATTAATAACATTGTAATAATTTTGTATGGTGATAAGTGGTCATTATTGTGAGGATCATTTCATAATGTATAAAAATATTGAATTACTATGATATACACCTGAAACTAAAAAGATATGTGAATTATACTTCAATAAAAAGAGCTCATCTCTTAAAAAAAAAAAAAAGAATTCAATCCAGATAAACTGAACATTTCCCTTCTCCTCTCTATAACAGGAAGTTATTTTCTCTTCTCTTCAAGAAAGTGAAAATATAAGAGGTTGAGAAAGGATTTATTTGAAGAGCATTTTCTTGTGTTTCTCCTTTTCTACCACTGGAAGTGGGTGGAGGGTCGATGTGCTCTGTGTTATTTCAATCCATCATATTAGTCTGAGTTGACAAAGTCAACATCTCAGTGTGTTGATAGAAAAAAATTTATTTTCCACGCACAAGAATTCCACGCAGATGTGTCTGGTCAGCACGCTCTCCCAAGCCAGGGGTCCAGGAGGCTTCCGTCCAGGAGGTTCCATCATAATTAGCTCATGACCTCATAGGTCTTTATGAAGGAGGAGGAGAGATTATAGGGGATCGTAAAGTGACTTCTTAAGTAGTCTACACCTCTTTCCCCACATAAACTGCAGTGGTCTGGCACATGTTTGACTATTTATTCAGAATGAAAATGAAATAGTTTGGTGAACTTTAATGTGTCAAAATCCGCCCATATATTTACTAATTTTCCATTTCACCA
Source organism: Mustela putorius furo (assembly GCF_011764305.1). Taxonomy (NCBI): domain Eukaryota; kingdom Metazoa; phylum Chordata; class Mammalia; order Carnivora; family Mustelidae; genus Mustela; species Mustela putorius. Next base: position 7,568,754 of record NW_025421490.1, on the reverse strand, counting down.
TTTCTTCTCTCTATGGAACACACTCACGTTCCCAGGAAGACAACCTCATATCCTGTCCATTTCCCGTATCCAGAATAAAGAGCAGCATTCTTAGGGGGGGGCACGTGGTCTCCTCCTTCAGTTCTCAGTGGGATTCCTTATGGTGTGGCCTCAGAATGGAAAGTGTAGTTTATATTGTCCTCAGTCTCCACGAGATAATGAGGGAATTGGGACAGAATCCTTCCAATAAACACACTAATTTGCGAGGTGAGGAATGAGAGACGTGGGACAGTCATTGGACTTTGAAAAACTGAACTGCCGCTTGGAGCTGTCACAAAGGCCCTCTAATTTGCAGTTGAGAAATTCCTTTCATGAGACCGGGCTCCCACTCTCCAGAAGGCATGGTTTTGTTCGTTGTTCTCTGCAGCCCTGACTCTACCTTCTATCATTCTCCTTTGGAGTTGGAAATTGATGTCCCTTCTAGGGACTGCCGGACTCTAGCCACCTGCCTGCTGCGGCCTGGGAGGGTTGGGAATATTTGCAGTTTAAATAATCCAAAGTTTTTGAAATTTAGACAAATGGTTTCTTTGGCAATGTAACTTCCTTTTTCTTGGTAGCCTGTTATATATGCCAAGAACCACACTCAGACTTCTTCTGAAGACATACTTTTCACTCTCAATTTTTTGTTACCTTTCCTCCTCTTTCTCTCTCAACTAAACGGCAGCTATCTTGAGACTGTCTGACATACTGTGTGGGAAGATCATATTGTTAATCTGGTTTTACCATGAGGTTGAATCACTCCATTCTACTAAAAAGTCTCACTGAGACCTTTCCACTCAAAGCTTTTTAAAAATACTACCTCTTATTGACTCTTAATCTCACAAAACAAACTGAGGGTTGCTGGGGGGAGGGGGTAGGAAGAGGGTGGTTGGGTGATGACATTGGGGAGGGTATGTGCTGTGGTGAGTGCTGTGAAGTGCGTAAACCTGATGATTCACAGGCCTGTACCCCTGGGGCGAATGATACATTACAGGTTAATAAATAAATAAATAAAATTTAAAATAAAAAAAAATACTACCTCTTATTGTTTGAGGCCTAGAATTAGATTTTTCAGTCATGCCAGGATTTAAATTTTTTAACTGTTTCCTTTCTTCTTTCAAAGAACATGTTTCTTTCAAAAGTATTTCTTATTTAATATCTTTTTCATGAAATATTTGCTATATAAAACCAATACCAACTAGTGTACACTTAAAATTTTGTTTATTCATCTTTTTGCTCTAAAGCTATATGCTCAGTAGGCACACAGTATGCCTGCAAAGGTATGGTACACAACTTTTTTTTTTTTTTTTGCGATGATTCAATTGTGTTTATCAAGCAGAAGAAGCTAATTTCAAATGGTTACATACTATACGATCCCATTAGATGATATTCTGGAAAAGACAAAACTAAAAGGGACAGAGAACACCAGTGATTGCTAAGTGATAAAGGTAGGGAGAGGGTCTGACTGCAAAGGGGAGCATGAGAGAATTCTTAGGATATTAGGATTGTTCTGCATACTGTTAATGGTTGTTACAAGAATCTATGCATATGTTAAGACTCATAGTGCTAGGGAGCTTGGGTGGTTCAGTTGCCTAAGCATCTGCATTCAGCTCAAGTCATGATCCTGGTGTCCTGGGATCACACCCTGTGTCAAGCTCCCTGCTCAGGGTGGGGAGTCTGCTTCTCTCTCTCCCTCTGCTTCTGCCTCTCCCTCTGCTTCTTGCTCTTTCTTATGCTCTCTCTTGTGGTTACTCTCTCTCTCTCTCTCTCTCAAATACATGAAAAAAATCTTTAAAAAACTTCAGTATTGTGTACACACATAAATTTTTACTGTATATAAATTTAAAAGCTATTTTTAAGGGGCGCCTGGATGGCTCAGTTGGTTAAGCAACTGCCTTTGGCTCAAGTCCTGATCCCGGAATCCTGGGCTCAAGTCCTGCATCAGGCTCCCAGCTCCACGGGGAGTCTACTTCTCCCTCTAACCTTCTCCTTTCTCATGCTGTCTCTCTCTCAAATAAATAAAATCTTCAAAAAAAAAAGTTTAAAAAAGCAATTTAAAAAGAACTGAAGTGTAATTAACAAATTGTTATATTAGCTTCAGGTGTATCATACGATGATACAACAATTCTATACATCACTCATGTCTACGGCCATACCACCCTGAATGTGCCCGATCTCGTCTATACATCACTCAGTGCTCATCATGACAAGTGTACTCTTTTTTTTTTTAAGATTTTATTTATTTTATTTGACAGAGAGAGATCACAAGTAGGCATAGAGGCAGGCAGAGAGAGAGAGAGAGGAGGAAGCAGGCTCCCTGCTGAGCAAAGAGCCCGATGTGGGACTCGATCCCAGGACCCTGAGATCATGACCTGAGCCGAAGGCAGCGGCTTAACCCACTGAGCCACCCAGGCACCCCGATAAGTGTGCTCTTAACCCCTTCACCTCCTTCACCCATCCCCCACCCACCCCCAATCTGGCAATCAGGAATTTGTTCTCTGTATTTAAAAGTTTGGTTTTTGGTCTCTCTTTTTCTTCCTTTGTTTTGTTTCTTGAATTCCACATATGAGTGAAATCATATGATATTTGTCTTTCTCCGACTGACTTGTTTCACTTAGCATAATACTCTCTAGCGCCACCCATGTTGTTGTAAATGGCAAGATCTTATTCTTTTTTATGGCTGAGTAATATTCTTTTCTTAATCTTTTTTATGGTTGAGTAATATTCCGATAGAGATGTCTATGTGGGTATGCATGCGTATGTGTGTATATATATGTATATCACATCTTTATCCATTCATCTATCAGTGGACATTTGGGCTGCTTCCATAGATTAGCTGTTGTAAACAATGTAAACAATGCTGCAATAAACATAGGGATGCATATATCTTTTCAAATTAGTATTTTTGCTTTCTTTGGGTAAACGGCAGCAGTGGAATTACTGGATCATATGGTTATTCTATTTTTAAGAGTTTGAAGAAACTCCATCCTGTTCTCCACAGTGGCTGCACCAGTCAGCATTCCTACCAACAGTGCATGAGGGTGCCTCTTTTCCCCACATCTTCACCGACACTTGTTATTTCCTATATTGTTGAATTTAGCCGTTCTGGCAGATGTAAGGTGATATCTCCTTATGGTTTTGCTTTGCATTTCCCTCGGATTAGTGATGTTGAGCATCTTTTCATGTGTCTGTTGGCCACTTGTAGATCTTTGGAGAGATGTCTGTTCAGGTGCTCTGCCAATGTTTTCACTGGATATATTGTTCTTTTGGTGTTGAGTTCTTTAAGTTTTTCCTGTACTTTGGATCTTACCCCTTACCATATTTATCATTTTCAAATACCTTCTCTCAATCAGTAGGTTTGGTAAGCAAAATTTTTTAACCATCTCTTTGATCACCACATAACATAACTAATTGCTTTTATATCTATCTTCTATATTAGTTGTCTAGATTGCCTGCTGTCTGACTAACAAGACACCACCCTATATTTTAGGTTTTTCTCACTGCGTCATTCCATTTCTGGATATAGGTCTGTATTCGTGTGAGTAGATCATCTGGTCTAGCAAACATAAAAATTTATCTTTTTATGCATATAGAATCCAGTGTATATATTCATAATGGGCTGGTTAGCCTGGATGATTCTCCAGGTGAGGAGCTGGGAATCTAGGCTACTTCATCACGTGGTCTATCTCCTACAACCAGTGGCTTGTGTATTCAGTGATAAAAGGGAAGAGAGAATATGGAGGAGTACAGAAGATAGGTTAAGCTCTAGGAATGGAAAATGCAAACATTGCACCCATATTCCACTGTCCAGAACAAGTATCATCTTCTCAAGCAATGCAAGTGAGAAGAGTTTGAAGGACGTCATGGGGAAGGCTTTGATATGTTTCTCCTAGAGTTTGGGCTCGAGGCATCAGGGCGAAGAAAAAAGAGGTGAACATCTGCTGGTAGTGGAGTAGGGTTGTATATGTTTTCTCCTGGATTTGGAGAACTTCTCAATGGGAACTGCCTGGGATCATTTTAACTGCCTGGGATCCTTCCTAGGAGGACTATGTAGAGAGCAGAAAATCAGCCCAACACAGTCGGGTTGACAATACAAAACTGGTAGCTGAGAGAGTCAGTTTTAGGGAACCACTGGAGGGAGAAAAAAAAATCACCAAAGCAACCAAGGAAGCATTTTTCCAGGAATCTCTAGCAAGGAGGAACTCTAGGGGAACAAAAAGTCCCACCAAAGGAAAAGCCAGTGACTGTGCACCTGACACGTCCAGAGGGAACTAACAACAGATTGCAACTGTGCTCACCACTTTGTGCCCTGCAAAATGCTTTGCAAGTGTAAGCTCTTTTATAATGCTAATTTTTGGATGTGTTTGGACACTTAGCAGAGCTGCTATAAATCTTTCTCACTCAGGATTTTATATCTCTTTTTCTTCGACCTGGAACAACCTAGATAGGTCTTATAGGGCCCCTGTGTAGCAGCGCATATTTGAAATTGTAGACCAGTTCAGAAAAAATTTACAATCTGCCAAGCTTTTTTAAACAAAAGTTATTCTACTCAATATGGCTCCCCCCCTTTGCCAGTGTGTTCTCTTAGCTAAACTGGGAAAGTTATTAGCTTAGATCCACATATACCTGTAAGCTTCTCTGTCACTCAAAATTCATATGACAACAACCTAGTAAGTAAAAAGGAGAACAGAGTCCTGGAAAATTAGAATGAAGAGACAGGGTAAGTAGAAATCCTGCAATGTAGAAGGAGAGGAAAAAGAGCGATTTTAGAAGGAAAAGAGAGGGAAATAGAAGCAACACAAAAATAAACTATTTCATCACAAAATTTAATCTCTGGTAAACATATTAGCCAGAATTATAATCAACTAAACATTGGATGAATAGTGTTTTTTTTTTTTTCTTCTTCGAATTTTGAAGTGTTGAGGGAATGATTTGGTGATTCTAGGATTTTTAACTGGTATGGCTTCTATGGGTTTCCTTTAAAACTTGTATTGATTCCTTTGTTAATAGTGAAGGTGGGCGCCTGTGCGGCCCAGTCGGATAAGTGTGTGCCTTTGGCTCAGGTCATGATCCCAGAGAGCCTGAATCTCCCTCTCCCTCAACCTATTGTTCCGCCTTCTTGTGCTCTCTCCCCCCCTCTCTCTGTCAAATAAATAAAATCTTAAAAAAAAAAAAAAAGAGTGAACAGCTTAGAGCCTGCCAGGTGCCATATACTCTTGAACTTCAGAGGAAAACAACTCTGATAAAATATCTCAACATTGTGGAGAAAACTGGAGAAGTCTTTAGTCCACAATTCTTTGAAAAACCTAAATTCAAAATCCAAAAAATTTTGTTCTCTTTTCCCATCCTGTCTCCTCTTCCCTCAGCCAACTGTCTGATATCTGCTTGCTAAAGAGGCAAGGAGCTACCTCAAACTAAATAACAATCAAAATAAAGGTGGTATTTACCACAACATAATGTAGTTATATTGACTGTACAATGGGTTGAGACTTGGGGGATGTTGGGATAAGGTGAATGCATTTTGATTATGAATCTTGGGGACTGGAGTGTAAACTGTGACTGGCAGGATAGTATTCCTGATGTCCAAGTCCTAATCCCTGGAAACTGTGCAGAGGTCACCTTACACAGCCTGATGATCTCATGCTAGAGGTTGGGCAATAGAGTTTTGCAGTAAGAGAAATCTCATTCACTTTCTTAGGAGTCTGAATTTCATTTCAAGTTTTCAAGTCCTCTCTTCCCCAATTCTGTTCTTACTCATGATTATAATCTCTTGAAGCTTTTGGTCAGCCCTGGATGCTGTGCTCTGAAGCAGAAAGCTCTGGGGCTCTGGACTGTATTTTAGGTCCTTGATGCTTGAAATGTGGCTCCTGGTTCAGTAACATGAGCATCGTATCACTGCTGGTGGAAAAGGAAGAATCTCAGGTCTTAACACAAAGACATCAACTTTATATGCATACTAAAGTTTGAGAAATACTGTTTTAGATGATATTTCCTGGGTCACAGAAATCTTCGGAGACCGTCCTCAACTAACTGACAGAATCTATTGGTGCTGTCGTTGTGGTAGTTGTGATAGTGGTGATGATGGTCGTAATGGCGGCATCTGTGGTAGTGCTGGTAGTGGTTGTGATGGCGTGGGTGGTTTTGGAACTAGTTGTATCAGACAAATGGTTATAGTGAGAAAGTACTTTCTCTAATATGGAAGACTTCCACTGGCCTTGCCCACCTTATTAAATATAGCACCTGGCACAGTCCTTGGTCTATCTAAATATTTGTCCGATGGGAAGAAGTTTACAGAAAGACAATCAGCCATACATTTCTGGTAATCATATCTGTCCTGTGCTTTTTCTCCAAGAGGAAATGAAAAATATGCTCCTATAAATTTCACACAAACCCATCCAACTAATCCAACCAACTACCCATCCATCTACACATCTACCCATTCATCCATGGATGGACTTCGTTCATTCATGTATCCAACAAAGATTTATTGAGAATTTCCTATTGTGGTAGATTCTGGGGAATTAATGATGAAAATGACACAGTCCTGCCTTGAGGAGTTCCAAGTCTTGTTACAGAGTGATGTGGACAATTATAATGAAATGTAAAGATTCAGTGACGGATATGTAAAGAGTATTACAGTATCATTGAGGAGAAGGTAATAAAACTGGATTTTAAGGGCTGGGGTGAAGGATCTGAAGGGTAGATATACTCTTATTAGGCAACACGGGATACAATGGAGTTTTAGGGAGGCAGGAAATCCTAGCTTATTTTCATGTGTTCAGATAACTTTTGACATTCTGAGCCTTGTCATGTTTGGAGTATAAAGTGCGACAAATGGAGTCAGGCCAAGAGGAAGCAACCGTACTTTTGCTCTGTGTCCCTAAGCTTCCAACAGTTTTCTAAGAACTAGGAGATATTTACCACCCTTCTGTTCTCTCCGAAAACTCCAGAAATGTGCCAGTGTATTTATGATGACTGAGGGCTCCTTCGTCAACACGACTTTAATACGTGTTCTAAGAAATTCTTGCCCAGGAAGAAGAAAGATAAAACTAATAAATACATTTACTGTGTGCTTTGGGAAATTCCTGAAAAGCAATTTTTCTTAGCAAATATTGCACTCATCTGGGTAAACAGCACAGGCCCAGGGCACAAGATTGCTCACCTGAGCAAATGGCTCACGGAACAAACAACTATTTACATATCAAGGCTCATTTCGAGACCCTCACCTCACTGTGTCCACCAATCACGAAATAGTGCCTCATGAATTTAGCTCAGTCTCAGTCAGAGCCCATCACTAAAAGATCTTCCTTCAGCCACATGAGCCCGGATCCCCACATCCTAGGAATATCTGTTCTTGACTGGAGCTTTCTGAGACGTTACTGAGGAAAGGTGTGCTCTTATACTATATAGTAGGTTTTTTTTTTTTTTTATACTGCTCTCTAAGCTTCTGTATCACATGTTTATCAAGCAAACTTAAGTTGATTAAACCTACTATAGTATACGACCCTCAGGTCCCGCAGGGTCATATACTATAGTAGGTTTAATCAACTTAAGTTTGCTTGATAAACATGTGATACAGAAGCTTAGGGAGAAGTCTGGGGACACCTGGCATTGAAAATGTCTGAGAACAGAGGGCTCGAAAGGAAATACTAAGCTTATCCTATGGGTCACATGCAGTTCCAGGTTGCAATAGCGTTGGAGTGGGCAAATCATTTCCTTACTAGATTAGACCTCCTTGAAAGAAGACGATATAAATATAGATACTAATTATTGTCACTGGAAATAAAAGATGTCTCAAATATTCATGACAGAAGGCCTAACAGCAAACAATTGAAAGTCCGTCTTGGAAAATGCATTTATGGTGTTTCTCTAAAAAAAGGTGTAACTCTCCTATTTATTTTTGACCCGTATTTGCAAACAAGATGAGTGAATTATTTTTCTTTTTACCCTTAGCCCCTGTATTTGGTTTATACAAGGTAATAAACGTTTATCATATTATTGGCACAAAAAACCTAAAGGGCTAAGAAAGGTTCATCAAAAAGTATCAAGATTTTCATTCAAAAAATATATATGCAATTTGAGGTTGAGCTGTTAATGTCATTAAGCTTTGAAAAGATCCATTTGCATTTCTGGCCTGAGAATCATGAAGTACAGTTGCCTTCGGTGTGGCTAAACATATCCTGCGGGTCTCCTTACTTGAACTGCACTGTCTACACGTATCACTGAATTGGTTGCTACACAACAATCCATTCATCACAGAAGGAGGCAGTGCAGAGGGATGCACAGAGAGCCGCATAACTTTTTCTTTTCCAGTCTGGTTATACAAGGCCCTCCGTTTTCTCCTACATGGACAAAATTCTAACTTTTTTGGAAAGGAAATAATATGAAAGCAGAGATATGTTTGGATACATCCTCCTATTGATCCACGTATTTGTGAATTAAAGATGGCTTTACTGAAAGTGAACCAATAGGACGATCACTAAGGATGCTGTGTTTTTCAACCATGAACTCGATTCTGGCCGTCATCACAGCTTATTTCCGTCGCTACTGTGGGTTCTTTTTATTTTTTATTTTTTAAAGATTTTATTTATTTATTTGACAGATCACAAGTAGGCAGAAAGGCAGGCAGAGAGAGAGGAGGATGCAGGCTCCCCATTTAGCAGAGAGCCCGATGTGGGGCTCAATCCCAGGACCCTGAGATCATGACCTGAGCTAAAGGCAGAGGCTTAACCCACTGAGCCACCCAGGCACCTCTACTACTATAGGTTCTTTATGGCTCTCACTGTGCTGCTTTGCTCTGTGCAATAATTCATCATCCACATTATCTTGAGTGATTTTTGTTTTCTAAAATGCATGTGTTATGGTATCATCCCTGAGGCAGTATCTTTTATTGGCTCCATAAAAATCAGGAAAAAGTTCAAGCCCTTTAGCAGTAATAATATAAGCTCAATTGATGCATAGGCTTCTGATCAGTGTGTTTAAGGTTGTAAATCAGAATTCTATAACTGACCTTCTATGACTTGCCCTCAGACTAATCAGGACGGTCCCGGGATGCCGCCAGCGTTCTGAATGTCCTCTCTCAGGCTACGGCACCACTTGGCATCACCAGTCTTAGGCTACATTTGTTTTCCTTAGTAGAATATGAGTCCCCAATCTCAGCGTCCGTGTCCCCATCGCTATGACCTTGCTCCACACCATGGTCACTATAGGTAATCAGCAATAATCTACTGGATAAACTAAAGGAAAACAGTTATGCAGGATAGTATGGCTGAATCGTGTCCCTCCTCCTCCCAAACCCGTGTGGAAGTTCTAATCCCAGAACTTCAGAATGTAACTATTTGGAGATAGAATCTTTAGAGTCTTTAAATTAAAATGGGGTCATTAGGCTGGACCCTAATCTAACATGCTGGTATTGTTATAAGAAGAGGACATTTGGACAGACACAGAGTGAAATTGTTTGAAGACAGGAAGAAGACGTCCATCTACAAGCCAAGGAGAGAAGCCTCAGAAGAAACCAACCTTGCTGATAGTTGCTTTCACAGTTCCAGCTTTCAGAACTGTGAGAAAATATATTTCTGGTAGTTTAAGCCACCCAATCCAGATGCCTTTGTTATGGTAGTCCTAGCAAAGGACTAGAGTGTCATAACATGAATTGTGAATATAGGTGAGAGATTATCTATGTGTAACAAGCCAATAGAACGCTTATGCTGAAAAAGACAATTTGCACCTATCAGATATATGTTAATTGAGTTTATAGCATTCAATTTAATGGCTTATTATTTAGAATTATCTACTGAGATGAGAACAGTGTGCTGGAGTTTATATCAGGAGTGTTGGGTTTGCGTTCTGTTGATATGACTTACTAGCCCCGTGGGGTCACACATGTTATTGGTCCTATTTTGGAGCCTATGACTCTGTCTATACTAAAGAGATGTACAGTCTATTTTTCATTAAAACACTATTGTTTAAAATATTTAAAATGTTTGGTAAGATGTTACTCCATGATTAGACATTATTTTTACCTGCAATCTATTCTGCTATATAAAGATATGTCAACTATTGTCTCCTTTCCAAGGAGTGAAAGGATTTTTAATGTTTGTGATAAATATGGCCAAGTTGCATCACAAAACTTTTATTCCAGGTTATATTATTACAGGTAGCAGATGAGAGTACGTGTTGCTCCAAACTAGGTCATAACACACTTTTCTTTACTCCTAGAACACTTGTTTGGGATATATAATTAAATTGGGGTGTTGTATTTCAATTATCTTCACAATTGGTTCTTTGTGGGGAGGAATTTTATCAGGTGCAGTGTTTTGGTACTGAAGGGGCCAAAGGCAGGCCACCCCAAGATGGGCAACTTTGTCATGAAGATTATTTTGCTTTTTCTCCCTTCACCACCCAGATTCCTAAAGGCCCTTTTCGTTTTTGAACCTTTTGATCCCAGGAACAACCCTCTGTAACCTTGCCCCCTGGAGTCTTGTATATGTTTAAGCCCTTCCTGTTCTAATCTGCTGGGACGTTTTTTGCAGTGTTTTCATACTTAGGATGGACTTCCTCCTTCTGACCATGATTTCAGTTTCATCTTACATCCTCTGTTCCCCTCATCACGGTTCATAGTTCGTCCGGGCTTCTTCTAGCTGTCTGCAAGGTTTGTATGGGATCTCAGAATATAGGTATCTTGAAAACTCCTGTGTATTTTTCTATTCACAGATATTTGAGTTTGTGATATGAAAAAGAAAAAAAAAAAAAGGCCCCAAATGAAGCCACTTAGACCAAGCCACCACACTGGGGCTTCATACCCAAGCTAACCACAGTTTCAACCTTTCCCGGAAATGCAGTTTTTACGAGTCAGGCAGGACTTTTCTGGTCAGTGCCAGTGAGGTAATTTGTCTCCTGGGCCCTCTCTATCTCCCAAAGGAAGATGAGATGATCTTCATGGTTAAGACCCCTTTTCCTCCTCCTCCTCCTAAAGGCAAGTGACCTTGCTGGAAACAGGAACTTTTTTTCTTTTGCTCTTAACTTCTTTGCCCTGCCCTCTTTTGTAGAGAAACCTTCCCTTTGGTACTACTCCAGAGAATCTCTCTGCTTGCTACATAGAAGGCTCCTGCCCATCCATGATCCGAACATTGCTGATAAAACCACTGCGATTTTCAGATTTACCTAGCTGAATTTTTGTTTCTCAAAGTGACGTTCTCTGCTTTTACTCATGCTAAAGATCTGGGCTCCTTCTTCCTTTAGTGGGTCTGTAGAGGTTTTGGAGCATGTGTGGTGAGGGTATGATATAGGTCGCCCCTCTTAAACGGGCTAGTTTGCATTTTATAATGAAATTTCATACCTCTGGTTTCATAATACATTTTAATTATTATTTCCTTTAAAAATATAAGCTAGTTTCTTTCAACTGTTTATTCCATAAACTATGGAACTTGTCATGACATATTTTCCATTAGAAGATAATTAGAATGAAACTCAACCATTCTCTTACACCGTACACAAAGATAAACTCAAAATGGATAAAAGACCTCAACATGAGACAGGAATCCATCGGAATCCTAGAGGAGAACATAGGCAGTAACCTCTTCACTATCAGCCACAGCAACTTCTTTCAAGATACGTTTCCAAAGGCAAAGGAAACAAAAGCGAAAATAAACTTTTGGGACTTCATCAAAATCAAAAGCTTCTGCACAGCAAAGGAAACAGTCAAGAAAACAAAGAAGCAACCCACGGAATGGGAGAAGATATTTGCCAATGACAGTACAGACAAAAGGTTGATATCCAGGATCTATAAAGAACTCCTCAAACTCAACACACACAAAACAATCATATTAAAAAATGGGCAGAAGATATGAACAGACACTTCTCCAGTGAAGACATACAAATGGCTATCAGACACATGAAAAAATGTTCATCATCACTAGGTATCAGGGAGATTCAAGTTAAAACCACATTGAGATATCACCCTTAGAAGATAATTAAATGATACTTAAACATTTAGGAAGATGACGTTCTTAAAGTATTAAAGTCTTCGTATCCCAGAACATGAATACCTCGTCATTTATTTAATATTCACTTATTCTACTGCAAAGAAGCATATGTTATTGATAGTGATCACATAGATGATATTTGATATCAATTTATAATGGATATTGATATTACATTTATTTGTGTGATTTTCAAAATGACTTATTGAGATGCCCTTTCAGTTTCTCTCTATAAATGTATTGCTCTATAGGTGGGAAACACATTATTACCATCCCATTTAACAATGATAAATTAAATGCCAGAAGATTTAAATGGCTTGCATAAATTCATGGTTATTTGGCCTCACATTCGTGCTGGGGTTCTATGTTAACTGACTTTCTAGTTCAGTCCTTTCTGTTTACCATAGAATCATGGTTTTAAAGACAATTATCATATGATCTCTCTGATATGAGGAATTTGAGAGGCAGGGCAGAGGGTGGTGGAGGGCAGGGAAGGAAAAAAAGAAACAAGATGGGATCAGGAGGGAGACTCACCATAAGAGACTCTTAATCTCAGGAAACAAACTGAGTGTTGCTGGGGGTTTGGGGGCTAGGGATTGGTGTCTGGGGCGGTGGACACTGGAGAGGGTATGTGCTATGGTGAGTACTGTGAATTGTGTTAGCCTGATGATTCACAGAGCTGTACCCCGGAGCAAATAATACTTTATAGGTTAAGAAAAAAAAAATCATGATTTTAAATTTCTGTACATTAAATAACCACAGTGAGACATTTTCAATTTAATGTCTATGGTTATTTTATTTCTAGATATTATTTTTTTCAGACAATGGATAGCTTATATATACATATATATTTATCACAGTGTGTGTTTCCATAACCCAAATCTTTACCTTTACCTAACATTTGTTGAATGAGTGAAGTTAATATTTTTTTTAATTTTAGAGCTCAGTGACTAATATATAAAAAGGAAATTTTTCTACCGTAATATTGAATAGTCTTGACATTTTTGTCTAAAAGATCACATAAACATTTTTTTTTCTGTGTCACAATCTATCTTTACTTTTTTTCCATTTCTCTTTACTTTTTTTTCTTCTTCCTTTCCTTACCTCTCATCTCCTGTCCTCTTGGTCTTCTTTGTTTTTAACCTTTCAACAGAAATAGCCTTAGTGATAAAAATAAATGAATCTTGAAGTTTTAAGTGAGATCTGGGCTCACTCAGCCCTTCACGATCATTTCATGTTTATATAGTAAAAAAGTTGTAATTAGACATTTTTGGTTGAGGACTGATTTCAAAATGTGATGCATAATGGAAAAACAATTGTAATTTTATTCTTCAAAACACAAGAACAGGTTATCCTTATTCAGTTACAGGCAACACTCAAGTATGGTGGATATTACTAAAGAGTAAGGAGAAATTTCTTAAACCTTTACATTTACTGAATGCCTACTCTGCATTAGGTAAGGAATCAGTCAATTTCACATCATCAGATTTAATCCTCGCAATAATTCTTCGTTTTGCATGTGAAAAAACCCAGGTCAGGGGCGATTAATCACCAGCAGGGGTCACTTGGGAGGTCAATGAAGGATTTAAGGATTGGAAGAAGGTGTCTCTCATTCTAAATCTATTCTCTTACTGTCAAAATGTCTAAATCTGTTCTCTTGCCATCAAAATTCTATTCTCTTCTGTGGAAAGCGGTAACTATTCTGATAAGATCTCTAATTATGGTGTTTGCCTGGAAATAAAAAGAGGGGGGTCATCTGTCTATATGCATCTGTCTGTGCATATTAGAAGAATTTTCCAAGATAATTTTAGATAATATTTCATATAATCCTTTCCCCAGTGAAAGGGGAAACTGTCCTTTGAGTACATCTTTATTGAAGTGTTTCTTATCTTGTCTGCTGCAGGCTACAGCATCTAAACCCCTGAAAGTCCCCAATAGATTTTAGGTCTAAATGAATAATGTTTGTCTTCTGTGTTATTACTTTTAGAAAGCAATTTGTGATGCCCATGTGGCTGGGGACTGGGTATCAAGCAGTGTTACACTGGGGGAGCAGTATTGCCTATTACTTGGTTTGGTTTCTTAAAGCCCAGTTTCCAAAAAGGAGGTGGATTCTCTGCTTTCAAAACTTTTCTTTATAAATTTCTTTAAGAAATTAGCTAGTATTGACTATGTTCACCCATGATGAAATTTCCGTGTTCAGAAAGTCCATCCTATATCTGGTTAAGTGAGCTAGCAGTTCCCATAGAGAAGGAAGGACACAATCTCACTAGCAAAGGGATAGGCAGATCATAGAAATAATAAACATTGTTTAAGCACTCTATTTATTTTTATTTGAGAGACAGAGGGAGAGAGCATGAGTTGGGGGAGGGGCAATGGAAGAGGGAGAAGCAGACCCACCACTGAGTGGGGCTCAGTCCCAGGATCCCAAGATTCATGACTTGAGCTAAGTCAGACTCCTCGTGGATTGCGCCGCCCAGGTGCCCCAGAAGTAACGAGCCTTTAGTGAATCAGCATCTTATAGGTGGGGAGATTTTATTTGGATATATTTTTATCCACTGTATTTCAGCTTCAGTGAGATATATTGTCTGCTTATTTAACATGATTTCTTTTAGTATAACAGAAATAATTGTAACTAACCATCATGATGGACAATTAATATAAATTAGATTTAGTGGACAGACATGTATGGATATAAATGAATGCAGATTGGTGAAGGATATGAATGAAAGCAAATATTTCTGAACAAATTATTTCTCAGAAGTTCGGCTCTTGAATTAATTATTAGGATTTGTTAGTGTAAAAATGGTGTCAAAACTCAGCTGATCAGGAGACTCACTTAGAGGACTTTTATTAAATAAGTTACCTGGATTAAATCTGGTGTACTGATTCAGTAAATATGAATGGGGCAGGAAGAAATTTTCCAAAGGTCCCTGGTAATTTTTTTTTATAATTAATTAATTTTTTAATTTTTTATATATATTTTTATAAACATGTATTTTTATCCTCAGGGGTACAGGTCTGTGAATCCTGGGTCTGTGGTCCCTGATAATTTTGATGACGGACCAAATTAAAGAATAATTGTAACAACTTGACTTTATGGAGCTTTATGGGGTACCTGCCAAGGGCTAGACACCGTACAACACTTTACAAATACTGACTTAATTTATCTTCATAAACCCTTTGAAATAAATACTGGTTTTTCAGTGCCTAGTTTACAGATGTGACGATGGAGGCCCAGAGAGGCTAAGTAATGAGCCTAGAATTATAAAGCGAGTTCTAAAGCAAGTTAGAGGGGTGATGGGATAGGAAATTTGACTGCAGCCCCTGAGCTGCTAAACAGCATATTCTGGTTTAAAGCACATCACCGTGAAGAACCTTCCCTTACTAGGAGTCCACCATTTCCTCATTCTATGACCTTGAGTGATGGGATTTTACTTTGCCTTGTGGCAACTATAGGAATTATGATAGAGTCTGGTCTTTCAAATGAACTACTGGTTGTTTTAGTCATACAAATAGATGAATTCCGCCTAATAATTAAGTTTAGATTTATGGTTTTTAACTTGATTCCCTAGCCTTCAAGTATATGAACTCTGCGGTTGATAACTCAGTATGGGTATTTTGTCAATTCCTGTTATATCAGCTGTAATGACAACCTTTGCCCTCTGGGGGGAGACACCAGCTATCCAGTGAGTGACAGGGTGACTTTTAAGATAATTTTGAATCTGCTCCAATTAATGAGAAAAGAGCCAGTCATCTATGCTCTTCTGTATTTTAACTTCTGTGAGTAACAGGTCAGGACTGACGATGATGTGTTCCTTTGTCTCTTCCCCAGGATGGAGAGAGCTCCTTCCTGCTTTCCTCATAGCAGGCACATGGAGCTGATTTGAGGGATATGACTTAATTCAAAAGCTTGCTTCCTTGCACTGACCAGGCAATGCCACCAAAACTCCTATAAAGTCAGATCTCCCTTCTACTTTGATTTGATGATGAATGGCAGCAACCCTACCTATCCTTCCGGAAGCAATTTGGAAAGGATTTGAGGGAATATAGTTAGAAGTACTAGGCATTTTTTGGAGGAAGTCCAAAATGAAATATTTTCATAATGGGTTCATCTTATCTGACATATTAAAAATAATTCTGACAGTAAGAGGGCAAAGCTGTCTCATTACTGGATATTTAATATCAGCCTTTAGCGGCCTCTGGGTAAAGAGCATATTAGCTCAATGTGACACCAGTGGGGAATTGTTTAATTATAACAGAATGTAGCACAAAAGATGTGATTATTGCCCAGGAACAGTTGGAGACTCCGTTCATTTCTGTAGTTTTCCAAAGCTGCTTTTAGTTGCCCTCCTCACAGAGGCAGTCGCTGTGGAATGAGGGGGGGGGTGATGGTTTAGGGGATTTCCCTTTAGGGATAAAGAGGAAATGCAGCGCTGGGGTGGGGGTGGGGAACGTGCTCACTGCAGAGTTCCCAAAGTCTGTCATCAATGGTCTTCACCGATGATGCTCATTTGTTGTTCAATACTTCATTGCCCCTCACATCCCTCCTGCTTCCCTTGGAGCTTCTTTTTACATAGATGGTTTGTACTGGACCTTCTCTCTCTGATTAAAAAAAAAAAAAAAAATGGAGATGATGTCCTCGGGCCTTGGATGCAGTTCAGTTTAACAGTCATGAAGAGACCCAACCCCATGGTCTGCACTAACGTGCTTTGGGTTGTTGGAGACGATAATGATGCTGTTTTCACTGTATGGTATCTGAGGTCCAAAGGAGGAGGTGGGCATGTGGTAACATGTTTTGAGTCAACGTGGATGGAAATGGGTGTTGCATTAACTCCGTGGGTCGCTCGGAGCAGGTCTTCCTCTGATGCCTTTGCTGATGGATTCGTTGATGGGTTCAAGCTCTCAGTGAACCAAATACTGCTCTCGGCTGGGTTTTGCTTATGGTATACACCGTATACCAAATGACTGTCTACATTGTCTCAACGTAATGAAATTAAATTTAAAAACAAAGGGACAGAATAAATGTTTCTCAGATCACGTAATGAAGTGGGCAGTCACTATGAAACTAGCTGTCTAATTATAGTGTCTCTTCAGAAGAGGCCATTTCTTTCTTTTTTTTAAAAGATTTTATTTATTTATTTGACAGACAGAGATCACAGGTAGGCAGAGAGAGAAAGAGAGAGAGAGAGGAGGAAACAGGCTTCCCACTGAGCAGAGAGCCCGATGCAGGGCTCGATCCCACTACCCTGGCTGTCACCATGACCTGAGCTGAAGACAGAGTCTTTGCTTTAACCCACTGAGCCACCCAGGCACCCAAAAGGGGTCATTTCTTATTGTACCAACCTCTATTAAAGTTTCTCCACAAATTATGCAAATTTATGGTGGCATTTATATATTTATTTGTATTGAACATATTCCTGGGTTTTTTGTCTCTAAGAAATCACTTTCTAGCTGGTAGATTATTTTTATCATGTGACTTCTTTTAAGGCTATTTGAAAACCAGGGGTCATCTTTGACGAATGAGCTTGCTAGGACCAGGAGGGAATTCGTGTTAAGGTGCTTTGGGATGAGACCACAGGTATTCCCCACTTTGCTTTTACAAAGGGCCTCCATTAGTGCCTGTTCTGGCTAACAGAAAGGAATCTGAAGAGGATTTTGACTTTTAGGGTAAAAAGCAAGAGTAGTGTTGAGCATCTGTGTTGCAGCAAAGCCGTTCTAGGGGCAGTGTGCTGCCTGTGAGGAAAGAGAACCCCTGCCAAGGTCCTTCCCCAGGAACCCGACTCAGCGTCTCAGCATCAAGCTGCCATCGCTTTGAACTAGGTCTGTGAGCATCTGTGCTTTATCTCAAGTTATTTTGTGCATCTGTTAGCAAGATGAGTCTGGGAATGCTCAAAAATTTTTTCCATATAAATTAATGGTAACTGCTTCTTCACTTTACACCATGTCTCCCACAAAAGCTTTCATGGGAATGCTCTGCTTTCAGATAGTGGGGGGGGGAACCCTGCAACTGGGGGGCCAGCCCTGGTCTTTTCTGCAGGCATCGTTCATAAATCATTCCCGAGGGTCTGCAGCAAAATCCTCCACTCTCTGTGACCGGCAAAGGCTCTGCAGCCAGTAATAACCCAGAGCCCATCAGAAACGAACTCCACTCTACGCATATTAAATTGTCTCTTTATAACTGTACCTACCTAGAACTGGACAAAAACCCAGGGCAGCCAAATGCTTTTACTTGATGTATAATGGAGATTGTTTCATCTGGTGAATAATTGGTTGGTGTGGAGGGGATAATAGGACCAGATGATAATGAATATCCCACATGGTCAGCCAAGCTGGGCAGGAAGCATTGACTTGGACAATTGGAATATCCTTTGAAAATGTGCCTGCTGTTTTCCTATTTTTTTTTCCTAGAATGTTTTTCAGTTTTGTTTTCATTTTGTTTTTGTCATTTTCAAAGAAATCAGTAGGTTCAGAAGCAATGATTGAATTTTTCTTATCATTGTTAGGCATTAACATTTCCAGAGGGAAGGCTGTCATAATGATGCTGGTCCTTGAAATGCATTTCCTAGTGCTGTCAACAGTTGATGGTGTATCTCTTTTTAATAAAGTCATTCTTGATCTTCATCTCCACCTACCCTGCCTTAAGATGTATTGCCATCTCACTAATTTTTTAAAAAAATTTTTAAAGATTTATTTACTTAGAGAGAGTGTGGGATGGGGAGGGGCCCATGGAGAGAGAGGGAATCTCAAGCAGATGTCCCACTGAGTGTGGAGCCCAACACAGAGCTGGATCTGACCGCCCCCCCCCCCCCGAGATCATGACCTGAGCTGAAAGCAAGAGGCAGTCACTGAACAGGCTGAGCTACTCAGATGCCCCCAATCTAATCTTAATTTGTAACTGACATAACATTTTCCTCTGCATGGATGAACTATAACAAATATTGTAGTATTTTGCATACCGCTCCCAAGAAGTTACCCTTAATATAGTTACTTTGCACCTAGTTAAACAAAAAGGTCGAGCTCATTTCTCAGGGTAAGAAAGCATATCAGTGGTCTAACCAGACATAAATCCTAGAGTCCTAATTTAGGGTCCACAATTAAAAATATTTTTGCATTTTAGTTTTTTTTAAAAAGAAATTAACTGGTGGAGAGAGTCTATGACTTTCTGAACACCTGTGGTGGACTGTCCCAAAGGGCTTCTTCATTATTTTGGCCCAGAAGAACTAGGTGATCATCATATAAGGTTCTAAAGAGAGAATCAGAGTTTGGCTACTGAGTTTCTCTGTGATGCAAAGAGGCAAAGGTGACCGGAGTCCTCTCGCCTGCTATATTGAGCTCCATCCCTTGGGGAAGCCATGCTTATGTGCCCCATGCTGTGTCCCCCATGCTCCCCACCTCAGTCTGGTTGACTAAATGGACAAGTCATTCACCTCCCTGAGCCTCAGTTCCTCAAATGAAAAAGGAGATCATTCCACCTGCTGTCTCTGTCTCATAAGATTGCTGAAAGGGGTTGGGCAGAGGATGCTTGAGTGGCTCTGTTGGTTAAGCGTCTGACTCTTGGTTTCCATTCGGGGCGTGATCTTGGGGTCCTGAGATCGAGCCCTAGGTCAGGCTCTGTGCTCAGCATGGAGTCCGCTTGAGATTCCCTCTTCCTCTCTTTGCTCCCTCCTGCATGCTCTCCCTTTCTCTCTCTAAAATAAAGAAGTCTTTAAAAAAAGAAAGAAAGATTGCTGGAAGGGTTCTGTGAGGCAAGAGATACCACATTGCTTCATAAAACATTAAATGCTCTCCATGCCTGCCACACTATGTCTAGCCCCCCCCCCTTTTTTCCCTTAAGATTTTATTTATTTATTTGATAGAGATCACAAGTAGGCAGAGAGGCAGGCAGAGAGAGAGAGGAGGAAGCAGGCTCCCTGCTGAGCAGAGAGCCTGACACAGGGCTCAATCCCTGAAACCCATGATCATGACCAGAGCCGAAGGCAGAGGCTTTAACCCACTGAGCCACCCAGGTGCCCCATGTCTAGCTCTTTTAAAGTAGCCTCAGATTGGAAATCTGCATTTTTTTTTAAGGAAAGGTTTGGACTTTGATGTAAAGCTTGGCATTACGAAGAAAATCAGAGGGGGGTATAGGAATGGACTCAGGGAGATTTTATTTTATTTTATTTTTTGATTCCTAAGCATACATGCTAGAACAACTGCTGCTGAAAAATAATGTTAAATTTCAAAACTAATTGTCACAGGGGATCTAGCAAATTCCTAAAAATTCTCTTCCTTTAGCAGTCTTGACATGGGGCTCTACAAAGGCTTTCTAATGGGAGAAACAAGTAGAGAAGGAAGGGCTTTGGGTCGTGAATGATAATTTGAAATTAAAAATGGATATTTTTCTCCTCTGAGAAAGTTTATAAAACATAAACATGGTACATGATGTGGAAACAATAAATTACAATGCTGTCGATTTGCTGTGGGACCTCAGAGTAGGAAAGAGCATTGGCACATTAGTCTTCAAATGTTCTTTCAAATATCTACCAGAAA
Organism: Mustela putorius furo; assembly: GCF_011764305.1. Classification (NCBI taxonomy): domain Eukaryota; kingdom Metazoa; phylum Chordata; class Mammalia; order Carnivora; family Mustelidae; genus Mustela; species Mustela putorius. The sequence continues at coordinate 7,548,226 of NW_025421490.1, read as the reverse complement.
ATATCTCAAAAAAAAAAAAAATCTCAACATTAATAGGCAAATCTGAATCCTAGGGGAAGGGAAAAGCAGCAACATATACATCCTTGGACTAGCCGCAATGTAAGTTCCCAAGTAAATTTGAAGTTTCTACTTCTCACAAGTTGTTACATTTGCTTATGTGCATTTCAGTCCACGGCGTGTTCCCATTTGTGCACCACATTTTAAATCCTTAAGTTAAAGGCATTTATGGGGCTCTGAATTGTGTCAAATGCATCTTTGGCACCTGCTTAAGTGTTTCGGGAGAGAATTGTGGAATGGCAGCGTAATTAATTTTCTATGGGAGAAAGCCTAATGGATCATAGAAAATGCCCAAGCTGGCGTGGGTCATTTCAACGGATAGCTCTCAGTGTTTCCCTAAGAGGTGTTCGACTCATGGAATAAGTAATATGACAAATGGCAATTTGCTTTGCTTTGTTTATTTACCCAGTTCATTGTTTCATGAAATTTAAGTTTCCCTGTGAAAACTCCTTTCTGGGCCATTCTCAAGATTGAAAGAAAAGCCTGACATGATCCAATAACGTGACATTGTTTTTTTTCTTAATCTATCAGTGTTGAGGATATTCTAGAAACACACGACGTAACTGAATACCTGTCTTAGGCACTGACGTATTGCCCCTTTTAACTTAAAATGCCTGACTCCTAAGCAGAAGGGTAAATACTGATTTTAACTATTTTTAAATCTCCTGAAAATGCGAGCACTATTTTGACATTAACTGACCTGACTCTTGGTAGACCGATTCCTAAAAGAGTCTCTGTCACTCTTACTTGGTTCATCTCGGTCTCTAGCAGCAGCTGGGTTCCACACCTATCAGGCCACAGTTCGGTGTGTATCAGTGCTTGCTGCAGTCTGTGTTTAACGCGGTTTCTCCCTCTCAGCCCCTGCCCAACCAGCTCACCTCATACACTCACGCAGCTTTCATGTCCGCTATGATTGCATCGCTGTGCCCAACCTCACTTTGGCAGAGCTTGATTTCTGGAGTTTCTGAAACTTGAAATATGAGGGAGTTTATAGCAGCCCACGTTGGAAATGTGGAACCAGTGGGCAGCGGCATCAGGGAGACACAACCAGGGAATCTGGGGGGATATTTTCAAGGTGGGGAGATTCCTTCTGCTGTAGGCGTAGTTTAAGTCCTGAACCACTGCTCACCGGTGGTGTTTAGTTAACGCATGTGCATCTCTAAGGGGGCACAAATTGTGGAGGGCAGTAAGGTATGGTCATTTGGAAGGCTACCAACGGAAAAGTGGTCAGTGTATTTGATTACTTATCAGGTTACTTTCAGACTTAGAACATTGACATCAACCTCAGTGTGGGGTAGGAGAACGTTCTCCCGATCCTTTATGTACAAAGGTGTGGGTGTGCCTTCATAGATCCATTTTCCACTGTGTGTGCTGTGCTGTGTTCCTCAGGAGTTTGGTTTCTAAAGACTGTGTCCCCTGGGCTCCCTTGGTGAATGGCTTTCAGTTGGCTTTGCCAGTGAGAAGCACGGGTGAATGATGGCGGAAAAAAAGGAGAGAGTGAGGTCAGGGTAGTTAGTCCTTCTTCTTTTCTCCTCTAGCACCTGGACCTTGTATAGCTGTAACTCTTCTGCGGTTCTTGTTTTCACTGGCTCCAGAAATAGTGTTTTCTTCCATCTTCCTTTAGCCTTGGTTTCCCTCTGGGGCTAGTCTTTGCGTACATAAGTCTCCTTTCTGTTATCCGTTATCCTTACCAATCCGTCTGTCAATAATCTCTCCCTTCAGGTCTCTCTGGCTGGGCGGGGGACTGTCCCCAGTCACTATCTCTGTCTGACACAGACATCGTACGGTGTCAAGATGGCAGAGGTCGCTCTGTGCCACTCCTTTTTGCCTCCAAAATTATCCATGCTGAGTAGTCCCTGCCCACCAAATATAGTTCAGCAGAGCGTAGGGCTTAAGAGAAAATGAAAAGGAATAAGAGAGTCGGGCTTGGGTTTGATGTTGGGCAACTAACTTAACTACTGCTCTCTCCATGTTCCTCTTCTGCTGAACAGGGATTGTCAGTGTATTAACATTGCTGGGCTGTTCTGGAGACTAAATGGGATAACATGCGTCGGGCTCGGCACAGTCTGCAATACTGTGTATGCAGTACATGGTAGTCTAGTACTAGTACGTAGTAAATGCTCAATACATTTTAGCAGTTACTGTGATGGTTGCATGTGTCCTAGCTATAAATGCAGGGATACTGAGAGGCAACGTGTCTAATGAGTTGACCTACAGAGCAGAGAGAACGTACCCATCATCCCATATAACATGGGCCGTACGCTTTGTTGGCAGAAAGTGTGGACGGGGAACTCAGTGTGCAGAGTCAGAAGTGGAGGCTGCTCTGACATCCTTGTGTAGCCTCAAAGACACTCTGCTTGTGGTAGCTAGTTCCGCTCCGTTTAAGATGATCTGGGGGACATGTGGCGTGCTGTTTTGACGGTCTCTGTTAAGAGGCTACCATCTGCTGTATGATTATCAAGATTACTGATATTACCGGTTGTTCTTTTATTTCTGTTTTAATCAACCTTCTTCAAGGCATGCTTCCCAAATGTGAAGAGCCAGTTTGCTGAGAAAGCCAGATACTTGTGCGTCACAAACTTGAAAGAATCTGTTCACTTGAGAACTCTCAAAAATGTTCTTATTAACGAAACAGAATCTACACTTTTGGTTTTGTTTTCTGTGTGGATCGTTCTCTTAGGAATTCAAAACGTGTATGCCAAAAATTTCTGTCCTTCATGGGTTGCTTGCCGGGAGAATGGCTCTGTGGAGGAAAATCTAGGTCCAAAGTCATTTGCCTTCTACTTACTGTTATTTTCAGTGATGACACTAGGCAGTTGTCTGTGGTTACTGTCCTGTCCAAGATTCCCAACTATTCTGGAAGGACTTAATTGCATAGATGTTAGTGGTCTGTCTGGGCAGCTGGTGAATGTGTCCTGTTCTTTCTCTTACCCAAAGTGTGAAGGTTGGTAATGGATCTGCCCGGGCTGGATACCCCCATGGCACACTTCTGAGCTTTATAACCTTGGACATTAACATATCTTTTGCTAACCCTCTGTTTCCTAATGTACAAGGAGGGATAACAACTCTCACAGCATTCATGTGAATGATAAAATGAAATAACGCAAGGAAAGCATTTATTACAGGATCTGGCTCCTAGTAAGCTCTCGTGAAATGTGAGGTATTTAGCTGGTATGTGGCAGAGCTGAAGTCACAGTGCCAAATCCCGAAAGTGTGGTGTTAAACTAAGTGGTCCCTTGTACTCATGGAGCTTAAAGTCTGTTTTTGGGCTAATGGCTTCCATGATGTTGCTTGCAAATAGGACGTTTTACTCATGCCAGTAACGGATGCTGGCCCATTTTCTGGTTTTAATGTTTCAGAAAGGGAATGCTTTCAGTATAATTTTATTGAATCTACACTGTTGCAAGAGTTACTGTGCCAATGGGGTTAGATTTTCATTATCTTCCTATTCCCACACATTCCCCCCCCCCCCCCGTTTTGGCTCTCCTTCCAATTGGGACTGACTAGATCCAGTGATAGTTAAAAACACCATCTTTGCAATCAGCCTGATGTATACTTGATTCCATGCTCTCCCACCGACGAGCACATGACCTCAGGCTAGCTGTCTCACTAACTTGTCGGGTTTTTGTCATAGACAGACTAAAAGAAAAAAACGAGATACAAATACACACACACACACACACACACACACACACACACAGGGAGAACACCATGTGATGACAGAGACAGATTGGAGGTACGTTGCCTTTAACCAAGCAACACCAAGGATTGCCAACAGACAGCAGAAGCCAGGAGAGACTCACGGAGCAGATTGTCCCTCTGCACCCAGAGAGGGAGACAGCTTTGTCCACATGGACATCACAGACTCTGGGCTCCATCACTGTGAGAATAAATTTCTGTTGTTTTAAACATAAGGTTCGTGGCATTTTGTTATGACGGTTCTGGGATACTGATAGAAACATACTTTTTTACCACTGATAAGTAATAAGAGGACTAATCGATTTTTTTCACTGGATATAAAGGGGTTGTCTTAGACTGTAACTACCTAAGCTCTGAAATTATCTATTTTCTTCACATTGAGAAATAGGTCGATTACATTAATATGTATTTATAAATAATAATTACATGATGTTAAGTATTATCTATCTGCATGCTCTCTTATAGATCTTTATAGGTTATGTGGCAGTATCCCCCATGGTATCATTCTGAAATGCACGCAGTGAGCTTCAGTGATGGACCAGCTTGCTCTTGGCCATAGACAACTAAAATTTCCTGATTGCTAGTCTGATTCCCTCCCGAAGCAGAGACCTGGTATCCATGCCATGATTTCATCCCCTTGATTAATTCATTTCTCTCTGAAGATTGAGTTGGCAATCGTGAGTGCCCTTCCATAATATTTTTCCTCACACAGCTATTCCTTTCATTCTTGAAATTGCCATCTCTCTCTGATCCTCTGTATCTTATTCTTTTCTCATGCAATATAAAATCTGATTTTTTCCCGTTGATCTATGTATGATCTATGTAGATAAAGACCAAGGCTAAAGATGAAATACTCTATCCCTGAAACACCACAGTCTAATTTGTAGGCTCTAGTGGGTTTGTTCTATGCCAATGATCATTACTTTCAGGGAGGTGGGAATAAGTATTAAATTATGAGGAGAAAAATAGTCATTAGGATATAAAGATTTCTTAATCTTTTGAAGGAAATCTCTCCAATGACCAGGCCTGCTATAAATATACAGTAATTTCTGAATTTGTGACTAAAACAATTAATTGATCTAATTACTTTTTTAATGAGTAAGGAAAGAGAGAATGCAGAAGTATAGATGTGCTCTTTAATTAGAATTTGATAAACTCACTCAAATGGGGTCATAAATGACCAGTGCATTTTAATGTTTTGCCTATCTGAAGGGGTTCTTTTTTATTGTTGTGGTTGGGGGGTAGGGGGTGTTGTTTTAACACAAACCCGAAAAACTGCAGTTGTAGAATAACATACATTAATGTGAATATACATATTGGTAGTGGGGGTGTATCTTCTGAAAATGTGATTCAAAAAAACATCTGTATACATTTGAATCACAAATAACCAGAGGGGGTTGTAGTTTTGGAATTCACCTAGTTAAACTCCTATGCTTGCAGGAAATATTGAGGCCTGGGAAATTATGTGTCTTGCTAAAGTATAATACAGGTTCAACATTTACGAAGGAAAAACAGATGAACACAGGGAAACGGGAGGAGAGGGAGCCAAAACACAGGAGACTTTTAAGACAAGGGAATGGTTGATCCTTGTTATGAATTGTCATCTCTGCTCCACACGAGACTGGGACTCTGAACATATTTTTAACTGTCATGTAGTAGAGATCTCTAGAAGGAAATGTGAAATGAATTGTATGTGTGTATGGAAAGGGCAAAAAAAAGTTTGTGTGTGTGTATGGTAAAGAAGCAAGCTCTTGTCCATGGAGGCATGTTTTCTTCCATTAAAAATCTCTCGAAGCTCCAAAACCTAGTGAAAGCCATTTGCAAGAACAAACCAGACTACAGACAACACATTGGAGCCATGAGAGAGTTTGGAATTTTTAAGTGGCTTATGCAGTATTTTCTTCCTTTACTGCTAAGGCCTGCAGCTCTGTGGATGCCTCATTTGTGATTTATAAAATGAAAATCCATTGCCTTCACCTTTGATTTTCTCACTACAAAAGTACACCCTTTGTCTCCATTTAAAGCCTCAGTTCATAGAACGTTCTCAGAAAGAGAAAACCACACACTTCCTTCTATCCCCTTCCGGGTGACTGCTAAGCTGTCATTCTGCTTTTCATGATACTTTGTACTTGGAGATTTACTATTCTGAAAGACCTCAAAGGGCTTCATGAAATGGAATTTGCTGTTTGATCCAATTCCCTATCGAGTTTGGAAAGCATTAAACAACAGTGTCCGCTTTATTTTATACAAGGGGAACTGCTAACAGAGAAGGTGAATGCACGGCCATGAGTCACACAGCAAGCAAGTGTTGCAGCCTTCAGTTCTGACTATTATGCTACATTGTTTTTCTCTTTATCCTTTTGCCCTATTCCTGGAAGACCAAGGACTCTGCTGATAGTGCGCTTTTCAGCTTTACCAAAGCTTTGGGCTACTGTCTTCACAGGAACCACGCGGGCAGGAAGAAATGAGCCATGCTTTCCCTCCGCGGGTCTATGTTCTTTCACAGACACGGATTTGAGGCTTCATTTCCGGAGAATGAATCTCTGGGAGACAGATCCCTTTAATCTGAAAATCAGTTTGAAGATTTGTGAGGTTTGTTGGCTACCGGCAAGAACAGTATGGATTTTTTTTTTTTTTTCTCTCTCAGACACCATGCATTAGTGCTCCCCCTATGAAAATGACAGCTAGCAAAAGAAAATAATGTCTAGAGCAATGAACAGAACTTTCAACTGTCTTTAAGTGATAAAATGCTGAAACACACAAGGATTTCAGTTTCTTTATGAGTGACACCAAGACTTGTAAAGTTATTCTTTTGCCTCTTGGTAAGCTTGCTGAAGACATCTCTTTAGAAGCCTGTAAAAAGAGAGGGAGGTTGGGAGAGAGAGAAAGTCTTTTCATTTTTCTCTCTCTTTTTTCATACTCAATCAGAGTGCAAATGGAGCTGCCATTGAAAGAAGTTAACTGCTGTACTGTTTCTTAGCAAGAAATGCTTCTGTATATGTCTTTGGCAGCTTTCCTGTAAGATCTCTCTATTGAGGGTATGGATGATCGACAGTGGCTGATGGCTTCAAGGAAAAAGAAATAACAGTTTCAGTCAAAGTGGTGACAGTTTTTTTGAACTTCCTTGCATTCAGGTAACCAAAAGTTCAGTACTTAAAAAATACGTTCTCAGGCTGATAGCATCTGGAAACTCCACAGGGCTGATGTTGTATGATGTGTGCCATACCGTTTCTTCTCCTTCCAGCATAATGATTATAAAACAGTTTTCAGTGAATTTCAATGTTAAACTTTACCTACAGTTCATTCATTTTTACAGTTCAGAAGTCTTTAGAATTCCCATATCAGTTGGGGGGGGATGGGATATTATCCTATTCTTACAGCTCAAGAGCTCTGAGATTCAATGTAAAAAATTCTTGCCCAAGATCGGTATTCAAGGGACTTTAGAGCATCCTCTTTGGTGCTTTAAACACACAAACCTCTGTCCCAAAATGTCCCTAAGAAAAATCAACAAAGTAAATGAAAAAAGGGAACATCAATACAAGTTAGGGGAAATGGGTTTTACATAGAATTTAATAGAGTTTTTCTAAGTGAGTTTTTCAGTGGCTTTTTGAAAGTGAAGTTTTTTTCCCCCCAATAATAAGTAAAATGTCAGTATGACACAGAGATAATGAATATCTTATTTCTGAAGGTCATTAGCAAGTTACAATTCCACTTCTGTGGCAGGGCAAGCTTTCAAAGTTTATACAATGTGCATTCATTTATGAGAGCTAATAATTTTCTCTTCTGTGTGTCCAGTTTCTGAAAGCATGCTATCTGCTATCTGGAGACAGTCTTTCTCTGGCTGATAAGCCAGGACTGAAGACCCCGGAACCATTCATTTCAGTGGTTTGGGGCAGAAACAAGGCATAACTAAGGTTATGTCTGCACAAAACCATTGAAACGACCTTTTTCAATGATGAATGACTAGTTGGATGGATGGATGGATGGATGGATGGATGAAATCAGCCTACCAATCTGGTAATTCAATAATTTATTTTAAAAATATTATCTTTTTATACAATTTTTTATTATTTAACCTAATACATAGTCATTGGAAAATATACCCAGAGAAAAAATACAGTTTACCCACAAACTTATTGTCCAGCAATAACCACTATCATGTTTTGACATATTTTATTTTAATCTTATGAATATGCACATTTTTAATATTTAAAAAGAAAGTTGTTTATAAAATTTTATATTCAGATTTACTTCCTTAAAGTTAATAATATTTTCCTCATGCAATTAAACATTCTTTGGCTGGCCTTTTATTTCCCCATTTTATCATTTAAGTGTTCCCCAATTGATTTAGGCATTCCTTTATATTTAAGTTATAATATTTTTAATAATTTAGTGAAACTGAAATAACATTTTTCACATATATCTTTGTCTTTTCACTGACCATATTTTTTTGTTAGATAGGGAGAATTCAAGAGAAAGGAGAAAAGAAATGAGCAAGCAGGTGTATTTCCATGAAAGATGGCCACATTGTCTTCCAATGAGATAATTCCACCATGTACTTGAAAAGCCAGTTTTATATGTAAAATAGGAAAGCATAGAAATGTCCTTTGCATGTGGCTGGTGGACAGGCAAATGATAAAGGACATTTTCACTGGGTCAGATGAGCAGAGCCTTGAAAAGGAAAAGGAAATCTTGGGTGGGGAGCTCAGGCTGAGAAACCAACCAGGATGGGCAAAGAAGCAGGGTCAGGAGACAGCATGAAATTTGGGAGGAGGGGTACCGTATCAGAGAGTACGGATTCTTGGTTGAATGGAGGACAGTGGAAAGGGATAAAATGGAGACTAATACTAGAAACAAAAGGCCATTTGTTTATCACAAAGCTTTAGGTCTTTGTCTTGTAGTTCAGAGTTTCTACTAAGGTTTTTCCCAAACTACCAGGCATTGGAATTACCCAGGGCTTTGGGAAGGAGCTCCTTGGAATTACTCTTCACCCTTTAAATTCCTCTCTTACTTAATTTGTACCTCTTTTTTGAAGCATCTTCTATCATGTATCAGTTTCCTTCGCTGCTATTTCCATTTGACTACATAGAATTTTTCTTTGAGTTAGTCATTAAAATCTTATTCATCACCTAAGTCATGTTGGTCATGGAGGCTGGTTTCTGGGGACCTACAGCAGTGCTAGGGTGGGCTGACACAAGAGGGGCTACAGCAGAGAGAGATGGCACTGAGGGAGGCTTTAAGGGAACAGGGAGGAACCCTAGATGTGCTGGAGGATGACAAGAATGATGCAGAGTGTCATACTCGTTGCAGACTTAGCGTTTCTAAGTGCTGATCACTAGAAGCCTCAGTAAGTATTAATTTAATCAATGCACCAATAAATGGAGGGGTCTTAAGCAGAGATGTAATATGATGTAAAGGTGACCAAAGAATAAGGTGGAGAATGATTTTGTGCAGGACCGATTTGGAGATGGGGAGAAAAGTTAGGAGACTATTATATGTGAGAGAAAGAGAGAGAAAATAAATTTGAACCATGACAATGGGAACAGAATGGAGAGAGAAATGACAGAAGAAAGACTTCCAAAACATTTGTTACCCATTGGATGGGGATGTGCGTCTGTGCGTGTGTAGGTGTCCAGCAGGAGGGAGTGGTTAGGCAGAGGAAAGCATTTCTACATTTAGGCTTAAATGGGTAGGTGGGGTTGCCTAAATTAATAAAGAAATAGTACAAGAAGACAGGTTTAATGGGAAAGATAATGGTGGTGGTTGTATGGATTTGAGGTGCTTCTAAGTCTTCTATTGTCTAGTGTAAGACATTTAGGTGAAGAGTTCCACAGGTGTTCTTTTCTATTAATTACCTCTTGTTGTTTGTCTCAATATTAACATGTGAAATTTGTATCACTCAGAGATGGATGTGGGATTCATTCTATAAGATGTGCATTAGGTGTTGTGAAAACATTATTCTTCTCTGATTTTTGTTACAGTAATATTATGAAAGTATAGGATTATTTGGATAATGTATTAACCAAGTTTAAGTAAATAGCAAATGGATAAAAATCATTGTAAAATTACTTATATCTTCATACACAAGTTAGTTTTTGACATTTAGGATACTTTTTTTAAATGTTAAAACAGTATAACTATCATAGGAATAAAAGACATTTAAATTTTTTTATTTTTTATTTTTAACTCTATTACGCTGTCACTATAAACATTTAAAATGTCTAAGAAAATAAGGATTTTAAAAAGAAATGAACTTTCTAATTTTAGATAAATTATGTGAAAATTCAGTGTATTGCATGGGAGTTAGAAAAAAGACAAGCTGGGGCACCTGGGTGGCTCAGTGGGTTAAAGCCTCTGCCTTTGCCTTGGATCATGGTCCCAGGGTCTTGGGACTGAGCCCTGCATGAGGCTCCAGAGAGCCTGCTTCCCTTCCTCTCTCTCTGCCTGCCTCTCTGCCTACTTGTGATCTCTGTCAACAAAATCTTTAAAAAAAAACCTTCAATAAAGAGTTTAATAAGAGGTGTGTTACTTTTATTTGCAATGAGATTTAATGCACCCAGCATATTCTCTTATTTAGAACAAAGCATTTTACGGAATATAAACTGTTTCTTTGCTATGGACTAATGCATTCAGGATACAGGCATTAATTTGTAACTATGGTAACTCTTAGGCCTACTAAGTCAAAATGTAGAAATGCTTGACTGACAATAGACAGCTTTATAATGTGCTTTCAGTGTTCATGAAAAATATTAAGCTCATAAGATTTCCAAGAAGGTGGTGTTCGGGGGGATTCAAGATACGGTGCTGAATTTACTTAGATTTTTTTTTAAGCTTTTCTTTTTTAAAAGTCTCCATGTGAGCATGGAAATGGCCCAGATAAATGTTTCTCGCTGAGGTGTTAAAAGAGAAAAAAGCAGTAGGTAATAAAGAACAAAATGATAGAGGTGTTTTGGGACAGTTATGTAACAGCATAGTGTCCTGTTGCTTTGAGAAGTATTTTGTCCTTGAGCGAAGCATTACAAATTGGACTCCCTAAAAATTTAAGTAATAGACTTATAAGTGTTTTTCAAATTTCATTTCACAAAGTGGGGGGAAAGGAAAAAGCATCGTTTTAAGGTCCTTTTCATTGACCTGCTGTTCTCAGGAAGCTTGTACACTGAGTACTGTGGAATTGCACAGTTTGGGAATCAGAAAAGAGCCCTGTGTTGTTGAAAAGTATTCAAAGGTTTTAAAATTATACAGCTTGTTAACTTTCCCCACTCAAGCCACTGAAATCTCTGAGTACCCAACTTTTGCAGCAAACGAACCTTTGCTCTAGCTTGCTACTTTTGTTATTGAATATTTGCATGATATGGAGAAATGTTCATATGAACCAAACTCCTGTAACTGAAGCAATATGCACAAGATGTTTATATTTAGTACCTGAAAAAATGTACTCTTTTGAATAGAAACTACTCTGTTGTAATTATTTTTTATATAGCTGTGGAGTCACATGTAATTAGAAGAGATAATACAGAGAGATCTCAAGTACCTTTTCCCAGTTTCTACTAGTAGGAAGCATCCTGCAAAACTCTGTTGTGGTATCACACTTGGGGTATTGATGTTGGTACAGTCAAGATGCAGAGCATTTCCATCTCTATAAGGATCCCTTCTGCTGCTTCCTCCCACTGCTGACTCTCTTACAACCACCATCAACCACTCATCTCCAGTTCTGTCGTTTTTTTCAATTTCAAGAGTGTTATCTTAATATTAGCTATGGTTCAAGAACCATCTACTACGTAATGTTTTGGGATTGGCTTTTCTTCATGCAACAAAATTCTCTGGAGATCAATCCAGGTTATTACATTCCTGTTTATTGTTGAATATCATTTCATGGCATTATTATTATGATGTCATTGTTTAATAGTTCATGCATTAAAAGACATCTGGGTGATTTCTAGCTTTTGGCTATTACAAATGAAGCTGCTATAAATATTCATGTGCAGGTTTTTCCTGTGAACATGAGTCTTCATTCCTCCTGGGATAAATTGACCAGGAATGCAGTTGCTGGATTTTGTGGTAGTTACATGTTTAGTTGTTTAAAAAACTGCCAAACTGTTTCCATGGTGATCTTACCATTTTACATTCCTACCAGCCATGCATGAGTTTCTCCATACCATTGCTAGGATTTGATGTTACTATTGTTTTAATGTGAGCTATTTGGACAGTGCAAAGTGGTATTAAATTGTTGTTTTAATTTACATCTCCCTAATGACTAAAGATGTCGAACAACTTTCCACATGCTTATTTGCCATCTGTAGAAGTTCTTCGGTGAAATGTCACTTCATGTTTTCTGACCATGTTTTAATCGGATTCCTTTTTCATTTTTTATTGAGTTGTGAGACTTCTAAATATATTCTAAATAGAGTATGGCTTGCAAATATTTCTCCCAGTCTGTAGCTTGTCTTTTCATCATCTTAGGAGGGTCTTTCACAGAGGAAAAAGTTTTTGTTTGGATGAGATTCAATTTACCAATTTTTTGGGAAAGATTTTACGTATTTATTTGAGAGAGAAAGTTAACGTTTAACCAAGTAAACCCAACCCAGGCGCCCCTGCCAATTTTTCCTTTTATGGATCATTCCTTTGCTGTCAAAAGAAACTAAGAACTCTTTGCTAATCATCCATACATCTCAAGGATTTTATCCTGCATTTTTTCCCTAAACGTTTTAGAGTTTTATATTTTACATTTAAGTCTATGATCTATTTTAATTTAGTAATTGCGTGAGGCCTTGGGTTGAGACTGAATTTTTTTGTCTATGGGTAGCGATTGGCTGTTTTCTGAAAATCCTACCATTCCCCCTTGACTTGCTTTTGTGTCTTTGTCAAAAGAAGTTTTACACAATAGTATTTGTGAGGATGCATTTCTGGGTTCTCTCCTGCGTTCCCCTGATCTAAGTGTCTAACCCTCTGCCAGTGCACAGAGTGTTTCAATTACTATATCTAATATATATATATATATATATATATATACATATATATATATATCAATTACTACATCTATACTATAAATCTGTAAGTTGGGTAGGCTGGTTTTCCCCACTTTATTCTTTTTCAAAAATTCTTTATAAATTTTTAGTAATTTTCTCTGTATCTGTAAGAATCTGACTGCAATTTTAACAGGAATTACATTAAACTTATATCCTAGTTTAGGAGAATTGACATCTTTTCCATGCTGAGTCATTTCATCCATATACATGGTTTATTTATCCATTTACTTAGATCTTGATTTCTTTCGTGTCATGTAATTTTTATTTTTTATTTATTTTTTAATGTCTAATTTTGAAAAAAAAAAAGATTTTATTTGTTTGCCTATTTGGTTGAGAGAGAGAGAGTTCAAGCAAGCCTGAGCAAAGGGAAGGGCAGGGGGAGGGAGAAGGGGAGAATCTCAAGCAGACTCCACACTCACCATGGAACCTGATTCAGGGCTCAGTCCCAGGACAGTGAGATCATAACCTGAGCTGAAGCACGGAGTCAGATGCTTAACCAACTGGGCCACCCAGCCATCCCTAGTGTTGTGTCATCTTATTTACTATTTGAGTCCTGAATTTGGTTTGTTAGATTTATACCCAAATACTCAATTTTTTTTAATGATTTACATCCAAATATTCAATTTTATAAATGGTATTGTGTTTTTAGTTTCTGTGCCAGTGTTTATGGCTAGTATGTAGAAATAAAATTGATTTTTGCATATGCATCTTGTATCCTGTGACCTTGCTGAATTGACTTATTAATTCTAGACATTATTTTTGTAGATTCCTTGGGATTTTCTATGTAGGCAATCATGTCACATATATAATATATGCAAACAGGGCTAACCCAGGGCTAAAATTAAACTAATTTTTCCCTTTTCAATCTCTATGCCTTTTCCTTCCTTTTCTTGCATTATTGCACTGATTAGATCTTCCAACACTGTTGAGTAACAGTGGTGAGACTGGATGAACGTGCCTTAGTCCCAGTTTGGGGGAGAGTATTTAGTATTTCTCCATTAAGGAAAATGTTGACACTAGTTTTTGTTTGTTTGTTTGTTTTAAGTGATCTTCATTAAGGTGAGGGAATTCCTCTCTACTTCAGTGCTTTTGAGTTTTTATCATGAATATATGATGAAGATACCTTTTCCATATTGATGATTTTTTCTTTATTTTGTTAATATGGTGGATTAAATGGATTGATTTTCAAATATTACATCGATTTTGTATTCCTGAAATAACCCCACTTAGCTGTGGTATATATTTTTCTATATAGAGTGTTGGACCTATTTGCTATTTTTTATTGTTCTTAATGATTTTTGTGTTTAAATTCATGAAAGATATTGGTCTATAATGGTTTTTTTTTTTGTATTTTCGATTTTGGTGTGGAATAATAATAATAGTTTCATAGAAGGAATCCCTCCTCTTTTGTTGTTTGACATAAGTTGTGTACAAATGCTATTAATTCATTTTTATAAGAAATTCTCAAGTGAAACCATCTGGGCCTGCAAATTTCTAATTTCTAATTTAAAATTATGAATTCAATGTCTAATAGCTGCAGGGCTATTCAAATGAACTATTTTATATTGGCAAATTGTGGTAGTTTGTGGTTTTTTGAAGAATTGGTCCATTTTGTCAAAGATGTCAAATTTATGTGATAAAGTTGTTAAGAGTATTTTCTTAAGTATTTCCTTACTATCTTTTTTTTTTTTTTTTTCCCTAAGGCGGGCTCAAACTCACACCCCTGAGATCAAGACCCAAACTGAGATAAAGGTTCGGATGTTCAATCCACTGAGCTACCCAGACCCCCTCTTACTCACCCTTCAATGTCTCTGTGGTTCGTAGTGGTATCTCCTGTTACATTCCTGAATTGGTCATTTTTGTCTTCTCTTTTCCCCTTTTTTGGTCTTACTAGAGTCTTTTTAGTTGTATTCATCATTTTTCCCCCCTCTCGGGTCCCAAGTTCTCCAGCCAGTCTGCTTTCTTCTTGCTGACTTTCAGGCTTCTTATATTTCTTTTCTCGATCACGCCCAGAATTTGCAGTTGTATCTAGTGGGAGAAGTAGGAAAAGTATGTATGTTCCATCTTTCTAGAAGCAGCATGACAGATTTGATTTTGTGGTGTATTTCTGACTCCTCTAAGTATTGCGGGATCCTGACAGTTTTCCATGTGCTGCAGAAGTGAGTGCGAACACTTAGTTTTCATGGCTCTATGAGAAGAAGCCCTAGGAAAGAACTGCTTATCCACAATCCTTGTATTATTTTTAGGGCAGTTGTGAGGCTCTGAGTTTCAAACCAGACCCTCTGAAATCATAGTGTGACTTCAGGGTGACTCCTGCCCTAATGTTGCTGTGTCCCCCATTTATGAGAATTCTCATTTATGATAAATTTTAAAACTTGTGCTCCATTTTGATGTGTAATCTTAGAAAATTATTTTGCTATTTCAGAATATAAAATACCTGGACGTGGTCATTAAAAAATTAAAAGATGTTTTCTTAGAATAGGGTGTAAGGTCCTTAAACCAGCATTTCACAAACTGGAGTATATAGGGTCTGTCTTTTCTTTTCTTTTCTTTCTTCTTTTAATCTTCTGATGGGTTTCCAGGTGGTTCACATTTTGAGAAACAGTGCCTGCATGACGGTCAAGGGACCGTGACATAGAACTGAGAGGAAGAACTCTTGGCACAGTACAATAATTATTGTGGCTTAATAAATGATTATATGGAGAGAATCTGAATCATAACCAAAATTTTTTTAAGGATAAAAACGACAACATGCAGACAAATATTAATTAAGATAGAACAAAAATAAATAATTAGACTAGGACAAGATAGAGAAGTATACAAAACATTGAATAACAAATGGATTTTTAAGAGATGACTTTATTGGGGCACCTGGGTGGCTCAGTCAGTTAAGCCTCTGCCTTCAGCTTAGGTCATGATCCCAGGGTCCACAGATTGAGCCCCACATCAGCTCCCTGTTCAGAGGGGAATCTGTTTCTCCTTCTGCTCCCCCAACTTTCTCCTTCCCCTGTGCTCATGCTGTCTCTCTCTCTCTCTCTCATAAATAAATAAAATCTTTAAGGAAAAAAGAGATAATTTATCAAATTTAAAGCTTACTTGACACCATCAATAGATGTTTCATACAAAAGAAATGAAAAGAACCAATTTTTTTACATCTTAAAAAATAAGGCTAGAGATGAACTTCTTTATTGAAAGCATATAAGGGTGCCTGGGTGGCTCAGTTGGTTAAGTGTCTGCCTTTGCCTCAGGTCATGATCCCAGGGTCCTGGGATCCAGCCCTGGGTCAGGCTCCCAGCCTGGAAGGAGTCTGCTTTTCCCTCTCCAGCCTGCTTGTCTTTTTCAACCTGCTTCTTTCCTTGCTTGTGCTCTCTTTATCAAATAAATAAAGTCTTAAAAAAAATAATAGCAGAAAGAAAGTATATGAACCCTTTCTTTTACAGGGAAGTAGACACTGTACAATGTTTTACTTTCTGAAATGTAGGCAAGACGTGTTCTCCCCGCTCATGCATCAAGAGCGCGTGCATTTTCATGTCACTTATGACGGCCAGCTCCTCTGACTCTCCTTTTGGGGATTTTCTTGGCTGGCTTCTAGTTGACAGATCGAACTTTACTATTGTCTCAAAAGTTCTCTAACTTTTGGAGCCAAGTGCTGAAGCTGCAGTTTTCCGGGGTTGCACAGACAAGCGGGTCCCCATTGCTAAGAGCGCAGAACTCCCATTATAGCTCCTGGGGCCTGCGGGAGGTAGGCAAGAAGAGACCCGACTCCCAGAGGAGCGTCTGCCTCTCACCCTCTTATCCACTGAATGTCCTATTTAAGAGTGAAGGAAGGAACATGTTTTCTTCTCCCTTGCATTTCTTCAAGATCCACATCTTTTCTTTTTACTTTGATAGTCTCTAAGTGAGAGTATTTCAGAGATTTGGGGGAAAAAAAAACCACATAACGGATTGTTGTCTGATGAGCAAGGGAGCAGGGAATATGGCTTTAAATTTCTTTAACATCTTTGCTCTCAAATTGCTAAGTATTTATGCAGCTTCTTGTCTCTGGAGGGCAACCCCAAACATCAATCCTCAGCATCCCTGTAATATTTGCAGTGTGCAAGTGGTGTCAGAGTGCTCGCGGCTGGAAATCTGTTACTATGGTTACCACCTATAAAAAGGTCACCTTCAGGAAATTCTTTCTGTGTGCAAGATAATACAGGGATAATGAAACTTTCTTAGGAGAGGATAAAGAACAGAGTTTGTTATGCAGGCTTATAATTACCGAGGTGGTTTTGGAAGTCTGGATATTCCAATCAGGGCTCCGTGTTTCAGGAGGAAGGACTGCATGAAGCAGGTACTCTCTAAGGTGGGATTCCAGAAGAATACCGGCCGTCAGGCTCGGCGAGGGCCGGCGAGCTGGGATGAAAGGGGAGCTCTGGTTTGCTTCCTCGGTGCTAAGTTTTACGTTTGTCAGTGCAAATTGCTTGATTGTTTTAAGTCAGCTAATAAGTGTCTAAGGAAAGGAACTCTTTACTGAGAAGGATTCGGTTTCTTGTCACTCCTGGAAGCAGTCCTTGGTGGTATGTGCAAAGCGTTCTCAGTCAGATAGGACTGAGGGCTCTCAAACAGCGGTGGAACTATAAGTACATCGGGGACCTTTAAATGTCCCTCCTATCGAAGATCTACCCAGTCCCTGAGAGGTCTGTCCTCAGATTCAGTCAAACATTCCCCACAGCAGGGGACTGGTCAGAGAGCCATGAGCCACATCTCAGCTTCTTCCCAGCCTTCCCTTCAGTTGTGCCTCCGGCCCCAGGTACAAATCTGCCCTGATTTGGTTTGATGTCTGTGAGTTCACGTGCGGAGGGAAGAAGCTTGAGTCCCCCGTGCATGGACCCAGGACATCGCCACTGAAGGATGGCATCTCTCTCCACCGAGGCTAGCCCTCTCGTTGTCCCTGTAAAAATCCGCCCTCTGGAAAAGCTGCTCTCACGTAGCACCTCCGCATGGCATCGTGGGAAAAGGCTTGAGTGATGCGGACAGGTGAAGGGGTCTGGCGGGAGTTAGTGATGAACTTGTGACTTTTCGCTTTGCAACTACACAGATGAATAAACCTAAAATCCTTTTGGGGTGGGTCGGTTTTCCCGGTGTCATTTTTTAGAAATCTTAGCTTGTCAGGTATGAAAGATGCCATACTCTAGACACATTCTTTTGGCTGAGTGTTAGGGCGATTCTGTTCTCGCCCCGAGAGCGATGCAGACCTTGACAGTTCTGGAAAACCAGAGACTGATACCCAAATGCGGAACTCCGCACGCGCTCCGATCGTTAGGCGGTGTTTCCTGTGCTCTGTAAGCTTCTGAAGTACGTGAAGCGGGCATATGATTTTACTGTTTTTTGACTCGGGAATTTCAAGAAGGGCCTTTCTTCCCAGCGTCAGTTCAAGAAATACTATTTTTTTTTTTTTTTAAGAATTTCTCATTTCCATGCCTCCTGGAACTCTACCAATGAACATCCTTGTAACCTGAAGATGCCTAAATCCAGGAGCCTGGTGGTAGTATATGAGGACAAGCACATTGGCAAGGACCTGCTTCCAACGGTCTTTATGCTCATGAGTTTGGAAAGCAGTGGGGTCATAGAAAGAGCGGGAAGGTTTCTATGTATTCTTAGAAGACACCATGTATTCTTAGAAGTTGACCCTAACGTTTGGGCCAGCCTTTCTTCCTTGAATCTTTTACAGGACACCTTGGTAATGCCTCGACTGACTGGTGTCTCTGGTACTCCGGGCTTATCTGGAAAGTTTTTGTAGTTCCTAATACCATCACCACAGCCCTTGGCTTTTTCTCTTTCTTCGTCATCACAGAGTTTTGCTCGAATTCAGTAGCCTGGTATTTATTTAGAGGTCACCAATTAGTCATTTCAACCTTTAGAATCACTAGGAACCTAACTGGGAACCCATAAATAAGTGTAAAAGTATGTATGGAAACAAGGGGTATTGTAAGTCCCAGGCACTAAAGGGGACCTTCCGAGCTGCTCACGCTCTTGTTCTCCATTTATGTTTTCTGCAAACCCATGGGCCCCTGTTGTTCAGAGCAGAAGCAGACAGTTTAGAGAGTTGGATGATAGCTGCTGTGCACAGTTAGCAGAGGAAAGCCATAGCAAGGAAGAACTGAAGTCTACATCGTGAAGGAAGAAAAGAAATGTTACAAAAAATAAATACATTGAGTCACGAACTGGGGCAATTTGAGGCTAATTAGTATGGGCACAAATGACCTAAAATGTACCTCTTTTGAGGATGTTACTTTTCATTGCATGATATAATCATGGAGTGACATCATGAAGATTTCATAATGAAATTTTGAATCAAGAAAAAATTATTATATTTCTTCTGCATAGAGCATAACTATTACTTATGTTTACAGGTTCTAATAAAGAATTTAAGCAAAGAAATATAAATATATATCATTTATTTATTTATTTTTAAAAGACTTTATTTATTTATTTGACAGAGAGAGAGATCACAAGCAGGCAGGGAGGCAGGCAGAGAGAGAAGGGGAAGCAGGCTCCCTGCTGAGCAGAGGGTCCGATGCGGGACTTGAACCCAGGACCCTGAGATCATGACCTGGAGGGAAGGCAGAGGCTTAACCCACTGAGCCACCCAGGTGCCCCATCTATCATTTATTTTTAAAATTCAATTAGAATTATCATTCAAAGATCATGCTTAGAGAGATAAATGGTATTTATCTAGAAACATTTGCCTATGCTGATTATTTGTGCTACATAAATGTATAAGTTTTTGCATAAATAAAAATTAGAGAGTGTTAGCAAAGAATTAACTCTTTGAGAAGTGTGACACCATCACTCTTCCTTCCCCTTCAGACCCCAAATAGTACAGTCTATTCTTCCATATTTTATAAGATTTTAGCTTCATTGTCATCAAGACCCCATGACAGTGTTTCAGAAAAAGCAGTATGGGTAAAATAGACCCAAGAACTCAGATTCTGTTCCTCTTTTTAAACAAATTTTATTTAAATTGAGTTAGTTAACATATAGTGTATTCGTTTCGGAGGTGGAGGTCAGGGATGCATCAGTTGCCGAGAACACCCAGTGCTCAGTCCATCCTGTGCCCTCCTTCATGCCCGCCGCCCGATTATCCACCCCCCCACTCTCTCCCCCAGCAACCCTCAGTTTGTTCTCTAGAGTGAAGAGTCTCTTATGGTTTGTCTTCCTCTCTGTTTTGGTCTTACTTTATTTTTTCTTCCCTTCCCCTATGCTCTGTTTGTTTCTTCAATTCCACGTAGGAGCCCAGACGTCCATCGACGGATGGCTAAAGAAAAGGGGGTATACATAGACAATGCACTCTTGCTCAGACATCCAAAGCATGAAATCTGGCCGTTTGCAAACGATATGGTTGGAAGTAGATTCTGCCCGTCTTGTGTTTGCCTCTTCCTCTCTCTGACCCGACCGTGGCAGGTCCTTGCTGGCAGTGACCTCTCTCTTACCAGGTTGAGCATGTGAGTGTGGCTGAACACCGTGGCCTGAGAACAGTGGTCTACCTGTCAACACCAACTCAGAGGGAACTGTCACACACACACACACAAACACACCCCTGTCCGGTGCAACACGCACGGCCCCATGTGCGGCTCCCTTGGGTGTCAGAGTCCCACACGGCTTCCCAGCCTCCCCACGGCTCTTCGACTGGCACCAGCCTCTGCGACTCAGTGTTGGTGCCGACCTGAGCCACTCTCTTCTTTTATCCTTTGTGACCCGTGCTACTACGTAGGTGTTAAATGGTTTGTCACCTGAGGTCCTACCTCTTGTCCCCATCCCATCTTATCTAATGGGTGCTGTCTTTTGGCATAGGGTGGGGGAGCAGCTGATGACAATCTGTCCACTACTCTGAGGGCCCATCTCCCATGGTGAGAGCAGCAATAACAAATAATAAAATTAAATCGGATAAATTCAATGACAGAAGGGAAACAAACCAGAGTCCTGCATGGTTCAACCGAACAGCCCAAACAGTATATAGGTCCCTCCGTTTATGAGATTGTTTTATATCCATTGTCTCACCTAATATCCCTGCATCCCTACAAATTATTATCCTTGCCGTCATAACCCCTTAAGGTGATCTAGAAGCTTATCTAAGAGAGGTTACGCTTTTGATAGTATCATTAATTTTCAAGGATATGATTTTAATCATTGGATGATGGATAACTGGGCTTACTTTATCATTTTTTAAAGTTTTGGTTAAGTTTTATTGGTTGTTTCCATGTTTATCTACTTCTTTGTTTATTTTGCTATTTATTGTCAACAAATTTACTGCCAGGGACCTCTTGTGTACACGTTTGGTCATGTTTTTGGACATTTCTTTAAGATAGAATCTTAGAAGTAGAGTAATTAAATCAAAAGGCATGATATGTTTAAAGCACTTGCTTTATATCTAAAATCACATTTTCTATAAGTTACACCATCCAATATTTCTACCATTAGTGTTCACAAGATCAAAACTATTTGTATTCTGCACTTTACAAAGTACTTCCATAGCTGTTATCAAATTTTATTCTTACAACAATCTTTTGAAGAACATTAGCAATATTTTCTCCAGGCTGTAGACAAGATTTTACAAAGTAATAAAAACAAACCTGAGGTTAAGTGTCTTATACAAAATGGCAGAGGCAAGACTAGAACCAGATTTCCCAAACTTCTATAAGACACTAAAGAGACATTGATAATTTCCATAAATCTCATTCGGTGCCTGAGGCTCCACAGTAGAAAGATCTTATTTCACAGAAACCTGAGCAATGACACTTTGCCTAGGTTTTACTGCTGACAAACAGCAGAGGGAAGCAAGCCAGAGTGGGACTTGACCATTTCGTGACATTGGTTGCTCTAGAAGTAACTGAATCCAGAGACCACTTGGCTAAGTTCACTGACTAGAAGCGAAGGGAACACCTTTCCAGCTCCTGTAGATACTCTGTGAATTACAGATCTTTATAGCAAATTTCTATTCTCTTATTGATATCTAGATTCTGTGTTTCACGCTGAAGGCTTTACCGATAGAATCTTTTTAAAATACTTCCTGATTTTTAAGAAGTATCAAAATACATTACAAATAGTTTAAATTAAATACAAATATAAAAATATTCAACGTGGCATTATGAAAGAGAATGAGTTCATAAGGAACGAGTAAGCATACTTAGCTTGCCTTTACACATTTAACTAAGTTACTCTTGCGGTTCCTGAAAGGGTGTCTGTCCACACGGTTTGAACTGCTTTCTAATACTAATGATTAATGTCCGTCTTCTTGGTGTACTCCTGAGATACACTTCTCAGAGGAAGCCAATCACCACTAATTCTTTTATATATGTTATGGTTTTTTAATATACAGAAATGGGAAGGTAAAATGCCACTGCATCGCCTAATGAAAAAAGTTAAAACATGGAGAATTGCTGATTTCTAGTTTTTTGTTTTGTTTTGTTTTTTGTTTGTTTGTTTTATGATGCAGAAGCTTTTTTAGGCTCAGGAGGAATGATACGTTAGGGATTGTTGGCAGGACGCTAATCTGAGTGGAGCCCGAAGGCATCAGGATTACAGGTGGCTGAATACACATTGTCCATGTTGATAGAGAGCATTAGGAGGACAGAAGAAAGGAATGTTTAAGTGTATGCCTCCGTCTATAGAAACAAGTGTTCGGATGACATGCCAAGTTGTCACGCACAGATCACAAATGTTCTAGAATACATGTGAGTGTCTGAAGCAGTCTTTCTAACTATTCATCATCAACTCTTGAGGAGAAAGGACTGGGCAAGATGGAGAAAATCGGGATCCCCGGGCTGTTCTCTCTACTACTGATTGCTTAAGGAATGATGGGCAAATCTCACATCTTTATGGCTTCATTTTTCTTGTTAGTAAAGTTACGGGTAATTTAGTCTTGCAAATCGATGCTTACCCTAACATTCTATGGTTAACAGAAGAGACAACTTCAAATTTTTGCTAAACACTTAACACGGTTGGTGTAACCAGAGCAGCACCAAAAGCATTTTAAAAACTCAGGTTGGGAAGTTGCAGTTGTGGAGAAAATTCTAAAATGTTCTACGTTGTGGATGTCAGCATAGTGTGGAGGAGGCAAGCCCAACTCTGTTGCTAAGGTTGCAGGCTGGGTCAGACAGACCTGAGTTTCTTTGTTCTGACTCAGTGCTTTGATAGCCATGTGACTTTGAAAATTTTTCTAAGCTTTTATAAAATATGGAGATGATACACTTCTCTCTTTGTAGAGCGCAATGATGGAGACACACCTATTAAACCTAGTCGCTTCTCTGAGTATTAACTTGGGAGTCTAAGAATCTTCCCTCCATTCTGTAGACCCAATTATCTTATAGAATGGTTACCTATATTTTCCAGGTAGAAATGACCATAATAATAAAGGTGCTGGCAACCACACTTCCTTTTGATTCCTTTCAGGATGTGCTTGTGTGTGTGTCCCGTGCACAGGTATCAAGGGTGTGTTACAAAGAGGATGGTGTCAGGGTAATTGGTATTGATGGATGGCACCTCGAGCTGTGATTTCTATAACAAGAACTATTGTCTCCATGAGATTTTAGTCGACCCCAACAGGTCTACGTACAATTGGTTGAATGACAACGTTCAGAATTGCTTTCTCCCTTTGAAAGAACATAATGGTGTTTTCAAAAGACAGCCATCAAGTAAACGATACGCGTCTCTCTTGAAAATAGGAGGCTGACAACTGTGAAGGCTGGCGCCACAGATTTATCACTGGAACAAGTATGGTTTGGGAAGAATAAGCATCATTATTGCTTTCCTAATATGTTTTACCCTTGAATGACTAAGTGGCTTAAATCACGAAGATGAGTAAAGGTCGGGAAGCTTTTCACTTTTCTGAAAAATTTCCATTTCTCCTTTCTTCTGAAAGTACAGTTTGCACAAAGGTCACTAGCTCTTTGGATTGCCTTAGATAAGCATCTCATCCCGTGAGAAGCCTTTTAACATCTGCCTACCTGAAATATCATTGCTTCCATTCTTAAAATGCGAAGTTTGGCCAAAAAGTCCTCATGGGGTGAATTCCAGTGCTCATGAAACTTTTAAATTTCAAAATAGCTGTGTAAACATGTTCATCTTGTCATTTTTGTGCACTGATATTACCATTAGCTTAGCTGCTTGTTGGAATCCAGAAATCCAGAAATCTTTCGAGGAACTAAAATGATATTAATTAATTCAAATGACATATTCAGAAGTATGGGAAGCCCTGTACCAGAAAAGATTTAATATGTGCCTCTGATTCAATCTAGACACAGCCAGGGACTCCACAATAGTGAATTTCCCAGTTCTGAATCATAAATTGAGAATATATGTATATTTTTAGTTTATTCAAAATTTTGCCAAATGAAAATATATTTTAATTTTCTTCTTTTGCTCCATTTATATATTTATTTTTGTCCTTTTATACTTAATTGTATATCTCTTTCTTAAACTGTCTGGTCTTATTCATGTCAGTTCATTTTATTGTTCCTTTGTTGTATTTCTTCAATCTTTATTTTTTTTCTTATAAACTTTTTTCTTTGATCTTTTTCAATATTTCAGATTGTCTGTATGCTATTTTTAAAAGCTTCCTTTAGTCTACATTTTTATCATATTGAGTCAAGAATAAAATCTTAACTATTGAAAGCAAAAAATTTCACATGCTTTCCTTCCCACTCTCCATTCATACTGTTTTATTTTCTTTTTAATATGGGTGATAAAATTCAGACTATTGCCTTGTTGAAATATTTTACTTAATCACTTTGTTTCTAAAGAAACGATTTCTCATATCTTCATCTCATTTAGTCACCAGATTAAAATAATCATTTTTTAAAATGTTTTATTTATTTATTTGACAGACAGAGATCACAAGTAGGCAGAGAGGCAGGCAGAGAGAGAGACATGAGGAAGCAGTCTCCCCGCTGAGCAGAGAACCTGATGTGGGGCTTGATCCCAGGACCCTGGGATCATGACCTGAGCTGAAGGCAGAGGCTTTAACCCACTGAGTCATCCCGGCATCCCCAAAATAATCATTTTGACTTGAGTCGATATCTGGACAAGTGGAGGTCTTACTGTCATTTCTCACCCGAGTCTCCTCTTCTTGAAGGCAAGTATTTTCTTCATTCCAAGATCAAAGCACATATTCAGTTTTAAAAGTTTTCATGGGTGAATATTCCCTGACTCTTGAAAAGATCTCCATTTGCCTTTATACACTGTCTGGATGCATAGCTTATTAGCCTCCATCCTTCCTTAGAAAATTCTTTGGAAATTGTTCCACTGTTTATAGGCACTTAACTTTCATTTGCTTGGTTGCCTCTAGTAGTTTTTCTGCATCCATGCCATTTCCAACATTTACCTAAGGGCTAGTTAATTATTGAGAGCAAGAATTTCTGGTGCATGTTTGTAGATCTTTTCTAAGTTCAGGAAGGCTTTCTCCTTTGTGTAACCCCAGTGTTCTGAGTCAGAAGGGAGATACAGTCTTCTTAGGTCTTTATGGACTCTTTCCTGAAGAGCCACATGCTGAGGTCTTTGGGTCTACTTGGGGTACGTTTCTTTCTAATCTCATTCCATTTGTATTTGGAATCATTTAATTTTTCATGCTTTAATTAATATTAAGAATAAGAAAATAAATGAGCATTTATTAGTCTTTATGTTTAGTGGTATTACAAGCTCTTTTTTTTATGGTGTTTCCTTTTTTAATTTTTTTGAGAGACAGAGACCATGAGAGTGTGAGTGGAGGGTTGAAGGGTGGAGGGTGAGGGAGACGGACGGAATCTACAACAGACTCCACGTCCAGCATGTGGCCAGTGCAGAGCTCGGTCTCACGACCCTGAGATCATGACCTAGGCTGAAGTCAGGAGTGGGAGGGGAGGCTCACTGACTAAGCCACCCAGGTACCCTTTACTGTGTTTTTCATAAGCATTTTGGTGGGCTTTTAGAAGAGGCTGTATTAGCAGCTGAGAGGCTGCTGTGGTTTTCTAAAAGTGAAGCCTACAAATAAGGAATATGAGTGACCTGTAAAAAGAAGGGCAGTCAGGGTGAAAAAATGAAAATCACTGTTTTCTTTCTCCTTTTTCCCCTAAGAGTGATTGATTATTTATCTATCTATCTATCTATCTATCTATTTATTTATTTTTCAGAGAGAGAAGGAACATAAGCAGAGGGAGAAGCAGGCTCCCCACTGAGCTGGGAGCCCAAAGCAGGATGCTGAGCCAAAGGGAGATGCTTACCTAACTGAACCACCCCAGGAACCCCCAAAAACATTGCATTTTTTTATTTTAAAATATCACCTTTCAAGTAGAAAATTTAAGATTCAACCAACTTTAGAATAAATTTGGCATAAGTGTTATACTGAACTAACTGAGCAGCAGAATGTAAGTGTAGAATTAGTTTCTCCTGGGGTTTCTCCTGGGGTGCCTGGGTGGCTCAGTCAGTTAAGCGTCTGCCTTCAGCTCAGGTCATGATCTCAGGGTCCTAGGATTGAATGCCATGATCAGCAGGGAGCCTGCTTCTCCCTCTGCCTGCCTTTCCCCCTGCTTGTGCTCTCTCTTTCTGTAAAATAAATAAATAAAATCTTTAAAAGAAATTAGTTCCTTCTTCTATTCTTGTGTATCCTAATTGTAACCTCATAGGAGACCTCCCACTATTCACCTCAATTCTAATCAATGTAGGTTTTCATATTCTCATCAAGCCCTATTATTTCCTTAAATGGGGGAATATTTCTACCAGGGACCGGTAAACTTTTCAAAATTATTAGAAAGTTAAAAATAATTGTATTTCCTGTCAATCCCAAGTAGACAATAATATTTTACTTTTTTAATAATAAATTTTCTTAAAAGATCAAAAACTTTCAATGCAAAAACTTTTTTTTTTTTTCCTAGCTGGAAAATAAATAGCTGAATATTCATAATATCATCAATTAGGGAACTACTACAGTTTCACACTCATGCCAAGAATAATAAAACATTTTGGTAAAACAATTAATCTCACATAAATTACAATCTGTACCCTTTTTCGTAGGGTTAGTCTTGACCCTTAGAATGTGGCCTTTCTGGATCCTCAGCCAAAAGCCCAGATGTTGATGAAGATCTCTCCTGGCTTGGCTGAGTCTGAACTCGAACCTTCCCAAGGCACCATGTGGCGTCTAAAATCTCTGCTCAGCTCCCCAGGTGCTGTTCTCTCCTGGTCCATTTGAGTCTTATCCTGCTCGTTCCGCTGTAGCTTAGATGATGCTCCGGACCCCAGGGAAATTTTTATGCTGATATTAATGGCTCCTTTTCTGCAGTTCTTTCCTCCCTAATACCTCGTCGACTCTCAAATCTCAGATGCACGGCTGCCCCTAACTCTGATCTATGTTTCTTTCACTGATCAAGGATACCTCTCTCTGCCCTCAGGGACAAAGCTGGGGGAATGAGATTTGGGAATCACTTCCCTTCTCTCATGTGCCCAATGCCTGCCAATGATTGTTTTCTATACATCACCCAGTTTTTATGGTTGTTTATGGCAGTTGTTAAACTCTCTATCAGCTCTCTCTGAAAGGCTTTCTTGGAGCTTGGACTTACAATAGGACTATAATCCTGACTGACATTTTGCACCTTCCTGCTAGCATATTATTCTGGTTTATGTTCTAATAAACCACATGAGTCTCTGAGGTTATCTCAATTAGTTGTTTGTTGGTTTGTTTCCTCATCCATTTCCTGTCCCAGCCCACTGGAACTCCGTCTCTATGGATTCTGACGTCTTAGCTGTCCTGTTAAATGCTACAGCTCCAGCAGCTAACAGTCACCTGGCATGCAGGAGACACTAAAGAAACAATTGTTGATAGAATGATTGTTTATTATTTTTTTTGGCTACTGAAATACTATCTAAAGTTGCACAGAATAAATTTGCGCTTCAAACTGGATACATAGCTAGTTTCATTATTCATCATATTCATGTGTTGAAGACAAAGCAAAACAAACAAAAAAACCCCAAACCTTATTTTTTTAGCCTTCTTCTGAATTCTTATTAAAGCATAGACATTTTATCTGAGGACTTAAATCTTGAAATACATAACTACTGATATTTTTACTTGTAAAAATTTGATTAAAGGTCATTTTCTTGCAGAGCTAGTCTGTACCTCTTTTCCAACATGATGTATCTCTTTAACTTTACAACTGATATTTTGTATTTTGAGTTTTATACTCCTCTCCAATTTGGAGGGATATGAAAATAGCTTTGTGAGGACCATTTGGATTTCATGTCATGACTCCTGCCTGTGCTGTGTTTGTTGTATCTTTGCACATGTGGAAAGATTTGTAGATGGCTGAAAACATAAACCTCCCTGGCAGGCAGAGGGAAATAATAAATCAGTGATATTAAAATCTTACAATGTATTTCTTATGTCAGAAGGATAAGATCCAGAATGAAGACCCTTTGCACTGAGAGAGTACTCCCAGATCGTTATTCAGGTGGAAATTTTAATAGGGAACATGCATCTTTTGGTAATGGCAGTTGTTAATAAAGAACAAGATAACCCAGATTGGTTTGTTCTGTTCTGTTTCTGGGCGGAAAAAAGTCCCTGGAACAGAGTCCCTATGAGTAGGCTCTGGAATTGCTGACAAACGCTGGTGAAGTGGAAGTGGATGGGAGTGACTATGAACCTCCCTTTAGAGGAGCAATTTATTAAATGGAGAGTAACCATGGACACTGAATGGAGGACACGGGGTTGGGAAATCATGTCGTGATCAAAACTGAGAGACTGGTATGGAAAGTATGATTTTGATGGCAGTGAAGAACCCGAGAACGGAAGAAAAATGTGGCCGAAGATCTTGAACTTTCAACTCAAAACAAAGAAAACAAACAAACACACACCTTATGGGGATCATAAAGGAAAGGGCAGACTTCAATGACTGAAATCAGAAAGGCCTAATTTTGTGTTTTCTCTTTAACTGTCTGTTTAGTTAGGGCATTGCTTGGCAGAAGTGGGATCTATGATGGGGTGCATTGGGGATATATGGATAAAATTGAGACATTTTAGCCTTTTGCTGTCTGAAACCTGTTTGTTAATAGAAGCATCATTTTCTTACCCCTCTGTGTAATCAACCATTCTTTATATAAAATATTGACTTATAAGGAATATGACACCTGCTCTACTAAGCATCCTCACCCACGGTGCTATTTCCCCTAAAATGTGAACTGATGGAGTCCTTGAGAGTGGTATTGAGCCATAATATTCAGCACGAAGGAATCCATAGACTGGTCATTTTCTGCAGCTTCCAAAAGGCACAAAATGCAAACATGAAGATGGTAATTGCAGTGATTACCAGAAAGTTAGAGTTTTCCCCTTTCAAAAAATTTTTTTGAAATTGTCAAAAATACAAAGTGGTTGGTTTCTTTCTTTCTTTTTCTTTTATAAAGAAAATCACATAATACTGGTGATAATCTCAACTCTGACCCCAGGAAGATACCCTATTTTTTTTTTAATTTAATAGATATAGTTTAGAATTCAACTTCTTTTGAATGGTTGTGCATAAGCTAATCCAAGGCAAATTTCCAGAAGGAGCAGAGACCAGCAGTCACTTGAAATATTGCCTAATGATCTGTAGTTTGGGGATTCCCTTGGTTTATTTCATGTAATATTTCAGCCATATACTGTAGGTACACAGAATAGAATTTCCTTATGAAATACTTATAAGGCATCTTTCATACTATAAATAAATAAGTGGAAGCCCAAGTTCATGAGATGATAAATTAAAGTCAATGTCTTTGTGTAAGAAACTTTCTTGCTGATTACATTTATTTTTGAAATACCTAGGTATAATGTCAGTTCTTAGCTTAAATTTTTTTTTTCCTGATGTGTACAAGAAATAGAGTTTTGTTATCTGAATGTAAACAAGCAAGAAAGAATATATTAGAATTAATAAACTTGTACTGCCTTGAGCTCTTTCAGAAAACCTCTGTAAAGCTGATAAAGCATGTGCTTATTAATTCATTTTTTTTTTTCACTTAACAAAACGTTTATGGGACCCTTTCCATATGTCCTGGGGAAATTTAGAATTGACTAAAGCTTGAAGGTTCAACCGTCAAGGACTTTTAGGAGAGTAAAGAAGACAAGACATGTGGATGTAAGATGTGTAAAACTAGTTAAGTGCGTTGAAAGAAGTGTAAGGAACTACTTATCTCATTTTTCTGAATTTGCATAATGCTTTTACCTGTTGTTGAAGGAGTCGAGTTATGACTCCTGGGATGGGAAGAAAGTAGATTCCAAAAGGAGAAGCAGGTAGACTTAGCTACCTAAAAACCAACCAACCAACCAACCAACCAACCAACAAAAAACCTTTTATAAGTCAAATAACAAAGAAAGAGAAGGCAAATGAAAAACTTAGGAATTGCTTACAGTGAATCTTATTATAAAAGTGTTTGTAAGGATAATATATAAACATCCTTTATCATTGCCAAACAAACACTAAATCATCACTAGAAGTTCAACAGAAAATGTAAACAAAAATTCACTAATCAGTTTCAGCCTATAAAATTAAACTCACCAACTTACTAACATTGTAATGGAATATGGTTTTTGCTTATGAATTCAATATAGATGTTTTTTGTAAAAGATTGCGTCAATATTGACAAAGATGGGGTCGGGTATGTTTCTTCGGGGGAGGGAAAATTCCTGTAACATTTTAGGAGATAATTTCAATACCTACTGAAAGTATACTTTTTTTTTTCATTTCCAGAAATTATGCTTTAGTTTTTGACCATGTATCTTAAGGAATGTTTAATAAATATGGCCAGATTTATACATAAACATGTTTATGGAGATGTATTTATAATAGGGAGTGATTATGGGAAACATAAGTGTTCAATGACGGAGGAGGTGCTTGGCTGAAATGTCCATCATGCATAGCGCATGTGGCTGTGTGCTGTGCACATGCAGAGAAAGCAAGGAAGGAACCACATGTAGCTGATGCAGCTTTATTTCTGTATTTTACCATGAGACCCTAATATGATTCTAGTTTCTTCTTCCACCACCCAAGTTATGTTCTCTTCACCCTCAATAAGAACCTCAGCTAATTGGTATTCTTTACTTTGCTGGGTGACCCAGACTTCATTTCTCATAGGTCTGAATCCTCAGGGGACATGGCTCTTTTTGTTGGTGTGGGGGAAATTGTCGTAATTTCCCATTATCTTTTTTCGTTTGGACATGGAAGTGGTAAGAGGTACTCCGCAGAAGACCTTGGCTTCCGTGTACAATTCTCATGCCCAGTTTACTTGATAATCAGGGTCAGCCATCCTAACCACTGGTAATGTGGTTCCCCTCTTTGTAAAGTTTAGTTGTGTGTGCAACCCAAGTGACCAGGTAGTGGCCCTAACTTTCAATTTGGTAGAAACCTTCTAAACTTCTTCCTGGCTCATGGAGGGAACATTACCCTCTTGGAATAATAGACATCCAAAGTAGTAGAGACAAAAATTCTAAGGAAAGGAATCATAAACTCTGTGAATGAATTTTTAGGTGTGAAGGAGAGAGGAGCTGCCCTCATCCCTTGATTCTTGGTCCCACGAATCCCAGAAATTGGAGAGACAGCAGACTTCTAATAATGAGAGTGCTTTAAAAATGATCTACTTGGAGTGTGTGAGTATCATTGGTCACAACACTTGTACTACCTGAAATTTCTACATGTAGAGAGGTACCATCTCTGTGCAGAATAATTTCAATAGTCTTGATAAGAAATAGGAAAAAGTTTTGATAGGAATACATATATAAGAAAAAAGCCTTCATTTCCACCAATGATTTTCATATCTCCTTCTCACTACTCAGATACAAAACTTCCACTCAGGTTAAACCCATGTTTACATTTTCCAGGTTTAAGAAGTGATGTTTACATCTGTTCTAAATTCCCTTTCTCTCTTCTCTCTTCCAAATATGGAATACTCTTTTTTTTTTTTTTTGAAGTATATGGGCTTCCATTCAGAGTTGCTGGGATTGACTCTACTGTCAATAGACCAGATAATTTTTGTGTTATAGATGAGCCATAGATGTCTTCATCATCTCTGGGATAAAGTACTACCTTCCCCTTGCAACTCCTTCCTCTTATAAAATGACCTATAACTAAGATAAAAATCTTGCTTCTGTTTCTACTGTCATAACCTACTTAACTTCCAGCAGTGCTTGTAATGCAGAATTTCCCAATGCTGTTTGCATTGACTAGATCTCTCTCTTTGGGATCAGTGTTTGCTTTAAATACACTTGATCTTAACTTATCGACAAGACACTTTATATGAGAAATTTACCTTCTGTAACATGCCTTGTTTCACTGGTCTGAGGTTTCTTCCCAAATGAAAGTGAAACACGATTAACTAAAATAATTTACCTGATGTACAACTCATTATTTACCTAGACTTGTTTTTTCAATAATTTATCTTGTTTCAAGATTAAAGAATCCCAGTTCCTGTCATAAAGTCTTCCTAAGTCTTGTTTTCTAGCTCTTAAATTTGCTCAATCATTTTTGGTTCTTCTTTGCCCAAATATAGTTATGCCATATGACTTCACATAATGTCTCTTTGCAACACAGCCTGTGAAATTATATTTTCTGGCTGGCACACAATCAGTGTTTCCATCATTTGTGAGATATAATACAGAGCTGCTAAAGCTAATTCTCCGTTAGGTGATGTCTCACTGCCTGTTTGAAAAGTGCAAAAAGATTAGCATGTTTAAATTAAAATAGATCTACTCATAGAAGATTAATTATTTGGCTCGCCAACAAGAAGTCACCACATTATTAATGTAATGAACAAAGAAAATTGCTTCTAGAACAGAGAATGATAATAAATGGTACTTTGCCAAAACATTGGAATATAGCAGAGGTGAGTGATAGCAACATTCATAGACGTTATCCAGGTATAACTTTTTTAAAGAGTTGGTCTCAATCATGATCCCATTATCCCACTATTATTTTTAATAATTCTAGAAAGAGCTCACATTTAGATATCATTGATATATGTAAATGATGTTAGAAGACTAAGTCTATATTGAGTGTACCACAGATGCTTGTCATCACTTTCATTAGAATACTGTACAGGCTGTCAGTTGTCATGGTCCAGAAGGCTTAATGCTTGTAACCTTTCCAAGAGCTTAAATATTCATCATGGGTTCATCCCCGTGGCCATACTCAGAGATATGAAAAGATAAAAGATGCGTCAGAACCAACTTCTCTAAAGAAAATGTTGTGACAATCTGACAGCCATAAAAACAAATATGTCAGTAGCACAGGTGAACATAAAGGTGGAAAAGAGTACTACAACTACACCGGAGAAGGGGATAATGGGACAAATTGCTCTTTGGTCAATACACACAAAAATTTGCAAAGTCACTGTCTTCTTTTAGTTCAGATTTACCTTTTCAGTTATATTCTGGTTGGTTCCTTTACTAGGTGTTTAGTGCAGGGATTTTAGGAAAATGTGAAGAAGAAATTTAAATTACCTGCATTCTCATATCTCTGAGAATGTTTTCTTTTGTAATGTGTTATGAACAATTTTATTCTAGAAAGTAGCTATAGAAACCATATCTATCCTGTAATTTTACTCATAGTAAATTGTAAGCACTTTATTAGGTTATAAAAATTATTGGAAAATATTGTTAATCATAAATATATGATGTTCCAACAAATTGATGCATCCTTTTCTGATTGTTGAACATTAGATTTTCTCCAACCGTTTTCTATTACAATTTTTTTCTTTGAACATCTTTATGTATAAATATGTCATATTCAGATTTTTTCCTTAGGATAGATGCCTGGAAGTATAACAACATTAAATACTATGCTCTTGATGAATGTGAGTTACTAGACCAAGATCTAGAGTGGACTGAAACACAGGAATTTGAATACTATACTTGGGTTGTATTTTTACTGGGGATATTTAGTAATTATGAAAGAGGTAACTGAGAGTCAGAGGAGTAACACACTGATGCTGTAGCTTCTCAGGGACAGAGAAAGATAAAAGAGAGTGTTGAGAACCATATCAGGGAAATAGTATCTGAAATAAAAGGACAAAATATATTTGAGTAAGAAAACACCAAAATTTTAGAACTGAAAAAATAGAAATCAAAAACACAATGGGTAGGTTTAACAGTAAATTACATAGAGCTGAAGAAGTTGTGTATGAAAGGAAAACTAAGTTTAAGAAAATGTCCAGAATGAAACAGAAAGACAATGAATAGATGGAAAATACGGAGAATACAGATTCTTCCTTCACTTAATGATGGGTTTCGGTACCAACAAATCCACCATAAGTTGAAAAAGAATTCAA
The DNA here is from genome assembly GCF_011764305.1 of Mustela putorius furo. Classification (NCBI taxonomy): domain Eukaryota; kingdom Metazoa; phylum Chordata; class Mammalia; order Carnivora; family Mustelidae; genus Mustela; species Mustela putorius. The sequence goes on along the minus strand of NW_025421490.1, from coordinate 7,514,147 downwards.
TACATCTAACTTACCAAATACAATAGCCTAGTGTATTTTAAATGTCTTCAGAAAACACATTAGTCTATAGGTGGGAAAATAATCTAACACAAATTTTATACTAAAGTGTTGAGTATCTCATGTAATTCATCGAATACTGTACTGAGAGTGAAAACAGAATGGTACTATGGGTAGAGAAATGTTGTAAGTGTATCAGTTGCTCACCCTGGTGGTCCTGTGGCTGACTGGGAGCTGTGGCTCACTGGCATTGTCCAGCATCACAGGAGAGGATAGTACTATATATCAGTAGTCTGGGAAAATATCAAAATTCAATATTCAAAGTATTGTTTGTACTGAATGTGTATTGCTGTCTCACCATCATAAAGTTGAGAAATTATAGGTTGAACCATTGTAAGTGAGGACTATCTGCAGAAGATGATTATTGCCTCAAACTTTTTAAGTGGATCTCTGTCCAATGTATTAACTGACCACTAAGCTAACTGAGGAGAGACATCAGGGACTGCATATGACAAATAATGAAGGCTTTACAGAATTCCTACAGAAAGTCACTGCACAAACACTGTTATTTAAAATGTTTTAAAAAGAACCCAGTAGAAATTCTAGAGTTGAAAAGCAAAGTAACTGAAATGAAAAGAAAATCACTAGGGAGAATGTGTTGATAACCTATCCTACAAGAAGTATGAAAAATAGTCTTTTGGGCTAAAACAAAGGACACCAGACAATAACTTGAATCCACATGAAGAAATAAAGAATATTGGTAAAAGTAATTACATAGTTAAATATGAAAGACATTATAAGGTATTTTTGTTTGTATTTCTTGCCTTTTCCTTTCTTATTTACAAAACAGCTGCATGGAACAATGATTTAAAGTACAGGTTGATGTGCTTATAATGTATAAAGATATAATTTGTATGATAATAGAATAGGATGGTAGAAGAACTCAAACTATATTGGTGCAAAGTTTTTGTATACTTTTAATTTAGGTTGATATTAAAGCTAGATTATTATAAGATGCTAACCGAAATCCTCAAGGAAGCCACTGGACAGCAACTCAAAAATATAGAAAAAAAAGACAATAAGAGTATTAAAATGGCATAACAGAAAATACCAATTTAACATGAAAGAAGGCATCGGGGTGAAAGAAAAACACATAAGACATACAGTAAAAGACATAAATCCACTTTTTTACTTCTCTCCAACATTGTATTAGAGGTTCTAGCAATGAAAATTAGACAAGAAAAATTAATTGAGGGCCTCTAGTTTAGGGTGGAAGAAGTAAAACTAAATCTATTTACAGATTACATAAACTTCTATATAGAAAGCACTAAAGATACTATAAAAGTAACTAATACACAAGTTCAGTGAGAGTTCAGAATACAAGATCAATATAATCAATTGCATTTTTATATGCTAGCATAAAACTGAAAATTCAATTAAGAAAAACAATACACTTATGATAACATTAAAAAGAATAAAAATGTAGGAATAGATTAAATTTAAAAGTTCAAGACTTGCCTGTTGACAACTACAAAACTTAGCTGAAGGAAATTAAAAAAAAAATTAAATGAGAGATATACCATGCTCATGGATTGAGAGAGTTAACAGTTTAAGATGGCCTTGCTTCCCCAATTGATCTGCAATTCAAGGCATCCCTATCAAAGTTCCAGCTGTTGGGGCACCTGGGTGGCTCAGTGGGTTAAAGCCTCTACCTTCAGCTCAGGTCATCATCCCAGGGTCCTGGGATTGAGCCTTGCATTGGGCTCTCTGCTCAGCAGGGAGCCTGCTTCCCTTCCTCTCTCTGCCTGCCTCTCTGCCTACTTGTGATCTGTCAAATACATTTTTAAAAATTTTTTAAAAAGTTCCAGCTTTTTAAAATAAATTTACACTAAAAATAATATGAAAATAAAAAGACCTAGAGGAACCAAAATCATGAAAAAGAAGAACAAAATTGGAAGATTCACACTCTCCAATTTCATGACTTACTGCAAAGCTACAGTAAGTAAAGTAGTGTGATACTGGCATAAAGATAGACATATAGATCAATGGAATGGAACTGAAGATCAAGAAATATACACTTAAATTCATGGTTAATTGGTTTTAGATAGTGTTTCAAGATAACTGAATGGGGGGAAATATTTCACAAACAATGCTGGGATAACTAGATAGAGGCATGTGATAGAAAGATATTGAATCCATACCTCATACCGTGTACAAAAATTAACTGAGAATGGATCATAGACCTCAGTTAAAAGGCTAAACCATAAATGTGTTAGGAAAAAACTTACAGTTTCTATGGATCCATAAAAGACTCCATATAACCAAAATGATCTTGAGAAAGCAAAGCAAAGCTGGAGGCATCACAATTTCCAACCTCAAGTTATTTTACATAGATGTAGTCATCAAGATAGTTTGGTACTGACAGAAACAGTCACAGAGATCAATAGAATGGAATAGAAAACCCAGAAAGAAGCCCACAGTTATATGGCCAATTGAGCTTCAACAAAGCAGGAAAGCATATCCAATGGAAAAAGTCTCTTCCCTAAACAGTGTTGGGAAAACTGGACAGCCACATGCAGAAGAATGAAACTGGGACCCCTTTCTTCCAGCATCCACAGAAATAAACTCACAGTGGATTAAAGACCTCAATGTGTTACCTGAAAGCTTAAAAGTCATAGAAAAGAACACAGTAACTTCTCTGACATCTATCATAACAACATTTTCCTAGATACATCTCCTGAGGCAAGAGAAATAAAAACCAAAACAAACTATTCGGACTACATCAAAATAGAAACTCCTGCCCAGGGAAGGAAACCATCAACAAAATAAAAGGGAACCTACAGAATGGGAGAAGATATTTGCAAATTACATATCTGATAAAGGGTTAGTATCCAAAATATATAAAGAACTTAGAAAAATCAACACCCAAATGACAAATAACCCAATTAAAGAATGGGCAGAAGACATGAACAGACATTTCTCCAAAGAACACATCCAGATGGCCAACAATAGACTCATGAAAAGATGTTCATTATCACTTATTATCAGGGAAATGCAAATCAAAACTACAATGAGATATCACCTCACACCTGTCAGAATGGCTAAAATCAAAACCACAAGAAACAGCAGGTGTTGGTGAGGATGTGCAGAAAAAGGAAATCTCTTGTGCTTGTTGATGGGAATGCCAACTGGTGTAACCTCTGTGGAGAGCAGTACAGAGGCTCCTCAGAAAGTTGAAAATAGAACTACCCTACACTCCAGCAACTGCACTACTAAGTATTTACACAAAAATGCAAACCCTGAATTCAAAGTGATGCATGTCCCCCTATATTTACTGCAGCATTATTCACAATAGCCAACTTCTAGAAGCAGCCCAAGTGTCCATTGATAGACACTTGTATCAATGTGTATATATAACACACATATATACAAAGGAATATTGTTATTATGTATAATAGGGGAATATATATATATCACAATGGAATATTATATACATAGAATATTACTGAGCTGTAAAAAGAATTAAATCTTTCCATTTGAAATGACATGGATGGAGTCACAGCATATAATGCTTAGAGAAAAAAGGTCAGTCAGAGAAAGGCAAATACCATATGGTTTTATCATATGTGGAATTTAAGAAACAAACCAAATGAGCAAAGGGAAAAAGAGAGACAGAGAAAAATAATAAACTGACTCTTAACTCTAGAGAACAAACTGATAGTTACCAGATGGGTGAGGTTGAGGGGTTGGGGGAAGTAGGTGATGGGGATATAAGCCTATACTTGTCGTGATGAGCACCAGGTGATGTAAGGAAGTGTTGAATCACTATGTTGTACACCTGAAACTAATAACAGTAACATATATTATATATAATATAATAACTAATATAATATGTTAACTGGAATTTAAAAAAATGTTTAAAAAAAACCCAACCCAAACACTATGAAAAAATTATGAGAATATTTTCCTCACTCTATGAATCTCTCTTTGAAAATCTGGATAAGTTAGATATGTCTAAGAAAGATATAAATTACCAAAATTTACTTTAAAACAAACAAGTATGCTAAATAATATCATCCAAAAGCTCCAAAGCTGACAATTTTCCAATTTTCATATCACATGTATTTCTGGTGTTCTTCAAACTACTCAATGTCACAGGAGGAAAAAAAAGCTATTTTCAAGGAAAAATAAATGTGGATGTGTAGAAGGAAAATTCTGAACATGAAGAAGGAAGAACAAGGCTTGGAAAACATGAAAATACTTTTTTAAAGCTATATTTCCTCAGTGTTATACTGACAGAAAATAGGTAAGGACATCAGTGAAACAAGAGAGAGTCCAAACTCAAAGATATAGGAAATCCAATGTATAATAAACATGGCATTTGAGGTCAGTGGGAAAAATACATTATTTAAATGCATGCTTCTGGTCATTTAGAAGAAAAATTGAGTGGAATTTGTATGATCATGCTTTATACAGAATCAATCCCAAATGCCTCAGACTCTACTTGTTAAAAGAGAAATCATTAAATTTCCAGAAGGAATCTTGAGAGATATTTAAAACTTAAAGAAAGGACTACTAAAAATGATAAAATGATATTTGAAAGCATGACTCAAAAGACATAAAAATACTTAACAAAATGGAAAAGGTAGGGTAAAAAATATCATTAACAAAGGTAAAAAAAAATGAGTGAGTTTCTTGGAGAATGTTTTCCAATCTCCTTAAGTTCAAAAGCTTTGTACATGAAAAATTACTGATAAACTGATAGATGTCATGGGATATGCATAGATAAGGACCTCAATGTATAACTTCATGGAATGTTGTAGCAATCCATCATAATTTAAAATTGTAACCTAGAAATTCCAATTCTGAGATTTATCTTCAGAAATAATCTTACAAGTGCAAAACAATATTTAATTACAGTATTTTAGTAGGAAAAAGATGAAAACAATTAAATTTCACAGAAACCAACTGAATTATGTCATATCAATACAATGTATACACTGGACTATTTAGGAAAATAAGTTTCTGAGTAGAATATTTGTGTGTGTATGTCTATACATGTATATAAATAGCATAAATATACACACACCATAGACATACCACAAACACATACACACATAATATCATGCCATATTTATATCATGCCATAATTATGTATTATCCTTATAATACAAGCAAGTATAAAGTCAGATGAATAGAATTCATGTTCTCGAGGCGCCTGGGTGGCTCAGTGGATTAAGCCGCTGCCTTCGGCTCAGGTCATGATCTCAGGGTCCTGGGATCGAGTCCCGCATCAGGCTCTCTGCTTAGTGGGGAGCCTGCTTCCCTCTCTCTCTCTCTGCCTGCCTCTCTGTCTACTGTGATCTCTCTCTGTCAAATGAATAAATAAAATCTTAAAAAAAAAAAAAGAATTCGTGTTCTCCTATTTTAGAATACAGATTACTGAATAAACAGATTACTGAGTGGGAATTAATACAAATTCTGTTTAATTACTGCCAAGTAATTCAAAACATATACTTTAGATTTCTATAGACATGGGTCTTATCATCTTGAAAGATAGATTTGTTTAAAGGTCAATCTCCTACAGCTTTTGTAAACACATGCAATATATTCCATAAGCATATATTTTAATTTTATGATGATTTTGTCTATTGAAGATCATTACCCATGAAATTAAATTTCATGTATCTTCTCCAGGAAGTTAAGCATGTAGAAAGTCTTCTGTATTTTTTATATTTCATAAGTGATTCACATCCAGCAGATAGCATTTCCTGTTTTAGGAAAAATTAGAGTATGTGGAGTGCCCGTTGCTATATTTAAATATCCAGAGATGCTTATCATGTTTCTGGCAAGCCACAAAGTGAAATTCTTCAGGACCTTCTCAACACTGAAAATGGGAAAGATTAAAAAGAAAACTGACCACAGAGGTCTGTGCCAGCCTCGGTCCCAGAAGAATTATGCAATGCATACCAAGCTTCATTTCCCAAAAATCTGTGTTTACTTCAGTTGTGCTTTATTTATTAAATTAGAATAAAACTGTCCCACTTTGCTGAGAAGCAACTGGAAATGAACCAGAACCTGAATTATAACTACTCTTTCCTTTGACAATGTTAAGGATTAATTCTATACAATTTGTGCCAAGGATAAAAAAGAAAATTTGGGGAATTTTCCATCTATGATATAGGTTATAGGAAAGGTGAGAGTCTGAGGATCTTGAACTCTAATCTTCAATCCTTGGCCAAAACATTATAAGTGGAACACAGATTTCCCTAAATGACACAGATTAACTACTTAAAATGTATTCTACTAAACTCTGTTTTTTAAATTTCAACATTGATAGTACAAGGTGACAATTTATAAAAGAAGATGGAAGCCAATTCTATCATGCTAAAATGCTCATACACACTTACATTGGCTCTCATTCTCTTTTGATAATATCAAAATAGTAGTTCAAGAATCAGACTTTTTAATATTTTAGCATTCCATGAAATTACACATTGATGTTCTTATCTATGCATATCCCACGATAGTCTATCAGTTTATGAGTAATTTTTCATACACAGAGCTTTGGAATTTAAGGAGATTGGGAAACCTTATCCAAGAAACTCATTCACTTTTTTTATGTTTGTTAATGATATTTTTCCCCCTACCTTTTCCATTTTGTTAAGTATTTTTATGTCTTTCAAGTCATGCTTTCAAATACCATTTTAATCATTTTTAGTAGTCCTTTCTTTAAGTTTTAAATATCTCTCAAGATTCCTTCTGGAAATTTAATGATTTCTCTTTTAATAAGTAGAGTCTGAGGCATTTGGGATTGATTCTGTATAAAGCATAAAACACTAAATATTCTTTTGAGGGCTGTGAAAACCCATGAGTACCTTCATAAGCACACAAAGCAAAAAAAATAATAATAATTAATGATTCTTAACAGCAAAAGTCTCTATTTATCTACTATAATAGCTATTTGGGCTAAAAGTAAACCACAGGAATGAGTATTGCTTTCAGCAGAAATGATTTCAGGAACTTATTATAGCTCTCAGTCTTCTCCTATAATCAGGGAAAGGGCATTTGGTTAATCAAATTTATTTTGGTGTTCAGAAATTATCTAAGTACATAAGACATGGCACGTGAGCTCTGACTTTTACAATGGGAGACAATGACATGATTAAATGTGACACCTCTCTGGGGAAAGTGATTGGAGAGTCCATGATTCTAGGATTTGGAGTATTTGCATGTAAAACCCCAGCCACCGGGAGAGGTGGTTGCTTGAGACACTCAGGAAAGTGGCTTCTTATGCTTAGGGGATTAAGTATCTGGAGGAGCAAGGATGAGTTTCTGTGTTAGTCAGGGTCTTGCTGGAGATCGGGACTAGGGCGATCATTTCAACAAAGAGGATTTAATATGAACAATTCTCAACATGATGGCAGAGAACAGAAAATATACCACTACTACTTCTAATAATAATCACAGGCACTGAGGAATCACAGAGGTAGTCACTATCAGATGGAGCTACAATCCCTAGGAATGGATGGATGAATGGAGGGGCCCTGGGGAACTAGGAGTCATACCTCTGAGGCAGAGATGCTGTCTGCCAATTATTTAGTACCTCAGGAGAAGGGATCCATCCATAGAGCTGTGACCCAGCGTTGTAAGACAGGAGCACTAACCAACAGGTCCTGGACTCCGTTGGGGAGTATATGAGGCTAGCTCTGACAGCTGGAACTGCTGCAGCCTGAGATCAACGACTACCGCTTGGGACTGCCACTGCCCATGTGAAGAACCATCATGTGGTGCAGTGATAGGCACAGGGAGAAAACAGGAAGTAAGCAGGTCCCTCCTTCCTCCAATCAGGTAGTTTCACTCGGGTGGTGGCCACTAAGAGCCTAAGGGGAGAGCAACTGGCAAAAAAGGAAGTACCTTGGAGAGGACCAGCCCCAGAGTCATAAAACAAAATAGAAAACAGCAGATTTGGAAACGAGAGACAGAAGACCAGTGAGTAGCACAACTCAACCATTTGATATTCAAAACTATATGTACTCGCCCTTGTCCAATGGTTGACTGTCCATTCACAACAACAAAAACTGTATACTTATGTTTAAACATCCTCACCCTCTTCCCCAAACAAGGAGGTGCAAAAATCCCAAAAGTTCTTGGGTGTAGAATGACTCCTCAAAATTAATCACAGTCCAACTTTTGTAGAAAATAGTAAGGTGAGGGGGAGAAGAAGAAAGTCAATTTCCCTGTGGCTTGAGGTTTCCGTTTTCTTTTTTTCTTATCAATTTCCAGTTTTTGTTTATCATCAAATAATAGGGTCTGTTTTTCTGTTCCTTTATTTTTCTATAAAATCTTTATTTTCCTTGAGTTTTTGAAGGATATCTTGTGCTGAATATCAAATTCCATGTTATCAGGTTTTTCCACCTCCTCCTTGTGGCACTTTAAACATGCCAGACCATTGCTTTCTGGTGTGCGTGTTTGCAGATGTTAAGTCTGTAGTTAGTCTTATTTTTGGTCTTCTGCATAAATGTCACTCCTCTTGGGCCCCCTGCAGTCTTTCAAGCTTTACTTTTTATCACTGCTTTTTAGAAATTTTGTCATATATTTCAGCATGATATTATTATGCTCTTTTGAGCTTCAAATCTGCTGATTTGTGGTTTTTATATTTCTAAGTTTTTCAGCCATTAATTCTTCAAATACTGTATTTTTCCTACCCATCTCTCTTTTCTCCTCCTGGGACTCCAATTATACATATGTTAGACTGCACAGTTCATCCTGTAGGTCACTGTATTTTTTTCCCTATGGTTCATTTTGATATTTTCTATTGCTGTGTCTTTATACCTCTTGATCTTCTGTCATGTCTAGTCTGTTATTAACTTCATTCAGTGAATTTTTCATTAAACATATTTGTTCTAAAATTGTAGAGGATCCATTTGATACTTATTCATGGTTTCTTTTTCTCTTTGAGATGATGTTTTATTTTAAATACAGGAGCACCTTTTTTTTTTTTAATTTTTTATTTTTTATAAACATATATTTTTATCCCCAGGGGTACAGGTCTGTGAATCACCAGGTTTACACACTTCACAGCACTCACCAAATCACATACCCTCCCCAATGTCCATAATCCCACCCCCTTCTCCCAAACCCCCTCCCCCCGGCAACCCTCAGTTTGTTTTGTGAGATTAAGAGTCACTTATGGTTTGTCTCCCTCCCAATCCCATCTTGTTTCATTTATTCTTCTTCTACCCACTTAAGCCTCCATGTTGCATCACCACTTCCTCATATCAGGGAGATCATATGATAGTTGTCTTTCTCTGCTTGACTTATTTCGCTAAGCATGATACGCTCTAGTTCCATCCATGTTGTCGCAAATGGCAAGATTTCATTTCTTTTGATGGCTGCATAGTATTCCATTGTGTATATATACCACATCTTCTTGATCCATTCATCTGTTGATGGACATCTAGGTTCTTTCCATAGTTTGGCTATTGTGGACATGCTGCTGCTATAAACATTCGGGTGCATGTGTCCCTTTGGATCACTACATTTGTATCTTTAGGGTAAATACCCAATAGTGCAATTGCTGGGTCATAGGGCAGTTCTATTTTCAACATTTTGAGGAACCTCCATGCTGTTTTCCAGAGTGGCTGCACCAGCTTGCATTCCCACCAACAGTGTAGGAGGGTTCCCCTTTCTCCGCATCCTCGCCAGCATCTGTCATTTCCTGACTTGTTGATTTTAGCCATTCTGACTGGTGTGAGGTGATATCTCATTGTGGTTTTGATTTGTATTTCCCTGATGCCGAGTGATATGGAGCACTTTTTCATGTGTCTGTTGGCCATCTGGATGTCTTCTTTGCAGAAATGTCTGTTCATGTCTTCTGCCCATTTCTTGATTGGATGATTTGTTCTTTGGGTGTTGAGTTTGCTAAGTTCTTTATAGATTCTGGACACTAGTCCTTTATAACAGCTTTTCCACAATCCCTTTCTGCCTTTTCTCTGCTTCTATTTCTACTTATATATCTTCTGCTTATGGATCAGATTTTACTGCTTGGGTTTCAGATGTAGATTTTTGTGTGTTTTGGGATTTTGATGCTGGAATCATGCACTTTACTTGTTTGATTACTGGGGCTTGATGTATATTATGGATTGAATTGTGGGCCTCCGTCCTCTAAATTCACATGCTGAGGTTTTAATGCCCAGTACTTCTGAATGTGACCTTAATTGGAAATAGGGTCATTGCAGATACAATTATGTAAGTTAAGGTGAGGTCATGCTTGAGTAGAAGGGATCCCTAACTTGGTATGACTCTTGTCTTTATTAAAGGAGGAAATTCAGATCCAGGCACACATCATGGCCACAGGAAGATGACCATCTACAGGTTTAAGAAAGAGTCCTGGAACAGATCCTTCCCTCATAGCCCTTAGAAGGAACCAAGCCTGCTGATACATTGCTATAGGACTTGAAGGCTCCAGAAAAGTAATTCAACATATTTTGTTTATTCAAGCCATCCACATTAGTTTGTAGTACTTTGTTATCATAGCCCTAGCACTAAGACAAGGTATTCTATTAGAGATCATTAGCCTTTGTTTTAGAAGTTACTGAACTCAGAATCAGTTTGATCATTTGCAGGAGTGTTTTTAATCTCTGTCAGGATAGGTTTGGGATAAGCTTTACTCGAGGGCTAGTTGAGGCTCATTCCTGAGACATGACTTCTTCATAGATTCTCTTGGGTGTTCTGTGTTTTAAGGAAGACTCCACTGTGGCTTGTGGGAACATATATACCTTGGATCTGTGTGACTCTGGGAACGGTCTAGCTCACAACTCACCAATCCTTTGTGTGGCCGTATATAGAGTTTATTCTGTGCCTCTGCAGCCTCATATTCAGCAACAGACTCATGGGGAACTCAGCTTCTGGGGGCTCTTTCTTTCTACGGCAGTAATGCTGGCATTACACGTTGCAAGTTCTAAACTGCCTCAGCCTTCCTACACTCTCAAATTTGTCTTACCACTGAATGAGGAATTTTAAAGTATCAGAGACATTTGCAGTTTAGGCTTGGAACTCTTACTGACCATGAACTAACTATATTTATCCTTATTGTGTTATTGATTAAAACAAACAATAATCTTAGGGCATAATATCAAATATAAAATGTATAGCTCTTGGTAGGTAATAGTTCCATTACCTACCGAGGTAATGTCTACCGGGCAAACAGAATGGAAACTCTTTAAAGTTCATATCTTTTATGATATATATTTTTTCCTGTTGTCAGCCATATTTTGAGAGAGCTAATAATCAAGTGATATATTACAATGAAATGGCTGTATTTTCAGCTAAGTTGTCTGTAAGACATTAAATGTAAAGAATACTAAGAAGAAGATTGCTTAAAACTAATCATAACATAAATTAATGTAAGTGAATGAACCATATATAAAAAAGAAATTTTTCTTAAATGCAGAAATGTGTTGTCAAAGGCATGGATTTGGAGAACATTCCTTTAGTTATATTGACTTCTCTGAGGCAATCATAACCTCACATATATGAGTTAAAGGTAACAGCAACATCGCAAAACTTTAATCCCTTGTTAAAGCGTTGTTTCTAAATCTCAATTTTTTTTTTTTACCTTTGTTCTGTGCTTAAAATTCATCTTGAATACTTGTGAATTTGTGGTAGTAAATGGTGTGAGACTGTGTTATCTAGAGAGGTCTGGCGATTTCTTTTTCTGATAGTTTTATGAACTTGGTAGCACTTCTGTTAGTGGTTCAGACACTATGTCTTCCTCCACATAAACATTTTTCATTATTTTTTAGCTGCTAGAAATGATTTTTGTGGATCACTCTTCTTCATTACAAACAGCAGGAACTGCTCAGGGTAATAGAGGCAGAGCCGTTTCTTACTGGAGAACATTCAGTAGCTCCTGAAATCACTGGTGCCGAAAAAATTGATTTGTGGTTACAGGTCTAGGAAAAGGGCCCCAAACCTGCTGAAAAGCAGCCACCAATGCTATAGCTCCCAGTAATAAACCCAAACAGCAGGGGTTTGCCTGTACTGCATCTGCTTCTGCCAAACATCAGAGATTCAACCTTGCCAGTCTACTTGTTCTCAGAAGGTAGTGTCTCTGCCATCTGTATGAGTAAGATTAAATGTCTACATCAAGACTTTTTCTACCTATCTTTCACTTCAAAGTCAAAATCTTTTGTGGAGGATTTTCAGGATTCCCCACCTTCCCCTTGGCAGGGGCGGGGTGGGACAAGGGGCAATATTTGAATTTTGAATTCCAATTTGAGGATGTAGAACTCAAAATGCGGGATTTTTACCAATAGAGAAAAACTAATCATAACATAATCGGCAGCCAGGAAAGTGACACATCAGCTAGCTCTGTGACAACTCACTTTCGGGACTGACCTCATTGTACCGTCTGCTTATCCTAGAGGGTGGGAGGACCAGTGACCCTCTAAAACGATTATTTTCATAATTTTCTAGGAGTCTCCATTTTATAATATTCTTAGAGGCATTAAATTATTAGTTCCAAGGTCCATCATCGATCTGTTTCTTTTTTTAGCTGCTTTTCTTTGCAGTTTCATGGTTTATGTGCAAGTGATAAAGATAAATCTTTGTTCCTACTCAACTCTAGGGAATTCGTTTCAAGCAGTGACGGTTTGATCCAAGTTTCATTTCCTGGCGTTATCAGTTTTTCTCTATTTCATCTCAGGAGGATACAGCTCAAGTTCTGCCGCCGCATTTGAGGTTTGGCATTCACAAAGTGGAGAGCTGATACACGGAGGCAATGGGCAAACAGAATGGAGAATGATTAGGACACTGACTTTTTGGAGGGCCTGGCAAGGCAAATATTCAGCACCATGCCTGAAGTGGTACGGACTAGGGGCGGGAGATAAGGTAGCGCACACCAACATACGTACAGTTCTAGGAATGTAAGGAGTTAAGCGGAATCATGAAAGGGACTAAAACAGAAATCACCGGGGTAAAACTTGGAAAGATGTGAATTTGGATAGGAAAATCCCAGGGCCCATGGAGAAATGTTTTTTGAGTAGATTTACATGTCTAAGGGGCTCACACATGAACGGGTAGGGCAAAGAACAAATACACGTGGATTATTACTCTATGTGTCCTGATTTCTACTCATGGGCTGGTGAGACCTTGAAGTATTGGATGGCATAGTCAAAGATCACTGATTATTCCCAGCCAGGAGGGATGTGATGTGTTATCTGATGCACGAACAGAGAAATCTCACAAATTCATTCCATTTAGGGGTGGTGATACCACAGACCATATGATCCTCCAAATCAATGTGCTTCTGCTCTATCAAGAGAAAATCTCTTTTTAACTTTTGCTTGGGTAACTTCCAATAATTGTGTTAAGATTATGAGATGATTTTATTGGTTAATATACAGATGTAAATGGTCACTCTAAAAATTTGCATTTTTTATAACTTTGCTAAATATCATAAAATATCTCTTATTTAGGAATCCGGTGTTGAGGATTACTTCTAAGCTAGGGCTCACTTTAGTTTCCCCTATATTCATATATATAAATAAAAAGGACCACACAAATCACCTTGTTAGATCTTATTCCATAATTTCACAAAATAAAAAACAAGAAAGCAGGAGCCCGTTGGCTAGATTCATTGATGTGTGATAGATTTCTCTGTACTGTAAGTTACAGAGAGAGAGGAAAGGTGGCAAAAGAGTAGAGGACCTCATATCATCTAATCCCTTGAATTTAGCTTGATAACTATCCTACTGTAAGTTATTGTAGAAGTGTAATAATTGTCCTTGTTGTGGATGTTGCCTGCCTGGCTTCTGAGTGTGCTATTCATTCTCTCATAAGCTGTCAGTATCATTTCTTCAAGTGGAAAAACCACTTTTCTGGTAACTACATGCTGAGGTGGTGCACTGGTTCTACCAAAACTTCAGAATGCTGCCATACTGCTTGATGCTCTTCCAGGAAACCCACTGCGGGGTACAAGGCTCTGCCCTCCTCAGGCGACCCTCCTGGGTCAGCCTTTTTTTGTGAATCAACAGTGCTTAAGTATAATGCTCTTATTTATTCCCTATACTTGTCCAGTTCCAATGAACTATTTTTTTTTAATCCAAAAGGCAATATTCTGGGTGTATAGAATGATTGGTTTTCATCACTGCCTTTTTAGAAGTCCCTTCTCTTCTTTTATGCTATATGATCTTAAATTATGATAATAAAATTGCTGAAAATTTGGATGCAGAATGTTGAGGCAGAGCCAATAGAGCTCAGTCTTTGTTTCCATATTTTCAGTGAGATATCTTTGACCTGGGGGAGGACTTTGAAAGCCAACAAAATTATCTAGGATCCCATATTTTACAGTTTGTAAAATATTCTCCTATTATCTTGCTGATAGATTTAGCCCATTTTCTTCAAACTGGACCCAAATTTCATAAAAGTCAACATAGAAAACAAATCCAATTATGAAACACATAAATTAGGAAATAATTATTTGCATGACAAACCCATGCTTAGCTTCTTGATATGATATCCATCAATGCTAGAGGGATTCTTTTATGTAAATATTAGGACTTATGAATTCACTTTCAGATTATGAATTATTTGGCAGGCTGATTAGGTGACTATTTGGGAAATGATTGCACACTTGAGGAAAAAAGTAAGACTTTAATACTAAACTGATAGAAGAATAATTAGAAAAAAAGAAGAGAGATTCTCTGAAATTTTCATTAGTTTCAGTACTGTAAGTATGCGTACATGGAAGTTTCAGTAAAAACTGACATGGTCACTGGAAATTATTTAATAGATCATAATGTGTTTGGGGAGTGAGATTAAAACAGTATCCATACCATTCCATAAACCTTGGCAACCTACTAGAGAATGAGATACATATGCAAATACCCCAGGGGATCAGATAAATATAGATTAAAAGGAAACAGAAACAATATCCTTTGCTTCCAAGTACTCACAAATAAGCAAATGCATAAAAACTGGGGTACTGGACTATATCCTGTGTTCTTTAGGAAATGGAAGCTTCTGCTAATCTTTTCAGGGATTGTCACTTTATAGCAATCTTCTTTAGATGCAGGTGCCTTCCCAAATCTCTTGGGCTGTAGCTCTATTTCCATGTTGTGGTTCAGAGAAAAGGATGCTCTTGGGAGGCCCATCTCTTCAGTATAATAAAAAAATACAGAAACAGGCTCTGAATATGGCTGGAAAATACTGACTGACTTACTCTAATGTTCACACAGCACAGAATGGCAAATAATAATTGCATGGTTCATGTTATCAGGAAATCTTGTATTTACTTAAATTAGTTGGGTACATTCTTGAAGTGAGTAATTTCTTTCAGTGCAATTACCAGTTTGACTGTCTGCTCTTAAATAGATAGTTGCTTGTCTTTGAGTAGAGGTCTCTTGAGGCAATAAATAAGGAGAGTTTGCTAGCTTTGAAAATGCGGAGAAGTTGGGTGTTAATTTGTTTTTACTTATTTTGCCTGTCTTTGAAAGGGGGCCAGTGTTATCCATTTTTCATGTTATAACTTTTCCAAAAGTAGAGCAGTAAAGTTACTTAACACATTGTAGATTTACAGTATGCATGGAGCGTAACTGATCACGTTACTGTCTTATGCCAAATAATAGTTATCGTTTTGATGGAAACAGTAGTTCTCCACCTTGTCATCTTTAAGGAGCCATTGAATTGCTTTTTCCTTGTAGGCTCTAAGATTTAGGATTTTGTCAATAAAAACTATCTGTATAAAGTAACCATTGATTAGTTTTTAATATTTAAAAGTCAATGCTATTCACAGCTATTAATCAGAGATTTCAATAAGCATTAATTCACAGGTTATCAGAGTGAGTTAACATAATCTTAATACGGAGAAATTCAATGCTACATGAAGCCTCTGTAGCTTCATCTTTTCAAGAAGTCAAATTTTCCCTAAGTCTTTTAAATTTTGGAGAAAATTCCCCCCAATTCTTTCAATACCTTGAAGAGTCTTCAGTGGCTCAGAGACCCCATACCGGCAGCTAGTGGATAAGGCGGAATGCCTTTGGGGTACTGTAAGGATTTTTGTGAGTATGTAATAGTTCAGGAAACTCATCAGTATGTATTAAAACTACACAGGGAAAACTGTCAGGCTTCTAGAAGCCAATAACATATCAAAGAGACAAACTATCTGCTGCGAGGGTGCAGGCTGACGTGAATAAATTTCAGGCTGTGGGAAATATGGCCAGACCCAACAGTAGGAAGGGCACTGAGCATACACAATGCATGACTGATTGCGGGAGCCAGTCGTCCCTCCTGATAGCCAAGACAGCGGGTCCCCGGACACCGGCATATGTGATAAATAGGACTGCTTCAGAGAGCATAAAATGCCTGCTCTCATTCTTAGACCAAGAGTAAATCTTTAAACATCATTTGCATTCAACTGGAAACCCTGAGGGTTGCTCAGAGGTGTTTCAGGAACAGCCCGGAGCAGCAGGCATTGTTTCATGCTACCAGGATCAGAGAAAAGAAGAGAAAATGCCCCATCAGAGAAAAGGGATGAGCCCAGCTTAGATGTGGAAGACTAAGAGATGAGCCCAGCTTAGATGTGGAAGACTGACGTCCCGGCGATGGAGGGGTGGACAGCTTATTGTGGAAATCAACAGCAGTCATCCCTGACCTTGGACTAAGTCCAGTTTAGTTTAAATCCTTCATTCAGCAGTTCATAGAGTATTGGTATTAGCTGTGTGGACTCGGGCCATTTAGCTCTCCTCCCTGAGTCTTAGTCTTCTCATTGTAACCTCAGTATTATACTACACACGTAGGGAGTTACCATGACTATTAAATTAAGGGATGTAACAGAAGTAAGACAGAAGTAAGATGTCTAGCACAGCCAGGATTATTTGTATGTAATCAAACCGGCATTTTAAAACCGCTCTCTTCTGTTACACACTGGGACAGTAACCTAATATTTGACATTTTATTTCTTGTGCTGAGATAGTATCTCTTTCATCCTAAGATCACTTCTGTCTTGTTGTCTAGAAGATTTCGAAAGAAGTCGTGTCTTTTCAGGTGATTTCTTTTTATCGATCTGAGAGATGGTTGATCTAATTCAAGCATTTAGAGAGAGAAAGAAAGAGAAAGAGAGAGAGAGAAATTTAAGCAAGGCAGATAAGGAAAACATGTAAATTCTGATCCCATACATGAGTTGATTTTTTATTATTCATTTTTCAGAATTCCAGATACTCTTAAGCTGGGATTTTTCTGGTATTTAATGTTATTCTCAGTTTTATTGCTTTACATTAGTGCAGATAATAGAAGCTTATGAAAACTGGGTATTCTATACATTCTTAAAAATACTTGCAAAATTGCAATGATACAACATTTCGTGTATCATGGTTGGTTGTTAATTGTCAGTTGCAGGCAATGTATCAGAAAAAAGGCTGCAGCAGTATCTTATTAGCAAGTGGAATGAAAAGATCTTTAGCATAATAGAAATAGCTCTGGTATTTTTCTAAGAGATGGTTATTATTTTCTTCAAGAAAATAAAAAATCACAGTTGGCATTGGTAACCATGAGGTACTTAAGTCAGCACAATAAAAAACGGGCCCGAGATACTCTGCACTACAAAGATTGTAGATTTTAAATCTGGATAAACAAAGAAAACCAGAGATTATGGTGTTTTAGAGAAAAATGTATTAAACTCCATAGATCTGAAAGATTGTCTTTAAGGATATGCTGCATAAAAGGTTGGACAATTGAATGTCTTTGAGAAGATAGACCATAAAGACAAGTATCTAACAAGGTTTCCCATAAGGATTCTAAGAGATTTATAGCTTAAGAAAAATTTAAAGTAGAGGTAGTAGAAAAGGAAGAAAAGTTAACTATTTAATAGGTAGACCATTTGATGTTGGTAAGAGCAGCAACTATGAAATTAAGGGAAAATTAGAATAATACAAAAGTGGAGATAGAACATTTATATAAACATTTTAAATTTATAGTTTATAGAGCACTTTCCCATACCTTGAAAAATGGATGCTATTTCCATCAACACATGGAGTAGAAAACATGTTGTGAAGAAAATATAGTTAAACAAATCATTCTATGAAACTTCCTACCAGATTTTTTTTTATTTTTATTTATTTTTTTTTATAATTTTTTTTTTTTTAAAGATTTTATTTATTATTTATTTGACAGAGAGAGATTACAAGTAAGCAGAGAGGCAGGCAGACAGAGAGAGGAGGAAGCAGGCTCCCTGCTGAGCAGAGAGCCCGATGCGGGACTCGATCCCAGGACCCTGAGATCATGACCTGAGCCGAAGGCAGCGGCTTACCCCACTGAGCCACCCAGGCGCCCCAGATTTTTTTTTAAAAAGGGTATAAAAAGAGTCTTGATCATGATTACTAAAAACACACAAAACGGAAAACATACAAACTATAATTGTTTTAAAATTTAGACAAGCTAAATATCCAGGGAACACATCTTTCCAGTGTTGTGTGACTTCCAGCAGGTCCATATGAAGATGGCTTGAAGAAATAATAAAAAGATATGTGAGCTATTAATAAGTCCTCCTTTTGCTTGGTGGGGGGGGGCAGTAGTGTTCGGAATAAAAGGTAAGTACTTCTAATGGCCACAATGCTATTTTTGCTAAGCCACTTGTCCCATACTGTCTGCTCAATGAAATGAATACTGGGTGTAAACAGAAACGTTTTGCAAATGCTTTTCACTTTCACTGGAAAAGTTGGTTGTGATTAACCTCCCTAACAGTTTGATTAATTAACCTCACTACTAGTTTGATTAATTGTATTTACCAAAGTAGCATGAAAGATAACTTTAAGGAGGGTGTAGGATAAATGCTCGCCATGTTTAAAGGGCTGTTTATTGGATTTATGCAGATTTTCTTACAGTTCAGGACTAAGGTAAAGTCAAGTTGATTGTGATGAAGCTGACATTAGCCCAATACAACTGGAAGCTTTCTACATTTAATGTTGTCAAGTAACAGAAGAGAAAATTTCAGCAAGTCTTCTACCATTGGAAGTATTTTATCAAAATCTGGATTACTATCCATTGGGGAGATTTCAGATGGAATGCTTCCGGTGTGAGGAAGTAGAGTTGATTTATTTTTGAACTTTATTCCAAAAATACTAGTGTAGATTCTGGACTACTATGTTCTAGATACTCTGAGTTCATCAATCTCATGTCATCAAAAATCTTTTCATTTAGGTAATACTACCACCTACGTTTTATAGTTGCTTAGTTCTAGGCAATGACTTACCATCGCTTAACGTAACAGACTTACTGGGGTGAGAACTAAGAATACAATCCAGGTGTTGGAGCAGCACTAATGCACTTGACCACTGGGTCATGTGACCCTACTTCAAAAGTCCTTTGGTTCCCTTATAAACAGTACATCTATTTGGGGAGACACACGAGAGCTAAGTTTTTTATTTAGATTTCTTTTTTTATAAATTTTTTAAAGATTATATTTATTTATTTGACAGAGATCACAAGTAGGCAGAGAGGCAGACAGAGAGAGAGGAGGAAGCAGGCTCCCCACTGAGCAGAGAGCCCGATGCGGGGCTCAATCCCAAGACCCTGAGATCATGACCTGAGCCGAAGGCAGAGGCTTAACCCACTGAGTCACCCAGGCGCCCCTTTATTTAGATTTCTTGAAAGTAGTTGAAATAAAAAGCCAGTTTTTGAATGTACATAGAGAGTGAAGAACACTCTCACATCTGCGTTGTCGGTAACAGACGCTCCTGTGTATCTGTAAGCAGTACCATCCGGTAGGATTTGTTCCATACTTTCTTATTGTCTTCAATGAAAAGCAGTAGAGGTGGTCCAAGGCAGCGGAAGTTAATTTTGGAGTCTATCTTATCTCTTTTACAGGAAGAATTATAAGATTAATTAAAGACATATCACATGTTAGGCACAAATCTATTTTGTTTACAAGTATGTTAAAAAGACTTATCTGCCCACGTCCATCATCTGAAGAGTAGCAGCTGAGGACCGCAGGGTGGCAGGTGGTTATCAAACTGGAACTAAAAATCAACTGTGGGTGAATAATTCTCAAATAGATAATCATCATGCGGTTCATTGGAGGTTGACACGATACAAATACACATTACTTTATCTGCTTACCTGTAAAGACAGTGAAACTAAAAATATCACTTACAGATTTTGATCAGAACTAACAAAAGTAACCATAGAATACCGATCATTATACTCAAAGGCACTACCAGTAGAGGCAAATCTCAACATTTTCATAGAGATATTGGGTTGGCTTTTATTATCTCCAGTGCTACTGATCAAGCTAAAGAAAAAGTAATTAATTCACTAGTTCATTCAATAAACAAAGGGTGCAGGCTATTTTGTGGACAAAGAAATAATTGGGACTTGGAACATCTGGGGTCTATCACAGAATCTCTCACTAACTTGTTTATGTCTGTGGCTTATTTCTTGGTTCTTGGTTAAAGCCCTTTAATTCTGAAATTAGTGATTTTACCTGAATGCCTATTACGTGCAAAGGAAGTTAATATCTCTCTATATTTCCAGTTGCATTTGGGGAAAAACACCTTTGTATGTGTTAATGCCAGACAAAGTCTTGGATATGAGTAAAAAGATACTTCTACTCCCCCCCCCCCCCTCCCCATAGGAGATATAGAGATGGTAACATCGGTGTGAAGTGTTTCTTTGTTTCCTTTTGCTACTGGGCTGCACTAGTGGCTAGGCAGCTGGACTAGTCTATGACAGAAGTCATTCTACGAATGACACGATGGGTATGTGCTTTTATTTGTAGCAATGAAACGGGGGATCTGCAAATCATTTAAATGGAGAAATGAGACACCTGGAAATGTATGGAGTACATCAGATCAGCTTGGGTGCCTAAGTGTGCCGCCACACATGCAGTGTATTCAAATAGAAAAAGAAGAGCATCTAACGATCACTGAACAGAACAACACCAGTAATTTAAGAATGTTGCTGACTTTTAAAATGCGTCTAGAAACTCCATTAGACACCGCATTGGCCTCTGAGGGGATGTTAATACGACACAAGCCACATATGAAACTTTTTCCTCTTTCTAAGTACATCCAGAGGAAAGGCATCCCCCTGCCCCCTCATCAAATGAAATAACCTGATTTAGTCGAAAAGAGGAAAGGCAAGCTGTTGGATACAGCCCGACATTTCTAGCACAGCTCGCTCAAGTCACACTGAGATGGGGATGGCAGAGCAGGAGAAGAGAGAAAACTTAACACAACATGGTGGTGGCCAGGCGCCAGGAAACACATTTTGCCACCCCTTATTCCTTATTGCTCCCCTAAACACACCAGATGGGGAGGCTTCATCAATGTCAAACCTGCTGTTAGCGTCAGAGAATTTCCTTATCAGTGGGTTTGGAATGGACGCCTCAGCCCCCTCTGAGCGGCAGACAAGCAAATCCATCCACTTCAGATATCCTGAGCTTCACACGTTAGAGGGGATCGCTCCAGGGACCACCCAGGTGGCGAGGTCGGCAGGCTCCCCGGGATGGGGGTGGGGCTCTCTGCTCATCCGAGGGTCTTCTCCCTCCTGTCTGAACACTTGATACAGAAATGTGTGTAGCAATGGTATTAGTAGATTTAGCTTGGGGTGGAAAGCATAACAGAGAGGGGCATGTCAACATTTGGGGACTGTAAAAAGGCTATTCAGGATTGTATTTTATCTAGAATATAATCACACATTAGATACATGTGCATTTCCAAGTAAGTAAGTTTTCTATACAAAAAAAAGAAGGATTCCTATTGCACTTTGGGTCCACCTATGGGTTCATTAATATGTGTTCACGTATTCATTAAATGTATATGCCTGCGCTGGAACTTCACTTGCTGAAGACACAGTAATGAAAAGGAGAGGTCCCTGTCTTCACATTAGGAGGGGATCCAGGTGGGTGATACTTTGCAGCCAACAACAGGGAAGCCTGAGATATTCGAGACTCCCTAGGAAATAGAATTTTACTTTGATATTGTACAATATTCAGGTGTTCTGGGGAAAAGCATTCCAGACAGAAAACTAACAGCTAGTTCAAGGGTCTCAAAGAGACAGAGAATACTGTAATGTGTGAAATGGAAAAAAAAGACGCTTATATCTGAAAAAATGTAAAATGGGAAGGACGGTTAATGTTGTTTGAGGCCAGACGTGTAGGTAGGGGTGAGATTATTACAAGACTTTGGTGTTAAGTTTAATGTTTTGAGATACTTTGCCAAGAGGAATATTAAGTAACGGTAGGGTTTTAAATGAGAGAGATACAACTTGTATTTTCACAAGAAGGTCTCACCTATACTATGAAAGGTTGGAATGAGCTGAGCAAGGCACAGAGTGAGAGATGAGGAGGAGACGGTTACAAGAGTCTTGATTAGAAATGGTGATGGTGGGGTGCCTGGGTGGCTCAGTGGGTTAAAACCTCTGCCTTCGGCTCAGGTCATGATCCCAGGGTCCTGGGATCAAGCCCCACATCGGGCTTTCTGCTTGGCTGGGAGCCTGTTTCCCTTCCTGTCTCTGCCTGTCTCTCTGCCTACTTGTGATCTCTGTCTGTCAAATAACTAAATAAAATCTTAAAAAAAAAAAAAAAGAAATGGTGATGGTTTGGACTAGGGAGTCGCAATGTGGATGGAGACAAGTGACAGATTTAGAGATAATTGGATGGTAGGATTGAATCCCCAGAATTTGCCTTCATTTTGGTCATAGTCTAATGGGACAATGAGAAGCATGAACAATTAATTTTAAAATAGTGTGACATGTACCATTGAGAACCATATAATCTTAGATGTGTGTGTTGTTAATTTGCATACTATCTCTTCATGCCTCCCGGCTGTGAACTGAAGAGAACTCAACGTGTATGGCAAACAGCAGGAAAACTAGGGTTTGGTTTCTGCTGAAGAAGGAAAAGGAGGGAAAAGTTGCATTTACTGAGCTCCCATTATGTGAGTGACTGTACCCACTATTGTTGAAATAGTCGCAACTAAGTTTCACAGTCGTGCAAAGAAAGTCTTCTCATTCACATTTGACTGATGATGAAACAGGTACAGATAAGTCAACAATGCAAGTTACAGCTCCTTGGTGGCCAAGCTGGGATGAGCATGCACATATAATTTTGAGTATGAATTCTTTCCCCTATGCCTTCTTTTTTTTTTTTTTAAAGATTTTATTTATTTTATGACAGAGAGAGATCACAAATAGGCAGAGAGGCAGGCAGAGAGAGAGAGAGAGAAGGAAGCAGGCTCCCCGCTGAGCAGAGAGCCCGACTCCCCTATGCCTTCTTGTCTTAAATTCTCATAGGGAGGATTGGAAAGACCAACAGAACTGAGGCGGGGTATACAGCAGTGTTCTTTCCAATGTGTGATCCATACAATACCAGTGGTAAGTAAACAAATTTTCAGTAGTAGGATTGATAAATGATTTAAAATTTTTAAAATGGTATATTGGTTTTAAATACATTATAAAAAGTATGTCTAGTATATCATGCCTGCCATTCTGCAAATATTAATGCTGAAGATGAATTTGATGTATTTAAGGGGAACACATTGAGTCAATTAAAGGAAAAAATCTTAAGGAAATAATGATAGTAGTGGTATGTTGGTAGGACAGAAATTCTGAGGGTAGCAGGTTACACCAAGGACTACACTAACCAGGATTAATCCACTACAATTTGCTTAAGTTGGAGTTTGCTTCCAAAATCCTGCAAAGAACCTATTTCATATATATTTTGTATTGTCTTCCAACGGTATGACCCCTCAGAGGAGGGGAAAGAATTTCTTCTTCTTTTTAAGACAAAACCAGGAAACCACACTGCAGATTGGCATTTGGGGTGCCTCAGACCCTTCAGTGACTTCATGGTCTCCTTGCCCTTGACCAGCAAGATCATATGTCACCAAACTCAGAAGTAAGTCTTCAAAAAGGAAGGTTCGTACTAGCTCCACAAGGACCAGTGTGTATGGCTAGAGTCCCATGAGGAGGACACCAAGGCTATCCGTAGACCGTGCCAAACACAGACTGGGCCATATCCCTGGCCCTCTGGCTTTTGCCAAATCCTTGGGAATCAATAGATCAAGAGAGTTCATTTCCAAAATGTGTTTGGAGGATGCAACAGGAGCTCACAGCTGCATGTTCTGGAATTTTCTCCTTCATTTTTTTCTTAAAACACTCAAGGCAATATATCAAATTAAGTGATATATATCAAATTCCCTGAGGCCGTTCTTCAGGGAATCAAACAGTTGTGGTCTCCTGAGATAATTCTGGACACCACGCATCAGCCTGGAGGAACAACAGGTCCTTGGGATGTGCAGTGAGGCTGCCACAGGGCTGCTTGGCCCTGGATCTTAGCAGAGGGGAGATTGGGCCCAGAGTCCACTCACTGCCTGCCCCTCACCTCCTAGAAAGCAGTGGATTTTTCTGCTCACAATAGCACAGTTCATTCCTGGTTCTGGCTTGGGAACTGGAGCTGGTTCCCTAGCACATGACTGGGTTGGTGGAGTGTGTGCCACAACCTGTGACTCTGAGTGGAACAGGACACTGCATGGAAGGTTTGCTTGACAGTGGTGTGAGCCAGACTCCTTATGGATGAGTCTGGGACAGGGTTTTGGCACCTAGGCCACCCAGTGTTCCTCTTCCTGAGATCCAACTATGAGGCTCTTGGGACCCGACCCGCCAGGCTTTCTCTAGGAGGCGTGATCAGGGAGGCAACACTTCTGTCCCTCCTGTGCCCAACACACCACTGCCCACCCTCTCCCAGCTCCTTAATCAGTGCTCGACGGCTTCCATGTGCTCACATGCAAATACACTTTTACACATTTGATATATTACCTAGATCCCGTGGGAACTGCATCTCACTATATTTTTAAATATATTTTTTATTCTTTTATTAACATATAATGTATTATTAGCCCCAGAGGTACAGGTCTGTGAATGAGCAGGTTTACACACTTCACAGCACTCACCATAGCACATACCCTCCCCAATGTCCATAACCCCACCCCCCTCTCCCGAACCTCCTCCCCCCAGCAACCCTCGGTTTGTTTTGTGAGATTAAGAGTCTCTTATGGTTTGTCTCCCTCCCGATCCCATCTTGTTTCCTTTATTCCTTTCCTACCCTCCAAACCCCCCATGTTGCTTCTCAACTTCCTCATATCAGGGAGATCATATGATAATTATCTTTCTCTGATTGACTTAGTTTGCTAAGCATGATACCCTCTAGTTCCATCTACATCGTCGCAAAAGGCAGGATTTCATTACTTTTGATGGCTGCATAGTATTCCATAGTGTGTGTGTGTGTGTGTGTGTGTGTGTGTGTGTGTGTGTGTGTGTCTGTGTTTATACATACAACATTTTCTTTATCTATTCATCTGTTGATGGACATCTAGCTTCTTTCCATAGTTCGGCTATTGTGGACATTGCTGCTATAAACCTTCGGGTGCATATGCCCCTTCAGATCACTACATTTGTATCTTTTTTTTTTTTTTTTAAGATTTTATTTATTTATTTGACAGACCGAGATCACAAGTAGTCAGAGAGGCAGGCACAGAGAGGTAGGCACAGAGAGAGAGAGAGGGAAGCAGTCTCTCCGCTGAGCAGAGAGCCCGATGTGGGGCTCGATCCAAGGACCCTGGGATCATGACCTGAGCTGAAGGCAGAGGCTTAGCTCACTGAGCCACCCAGGCGCCCACTACATTTGTATCTTTAGGGTAAATACCCAGTAGTGCAATTGCTAGGTTGTAGGGTAGCTGTATTTTCAACTTTTTGAGGAACCTCCATGTTGTTTTCCAGAGTGGCTGCACCAGCTTGCATTCCTGCCAACAGTGTAGGAGGGTTCCCCTTTCTCTGCATCCTCCCCAGCATCTGTCATTCCCTGACTTACTAATTTTAGCCATTCTGACTGGTGTGAGGTGGTATCTTGTTGTGGTTTTGATTTGTATTTCCCTGATGCCGAGTGATGTGGAGCACTTTTTCATGTGTCTGTTGGCCATCTGGATGTCTTCTTTGCAGAAATGTCTGTTCTTGTTCTCTGCCCATTTCTTGATTGGATTACTTGTTCTTTGGGTGTTGCGTTTGATAAGTTCTTTATAGATTTTGGATACTAGCCCTTTATCTGGTATGTCGTTTGCAAATATCTTCTCCCATTCTGTCAGTTGTCTTTTGGTTTTGATGACTGTTTCCTTTGCTGTGCAAAAACTTTAGATCTTGATGAAGTCCCAATAGTTCATTTTTGCTATTGCTTCCCTTGCCTTTGGCGATGTTCCTAGGAAGAAGTTGCTGTGGCTGAGGTTGAAGAGGTTGCTGCTTGTGTTTTTCTCAAGGATTTTGATGGAGCCCTTTCTCACATTGAGGTCCTTCACCCATTCTGAGTCTATTTTCGTGTGTGGTGTAAGGAAATGGTCCAGTTTCATTTTCCTGCTTGTGGCTGTCCAATTTTCCCAAAACCATTTGTTGAAGAGGCTGTCTTTTCCCTCTATTTTTACGAGTCTGGGGAATACAGAACCCTACCATGCACTCTCTAAGACAATCTGGATATTTATATTTGCACGAGATGTCAAGTAATAGATGTGACTAATAAAAAAGCTGAACATCAGAAATTGACCAATATTTGCACTAAGGTGGTGCAAAACCAGATCTAATGCCCCCAAAGAATTATGGAACCACATGCTCCTATTGTATTGTTTATAAGCATAGAATAATTTAGTTCTTAGGGAAAACACCCTCTGGCTTTCCAGGGATTTCTGAAAACACCTGGGAAGTTGCTACTTTCATGTACTAACTGTACCACAGTTAGCTAAGAGAGTTAACGGAATAGTGTGTGTGAATCGCAGGACACATTCAGAAGGTACAGGTACAGATACACTACACAACGGATCGGTTTTCTGTCTTTTAGCAGTCGGCCTTTCTTGTACTCTTCCTGGTGAAAGATGTATTTATTCCGTCTGGCCTATCTTGAGAACAGTTTTTAGAAACAGAGAAGTAAAATATGACCAAAGACAAATAGAATGTTAACTGCAAGAGTAATTTAGGTCAGAATAACAGGAAGAATTATTGCTAAGTCAAATATTAGGTAATATCCTGAAAGACATTTATCTCAAGTGCCCAGTAGTCCACCTCATTTTTACTGTGACATAAATCCCAATAAATCCAAGTGAGGTTGTTCGGTTATTCATTTCTTAGTACCTGCCTCCATTACCTTTTCTCTCTGGTGGCTGTAAATCCTTGAAACAAGAGTCACTGATCTGTTCATTCATACATTAATTCATTCAACAACATTTGTTGGGTGCCTGCATTTATAATTTTTATATAAGCTTTTAATGTCATAAAACTTACACATACAGACGTACACAAATTACAAAACACAACTCTGAATTATCATACGTATGGACCCACCCTGACGCAGGTCAGGAAACAGAACATTTTCAGCATCCTCAAATCTTCTTTGTACATATTTCTAATCCCTGTCACCTCCCAAACACAACTACTGTCCCAACTTCTAACTTGTTTTAGACTTTATAGGCATGGAACCATCTTGGTGCCTTTTTCCTGTGTCTGGTTTCTCACTCAGTGATATCTTTGGAGATTTATGCAAGCCGAATAAAACGGTATATCATGGATTTTTATTGCTGTATTATTCCCTTGGCTGTATAAACCAGAATGTACTCAACCATTTTACAGTGGGTATTTCCATTATTTGGATATTAAGAATAATGTCACTTTGAACATTCTTGTATATGTGTTTGGTGCACTTATTTATGTCCTTTTCTTGAGTTTATACCTACAAAGGATGTAGTAAAATAGACATATCTTAGGCAAAAAACCCATTGAATTTTTGTCTATGCATGCTCTTACATAATTACCACCAAGAAGAAAATTACTCCCAGAAAATTCACGCATGGTCTTTCCATATGCTAAAGACCCTTCAAATAGTTTCCAGTTGTCTTTCATCACACACCTTATCAGAAGTCTTTAAACCTATTATTCATAGTTATTTAAGTTTTTGTTTGAGAATTCTATTTTATTCATCTCCCAAAGTCTGAACTGTCCATTCTCTTAATTTTCCAATATATTCTTACACTGTTTTATGCTTGGTTATTTCGGGTTGAGGGCTAAGCATTGCCTATGGAAATGCATGGGAATAATTGGAGGCTACCTTCCTCTAGAGATGATTTACTTTTGCTTCAGACGACAGCTCTGCTGCTGATCCATCACTGTAACTCAATCAGAATGAGGTGATTTATTACCGGGCTTCAGACTTGAGGGGAACTGCTTATTTTCAGTCTACTCTTACTCTTCGCATCTAGCCCTGCTGCATTCTAATCCAAAACTGGGAAGGTTTACTTTGCCTTCTTAACATTGGGAGACCATGCATTCAAATGCCTGTCCCCAATCTCTGTAAATGGAGGCAATTCGGATAGATGCCCAGACTCTCGGACACTCTGGTAACCAGCCATCTTTGCCAGAGGCAAATGGCCTTTCAAATACGGGCTCACCTCTCTGGACTTCCTCCTTGTCCTGATCCCAGACCCGGGACATTTTCATTGCCTTAGCAATGTGAGGGAGCAGAAAATCAACTGACTAAATTTGAAGATCTAATTGTTAATGATTGATGAGTCAGGCAGTGTCCTTCTAGTACATGGGCACTCTGAGGAGTTGTACGATATGAAAGATTTTTATAGGCAGAGGGAGTGTGGGACAAGGAAGTTATCCGCAAAAAAAAGAGGGGGATGGTTTCAGACTGGATCATCTTCTGGGGGGAAGTGGAGATCATGGGTTTTAATGCAGGTGACCACATTAGCGCTGATCCAGAAATTTCTGCTTGGCTGTTTCTGGGAGAATTGAAAGAGTAGTGTGTCTTGGTTTGCTGTTGCGGGGGCAAATTATTCCATCTGGGACTGGTTGTTTCTTTTTCAACAGTACTCCAGTGCATTCTCACACAAAATAAATGTCTGTGTCATTTTTCTGGTTTTCTGAGGGACTTTTGGTCCGGAATATATTAAGAATATATTAGCCTGCCTTTGCCAGGAACACAAATCCTTCAGTGGTTTTTTGTTTGTTTGTTTTTTAATGCAAACTCTGCATTTAGGGCTACAGACACCCTACTTTAACAAGAAACAGTCCCTGCCCTCACGCATCTGTCAGTGTTCTAGCAGAGGCAGAAATACAGAAGACAGAACCAACTCTAGAATTTACATGACCATGTGATTGGAGCTCTCACAGAGATAAGTACTAGGGACAGCAGTGCCGTGAAGAAGCAATGATTAACTCTGGGTTGTACATCAGAAAGGGTTTTGCAGACCCAGAAATTATTGGCTCGGTATTAAAATGGAAAATAAAAGATGATTTCTTGTCAGACAGTATTGAATAAAGGTAAGGGATTGGAGAGTGTCTTATAAGTCAAGCAGAAAATAAACGTTGAGCTGAGATGTAAAAAAGGCCTTTGCTGTGGGTCAGGAAAGATGGTTGGTAGGAGAGCTCAGGTCGAGAAAAGGCACCTAAAGGTTGAGTATGACCCCCTGGTCTCTCTTTCTTCCTACCTCCTCCCTCCAGCTGAATATTTACTGTTTGTGAGGGCACGGAGTTGGGGGTTCCCATATGTCTCAGGAGGCATATCCAAACGTCTTACTTCCCTGTGGTCACTCAGGTGCCTGGAACTCAAGCCAGGTCGAAATCTAAAGCGCGTCTGTTTCTAAAAACTTAGCATCCTAGTCTTCTTTTGCAAGGGTTGCGTTCCTAGACACAACTGATTTCACTTTTAAAATGATTGTCAGTTTAACTACAACGATAAGAATCCCCCAACGAAAAAGAAAATAAAGTTGAGTCAGTCAGATCTAGGAATATAAGCAGAAAACCCAGAGCACACAAGGACAGGGTCTTGGCCATCTGTTTCATATAAGCTGATTTCTCAATTATGCCATGTGATTGGACTGGATCTAAATAAACATTTGGTTCAACCTTCACAATAGTCAAGTTTTCTCTTTTGGCTTGACTTGTTTGTACTGAACTTGGCCTTCATAATGGGCTCATCAGTTCAGCTTGCCGACAGAGCCCATAGATGTATGTTATTATTTAAAAAAAAAAAACAATGTGGCATAATTCAGGAGCTAGTTTATGAGAAACAGACTGATAACCCAGGGCACTTTGGGACAGGGCTTTTTTCTGCTTACATCTATGGATTTTTACTTCAGCTTTTCTAGAGTCTTTTGACACAATAGAGGGAGGATTTCCAAGAAGTTGTTATGTCTCGCTATTATTGTGGGGGTAAGGATTTCATTAAAGCAGATTAGTCAGAGCAAATATACAGACAGTGATGCCAGGCAAAACAATGTGTTATTTTAGCCGTCTATTCATATCAGAAATCTTCTTGTGTAAACTGTGATAGAAATCTGGTTCATATGTCTTCTTTCTTTTTCCTGTTTGCATTGACCCTTTTTTGCTTTTTGTTACCTTCTCTAGGGAGGAACCATTCTCAATCACATTAACTCATGTCTGCGTTCCTAACAAGACAAAACCTTCCATGCTGTCTTCAGAGTGCTTTTTAATGGGAAATTTCCTGTGAAATTCATTCAAGGCATGGTTAATGGTTACACAGGCCAAAATCATCTTCCGTTCATCTGCCTGACATGAACACTGAAGACTTTTCGGAGGGTCTTATGTTTGGCAGTAGTGGTGTGGCCCGTGGGAGAAAGTATGAGAGTGAGGTTAGGGTTTCATGCTAGGACTCAAAGGCGGGTTGACAGGTTGGATGAAACGGCTGTTTTGCTATCTCTGCGAGTGTACCCTCCCATTGGACTACATTGTCTTTTGACGCATTATTTTCCAAGTCTAAATATTTTTCCTTTCCATTTTTAGTCTGATAACTCAGGAAATTATTATACTCCTACACAATTCTCAAGGAAATCATACCAAAACTTTTTCCATGGTGGAAGAGTTGCCTCTCTTTTCCATAAGATAAGTCCAGTGATGATTCGTCATGGCTTTTCAGCCAAAAAACACGATACAAATAATATAACATATGTAAATATGTTGAGAAGGGACTGTCTTCTTTATCATATTTTATACCCAGCATCTGAGTTGAGCTGAAGGTAGAGCAAGTAATGAGAGAACCAGCATTTACTGAAGGCGAAGTGTGTGTTCAGTGCTGTATACAGAGTATCTTACTTAATACTGATCATTACTCTTTTGGAGAAGGTGTTCTCAAGTCTGACATGTGACAGGTAAGCACTGAATCTTTGTTGTTAAGAGTTGGTTGGGAAGAGTTTCATGACCTGACATTTTGGGTTAATTGTCCAAGATTAATCAATAAGCATTTGTAGATCCTGGAGGCCTTTCTTCCTCAAGATTTAGCAGAATTTTCTAGGCTGAAAGAAAGAAGAGGAAACCTGATTTTCCAGCTCTACTGATGACCCTAGTGAAGAAAAAAGGGGAAATGTACCCATTTCTTTGACCTCAAAACTGAGTATCCACTTTAAGAATGAGAACCATTAGAATTTCATGAGCCTGTGGTTGCATGTGTCTTAACCTCATTTAACATTTCAGCTACTTTCAGTCATGAAGTTGTTTGGGGCGCAAATAAGCACCTGTGTTCTACAAATACCAGTGCAATGAGTTAAAATTAAAATATTCCTATTTTTAGACTATTTTTTGTATCATTTTGTCATTTCTCTCTACCAGAACATTTCCTTATATTGTACTAGTGGAAAGTTAGGTGTTTGAGATGGGTGCTATGCCCTTATCCAAATTTTAGGTCCATGTAATTTTTAAGGCAGAATCTATCACTATTCATCCGTGTGACTGACCCTCTTATTATTTTATGCTCATTCCCAGGCATGGAGGCCAATGGTTCTCTTGATTTTGTTGTCTTTGGATGCTTTTTACGGTTGGGCTTCCCGGGCCTGAGTTTGAAGGGCCAGTAGGGGAATGGGAACAGAGAAATGTTGTTGAGGCATCTACTTACTTGTGCCGGGAAGAGGGTTGCCAGATTTAGCAAATGAAAACACAGGAAGTCTACTTAAATTTGAACTCCAGATAGACAAAGATCGTATGCACAAGCATACTAAAAACTACTCTTTATTTGGCAATGTGGTCAATCACCATGCTAGGCCCTTTAAGATGTTACCTGTTTTAACCGCACTATGACTTCCCTGGGGAAGAGGAGAGTGCTCTGTTACAGACAAGAACCCTGAGCATGGGATGTGGGTGTGAAGGTTCCTACGTCCAGCCCTGCAGCCGGGCTTCTGAAGCTCTGGTGCACCTGATTCCAGGCGCCACTCCCTGTGCTAACTCCAGGGTGTCCCGTTTATTTCCAAAGGGTGAGCACAGTGTTAAAATAAACATAGCTGGGGCGCCTGGGTGGCTCAGTGGGTTAAGCCTCTGCCTTCGGCTCGGGTCATGATCCCAGGGTCCTGGGATCGAGCCCCACGTTAGGGCTCTCTGCTCGGCGGGGAACCTGCTTCCTCCTCTCTCTCTGCCTGCCTCTCTGCCTACTTGTGATCTCTCTCCCTCTGTCAAATAAATAAATAAAATCCTTAAAAATAAATAAATAAATAAATAAACATAGCTACCCCTGCTTTTGGAAAGTTCAAGTTACGCCACTTCACGTCTGCAAAAGACCTAGTTGAATATCTATTTTTGATAACCAAAAGGAATCCAAGGAGGATTGTTGCTTTCTAGGTAAAAAGGCGAATATTGTGACCAGGGTCTGTTTTGCAGCTAGCCATTAGACATGGTGCACATCTGCAAAGCTCCATCCCCAAGCTCCTTCCCTAGGGAACCCCACCCCCCACCCCAGGGCATCTCGGCGTCAAGCCGCCATAGCTTTAAACTATGAGTGTCTGGATGTTATGTCGATTTGTCTGTGCATCCATTTGCACGATGTGTCCCAAGGTATCAGAGGTTATTTTTTGGGTCTGAGAACATGTAAACTTTTTTTTTTTTTCATATAACTTAATGGTAATTGCTTCTGAACTTTATCCATTTTGGTTTAACAAAATGTTTGATGGAAAGGCTCGATTTGCAGACAGTGGGAAACCTATAATAAATAATAGCAACCAGAACCCAGTTCCCCAGGATTGGGGGTGGGGAGAGCCTGTTTCATTTGATTCTTTCAATTAGATCTGACCATTCTGAATTCCTAGCAGAAGTTTATGTATTATAAACTCAAGATGTGGTAAGTTATCACAACTTGCTGCTTGAGAGCCTGACCCTTAAAGTCTATCATGTATCTGAACAAAAGCTCTCTCCATATAGAGCCCTTGGTCAGCTCTCCTCCTGGCTATGGATGTTTGGATGATTTGATCCTCAGAATCTGATACTTAGACTTGATCTTGAAATATCTATAGAGGATGTTACTCTTCATTTTAAGGGGTAATCAAAAAAAAAACATTAAGTGGAAGATAACTCTTTTCAGAAAGTAGAAAACCTGGTATGTATTCTTAGCTCCATTAATCTTTAATTCTCTTCTTTGAAAGTGAGAGGTGGGTGCCTGGGTGGCTCAGTCCATTAAGTGGCTGCCTTCGGCTCAGGTCATGCCCCCGGGGTCCTGGGATCGAGCCACACATCAGGCTCCCAGCTCCACGGAGAGCCTGCTTCTCCCTCTGCCTGCTGCTCTGCCTGCTTGTGCTCTCTCTATGTCAAATAAATACATTAAGTAAAATCTTAAAAAAAAAGGGGGGGAAGTGAGTGGTGCTATCAAAGTTACAGGATGAGGAGGTAAATACAAAAATAGTCATTTGAAATTAAGGTGCTTAGTAAACATATAATACTCTGTGATTCTCCACTCTGCCACTCATGTGATAGAATAGATTAGGATAGGGTCTTGTTTAGCTTGAGATCAAGTATGAAGCAGATCAGCCCTCGATTATTTTAGCATAAGAAGTGAATTTAATATCTGGATAGAGGAAGAATGTCTATGAAGAAAATTTCCCTGGAACATCATTTGGGCTTCCTGGATGACCCAGTGTATGAAGCTTTTTCCCCACTCTCCACTTATTCCGAAGAATGGCTATTCTGTCACTGAAAATGTGCTTTGACATCTGTTTTCAATATGCTTCTGTTTGTCCCAATGCCTCTTGTATACTCTGCAAATCTTCAGTCTGACCTGGTATGACACTATCCACCCCTGCATTCTGGGATCTATTAGGAGCTTTCTCCAAGTCTTCCTCCATAATTTATTTGTTTTATATGAATCTCTTTTCCTGGTCTTAGGAGTAATTAAATTTATTATTTTAAAATTTGTGTTGGTTGGGTTAAACCCCTCAAATATGCTCTTATAAGGAGGAGCCACTAGACTGTATCTCAAAATATTTTCTTGCACAGAATTAAGATTGTTTTTACTGGAGCCACATCTGACATTTACGTTTTTGTCTGTTCCCTTTCTTGTTTTATTTTTAGACATTGAAAACATTTGTTCACTTTGGGGAGGTATTATTTGTTTTAATAATTTATTTCCTCAAATGTTTAAGCATGTTTCCATAATTTCATTTTATAATGAAAAAAAGACCCACGCTTATAATTGGAGGTAATTTCATACTTTCAGATATGTTGCTAAGGTGGTCATATAAGGAACTGCTGAACATGCAGCAGATGCAGATTCAACATGCAGAATCTGAAGATGCAGATTCATCAATACTTACTGTTCTCTCTCATGCATATATATGCAAAGATGTATGTGTGTGTATCTTTCTATCATCTCTCTAAAATTTCTGTGTATGTGTGTGTGTGTGTGTTGGGGGGTAGTCCTTACCAGCAAGCAATGTTCCAACACCAGCTGAGTGTCCTACCATTCAACTCAGTTCTGAGGCTACCAACAAATACATAGCATCAGACCCCCCAGGGTGAGGCCTCAGCCCTGTAAGACCACTCCTCCTTCCAGCACTGTGGATGCCACTGGAAAGTTCCAATTAGAACCTCTGCTTCTGAGGATCTGCTGTGGACCAGAAGTTCCATGGCAGATGGAACCTAACTTTGGGTTCAATTCATTTGCGAGAGTGATTCACAGAACTCAGAGGAACATTTTACTCACTAGATTATGTTTATTGTAAAAGGATGTAACTGGACACCTGGGTGGCTCAGTCAGTCAAGCATCTGCCTTCAGTTCAGGTCATGATCTAGGGGTCCAGGGATGAGTTCCTTGCTGGACTCCCTGCTCAGGAGGGGGTCTGTTTCTCCCTTCTCCCTCTGCCCCTCTCTTGTGTGCATCTCCTCCACAAATGAATAAATAAAATCTTAAAAAAAAAAAACCAGAATGTTGTAACTCAGGAACAGGCAGATGGAAGAGATGCATAGGGCAAGATGTGAAGGAAAGATGTGGGGCTCCCATGCTCTCTGAGCGGGACCGTCTCTCCAATCTCTGTGTGTTCAGAAGCTCTTGGAACCCTGTCATTTCAGGTTTTTATGGAGACTTTATTACAGATATGCTCAATTGCATCATTGGTCATTGGTGTATGAACTCCATCTCCAGCCCCTCTCCCTTTCCCAGGGGTGGAGGATGGGCCCGAAAGATCTAATCCTCTAACCCCATGGTTGGTTGGCTATTCTGGCAACGGGGCCCCATCCTTAGATGCTTCTGAAAGTCACTTCATTAAGATGACAAAAAACACTTTGCCACTCTCTTCGCTTAGGGAATTCCAAGGGTTTGAGGAATTTTGTGCCAGAAATGGGACAAGGGCCCAATATATATTTCTTATTAGAAATCACAGTACTGCACAATCAATCCTCATTATCTACCTTTGTTTTTTTTTTTTTTTTGCATTTTACTGAGAATGGAAAACAGAGTTTTTTTCTTTAAAGAAATAACTGCAGTGTTTTATTTTCATTTATTCTTTCATAATTCCATTTGTTTTTATTCTTTATCATTCTTTCATCAGCCACATGTCATTACTCTTTTTGACTCTTCTTAAACCTGCCTAAGAAAATAACTTTCTAGACTTAGTGTGTGCCAATAAGCAGGGCGTGCTGTTCTACGTTGTTCCCCTGGGTGTGGGTCAAATCTGTGTGGTAGATTAAGTTGTATTGCATTATCTAACCCTTAGTTTCAAGAAAGCGTCCATCAAGTGAAGTTCTCTAAATCTTAAGTCAGACTATTAAATCAAACTTTCCACTGTTGGGACTTCTGACACAGATGCAACAAAGGACTGTGATATTTGAATACTCAGTGAGCTGTGTGCCTACGGCTCTTCCTGGTTCATGCCCAGGAGAGCTTCATCTTGGGAGAGGACAATTCTCCAAATGAAATCTACCACTGTTGACCTCCAGATTTCTTCCCTAATTGATTTTCTGACCACCAAAATTTCCAAATCAATAAGGATAAGGATTCATGATGGAAAAATTCTGCTCCACCTGCCACAAAAAATAACCATCATGTATTTTAGGGACAGAGCTGAATGTTTTGGTGGGTCTCATCCTAGGAATGTGAGGAAGAGTTATTTCTATCTACTTTCAGATGCCCAGGACTTTTCTGTTTGTGAGGACATGGATGCTGCACTCACTGACTTTTCAGACAATGTCACAACATCTGAATTTAGTGGCAATAAATCCAAAATTCTTAGGTAGTTGACTCTCAGTTCAACTTCACAACATGAGGATAGAAATAGTGCTGCTAGATCTGGGGTAAACCATTCATGGCTCATAATGTTTCAACTGTTTTAAATTATTGATCAGGTTTATTATTTTCATCACTCTATTCAAGGCATGATTTATTTGTTCTGACTCTGATCCTTTAGATTGTGTAGGGTACAAGTTATTTCATAGACTGTGTGTGATAGATACTACCCATCCATTCTCTCATTCATTCATGTTGAAGGACTGAGGAGTACAGAGGTTAACAGTATCAACTTTGGATTTTCATCATAAGTTTAGGTTCAAATCCTAGGTCTAATTTTGATGGGTTTTTGGACCACTGGCAGGTTTTTAAATTTCTTCATTCCCTTTTGTTAGCTCTACAGTAGAACTACTACCTCTTTCCAAAATGGCTAGAAAGATGAACATGATACGAAATATAAAGTCTGTGGCATTGTAGGTAGCTCACAACAGGTACTCCTCCTTTGAAACTTATTCTTGTTTTTATATTATATGATGGTCGCCCCCAGTATTTGTCTATGCAGCAGAGCTGGGCGGCACTCTTAACTGATGACAACTACTTCACTTAGTAGTGAAATCTCTACAGCGTGCAAACCTAAGCTGTTGAAGGAACATCATAACAAGGTGACAGCTTTTGTTTTTTATAGTAAGTTATGTCTATGGATCTAAATGGAAAATATTCTATATTTCAGACCGAGGTTACACATAGTAATAAGTAACATAGACACTGGCTGCGTTTATCCTGCTGTCCTCTACTCTCATGATAGCAGAGCCCTCAGCCTTGACTTACCCCAGTCTGTAGGGTTAATTCCAATCTTGTATGGCAACAGTTTTTGCAACTTTATCCTCCACAGTAGGACGCAATATAAAGACACATTTTATAGCTGCTAAAGTTCCAAGTTGGATTTCAGGCTGACTTTGTTCCCTGGGTCACTTAACTGGTTTTTTATCTTTTGGACTCTCATCTCTGTGCTTCACTTGGTAATGATAATAAATCAGTTTCCAAAATAAGGCCAGTGCTGATGGCATGTGTGCTGGCATTTGTTTAATTTGCTCTTGTGTCCCTTAGTTTTGATCCTTCTAAAACTACATGCCTACTGCGCTGGGGACTTGGTGACTTTTTGTGAGCTTTCTGATGCTCCCTACACTCCAGAGTCTCTGCTGAACATACTCCGTATTGCTAGTGTGGGCTTCCTCTCAGAATATCTGATCTACCTCTCTGATGGGCTGGGACTGTCACACGTGCTGGCTTTTCTCTGATGGCCTCAGACTGTGCCGCTTAACTGGGTCAGACTTAGCCAAGTTCCAAGCTATGACTAATCCATTTTTCATATTTAGACAATGGAAAATTGTCCTAAGTTTATTATAGATTTTATTGGGGACAAAATATTTATTCTTATTTAGTTGGTTTATTTGAGAGAAACACAATGCTTATTTTATTTAAATACTGTTTCATATAAAATTTTATTTTCTTAGGGAGAATAAGAAAATCACTTCATTTATTTATTTTTGTTCATATTCACAATGGAAAGCCAGATTAAGTTCTATAGTACAAATAAATAAAAACTGTGTTTAACAGCTTGTCAGCTTGAACAATGACATGGCAAATGTAAAATTAAATTTTAATGTATTTTTGAAATATGAGGAGAGGATAACCATACAAAAAGTTATATTATGAGCCCAGGAAGCATTAACCGTTTTTATAAGAACATTAATAATTTACCATTAAGAAAAGGTATAATGAAAAATCTTTGCAAACACTGTGAAGCAAACGTCTTAAAAAAGAAGTTAGTGATCTTAAGTAGATCGTCAAATAGAGTCTCGTAATTTTACTTGAAAATACGTTTTATTTTTAGAGTCAATTTGTTGGCATACGATATCCTTAAAGATGAAAGAATTTGGTAAAAGTAGACACCTTTATATTTGTGGCAACAAATAGTATTCATTTTAAAAGCCTAAAAGTCTGCACATTCCTTATTTTTCTCTCTCCGATCTTAACTCCAATGAGAATGGAATGTAGCCATTGACATGGTTTATTTTCCTAGACAGAACGTAGAACAGAGCAAGAAGGACACTCAAGTATTTCATAAATAAATAAATATGGTGTCCATTTGTTGTTTGAAATGTACCCATGCCATTTGTCTACAATTGCTTAGATCCTTGCTGTTACTGGGAGGTGTGGGGAGGGATTGACATGCTTTACAGGCTTTCTGCAAACCTTGACTGTGTCAGATGTTTTAGACAGTCACCCCATAAGCCCAATAATCACTTTGTAGGAGGAATTCTAAGTTATGTGCCTTCAGGGTAAAATGAATTTTGTTCCTGGAATTTGATACTGCTTAATGAAGGCTCCTCTTTCTGTGATACCAGATGGAGTACCATATTTCTAGAGTAAACTCTTGAAAAAACTTCAAAATTGCTGTATTATGTCCTTCAATAGACAGACATCTCAATAGACAGATATTATAATTAGGATTACCAGCTTTAATTTTTTAAAGAGACTGAATCATTTGCTAAGATTATGGAGTTATTAATATATCTTACTTTAAAAGAGGTGTATGATGTTTTCTTGGATGCCTCAAACACATTTTTCTTACAGAAAATGATAGCTGTCTGTGGTAACCATTTCAAGCCAGGTTGGAGTAACTGGTATCACTCTGACTTGTCTTCCTGCCATAAACATCTAGAAAAGTGAGGAATATATATGACCCAGCTGTTGTCAGATACTAGAAACTAGGCAGTTCTGTTGGAGAAGGTTGAGGTGGGGCAGAGTACTGAAGAGGGTACTCTGAAGAGAAAATGTTCTGGAATACCAAGCTGTACATCTGTAGACTGACACTTCATAAAGTCATCCAACCAACCATCACTAGTAAGCATAAGTTGAAACATTCTTTAGGCTGACATAGGGCTAGAAGATGCTTGAAGGTTATTTTTGTTGTTGTTTGTTTGTTTTTGTTTTTAGTTTTCTGTTTTTAAGATTTTTATTTATTTATTTATTTGACAGAGATCACAAGTAGGCAGAGAGGCAGGCAGAGAGAGGGGGAAGCTGGCTGCCTGCTGAGCAGAGAGTGTGATGCGAGGCTCAATCCCAGGACCCTGAGGCCATGACCTGAGCTGAAGGCAGAGGCTTAACCCACTGAGCCACCCAGGGGCTCCATGAAATGCTTGAGTTTTTATTGGTCAGAGTACAAAGATCTCACTGAACACTTGGGGCATTCAGTAGAGAAAACAGGATCACAACTTGGTCATGGGGCCAAACTACACCTAAAGTAAAGTTACGCTTACCTCATTTTAATCAAACTTAAAAACTGCCCAAACAAATCATTAAATAAGCCTGAACAATGGATTACCAACACAAAGTACAACATTCTTTAAAAGAAGAAAACAAAGTCCAAACAACATCATGTTCACAAATTCTGTTATCCAGGGAATATTCATAGATATGCAAAGAAGCAAGAAATGATGTCCATTAACCAGGAGAAAACTCAGTCAATAGAAACAGACTTGGAAATAACAACAGTGATGGAATTAGCATTAACACAGTTATTACAATTAAGTGAAAAATATATGAAGTCAAACATAGAAATAATGAAGGGAGATATTAAAAATATTAAAAATATCCAGTGGAATTTCTAAAAATGAAAATGTAATATATATTTAAAATGAATTATTCATTGGATGTTCTTAAGGGAAGATTAGCAACTAAAAAAGAAAAAGACACTGAATTTGAAGACCCTATGAAGGAAAATATGCAAAATGAAGAACAAAAGTGTAAAAACATAGAGCTCGGTGACGTAAGAGGAAATGGGAAAGAAACCAAAATACATATAATTTGAATTTCAGAAAGAAAAGAACACCACAATAATTTTTAAATGATGGCTTAAAATTACTCTCTATTTGATATAAATTATCAAGCCACACATCGGAGGAGATCAACAAACCTAGGCAGTATAAACGCAAAGAAAACTGAGGGTGCATAATAATTAAATTGCTGAAAACCAGTAATAAGGAGAAATTCTTAAAAGTAGACAGAGGCAGAAAAAAAAAACACATATCACTGACAAGGCAAAATAGGTAAGAACAATTGTAAACTTTTATCTAAAAATGCAAGCCAGAAAATAGGAGAGCAGTAACATTAGAGCTCTGAAAAAGAAAATAGAAGGCCAATCTCTAGTTTTCTATTTCAGTGCAAATAGTTCTGCAGAGTGAAATTTAGATAAAAAATTTTCAGAAAAACAAAAGCTCAGAGAAATCTGTAACCAGTAGATGTGTATTACAAAAAATATTAGTGGAAATTCTTCTGGCTGAAAGAGGATGGTCCTGTGTGGAGATCTGAACCCACATATGAGAATGAAGTGAGTCATCATGGATAAATATTAAAGAACTTTTCCTCTCTCTTTTTCATCTCTTATTATTATGCTTTTTTTCTATTAAAAATGATTTTTGTGAGTACTTCTACTCACAGAGTGCTTACGTATAATATCCAAAGCATGACCAATAAAAATTTGATTCATTTATACTTCATCAATATTTAATATCTTTGGCTCTTGAAAGACACTGTTCAGAGAATCAAAAGACATGCAAAACCACATTGAGATACCACCTTATACCTGTTAGAATGGCCAAAATCAACAAGATAGTAAACAAGTGTTGGAGAGAATGTGGAGAACGGGGAACCCTCTTACACTGTTGGTGGGAATGCAAGTTGGTGCAGCCACTTTGGAAAACAGTGTGGAGATTCCTTAAGAAATTAAACATAGAGCTACACTATGACCCCAATTGCACTACTAGGTATTTACCCTAAAGATACAGATGTAGTGAACAGAAGGGCTGTCTGTACCCTGGAGTTCATAGCAGCAATGGCCGCAGTTGCCAAATTGTGGAAAGAGCCAAGATGCCCTTCAACAGACAAATGGATAAAGAAGATGTGGTCCACATATACGATGGAATATTATGCCTCCATCTGAAAGGATGAATACCCAACTTTTGTATCAACATGGATGGGACCTGAAGAGATTCTGTTGAGTGAAATAAGTCTAGCAGAGAGAATCAATTATCATACGTTTTTGCTTATTTGTGGAGCATAAGGATCAACACAGAGGACAGTGGGTGAAGGAGAGGAGAAGCGAGTTGGGGGAAATTGGCAAGGGGGATGAGCCATGAGAGACTGTGGACTCTGAGAAACAAACGGAGGGTTTTGGAGGGGAGGGGATGGGGGTGGTGAGCCTGGTGGTGGGTATTAAGGAGGGCACGTATTGCATGGAGCACTGGGTATGGTGCATAAACAATGAATCTTGGAACACTGAAAAAAAAATTAAATGAAATTGAGAAAAAAAAAAGACAAGCAGCAAATGGGCAGAAAGTGTTCTGATATCTCCTATATGACAGAGTTTGGACCCAGGATATTTAAAGAATTCTCAAAACTCAATAATAAGAAAATATACAACCTGATTATGAAAGAGACCGAAAATATGAATAGACACTCTACTAAAGAGGACAAATAGATAACCAACCAATAAACGAAAAGATGTGCAACATCATTAGCTATTTGGGAAATCCAAAATGAAACCATGACAAAATACTACTGCATGTGTATTAGAATGGCTAAACTGAAAAATACTGGTGCTTCTGTGTGCTGGATAGAGAACACCACTGCTGGTAGAAACCAGGAACGGTACAGTCACGAGAAAACCAACTGACAGTTTCTTACAAGGTTAAACCCATCAGTCCCACTTCTGGGTCTCTGCTCTAGAGAAATGAAAACTTATGTTCATACAAAAACTTACACACAAATGTTCATAGTATCTGTATTGATGATAGCTAAAAGCTGGAAAACATTCAGATGCTCTTCAGCTAGTGAATGGGTAAACTGTTTCATATTCATAAAATTTAATGTTGTAAACAATATAAAGGTACAAACAGCAACAGCTTGCTTAAATTTCACATGCATTATTTAAGGTGAAATAAGTCCATCTCAAAAGGTGATATGGGCTACCGTGTCGTGTGTATGAAATTTTCAAAAAGATAAAAACAGCAGTTATGGAGAACAGATCAGGGGTTTCCAGGGACTAGGGACTGGGCTGGATGCCTTAGTCTGGGTTTTCCAGAGAAACAGATGGAATAGGATATATATATATTTTTTTTCCTTTTTAAGATTTTATTTCTTTCTTAAAGAGAGAGAGCGAGCATGTGAGAGAGAGAGAGAGATCACAAGCAGGGGCGAGGGGTAGAGGGACAAGGAGACTCCCCACTGAGCAGGGAGCCCAACATGGGGCTCAAGCCCAGTGCCCTGGTATAATGATCTGAGCCCAAGGCAGATGCTTGGCTGACTGTGCCACCCAGGTGCCCAGGATGAGCATTATTATAGAGAGCTGGCTTACATGATTCAGGAGGCGGAGAAGTCCCAGAGACCTGCCAGATGCGTTGACAAGCTGGAGACCCGAGAGTTGATGGTGTAGCCTGAAGACTGGAGCGTGCTTGATTCCCTGTAAGAGACGGCATTTCAGGTGAAGTCCAAAGACAGGAAAAAGCCGACGTCCCAGTTCAAAAGCCAGGAGTGAGGAGAGGTTTCTCTCTTACCAAACCAGGTGTCAGCCTGTTTGTCCTACTCAGGCCTTCAACTGGTAGGATGTGTTTCATGCACATTAGGGAGGGCGAGCTGATTACTCAGTCTATTAAACTCATTCAAAACACCCTCACAGACACACCTAGGATTCTGTGTGACCAAGTATGTGGGCACCCAGTGTCCCAGTCAAGTAGACACTTAAAATTAACAACCAGAGGACATATTTACAACTTGTTAGCACAGGGGATTTGGGGGGGAGTTTGGAACTTTTCTGTGTTTTAATGATGGTGCTGGTTACACAAATATACATGTGTTAAAAAATGAAAAACTATACACAAAAATTAAAATAAAGTCCATTCTTATGATAACTTTAAAAATAAAAATAAAAAATATTGATTAAAATAAAGATGATAATACACTGTATGGAGTTTGTAGCACATGTGGCAATAAAACATATCCCAGTGAGAGCAGGGAATCTGGAGGAGGGTGAATTCAAGTGTATTATTTTTACATTATCCATGAAGTGGTGCAATATTTGAAAGATACACTGTGTTAACTTACGGATGCTGCTGTAAACTCTGGCACAACCAGCAAAAATAAAAACAGACAAAGAAGGACATCAATATATCAAAGGGGTAGATTAAAAATGCTTCATTCAGCCAAATGGATGCCAGAAAATTGGGTGGGTTGGGGAAACCAAAGACGAAATGAGACAAAGTGTTACATAGCTATATGCTATACCAAGATAAAACCACATCAATAGTTAAATTAAATATAGATGAACTAAACCCTCCAATTTTTAACCAAAAAGCAGAAATTGTCAGAATGGCTTAAAAAAAACAATTACCCAAATTCAGCTGTATGCTGCCTACGAAAAATATGCTTTGAACATAAGACGACAATTGGTTAAAGGCAGAGGATGAAAAATTACATAATATCCAAATATTAATCACAATAAAGTTTGGTAAACAAATCACACCCCAGGAGAAAACATATTACTGAGGATAAAGAATAAAATGTAAAAATGATATAAAGGAATGATTCA
Organism: Mustela putorius furo; assembly: GCF_011764305.1. NCBI lineage: Eukaryota > Metazoa > Chordata > Mammalia > Carnivora > Mustelidae > Mustela > Mustela putorius. The sequence goes on along the minus strand of NW_025421490.1, from coordinate 7,469,976 downwards.
TTAAAAAAAAAATAATAATCCTAAAATAAGTAAGCCCCGTAATGGAGCTTGTAAATGTGTGAAACCAGCACTGAGGAGCCAAAGGAAAGCTAGATGAGTTCACAGTTGTGTATGGAGGTTGGAAAGCCCTTCCTCAGAGACTGAGGTCTGAGCTGATCGAAAAGTCATTCAGGGTACAGAAAATGGGGCACCACTACCCACGTGACCAGACTGATATTTACGGAACCACACAACAAGAGAAAAAATCACGTTCCTTTCAAGTGACCTGGAACATTAAGATAACTATAGTCTGTTCAGGACAATAAAAAAATTCAGTAAATTTATTAGCACTTAAATCATACCGAGCGTATACTCTGTCCACGAGAAAATTACAGTAGAAATGTAAAACAGAAAGCCATTTGGAAAACTACAAAATATTTGGAAAGTAAAAAATACCCTCCTAAATAACTCAGGGGTTGACGAGGAAATGAATTGAGTGGAATTAAATCACAACACGGCAAAATAATTGGGGTGAAATGCAATCAGTGCTTTGAAGAAAATTTATATCATGGGTATGTCCATGGTCAAATTCCATTGAACTACATGCTTAAAATGATTGGATTTTATTTAAGTAAAGTATGCCTCAATTAAGGACTACACCTATTATTTATTGGGAGAAACACTCATTCCTCCAATTTGAGGGCTCAAGCAGGTTTTTCTGAATATCACACTTCTGTTGACTATGTATAGGATTATTCTTATGCACTAAGGAATAAAAACAACATTTGGGCATGCCTACTATTTTACAAGCACTGTGCCAGTTGTCAAGGATGTCAGTATGATTAAGACCATTCTCTGCTGTCTTAACGGCTTGACGTGTCACCTTGCACGGCCGAAGCTGTGTTTGTCCGCACCATGCCAGATGGTACCAAAGCCCAAAGTGTGTTTATCACCCAAGAGCGGTGTTATTCATAAACAAAATTGTGCACGAGGTAGCTTGTTACCACAAAAGTTAAAAAAGTCTGCAAGTACCCATTCCCCTGCACATTTTCTGGTTTTTATTCATGCTACATTCTTTGGGGTTCCTGAGAATTCATCCATACCCTTTGTTTTGGCCATTCCATGTAGAAAATTGGAATCTTACTCAGTGACTTTGAAACTATCCTTGTCTTCAAGCAAACAACTTCGAGCTGACATGTCCTATGCCCTAGTATAAGTTAATTCTAAGCTTGGGCTTGGGTGAGACGGCTGTGGTACCATCATCTCTGCTGGAACTAACATTGTTAAATGTGGGAAATAACCCAGTAATTATAAGCATTGCTCTCCACTCTTCAACGACGACCCACTAAAAGACAAGAATTAGAATGTAAGTTTATTCATGGTCAATGTCAGACACCAGCCAGAAAACTCCTGGTGTGTTTCTTATGCCGAGACTTATTGACCTGAGTTTTTATATTTAGCCAATTAAGTCACTGTTTTTACATTTAAATACTTATCTAAAGCCATGGTTTTGGGTTTGTTGTTGGTTTTGTTTTGGTAGTGAGAAGTTTTTAAACGTATTAACTAAATGTTATCGGGTATTTGGTGACTAATACATAAAATGAACATGGATCAAAATGAGAGTTGGAGATAAATATGTAAATTTAGTGAGTTGATTCTTTTTATATGAATCAGAAAAAAAAAGCACAGAACATGTTAACACCTAGATAAGGGAGGCGAAAAGCATTTATTTTTAACTTAACATGACTGTTTTCAAAGAAACATTTGAGAGCTTATCTGTGGCTGAAATGTTCTTCAGTAATCACTAGGTTTGTTAGGAAAAAAGTGAGAGAAAAAAAGGCAAAGAGTTTAAAAGAACTGATATAAACTATTTATGTACCTATTTAAGACATCTCTAAGTTGAGGATCTTTGAAAGAGAAAGTAGGGGGATGTGATTAGTGACCCCAGCAAATACTGCCCCCATTTTGTTCACTTTTCCTTCCCATAATTCATGCTAATGTTTACGAAATCTGTATCAATAACCTCAAGTATATGCAGGAAAACAATGAATATTAGCCAGATGATTGTAGTCAACTATGATTATATTTTTGTATTTCAGTGCATGAACATCTATTATTAAATCAGTGTTACAAATGTGCTGTGACCAGAATATGGACAATATTAGATCATGTGAATGAGCACTAGTTCATTTAAGTATTTCCTTATTTTTACTATACAGAGTATTGCAATTCGGCTTTAAAATACATAGGACCGGGCGCCTGGGTGGCTCAGTGGGTTAAGCCACTGCCTTCGGCTCAGGTCATGATCTCAGGGTCCTGGGATCCAGTCCCACATCGGGCTCTCTGCTCAGTGGGGAACCTGCTTCCTCATCTCTCTCTCTCTCTGCCTGCCTCTCTGCCTACTTGTGATCTCTCTCTGTCAAATAAATAAATAAAATCTTAAAAAAAAATACATAGGACCACAACAAATATCTGCACATAAATTTGTGCATGTCAATCTGATTGTTTCCTTATAAGTACTTCCTAGAAGTAAAGTTAATTGGTAAAAAAGGGCCCAATATATTTTTTTAATTAAATTAATTTATTTATTTTCAGAAAAACAGTATTCATTATTTTTTTTACCACACCCAGTGCTCCATGCAATCTGTGCCCTCTATAATACCCACCACCTGGTACCCCAACCTCCCACCCCCCCGCCACTTCAAATCCCTCAGTTGTTTTTCAGAGTCCATAGTCTCTCATGATTCACCTCAAAAGGGGCCAATATTTTAAAGGCTTTTAAATGTACTTCCAATTTTTTAAAGAAATATTTTATAATTTATAAATTTATATAATGAATGACATATTTTTAATATCCATTTATATAATAAAATTAATATATATATATAACTTATGACCTCATCAGTAATATGTAAGCATGCTTATCTCATCATGTCCTTACTAGTAATATGTATTAACATTTTAAATAACTTGACACCTAATGGTTAGGTAAATTTTCATTAGTTTGATTAGCTGTGAAGATAAATGTTTTTTCATGTGATGCCATTTGTAGTTCTTACTTTATAAGTTCTCTATTCCAATGCTGTCTTCTAGGGATAAAAATAGAGCTACATATTTAATTTTAAATTTTCCAGTGGTTGCATTTTAAAAATGTATAAAGGGATGCTTGGGTAGCTCAGAAAGTTGAGTGTCCCACTCTTGATCTCAGCTTGGGTCTTGATCTCATTGTTGTGAGTTCAAGCCCCATGCTGGGCTGCAGACTGGGTGTGGAGACTATTTAAAAGAAAAGAAAAGAAAAGAAAAGAAAAGAAAAGAAAAGAAAAAGAGTGAGTGCCTGGGTGGCATAAGCAGTTAAGCATCTGCCTTTGGATCTCAGGGTTCTGGGATCCAGCTCCACATAGGGCTCCGGGCTCAGCATAGAGCCTGTTTCTCTACCTCCCTTTGCCACTTCCTCTTGCTTATGCTCTCTCTCTCTCTCAAATAAATAAACAAGATCTTTAAAAGAAAGTGTAAAGAAATGTAAGAAATTACTTTTAGTAATTTAGTCTATTTAGCATGATTACCGTTTGAACATGAAATCGACACAAAATTATTAGTGAGGAGTTAAAATGATTTCACGCTAAGTCTGAAATCTGGTGTGTAGTTGACACGTACGGTCAGTTAGGACTGCCCACAAACTCACGTGAGCTAGGGGATGCCTATCGAACAGGGTGGCCTTTGAAGGGTCATCTGTTCTCTTCTGAGCATTCTCATCTTGGGTGTATTTCTGAGACAACAAAACTCGTTTAGAATTGTCGAGAGAGGAACAGGAAGATAGAGTCCATTTCTACTGGGTGTGACCTTGGGATTTCCTTACCTGATGATGCAAATAAGGCGAGTCCATTCCTCTGTCAGTGGTACAGTAACAAAGGTGAGGACCCTCTCACACAGGAAGTTGAAAATGGAGTCAGTGCCAGAGGGAGTTGAGCTGACCTCAGTCACGACACACTAAGACCCCTCAGAAACACAGTTCTTCTTCATCTTTGGTATACAAGCAATTCAGCTTCCCCAGTGTCTAATCCACCCCGCCCTCCCAAATCATCCTGAATTGGGGGGTGCAGAGGGGTCTTCTCTATCATAATCCAGTCTCTAACAAAAGCATTTGTAATTGTATATAGAAATAACTTTTGTTTGTTTTGAATCATACCAATCGTTAGGAATTCTTGATTTTCCCATCTACTTTGTAACTCTTCATTAAAGTTCTTATTGACCTCTTGTAGTTTTAAAAATAATAAAGTTCTTTATATTGAATTCACACGTACATAGACACCATATTTGAAATATTTCTCCCTCCCTTACATAGTATATTAATACATAGTGTTAATATAGTATTAATATACTATGTATATAATGTTAGAAACAGCACTATTTATAAATGCAGCATATTAATTATTGATTTACATAGAAGATACAGAAACAAAACACTTACATATATTTTATAATTAAATGGATATGCCCATCTGTATGTAAATATGTATATTTGATACACACACATGGAATAATCTTGTTAGCCAGTCCTGTAACAAACAATTACGATGCTTAAACCTTAATTATTAAAATGATAAACCACGGAAACAGCATCGTATCATTTAATTACATAAGAGATAAATATGTTTTCTCAGCATGGACCGCATTTTTTCTTAAGAGAAAAATGTACTTTCCTGGAAGGGCTGGAGAAATGTTTGCTGACTGAACCGAAGAGGCGTGTCCCTGAAGGCAACAGCGGAGCGGGCCTGAGGTGGGCTGCCGGCGCTGGTGTCCTTGCCTTATGTTGGCAGGACACGGGGCAGACAGAGGAGACGCTTGGATATAGTTGCTGATCTTGCCGTCTTCATGATTTTCTGGGGATATCTGTCCCTGTCTCCGTCCCACTCGTACAAGCCATCCGGAACAGTTAATTGGAAATCTCATTGTAAACCTCACCAATTCCACAGTCTTTGAAAGTCTTATTCTTCTTGGAATTTTTCTAATTTCCAGAAATTTACACAACAGCATCTCATTGTCCGTCATGGTCCTCACCTTCAGCTTTTCCATATGGCATATTTTTGCCTTCAATTAACTCATAGTTTTCTTTTAATTTCCCCTTCAAGAATCCGTATCAATGGAAAAGAATCTGGTGAGAAGTTTAAGATTTCCTGAAGCATTGTAAGACTGAAAAGAGAGACAGGTGCATAGGAATGCCATGGTAAATGACTTAAAAACCTCTACTGAGTGTATTTGTCATGCCCCAAAGTCCTTTAAGCATACTCTGTCCTTGAGGGATTTTAACAATTTTTTTTTTTTTTATGTAACAAAAACAAGGGTTTTATTTTGTATATGTTAAGTTTAAGCTTCCTTTTTTTTTTTTTTAATTTTTTATTTTTTATAAACATATATTTTTATTTTTTTAAAGATTTTATTTATTCATTTATTTATTTGACAGAGAGAAATCACAAGTAGACGGAGAGGCAGGCAGAGAGAGAGAGAGGGAAGCAGGCTCCCTGCTGATCAGAGAGCCCGATGCGGGACTCAATCCCAGGACCCTGAGATCATGACCTGAGCCGAAGGCAGTGGCTTAACCCACTGAGCCACCCAGGCGCCCCACCTTGAGGGATTTTAAATCCCAACCTTGCACCTGTGCAGGGCCTTATCTCTCTCACCTCTTTTCCCAAAGTCATCTTCATGATGACTCTTCTGGCTAGCATTCATACTTCTTCTCTACTGACTGAACTGAGAAATTCATCTCTCCCAAATCTCTAGCTCGACTTGCACTCCCTAAACCATCCTCCCTTGAGAAAAGGGTCTTCTTTTTTTTTTTTCCCCTGCAGATTTATTATTTTTTATTTTATATGTTGTTTTGTTGCAACTTTATTTTTTAAATTTTTTAATTCTTTTTGAGAGAAGGATGTGGGGGAGGGGCAGAGGGAGAGAGAGAATCCCAATCAGGCTCCACGCCCAGTGAAGAACGTGATGTGCGGCTTGATCTCACAACTTCATGATCTCAAGACCTGACCTGAGCTGAAATAAAGAGTCTGAAGCTCAATAGACTGGGCCACCCAGGATCCCCAAAGTTTGCTGCCATTTTATTAAAATATTACTTATATAACATAAAATTCACTCTTTGAAAATATACAGTTCAGTGGGTTTTGGTATATTGCCAGAGTTGTACAAATATCACTTCTTTTTAACATAATCCCACCTTTTATAATAGCAGTTGCAATCATCTAGAGCAACATATACATTTTGTTTGTTTCAAATGACACCAATTGTTACTCTCTAAAAGCATCCTGGTATTTTTTCATCTACTTCCTAACTTTTCACAGAAATTCCTACTGGCCTTTTTTCTACTATTCAGATGATTGCTGATACCATGTTCATTGATGGCTTTTATGTATCTGTTTCATCTCCCTGCATTCGTTGGGCGTGTAACAGTTGCAGTACTTACAACTTCATTATTAAGGTCATAAACAGTTGAGATTAAGTACTGTATTCTTTCCTTGCTTTGTTTCCTTCTCCCAGAACACTCATTCCTTTCTGTCCATGTAATGAGGCTTCCTGGGATCTCATGGCTCCTCTCCTTGCCTTCTTCTCTATCAACAGTTGACTCTGCAGTCTCTCATGACCTCAGGTTGTACACTTGGAGTCCATACTCTTCCTGTCTCCTCTTCCTTGACTTCGGGAGTTCTCTGTCTTCAGAGATGTCCCTTTTATAAATATATCCTTGTATCTCTTGCAATAGTCTTCATGGGCTGGTTGCTCACTTGATTGATACCAAGTGCTCAGGGTTCATAGGAATAAAAGCACCCTACAAACTTGGCACAAAGACAAGTTCCAGAAAAGAATTTCCAGGTGAGGAGAGGAGCTATAAAAATGGCCCAAAATTTGAATATTATAAAAAGGTTGTGATTGAAGACCATTAAAGATAAAATGGTGCCTGAAAACAGTATGCGATTCAGACCTGCACTGTCCAGTATGGCAGCAACTAGTCACATGTGGCTATTGCAATGGATATAAATTGAAGGTAAATAAAATTTAAAATTCAATTTTATAGTTACAGTAGCCAGATTTCAAGTACTCAGTATTTGTGTCTAGTGGTTACTGGATTGTACAGGGAAGGAGAATTCAAATGCTTTGCACTCTTACTCTTGGAATAGGTAACCCTTTGGGGAGAGTTTCAATGCCGGCTACCTAGTAAACACATTAGTAACTTCCCATTGTAGCTGAAATCTCTAGTCCTCAAACATTTATTACTGTATCTGCTAAATTTGTAAGGTTATCCTTGTACATATTGGAGATGAGAATGACTTGACATTTATTTCAACTTTCAGAGTTTTCATGACTGTAAAATGCAATTTGTACCCCCTTTTAAACTCCGGCTTTAAACAATGAAAAAATGGCTAATAAGAATGCATACGGCTCTAAATTCAGCAGTGTTACTGAGTGTTTGTTGTGCGGTTACTAACAGAAGAAAATTTTATAGTTGTCCTCTTTTGATTTTAAAATTTGAACCCCCTTGCAATTTTAAAGTAAATATATGTTTCAGAATATCAATTTTTATATAACAATCTAGCCAAGAAAACCAAGGAGTCCACTTTACAGAAATGTGCAAAAGTCCTTGCTTCACACAGTGGCATTGTCTACGAGCTTTGGTTCTCATTAGCGAACAGAATTGGGCTCAATAGTCATTGTGCATGAAAGACCCCTGTAATAGTACATTTATAAAGAGTACAAGTGCCTAATTTGTAGAGTAATCCCTTTGTTCTATGATTTATACATCAGAATCAAAGCCAGGGCATATGGCTGGCCTTTGGTAATAGTAAAGTCATTTATCTAAAAAAATATTATTTCTAATGGCTCAGAAGCCCTGGAGAAAAACTTAATTAAAAAGAAATCATACCAGTGGCAGTTTTGGGTTTCAGTGTCAGTTAATGCAATTTTGAAAGTTGATGTTCTGTTGGGTTCTCTTGGTGTTTCCTAACCAAATATATTCTGAGAGTGGGACAGAAGAGGCCCCCATTATTAGGGCAATATGTCATCCCGGTACAGCTAGCCTTATCCTAGCTCTGATGAAACAAACTTTTTAGGGAGTTCAAGCTACCACAAGTGGTGTATTTTAATTAAAATAATCAGATGGGTAATTTGAATAAGAATGTATTAGTCAATACCTTGAGGTTGGCCAGCTTTATTTTTGAGGTTGTGTAGATCTCAACACGAGTGTGAATACATTACAGTATTGACTTCAAATTTTTTTTTTTGCTGGGCACCTAGTATTATGCCTACCGTATATCTGCTCAATAAAAGTTAAGTGAGTGAATTAATTAATGAATTTTTAAAAATTTGCTTTTGGGTATGAAAATAGACTTACACCTAACATGCCGGTAGGAGCAATTTCAGCAATATACCACATGATGGGGTTGGTATTCTACAAACAGAGACTTCGAAGGCAAAGGAACCCTTGCTGCATTTCTGGTTAGGGTGAAATAATTTTGAGATGGGTAGAAAACTATTTAAAAAGTTCTCAAAAAAGGCTATCTTCCTTCCTTTTTTGTTTTGGATTAAATATTGTACAATTGTTTAAAAGCAGATGTCTTTAAAAAAAAAACAAGAGAAGAAACCACCAATCTAGAGCACTTCTCTTAAGTAGGAATTGAATCTGAGTTACCCAATGAATTTTCAACAAGCAATGGATACTTTTGTCTTACCTTGGACTTTCTAAATCAGAAATCTTTGGAGCAGGTAAGGGGATCCACATTAAAAAACAAACCAAAAACCCGAAAACCAACTCCACTGATTCTCTTTCTTAGTTAGAATTAAGACTCTAAAATAGTGGGATCATATAATTAAATTTATTCAATTTTTTGTCTCTTCAAAGTGGTATGTTATAAGGAAACGAGAGAAACGGACTTCCAGAGGGCGAGAGAAAAGAGATAGACAAAGCCAATGTGATAATTCTGACGTTATACAACTGGGGGAGTCTTTAGTGCATGGGCAGTCTTTTCTATATGCCTGGGGTCCTTAAGATTATAATTCTTTTAGCACATTACAGTCATTGGCATTCATAATGATTCCACCCAGTCATTTGTTTCCAGAATACCTCATAATACATTTTCAAAGATCCCTGTAAAAACAAAACTGCCAGCAGCAATAAAACAGACACACCTGCAGAGAGTCACCCTTTCTGTTCCCAGCTTGTAGGTACGACGCAGCCCCAGCTTGTAGGTACGACGCAGCCCCCTTACCTCCTGTCGTTCAGTGCAACTTCAGGGATAAATTTTGTCTGTTTTCTACTTGGAATATTTGTTTGTGCATCTCTGAATACTAAGGGCAGGGTCTATATCTTATCTTTTCCTTTTTTGTGTGTTTAACCCAATGCTTTATGAAAAGTAGACATTTGATTTGACTTCAAATTATGCAGATAGCTAGAAAATTCATTCCTATCTAATTCTCCTGACAGGCCCAAGAATTGAGGCTTAGTGTGTTACTTTATTTGTTATTTTTATTATGTGAAAAGGGAAGAGATCTGTGTGGAATGATTTCTCTGGAAGTTGTCTACATAGGGGTCTTTTCTTTGTCTCTGATATGATATTCCTTACCAAACAAAAGCAATGAAATGTCTTTAGAATATATAAAATAAGTACTTTTTAATAGACTTTATTTATTTATTTGACAGAGATCCCAAGTAGGCAGAGAGGCAGGCAGAGAGAGAGGGGGAAACAGGCTCTCCACTGAGCAGAGAACCCGATGCGGGGCTCTAACCCAGGACCCTGGGATATGACCTGAGCCAAAGGCAGAGGCTTTAACCCACTAAACCACCTAGGTGCCCCCAAAATAAGTATTTTAATTTACTAGATTATATAACAGTACCATAACATATTAATTACATAACAGCAGATAAATATTTAAAAAAAAACCCACCAGAATAAGTTGAATATTTTAAAGAAGGTGACTTCCTAAATATATTATAAGCATCCATATAAGAATCTAAAAGGAGCTATATTACAATGTTCCTGAGGATTGAATGATACTTTAACTCTCCTAATTTTAGAGTAAAGCATTTTGGCAAAGGATCTGCACCCACAGAGAGAAGAGAATACAAAATATTTATTTTTATTATGTTTTCCTCCCAGTTTTGGTTTCAGTAATACTAAAACTGCATGGATGGGTCATTAAGTCAGATTTAAGTTCTGTTAAAAACTAGTCAGTGGAGGATTTATGCATAATTCATATTTTGCTACAGTAGAATTAGCAATGGAAGACAATGTCCCTGTGGCTGAAAGAAATCATCCTGTTGGCATATGATTGGTTTTTCCAGATAACGCTGAGTAGTTCATACGTTTTAGGTAAAAAGAAATTTCAATTTATAAATTTAATTCCACCAATCTATTATGATGTAGACCTAAAATGTTATTTGTTCAAATATTTTGTCTGATTATCTTTAACTGGATTTTACTCTATGATAGTCAATTTGTCGTGACCTTAGTAAGTTTGAGACAAACATGGTAGTGGAGTTTTAATTTAGTGCTTATAAAATCAACAGGACTGAGAAGGGGCCTCCAATCATTTATCTCAGTGACAATTTAATTAGGACTTGAAGAACTACTTTTGATCAAACTTTAATGCATGTTATTAGTTGGGATTATGTAACATTGAAAGAATCAGCAAGGATCTTCAAATAGGACTATTTCTTCTTTATCATAATCTAAATGTGTAGTCTAATTTGTTTATAAAATGCTAATAAGAGATCTCCTGTCAAGCTTCATTTTCAGTATTCCAAACAGAAGAACTGTTATTTGCCTCCTGTTATTGTGACTCGAAAGGAGTCTTTTAAGCTTCATGCTGCTTTGTTTAGAATTATTTTTCTCTACCAACTGAATTCATCTTTTAGAGTTCCTGCTCTGGGACTTGGAGAAAGTTGAATCAGAATTCATATTCAGAATACTCCTCTAATATGTATCTGCAAAATATAATATAATATAATATATCATGTAATATAATATGTAATAAATATGACATGGGCGTATAATATGCACATGCAACAGAATTTTCAAAAAATAAATCCAAAATTTCTAAATATTTTTCTTTCTCGTTTTGGAAGGAATTATCATTATTTAAGAAAATATCCAACTAAAACTTTAGGGTAGAAGCTGAGATCCTGAAGCAAATATTAGTGAATAAATAAGCTAACCAATAATTTAAATTTCAATGTGGATGAAGACAACACGAAGACAGTAGAGCGTTACAGTGGTCAGCTCGAGGACTTTAATCTAAAACTTAATTGAAGTGGCTGTATTTCTGGGATAAAAGAAAAAATCACTGCCTCCCTAAGTCCTCAAGTCTTCTATACATTCCAATTTTCTGCATGCTTTATACATATGCAGGTTGTGTGTACATTAAAAATGAAGCTTTTCTGTGATGTATAAGTTTTAAACTTAAAATTATTTTAGTAGAGTTAGGTAAAGTAATCGTGAGTATAGAGAAAAGTAGGAGGGAGTACACTCAAAGTGCCTAGAATGTGACCTTGTTTAGCTTTTATCAGACCACAGTTTATATTTGGGTCGTAATGGTAACACTGTTACTAAAATG